>NC_059395.1:14403288-15028288 GCF_905220565.1 Melitaea cinxia | reverse complement strand
ACTTGAAAAAACGTACAAGGTAATTTATAAAAAGGCCCGGCGAGATCCGAACTCGCGATCTTCTATTTACCTACTAGATAGGCGCTTTAACCTTATAATGTTTATCATCTACAATTAAATTAACTTATTTTAACTACATAATACTAATTTAATAAAACACTTTTTTCGGATTTTATCGCGGTTTATTGTTAACTTTTGATTCCCGACGTTTCGGATACTTTACAGCAACCATGGTCACGGGAGGACTGAGGTGTCAGACGTCCCAACGTTACAAAGTTATTCGAAACTACCCGACATACATCAATATCTTATATAGTCCTATCTACGCAGAATGTGCTAATTGAGTCTTTAATCTGTGGTGAATTATGCTTGGTTTTTGATTTAATTATATTAATAATGGGGTCCCAAGCAGGTGGTAATTGCCAGCCATCTTCTCTATTGAAATTTGGATGTTTTTTAATTTCAATAGCCTCACGGATCATCCTTGGTTGGAATCGGTGTTCTTTTGCGAGGATCTGTGGTTTATCGAATCTAATATAATGGCTAGCTGTGTCTAGACTGTGTTCACAGATTGCAGACTTAGTACGATTGAACGATCGATCAAAACTCGCGTTAAGGAACATATAGCTGACTTAAAACATCGTCGCTATACTAAGTCTGCAATCTGTGAACACAGTCTAGACACAGCTAGCCATTATATTAGATTCGATAAACCACAGATCCTCGCAAAAGAACACCGATTCCAACCAAGGATGATCCGTGAGGCTATTGAAATTAAAAAACATCCAAATTTCAATAGAGAAGATGGCTGGCAATTACCACCTGCTTGGGACCCCATTATTAATATAATTAAATCAAAAACCAAGCATAATTCACCACAGATTAAAGACTCAATTAGCACATTCTGCGTAGATAGGACTATATAAGATATTGATGTATGTCGGGTAGTTTCGAATAACTTTGTAACGTTGGGACGTCTGACACCTCAGTCCTCCCGTGACCATGGTTGCTGTAAAGTATCCGAAACGTCGGGAATCAAAAGTTAACAATAAACCGCGATAAAATCCGAAAAAAGTGTTTTATTAAATGAGTAAAATTCGCGTAAACATTAGAAAACAATATACATAATACTAAGGTAAAATATATGAACCTATAGTCTAATTAACATTTATTTATTTTGATATAATATAATATATACATTAAAAAAAAATTGATATACAAACATATGTTTAACTATAATACAAATGTTTAATTACGTGGCACCCCAGTTTCCGCAATCATACCCAAAAAATATAATAAAGTAGCTGCTCCCGCGACTTCGTCCGCGTGGAATTTGACAAAAATTTATTGTTCAGTTCGCAGAATCATAAAATATATAAATGTCTAAAATAAAAGTAGCCTAAATTATTTCTTATTACATCAGCTGTCATCTGTCAGTGAAAGTCCCGTCAAAATCGGTCCAGCCGTTTCAGACAATAACCGGATCAAACAGACAGACAGACAGAAAAAATAAAATAAAAATATTTTACTTTTGTATATGTATCGTGTATACATGCATTTAGTAAAAAGCGATTATTTTAATATTACAGACACACCAAATTTAATTTATTTGTAAAGAGAATAGATAACAGATACCTATTGTTTATTGTGGTTTTGATACTGTGAAAGTAATACACAGTTCAGTTTAATGTGTATTGCAATATTATACCCGTACTCGAGATTTATCGCCAAGGTTAGCATGTAAATGAGTATATTGTATTTCGCATTTACAGGCTACCTGGGCGATCTGATTGCCATTATTATTCAATTAGTGATAATTTATTATTGTAAAAACAAACAATTGTACGGATGAAAAAAAAAAAACAATATTTTTAGCAAAATATTTAAAATGCTGCGTGAGACAGCTATCGATTGATTTCTTAAAGAAAAGCCCACTCAATTTTACGGAGAACTTACAGCTCTCAAGACAATAACCACTTTGAAAAAAAGTGCTAACTTTAGGAAAACCTGTTATTGGCTATATTATTTGTTATATGCTTTATGATAAGAATAGTATATAAGAAGCTGTTGGTTTTCTGAATAAATAAATAAATAAATCAATCAATCAATAAATGTTATTTGGTTCTGTAATTTAAAATAATAAATACACGATATTATTACGATTTTATTCATCGCTGTAGGCGCCCGCTGCCGTAACTCGTAAGCCGCTGTTGCGCGGGAGGACAATATACCGCGCATCGCATGACCGTTTTATTGTTTTTATCTATACGATAGGATGCCGCGCGGCTTACTCGCGCGGTCGGCACCCTACGTAGCAGACGTCGACGAAATTGAAACATAACATAATTGCATCACAAAGATAATAATTAACCCCCAACGAAGTGGGCACGGGTCGGCTAGTTTGGAATAAAGTAATAAGAGGCGAGAGGCTTATGAGATTCCTGAGATTTTTCTTTGAGGATTCCCCAGTCAGGCTACAAAAATATATTTTATTGCTGTTTATGTTTTTAGTAAATAATACCTATTTATAAATTTACCAATAGGTACCCACTTCAGTCACTGCTAATTTACTAGGCACTGTAAGCAAGCCCCCCACTTGTAGAGACATGGGGTTTGTGCTCGTTTTGATAGTTATGATAAGACCTTAAATATGGACTTGAATGGAGTAACGCTAAGGTATAATTAAGTGACTACTACTGTAATTCCTTGACGAGTAGAGCTAGAGGTGTGCCAAGCTTAGGGTGCAAGTTGGTCACCTCCTTGCGGTGCACCCTGGGCAACGTAGCCAGCTAAAGATGCTGCTTACTATGGCAAACGAAGGGCAGAGGAGTGACATGTATGCCGCTCCTAGTACCTTTCTGATTAGCAAAGTATACTGTGTGAGCGGATACATGACACGTGCAGTAGGTAAACTGCCTTACAGCGAGCGGTGTCACGAGTAATGCTCGTGTATTTGAAGAAATGTTATGCGGGTTGCTACTGGTATTTCTCTGACTAGCAGAGTGGACTCTGTGAGCGATCACATGACATGATGAAATCATACTCAGCAAGGAGAAGAGGAAGAAAACCTCCCTTACAAATAACCCCAATCTCAAGATAGGGCGTGCCGATGAGATGAATGACTGATGGGTATTCAGTCACGAGCGCTCATAACTAAGCTGTGAATCCGCACCCAAAACAATAAGGCAAGTTGTAATTTCTTAAATAATTTACCCCAGGATGGTACCAGCTGTACAGCAGCTGCAGAATACCTTACGGACGCTTCGGCCTCCATTCAATGCACATTGGATTCAGGAGGGGTGGGGGGCAACACTCGCCATTCAAATCCGTGCATTTCTACTAATGCAAAGAGCTGAGGAGGCTCCACTGGCTCTCGAAGTAAATTTAGAGCCATTAAATCGAAAAACGTGGAAGAGTTAGACTTGGAAATGTCAGAGGTGCAGACTGGAATGGATTTTGAAGCCAGTCTGCGGACAAACTCCATTAGGTTGGCGGTAATTAAAAAAAAAATTTGGAGAGTCATAAAACGACCCAGGATTAATGCTGGTTCAGTGTCGTCAAGTGATGATGATTGCGGAGGAAGCGGTAAAAGAAAAAGCCGATTCGCTGTATCAAGGAGAGAACTTCTTGCAAAACAGCGCGTTTAAAAACCGGTAATCTTTAGGGCTTCAAAATGGAGCTGAGTGCTGCTGCAGCGATTACTAAACAAGTTCTGGATGTTAGAATTATTTGTAACGAAGCGGCAAGGTCTAGAAATTTAAAAGGCACTTTCCAACTTTGAAGGACGCAGGAGAATCCATTAAAACCTTAGTTGGGATCTTACACGAAATATTTTCATCAGCTGAGGAAATACTGCAGAATGAAAACGCTCGTTTACAGAAAGAAATAAAAGAACTGAAAATGGAATTAACAGAACTGCGAAAAAAGATTCTTCATTCCAAAAATAGTTCTCCTTCATTCCCTTCTCCTCCCCCTCCTACGAATAAGTAACCGTTTTAGGTAGTGAGTTGGCAAATAAAGAAGTAACGCAGGAGAAATTAATTAGGTCGATTCTGCAACAAGTTGAAACTATGTTCGATAAACGTTTTAAAAAAATAAATACACGATCAATCACGACGAAAAATCACAGACCAGCTGCATATCCTCGGTGTGATGAAGAAAATCCAAATAGGCAGGGTAAAAATAAAATAACAAGGAGTAGTGATATTCGTACAGATGAACCGGATAGGAGGAAAAAGAAAAGCAAGAGTGACAACCGGAAAACTGCCGTTAATAATGACCGCGTAGCAGAAAAACAATTGGTAGTTCAGAATCCTTCTCAGCTGTTGTCCACTTCTGCTAAAAATGAGTGGACGATAGTTTCTCGAAAAGGAAAAAAGAAAAAAAATGAAAGTGGAAAAGTGAAGCTACGTCCTCCCCGATCTACTGCAGTTGTAATAACTTAAATTAATAACTTTTTTTTTCTTCATAAATAAAATAAAAATAAAAAATAAAATTTACAACCTGAAGCAGAAGCACTAGGCATAACCTTCGCTAAAGTTAAGTAAAGTAAAGTAAGTTTTAGCTGAAGCAAAAAATAAAATAGATCTGATGAGCTGTGGCATCACGAATCTTCGTTTCAAAAAGGCAGCTACTGGAGGTCGTATTCTGTAAGTACCAGGTGCCAAGAGTGGTGAAAAGGCAGACTCTAGCTCAAAAACTAAAAGAGGTCTTAAGAGATATGTCCAAAATCACTAGATCTACGAAGTGCGTGAAGCTTAAGGATATTGGGTTTGGATGACTCTGTTTCGATAGACGAGGTAATAGTTGCCATCGCCGAGCAAGGATCATGCTCTGTAGAGACTATTAAGACAAGTGAAATTAAAAGATCTCTGAGGGGTTCTGGTTTGGTTTTGGTAAAATTGTTGATGTAGTGAAAAAGCTGTGTGACGATGGTCGTATAAAGGTTGGATGGGTTTCAACGATAGTAAAAGTTTTACCACCCAGGCCCACACGGTGCTACCGATGTCTCAATATTGGGATGTACGAGCTCAATGTGTGGCTAATACTGATCGTACTGAAGAGTGCTATCAATGCGGAGGACAAGGGCACAAGGCTTTTCCCAATTTAGAAGAAAAACGATAAAAAATTGAAGCTAAAAAATTGATGTTTAGCATTTGGGAGTAACGTTTGGCTCAATCCTCAGATGGCCATCTAACGATAGAAGCGATCAGGCCTGTTTTGCGCGAGTGAGTTGCATGCAAAAGACCGTTAACCTTCCGGCTGGTACAAATCCTCTCAGGGCATGATTGCTTTGGGAGGTATCTTTGGAAAAATGTTAGAAAGGAGCCAACATCACAATGTCAACAATGTAGTGCTACTGAAGATACCTATCCGCACATTCTTCAAGAGTGAACATGCGAGGAGCCATTGCAAACATTGATTGCTTCTATGAGTTCAGATCTCTCACTACCAGTTTTAGTTAAATCTATGGTCGAAAGTGAAAGATCTTGGCAAAGTATGCTCGTCTTGTGAGAGTGTAATCCAACAGAAGGAGGAAGCAGAAAGACTGAGAGAGACAGATATGTTGGCGCCACCTATTCGCCGTAAGAGTAGGGCCGAGACGGCGTGATAATGCCAATTTCTTCTCTCCCATAATGAGGATACACAAGAACTCGTGAGAAAAGACGACGAGCCAAAATTTTAGTTGGAACGATTGTCGATAATGAGTGGACTTGGGAAGTTGAGGAGTTTAATCTTGAGCGATAGCAAGCGGGACTGTGGACGAATGCGAAAGCATACCCATAATCTCGCTACTTGCACTGCGACGGTACACCGTGGGGTTTTAGTTAGTAAAAGTCTGACATAACTCTCCCTCTACTTCAGGCGGAGAGTATCCATGAGGATTTCCCTACGAAAAAAAAAGGTGTGCCAAGCTTGTCTCGTTTTTGATATTTATGATAAGACCTTACGCCTGGACTAGATGAAGTGACCTGAAGGCGTACTTCAGTGACTGTTACTGGAACTATTAGACGTGTAGAACTAGGTGTGCCGAGTTTGGGCTTGTTGTGATGGCTAAATAACATTTTTTTGGGGTTAACAAAGGTAACGGTTTAACTGAGGTAGAAGCACAGCAGGAAATTTCTTGCTCAAAATATGGAGCAGCCCGATTGGGGTAGTACTTGACCTTACAGTAGAAGTACACAGCTAAATACGTGGGGCACACTAAAAGTTTCCGGAATGAATAAGAAAAAAATACTATTAAAGGTCAAAAATGAATTTATTGTTTCTCAAAATAATGCGTTAATGCATTTTTTCATACTATTAAACCAATCTTGAAAACATTTGTGCCACTCCTTCGTGGTGTCCTCATAAAAGTGTTTTTCATACTCTTCGACGACCTCTTCTGGTGATGAAAATTGTTGAACACGTAATTGGTACTTAATTTTTGGGAACAGAAAAGTCACAAGGTGCCAGGTCGGGGCTTTATGCAGGATGGCTCATAAGTTCTACGTTTTTCACCTTCAAAAATTTGTTTGTCTGTCTGGCCGTGTGGGAGCTAGCATTGTCGTGGTGCAAGATGATACGACGTTTACGGTTATTTTTACGCAGTTCGTCAATAACTTCCGGCAAACAAATGGTCGTGTATCAGTCACTATTCACAGTATGACAATTATCTAAAGCAACAGTAGCCACGTACCCAGTTTTATTAAAAAAAGAAGCAATTCACGCAATACTTCACGCGAGCCGCTTTGGTTGGTTTCGGCTCGCCTTGAAAGACGCATACGCTCGATTGCTGCTTTGTTTTGGGATCATGGCAAAAAATTCATGTTTCGTTCCTGTTACTATGTCCCAAACTAAATTTAACGCACCCTCGTTGAATCTGGTAAGTATGGCATTGCACTAAGTGACGCGGTTTGTTTTTTGAGCCTCGGTCAAATTGTGTGGGATCAACCGCGAGCATAGCTTTCTCACACCCAAATATTTAGCATAGCTTTCTCACACCCAAATGTTTATGTACGACTGATTTTGACTCATGCCTATGTCTAAGGATGCCCGAATTTCATGGTAGGTCACATGCCTGTCTGTTTTGATCATAAGGCGCACAGCATCAATGTTTTTTTTTTTGTTTACAGCGGTGGACGGGTGACCATCGCGAGATTCGTCACTGAGATTGACATGACCGCGTTTGAATTTCGCAAACCAGCAATAAATAGTCGTCTGGCATGGTACTTCATCGCCAATAGCAGATTGAAGCCGAGCGAGGCTCTGCTGAACTGTCAAATTACCCTTGAAATCGTAGAAAATCATACTACGAAAAATTTCCCAAGTTAAATCCATGTTAATGTAAACACGAAATTTTTAAAATGGCGCCACAATGTAAAAACAATTGACAGTCAGATAAAACAAACTGCATTCAACAGCCAAAGAGTTCCATTTTCAAATTTTGTAATTACTTTTTAAATATTGTTTATGTGACTGGCCAGTTCCGGAAACTTTTAGTGCGCCCTATGTAGCACTGTTTTCAAGCAGGGTTGTGTTCCTTTTGGTGAGTAAGGTGACCAGAGCTCCTGAGGGGAACTGGGAATGGGGCCGGCAACGCGCTTGCGATGATTCTAGAGTTGCAGACGTCTATAAGCTACGGTAATCGCTTACTATCTGGCAAGCCGTACACTTGTTTGTCGATCTAGTTGCATAAAAAAAAACTATCACGACCAGAACAAAACTTCAAAATGTACATAAAAACGCTTGCCACAAACTACCAAAGAAAAGACAAATGATTTTGTTGTCAAGTAGGATAATTATTACAATTTTGTTTAGTTTTCAAATGTACCTTTGTATTATGTGACTTAAATATTTAACACCACTCGGCTGGATGAAGCTAGTACATGTTAGTATGGATATAAATAACCTCTTTACATTTGGAATAAATTAATTTAAATTTGAAAACGGGTTGATAGGTAAAGTTTATAGCCTGAACTACAATAACAAGATGTACATAATATTAATATTAGGTCCTTACATATGAAATTGGCGTTTTGTATGGTCGGAGAATAAAGTAGATTTTTTTTTTATATGCAACATATTTAATTAATCAAAGTATGTACCATTACTATCAGGTATGCACTTTTGGCATTTTATAGATAGTTCATTGATACATTTATTTATTTATTTCCAGGCCACCTTTGGGCAGAGGACTAAATAAGGAGTGTGGGATGGGGCGCAAAAATATTATGTAACGTACACATTAACATATTATACTCATATACGTACATATATACCACATACATATACATATACGTACATATAGTTATACCCATATACTTATACATACACAAATACATATATAAATCTATAAAAAACTTGATAAATTTTAAATGAAAGACAAAACATCACAGCATAAAGTTTACACAACATTAAGACAATAAATACATTTCTTTTGTGAGTTTTTCAAATGTCTCTAATATTTGAGCATTCTTAATGGACAGTGGTAATGAGTTCCAATGACGACAAGCTTCCAGAGTAAAAGATTTAAAATAAAAGGATGTAGAATGTGGAGGGATCTTTAATTAATTAATTTAATTAAATCTTTCATTCGAACGGAGAGGCCGTTCGTGAAAATTACAGAGAAACTCAAATCGATTTTTTAAATAGTGCGGAGCGGTAGGATTGAAGAGGATAGTATAAAGTAGGGTCAATATAATATAATCGCGAATATTCCTGCGAAATCGTATAGGAAGCAACTTGAGTTTTTTTCGAAATTCAGAAACATGGTCATATTTGCGAAGTCCAAATATAAACCGAATACAGAGGTTTCGTAGCCGCTTTTCCTCATTTAGATTAAAAAAGCACGTGCGTAATCAAGAATGGGAAGAAGGAGAGATTGCGCTATCATAATTTTGGTGGAAATAGGGAGAAAGTTACATAGCCTTATTAGCGATTTCATCGAGGCAAACAGTTTCCTACTAACTTCAACACGAGGAATCCAAGAAAGATATTTATCAAAAGTCTAAATATACTAAAATAATTGTGTTTGCTCGCAAACGAAAAAAAACCGACTTCAATTACATCGACGAGTAATACAACGTAGATCGACGAAAAAATAGTCAAGTAACTACGCGTTATCAAAGATTACTCAAAAAGTAGCAGTAAAGAAGTCAGCTTTCGATTAAATTAAAAATTATCAAATTCGGTACACCCAGTAAAAAGTTATTGCGGATTTTCGAGAGTTTCCCTCGATTTCTCTGAGATTCCATCATCAGATCCTGGTTTCCTTATCATGGTACTAAACTAGAGATATCCCCTTTCCAACAAAAAAAAGAATTATCAAAATCGGTACATCCAGTAGAAAGTTATGCGGTATAATACAACGTAGATCGACGAAAAAAGCGTCAAGTAAAAACGCATTATTAGATATAACTCGAAAAGTTATTGTTAGATCTCAAATAAATTTAAATGGGACCAAATGACACACACCACCTTTCGATTAAAAGAAAATTTGTCGAAATCGCTCCACCCAGTCAAAAGTTCTGAAGTAACATACATAAAAAAAAATACTGTAGAATTGAGAACCTCCTCCTTTTTTGGAAGTCGGTTAAAAAACAATTCGGATGGGTATCAATGAAATGTTTGAAGGCGGTTTGGACTGTCCCGTCGGAGTTGTATTTTTTCCCTTGTAAGTTGTGTAGTTATCCAAGAAATTTCGAAAAAAACTGTAATCTGTTGGAGCAAGGTCCAGGAAGTACAGTGGATATCTTAGACATTCCAATTGAAGCTCTTCTAATTTGGTAGCCGTCTATTGTGCAGTGTGTGGTCTAGCGTTGTCCTGAAGCAGCAGTGGCCTAGAGCGATTGGCAAGCCTTGGTTGTTTAGCAGCTAACTTTCCCATCATGGTTTGGAGTTGCTGACAATAGACATCTGCCATAATCGTCTGGCCAGATTTAAAAAAGCTGTAGTGAACGACACCGGTACTAGTCCACCAAATGCTCACAAGAAATTTTTTGGGCCAATTTTCGCTTGAGGCAGGATTTGGCTGGCTCACCAGGGTTCAGCCATTTTGCGATGATCGCTACCGATTATCGTACATGATCAACTTCTCATCATTTGTAATGATTCGATTTAAAATCCCTTCATTATTGTGCCGGTTGCACATATATATGTTTATAGTGCACATATATATGTTTATAGTGCTGTGTGGTTACGGCACTAAAGAATTTAGCCACCCCCTCTCTTCCCGTGGGTGTCGTAAGAGGCGACTAAGGGATAACAAGGTTCCACAACCACCTTGGAACTTAAGAAGCCGACCGATGGCGGGATAACCATCCAACTGCTGGCTTTGAAATACACAGGCCGAAGACGGGCAGCAGCGTCTTCGGTGCGACAAAGCCTGTACTGCGGTCACCAACCCGCCTGCCCAGCGTGGTGACTATGGGCAAAACACATGAGTTCACGTTATTTTTGGCGTAAACTTGTGGAGGCCTATGTCCAGCAGTGGACTGTATAGGCTGTAATAATGATGATTGTGCCGGTTGAGTAATGTAGCGCAGCAGTCTAAGCGCGTTTGTCGATTTCCTTCACTCAATTCATGAGGTACCCACCTTTTTTACCTTCCCAAATTAATTCAAGTGCATTAAAACAGTTTTATCACTAAAACCGCAGCCTGCAGCCAACGCAGACGTGGCTTGTGATGGATCCGCTTCCACAATAGCCTTCAATTCTTCATTATGAACTTTGGCCTCCGGCCGTCCACGGGGCTTGTTCTGCAGATCGAAATTTCTAGAACGAAAACGTTGGAACCAAAAACGCACTATGTTTTCTTTTGCGACACCGCAGCCACACACATCATTAACCCTTCGAGCCGTTTATACAGTACTGGGTGCCACGGTGGAACTCGTACACGTAAATAGTACGATATTTCAAGTTTTCCATTTTGTAAACTGAGTGATGCAAAGATGAAAAAATAAATGAATTACGGTTTTTGAAACGCAAATGCATGAGTAAATAGCTGTATAAATTTAAATTTGAAATTCCTAACCAAAGAGGAAATATTTGGGATCAAAATGACCAGTACGACAAAACGCCAATTTCATATGTGTTTCATGTGTAGGACCTAAATAACTGTTACAATACTTTTATTGTGCTAAGATGTAGGCAATGCGAGAATGAGAGAGTGCGTTGTTTCAATATCTATTCGATCGTACGAGGGGTGGTCCAAAAGTTCGTGGAATGGAAGGGATGTAGTGGGGATAGAGTAGCTCGCTAAGTGTTATATTAATTGGGGACTCATCATTAGTATATAAACTGAGTTTCAGCCCTATTGCGTCATTCGCTTACGAACACTCGCCTGCTAAACAAGTAAATCCGGAAGGTAAGAATCAAGGTAATCGTTAGTCTTAGACTATTTAACCACTCGATATAGCGGAAAACATTTATCTACCGGCATGTATGTACCTGCATGTATGTGGATAGAAGCAAACAGTGGACGAAGATAGCAACCATGAGATAAATGTAATTCTTTTTAACCGACTTCCAAAAAAGGAGGAGGTTCTCAATTCGACTGTATTTTTTTTTTTATGTATGTTACATCAGAACTTTTGACCGGGTAGACCGATTTCGACAAATTTTGTTTTAATCGAAAGGTGGTGTGTGCCAATTGGTCCCATTTAAATTTATTTGAGATCTAACAACTACTTTTCGAGTTATATCTAATAATGCGTTTTTACTTGACGCTTTTTTCGTCGACCTACGTTGTATTATACCGCATAACTTTCTACTGGATCTACCGATTTTGATAATTCTTTTTTTGTTGGAAAGGGCATATCCCTAGTTTGATATAGTGATAAGGAAACCAGGATCTGATGATGGGATCCCAGAGAAATCGAGGGAAACTCTCGACTTTCCGTAATAATTTTTTACTGGGTGTACCGATTTTGATAATTTTTAATTTAATCGAAAGCTGATGTTTATCATGTGGTCACATATAAATATTATCGAGATTTGATAACTACTTTTTGAGTAATCTTTGAAAACGCGTAGTTGCTTGACTATTTTTTGATCTACGTTGTATTACTTGTCGATGTAATTGAAGTCGGTTTTTTTTTTCGTTTGCGAGCAAACACAATTATTGTTGTACCTAAATACAGTATTGCACAAATGATAAATATCAATAAATATATAAACTCCTCACACTCAACGGCTCCCAGTAGGATTTTTTCCTATGTCGGGGATCCGAAAAGACAATACACAGGCACAAACGCCCAGACGTCGTGTTTTCTGTCCCAATTCTTTGTCCCAACAAATGAATGCAGCCAAAAAAAAACCATAGAGCATTTGGGCATTGCTAAAATGTTAAAAGACAGGTTGATCATCAGCAATGGCACGAGGCGAACATCGCGCCGCCCCACGACAAAAACTGGACCTCAACAAGGAGGACAATAAGCACATTGCAGCCAATAAATCAAGAGAACATCTAGAGATTGCTAATATGTTATCATCAGCAAGGGCAATGAACATGTACTTTAACAGGTGCTACGCAACAAGCGCATCGCATCGCATCGCAGCAAAGTTCCCCGCGCAGTCTAGTCGCTAGTCTAACTCAATCAAATATTTGTCGTCGTCATTTCATATCATAATAATAATAATAATCATACTTCATGTTGTTTTTATATTTTTAACCGACTTCCAAAAAAGGAGGAGGCTCCTGGGGGGATTGGGGATTGGGTCGGCAACGCGCTTGCGATGCTTCTGGTGTTGCAGGTGTCTATAAGCTACGGTAATCGCTTACCATCAGGTGAGCCGTACGCTTATTTGCCGACATAGTGACATAAAAAAAAGGTTCTCAATTCGACTGTATTTTTTTATTTATTTTTATAATGTATGTTACATCAGAACTTTTGACCGGGTGGACCGATTTCGACAAATTTTTTTTTTAATCGAAAGATGGTGTGTGTCAATTGGTGCCATTTACATTTATTTGAGATCTAACAACTACTTTTAGAGTTATATCTAATAATGCGTTTTTACTTGACGCTTTTTTCGTCGACCTACGTTGTATTATACCGCATAACTTTCTACTGGATGTACCGATTTGAATAATTCTTTTTTTGTTAGAAAGGGGATATCTCTAGTTTAGTACCATGATAAGGAAACCAGGATCTGATGATGGAATCTCAGAGAAATCGAGGGAAACTCTCGAAAATAATCCGCAATAACTTTTTACTGGGTGTACCGATTTTGATAATTTTTAATTTAATCGAAAGCTTGTGTTTATCATGTGGTCACATATAAATTTTATCGAGATCTGATAACTAATTTTTGAGTAATCTTTGATAACGCGTATTTACTAGACTATTTTTTCGTCGATCTACGCTGTATTACTCGTCGATGTAATTGAAGTCGGTTTTTTTTCGTTTTTGAGCAAACACAATTATTTACGCTCAACATAAATAAAAAGAAAAAAAAAAAACAAATTTCTAAAACATAATAACAAATCGCTTTACGGTAACGTTGTTTTATAACTTATTAACAAATTGTTTCGTAAAAATTTAAAATATAAGTAAAAAAAACACGACCTATTTTATCGCTCATGCTGTTCCTTCTCTTATACTCATTCACCTCTAAAAATGTTATGGCCACATCCCGAATTGCGTCATAAAAAAAGATATTAAAATGTCATAATTGAAAATATTATTATCTGTACGCTCGAAATCCGTATTTTAATAATTTTTGTGCTTAAAATGATAAATTGATTTCTTTTTAGTGAAATAAATAGTAAATGGAGTTTTACGAATGCCTGTGAGCTAATGTGTTGAGAAAGTGAGTGGTAAATGCGGAAAAAAACGTTAATTTCGTATTGACAGAGGTTTTTTTACCAAATAAGACTCTTCCAAAAAAAATAGAATACTTCATTCATTACATTCCATTTCAGTTAAACTTACTTTTATTTAAGGTAAAATATTATGAGGTGGACTAACAGAGAAAACAAATAAAAGAAATTACTCCAGTCATAATTTTAATCGCATATAATAATTGATTATGATACATGGAGCGCTAACTCACACCAGTCAGCCAAAGCCAAGGTCCACTTGGGTCTTTGCTCCAAATTACATTATTATTTATATTGCATCGACATTCGTTATGCAAAAACCGTGGCTACATATTCACTAATGAGAGGTCTCGAGGCAGCATCAATTAGTTAGACGCATATTCCCCGCAGTGCACGGGTCATACGGCGAGACCGCCGACCTATCGCTTTTATACATATATACTTAAAATGTAACAGTCAAATAGACAGCCGGATGTCAGTCCGATCAATATATTTACATTCAAACAAACGAAACACCATTCGCACGCCGGATCGGCGGCGGACCGTTCTCGGGTCGATCGAGACGGACGGCGCATCGATTCGTACGAATCTTAACCAATAGTAAAATCACTTCCATAATTTACGACTTAAAATATCGAGAATCTAAGTCGGGCGACGCCGGCGGCGCGCTCGCGGCCGCGCGGGGCAGGGCGGGGGAGGTGGCGGCGCGCCGGGCCTCACTCGGCTTTCACCTCGGCGACAGGCGGCGCCTCGCCAGCGGGGGCGTTATCGCCACTGTCTTCGACGTTAGCCGCTACCTCTCCGACGTCAGTCATTCGTTCCGGGCCACTCCCACCATCTGACGAAAGCGAAAGGATAAAAGTATGTTAAACGAAGGATGTAACGAAGCGAAACCCTCGTTAGCTACTTACTGCGTTGGTGGTGATGATAATAGAGATTGGCTCGTGGCGCGTGGTGCGCGCGAGGCGCCTGGGCGGGCGGCGCGCGGTACATCGGCATGGCGGGCGCGTGAGGCCGCTGGATAGGAGCCGGATAGCGCTGTCCGCCCATGCCGCCTCGGTTCACTCCAGATCCGTTGCCGCCGCCCGTGACGTTTCCTCCGCGGCCGTTGTTGCCGCCACTCACTAATTGCTGAAAGATAATCTTCATTACTTCGGTTGTAATGAGTTTCGAGAGCGTTTCGTAATATCTTAACTCGTGGTATACCTGTTGATGCTGTTGATGCTGCTGGTGGTGTTGGTGAGGAGTATGCGCCGGGGGCGGGTGCTGCTGGTGAGGCGGCTGCGGGTGGTATTTGTGCTGCGGCGGCGAGTGTGGAGGCTTCTGCGGTTTAGATGCGCCTTTAGGTGTAGGCGATGCAGAGTCGCAGAGAGGAGCGAATCCATTCGCGTGCTCGTGAAGAGGGCTCTTGAGTTGCTGTTGTGGAGGAGGACGAGGTTGTGGAGGCGCGTACTGCTGTTGCAGAGGCGGCGCCCGGTACTGTTGCTGTTGGTAATTTGTCTAAATTAACGGTTGTGTTTAGTTAGTGCAAAAAAAAAACATGTAAGGTATAAACGAAGGTGTTATAATTCATTAAGCACCTGCATCTGTTGAACGGCGGCCGCAGCGGCGACGTGCAGTTGTGAAGAGAGGAACTGTGAACTGAAAGCGCTAGACTGAGCCGGCTGAGTGAATTGCAATGGGTAAGTCGGTGCCGGCGCCGCAGGTGGTTGATATGGCGAGTAGTACGAAGTCGCAGGTGGCGCGGGTCGTGGAAGTAAGCCAGGAAGTGAGTAAGGCGCCTCCCCTACTGGTCCGGAGTAGCCTAAGTACTGTTGTTGGAAGGTATTCACGCCCCCAACGCCACCGACCCCACCTACACCACCGCCTTTGCTGCCTGAAAAAAGGAAAACAATAAATAAAAGTGTAGCAATTACATAAATGCATACTTTTTTAAGTTATAATCAATTAAATATAGTATAAAAAAACTTCAATAATACACACCAATGGCACCGATTTGCTGAGTTGAAGGTTTGACAGTAGCTGACATCAAGGAATTTGAAGTACTTGAAATCAGAACAGTGCTAGGACTGTTGCCTAGTTGACCAGACTGCCCAAAAGCTGCACCACCACCAGCTGCCGCGGCCTGTAAGTGTTAGCAGAAATAATATATAAAAACTTTTTACCACTGTCCACCTGTCTATCTTTCACCTACATTTTTTTTAAATAAAACATTGCAGTCCTAATTAATGATAGTATGCTATTTTAAAATCTTGCACTGTATGAATAAATCTATATAAATCAAAATGAATGTTGCTAAGCGCATAACTCGCGAATGGCTCGACCGATTCGGCTAATTTATTTTGTGTATGTTCCTTAAGGCCACAGGAGGTTTTCATACAAAAAAAATCTATATAATTAAAAACCTTATTAACTTTTGACAGAACAAAGTCTGTCCAGGCAGCTAGTAATAAATCCAAACTCGAAACTACTAACCTTTCTGCATAGAATATTACATACTTTGGTTATTCAGAAACAATTTTAGTTAAGCTCAGGAATTAAAGCAGTAGCTTTTAAAGAATGTTTGTCTAAAACTTTTGTAAACTATTTTCTTTATTATATTGATATTATAAATAAGATAATCCAATATTATATAAATTTTATTCAGTGGTTGTTCACTTAACTAGTTTCTAACACCAAAATAATGTTTTCAAATCAGTTCAATTAGATTCAGAAAGTAGTACTTTCAAAACGCAAAAAAAAATTCCGATTGAATATATTAGGCATTTGTATAAAAAATAATTATTAGGAGACTCACCATGCGGTATTGACTTGGCAGGCTCTGAAACATATCCGGGGGAGGTTGATAATTATATGGAGTAGCTGAACCAGCGCCATAAGGGGTTCCTGGAAACCCGCCGAATTGTCCTCGAGTTTGATCCAAAAAGGCACCATATAGGCCTCCTTGCTGTGGCAATTGTTGAGATGATCCTAACATTTGTTGAGATGAATTAAACAAAACAGCTGGAGGTGAAGGAACTGAAAGGCCACCATAACCTCCTTGATAGCTAACGTGATTGTAATGCTGAGGTGGAGGTGATTGCAATTGTTGTGTAGGTTTTACCTTACACACATTAGGAGGCGCACCAGTTTCAGTATTATTTTCTTCAAATCCAGCAAACTGTAACTCTTCACTACCTTCTGCCACTGCAGGCATTTCCCAGACTTTTTTAACACTGGCAATCTTTAAATTGAGATCTGCTGCCAGTGGTGAAATGGTATTAGAAGTACTCATGTGTGTACTACGCGGCAATCCAAGTGATTTTGCCGATTTATCTTCTGTTAACTGACCAAGATCTGAATCAAAAGCAAAATCAAGTTTCATATCAGACGAATCTTCTGTCTTTTGAGATGTATCAAATGACATTTGTAGTCCTAAGGAACCTTCTGCCTCTGATACTGGTCTTCCAGTTTCAGCCATAAGCTCTTGAATTGATCTAGGTCTCGATCTTACGTCTCCGTTAAATGGTAAAGGTCTCGATTCAATTTCTGTCTGAACATCATCTGCTTGTGGCTTAGCAGTGGCAGCACAAGGTTGATATTTTTGTTTTAGAGCTTCTGCGGGGGGAGTAGTCTTATAATTAGTATTCTCAAATATGATTGTTTCAACTGGAGGCGTAGCTCCATCAAGAACTCCGCCTTTATCAGCCACGACAGTGCAGGAGGTTACAGGAGTCTTATTTTCAACTGAAGTATCTCCAGGTGAGCTTCGTTGGCTTGATTGATTTGATTTAATTTCAGTCACTTCTGCAGTTTCGTCAGCATTACCACGTAGAGTTTGTGAAATTGGCTTATCCCAAGCATTCACAGGTGGAGGTGGTGGAGCAGCCCCAGTGTCTGGTCCAAAGGTTGATAAACCCATTTGCTGTTTTTGTCTTTGCTTAACAAATCGCGGCGCTAAATTAGCTTGACGAGGTCTATCATATTGTGCATTAGATTTTGCTGCAATAGGAGCTGTTCCTCTTGAATTAGATTTATCATTGGAACTTCTGGATGAAGAACCGTTGCGACCTCCACCCTGATTAGAACGAGATCTCGGTGGTTTTTCATCTTTTACATTAGAAACTCTGGTTTCCTTTGAATTCTTTTTATTGCGTACTTCTTGGAATCCGTCATCAACAATTTCTTCGTTCTTAGCAGTTGATATCTTAAGATCATTAACAGCCTCTGTTATATCAGTATTTTTAGTATCTCCTTCCTTTTTAGGAGCCTGTTGACCACGACCATTATTTTGACGATTAATAGAATTATGATTTCGATTACCTATTTGTCCTTTTTGTGATTGAGCAGATTGTCTTCCCCCATTAGGACGACGATGCATACCTGCACCGCCACTTTCGGAATGTTCTGACGTCGTTTCCCAATTTTCATCCTCACCACTCATTGGACCACCTTTTGAACGACGATCACGTCCTTTAGCTGCAGATGAGCTAGTACGGCTTTTTTGATTGGATTTTTCCTTGTCATCGAAAGGATTGTCTTTTACATCCTCATTATCCTTTACCGCTCTATTAGCTTGACTGAAAGGGCTTTTTGTATTTGGCGGCCCATATCCACCTACACGTTTGGCAGGAGCAGGTGGTCTGTTAGTTCCTTGAAAACCACCTCTTCCTCGACGAGAAGGCTGACCGCGCGGTGCAAATGGTTCCCTATTTTCTAATCCATCAGTTATTGATAGACTATGTTCATTGGTAGGATTATTTGTTTCATCTGGTCTATCTTGTTTCTTAGGGCCACGTGGACTACGTGGAGCTCTTCGTCGTTCTTTTCTTTCAACGTTATTACCATCTGTAGACCCATCAGATTCACTAGCTCTATTATTTGAACGAGAGCTTCGATGTGAACGTCGGCCTCGAGATTCTCTAGATCCCCAACCTCTGCTATAAACATTATATCCACTGCTTCCAAAGCCTCTAGCTTTCTTTTCAGACCCAGATCCACTAGATTTTCTTTCAATGGGTTCTTTTATTGGTATTTTCAATATTTCAGTATTATATTTTTCATTTTTTTTGTCATCTACTAGCCGTTTTTGAGAATCATGAATATTTTCAAGAGAGTGAGTATCAGGTATTTTATTTCCTAACATACCATGTATAGGATCAGTGCTTGACTTTGAGGCTATTGATTCAGACTCTGAAAGATCTTTTTCAGATTTTTGGCCAGAAATTGTCGATTTAGCCATATTAGCATGAGATATTTGTTCAGATGGTTTTTGTGATTGTGTGGAGCTAGAGATGGATTCACCTGAATTTACTGATTTAGTAAGGGATTGGTTTGAAGAAGACTTAGAAACAGCACGAGAATCTGTCAATATAGTAGGCTGAGATTGAGTAACGGAAGAATTAGGAATAGGAGTTTGATTATTAATATGCGTATCCACTGCATGTGTTAGTTGGATTTGAGAAGTAACAACTTGAGTGCTAGGTATGTGACTATTGCTGAAACTGGTAGTTTGATTTTGAGTGTTGAGATTTGTGTGCATATAGATATTAGAATTATTTTCGTTTTGTTGCGAAATTATTATCGCCTCCATACTTTCAGCGGTTGTAAGATCTATTTTATGTTCATTTTGTTTCAAAGTTCCATCTTTATCCAACAACTTAGCTGCAATAGAATTTTGTTCCTCTTGTGCAACATCAGCCCATGATGCTTTACTGAAATCTTTTTCAGATGGCTCACATTGTGATGAATTTGATGAAAGCGTGGTTCGTCTTTCAGGTGCTTGTGTTGTTAAGTCAGATGAAGCAAATGGTTCAGCTAACCCTATGCTCTTTCTTTCAAAGACTTCTGTTAATTTATCAGCTGCAGTCCTGTTGCTATGTTCAATGGCTGAATCTATTGATTTTCTATCAGAATCGTTTCTTCTGTCTTTATAGTCGTTAAAATCTTTGTATGAATCTTTGGAATTAGATCTATCCAATTCCCTGCCAGATCTATCATAATCTTGCATTTCAGATCTCCACTGAGGGCCAGGTCCATCCTTGTCTCTTCTTATTTCATCTTCTCTATCAGAATAATCTCTGAAAAAAATAAAATAAACATGCGTTACTTAAAATAACTCAAGTATACAAGAAATTTAAATATAAACAACAAATTACCTTGAGTATGAACGACGGCCATTATGCGACGTATGTCTGGAAGCATTGTATGGAGGAGGTTCTTGGCGTCTTGAGGCTGGTTTTCCAGTGAACGCCCAAGCTTTATGCTGATCCTCCTCTTTGTGCTGCCTACTTTGTTGTTGTCGTAAAAATCGAGGAGGCATATTTGCTTGAAAAGTTTTTGAAAAAGGCGCACTCGATTGTTCACGATCACGATCACGTTCTCGTGCATAATCTCTGTCGCGAAAATCACGTTCACGATCACGGTCACGGTCACGATCACGATCACGATCACGGTCACGGTCACGGTCACGATCACGATCACCTCTATCCCTGTCAACTCGATCGCGATCTCTCTCTCTGTCATATCTATCACGATCCATGCGATCTCTATTATCATTACGGTCACGGTTGTCGTTACGATCTCGTAACTCCCGTTCTTTATCACCGTCGGCTCGATCTCTATTCTCTAACCTGTTTCTATCTTTGTTATCTTGTAGCCTGTCCCTTTCGCGGTCACGTTCTCTTTCCCGATCAAAACGATCACGTGGGTCAACTCTATCACGTTCCCTGTCTAATCGGTCTTTGTCTCTAGAGTCTCTTTCACGTAAATCATTACGCTCTTTGTCTTTATTATCACATCGTTCTTTTTCCCTGTTATCAACTCTAGTATCCTTGTCTCTTACTTCAGATTCCTTGTCTCTGCTGTCATTACGATCAATCCTTTCAACCTTATCACGTATATCCTTCGATTGTTGTTGAGTTGCTGGGGAGTCCCTCATTTGTCGTCGCTGTTCTTCTTCTTTACGCTGACGAGCACGTGCAACTGCTTGAGCAACTTCATTGCTTTGTTTTTGCCTACGTTCGGCCCAAATTTGTTCTTCATCTCCAGGATCCTGTATTTTATTGTCCAAGCACTCATTGTCTATACTGGTTCGGTTATTACTTTTGTTGCTTTTTGTAGTTGGAGTAGATGACTCACCATCAGAGAAGTCGAGTTTTTGACTAAAAAGTAATAAATACTTTCGTTTTATATGCACCATACTCATAAATATTTATTACTATTAAATGATAAAAATTTGTAGTGACTTATGATCAATATAATTAAGCAGTCATTTTAATCCTTACAAAAAAAGATGAACTTTTATCATAAATAGCGTGTTGCTTGGATGTATAGCGCAAGATATTTAGCTAGACAAACATTAACATGATTTGCGCCACTAATGGGTGAAAACTATAGTAGCTGATGACCTCGCAATCTTTTCAGTAAAAAAAAAAAAAAAAAAATACATAACACGAAGGAAAGTGCCCACAGGTTACTTAATAATTTATATATGTTTAATAGCAATCAATAAACTTACTCATAATCAATATCATCATGCTGCGCCCATCCGGCGTCACGAGAGATATCATCAAGTGAAGATATTTGGTCCTCGCGTAGAATAGGGCGCGCTGTAAGAACTTCGACGGCTCGGGGAGTAGCAGGTTGTCGTGGTGCTTGTCTAGAGCCAGCCATGTTACTATTGTTAGAAGTGCTGGTTCCTCCACCATTGCTACTGTTTCTATTATCACGAAGTGAGCTTAATGTTCCTAATCCAATTCCAGTACCACTGCTACCTTTCATCAGCTGTATAAGAAAATAATTATTGTTAACATTAGTAGTCTGTTGACAAAGAGCATGTCATTTAATGAAATACGCACGAAGGATGGCAGAATGGCACGGTAAGCGGGTGTTTGTTGTGAAGCAGGCGTGGAGGCGGGCGCGGCGCCGGGAGACGATATAGTTTCTTGCCGAACGCCGGCCGTGCCACCGCACGTCCAGCTCCCTTCCGCTATAAAGTTACATATTTCTTTATACAAAATAACATTAATATAATATGTCGAATGACATCATTTAACTCTGATTTAACTGGTTATTATATTTTTACTAGCCATTTCATATGGTGCAAGCCAGTAAAGGAATTTTCATATGTAATTGTACACTACAGATAGATTTAAGGTTTGCCGATGACTACTCCTCCACTTCAGAGGACTGCATCCCACACTCATCTGGTCAGTTAGTAAGATATATAGAATAAAACATTAAAATAATAAATTTATTGCCACCCTACTGACCATCGACGTGACGAGGCTATTGGCAAACTTTCTGCACATGGTGTCATATTCTGTGTGGTTAAGAATATAGCCTGTGGGTGTCGTAAGAGGCGACTAAGGGATAACACAGTTCCACTGCTACCTTGGAACTAAAAATAACCATCTAACTGCTGGCTTTTAAATACAGAGGCCGAAGACGGGCAGCGTCTGCGAACCAACGCGCCTGCCCAGCGTGGTGACTATGGGCAAGACACATGAGTTCGCTCCATTTTTGTGCAAACTTGTGGAGGCCTATGTCCAGCAGCAGTGGACTGTATTAGGCTGAACTGACTGCACATAGATACTATTTCCAATTTTAATCATAAGCCAAAAATTTTAAAAGTGAAACTGTAATATGTTTTAAAATAAAAAATTCAAGTTTTACAAAGAATTTTTGAATTGTTATTTTACAAACTAAAATTATATTTGTTTTTGATAAATAAACTAGAGTTGTTACAAGTAATTTAATTATAGGCAAAGTGAAGTTACCATTTATTTGAACCTAACTGTGCCCGCGACTTCTTCCCCATGGAATTTAACAAAAACGTACATTTTAAATTTGCAGAGTTATAAAATAAACAAATTTCTAAAATAGAAGTAGCCTTAGTTACTCTTTATTAAATCAGCTATTTGCCAGTGAGAGTCCCGACAAAATCTGTCCAGTTTTTTCAGAAATTAGCCAGAACAGACAGACAGACAAAAAGTATAACAAATGTTATTTTGGTATTTGCACCATGTATAGATACATATGAATTTAGTAAAAGCTGTTATTTAATATCACAAACAGACACTTCAATTTTATTTATTTGTATAGATGTAGATTCTGCAGAGAAGAATCGGCGAGAAACTCTGCAGTAGATAATTATTAAAAAAAAATTGTCTTTTGTTAGAAATTAAGTCCTATTTGCCATGAAATACAGCACCACTAAAGCTACAGATCTTTATCATATATAAAACATTGCTGTTTTTCATATACCTCTCCAAGGAATAGTATTTCGAAAAATATTTAAATTAAGGGTATATATTAATTGTTTACTTTTCATGGGAATGGCCAAACACAACAAAAGTTAATCAATCAGCGAGGACATGTGATATTCAAAAATTTACATTTACTAACTTTGTGGTCGTAATTGTGGTTGGTGAGCAGAATGATCTGAAGAACGGTGTGAGGGCTGAGCAGCTGCCTCTAATGAGGGGAACTCTGTGCGGAAATGAGGGGATGATGGTGGAGGGAGAGGTACCCATCCCCCTGATCCTGTGCCCGCAACAACACTGCTGCTTGAGGATGTAGTCTGTAAGTAACGAAAACAACACAATAATTAACCCTACATAAGTCTATACATATTTGTAAACAATTTTGATTAATACAACCAATTATCAATACAATGTAAATATAATACTTCATGATGATTTTAAGAACCTTAAAATTGTATGTCCTAAGCAATTTTAGATAGTTTTTAAATGTGCTTAATGATGATTAGAGACCAAATAAGCCGTGAAGTATTGTATTTATGAGGTGCAAACTAGAATGTGAAGGTTGGTTGTACAAAAGAATTACTGAAAAGAAACTAGAGTTGTTACATAAACTAAGAGAATGTAGGTAGTACGGGCAAAAATCCAGGTTGCATAATCTGAAGAAATATATTCTTGACATATTCAAGACAAGTCTATTAATTTCATTTAATTCACAAAACAAGTTCTTAACAAATAATAAAGAAAAGACATAAAAGAGTTATATAAGTTAACATACCACTGAAATTTTGATTTGATTTTGCATCACATGAACACAACTTTTTTCCAACAATAGTGTTGTTAATAAATTAAATTCTATTGTAAAAAAAAAATAAATAAATATCTTTTTACTTACTATTGTCTGAGAAGTGCATGATACTTGAGTAGTTACTGTTGCAGTTACTGTAGATACTGAACTGTAAATTTAATATGTTACGTAAATATACAAATAGTGTGCATCACTAATAAATAGCTAAGGTTTTTATACATTTAAATTAAACTCACTTAGCGTTAGGATCTTGACCAGTTTCAGTTTTTAGAGATGGTAGATTAGCTGGTGGTCGCCTTGCTGAAGGAACTTTTCCAAGACTTTGCATTCCATGTTTACGGCTAAGTTGAGATTTTACTGAGGACGGCTCTAAGTTTTCATTCTAGAATACAAAACACATTTCTTGCTCACTTTTTATATTTAATTATTAATTGTCACAAAACCTAAAATCATTAGATATTATTTTTATTTAAACTTATTTTCAGATCTCATACATTATTCACAAAAAACTTATAAGTGAAACATTGATAGAAGTATCTAGAATATAAACTGTGGTTATTTATCAGTTCACTGACCTCAGATTCAGCAAACAATGAATTACATATTTTAAATATGAATATAAACAAAATGTTTGTAAATAAAGCATTTTAAACAAGTTTAGGTTCCTAGACATTAATAGAAATAAGTCAATTGTAGGGCTGACTTTTCTACATTATGAGAAAGAAAATAAGTATGATTTAAAAAAGAATACTGTAATGTGTCAATATTTATTTATATACAATATGTTTATTTGACAGGATAATATATTATTCTTTATTTTGAGTATAAAGCAAAAAAAAAATTAAAATCATTGTATGTGGGAGTAAAACACATCGATTGAAAGTAATACCGTATGTGACTTTATTCTAGTACAAAATATTTTCCTATTTGTGTAAGAACTAACGGCAAATAATTAAAATTCTTACCCTGTTGGCGCAGTACAAACTATTGATGTCCAATTTCTGATATTTTTGCTTGCCGGACGTCGGCTTGCTCTGCGCCGTAGTTCCTCCGCCGCCCGGCGTCGAGAGTGCAGACATGCTGCGATGTACACACCATCAGGAGTTCACCCTCGCACCGACCACCAACTGCAACCAGTAGAGGCGACGCGATACACACTTAATCAAGCGTAAATAATTCCACCAAACTACACTACCAATCATCAACAGTTCTTCAAAACTAATATCTTTATTATTAATCGATCCACTACACTCTTTCAATGTTAACAAAGAATATCTAGTTAGATACAACACTGAACATTGTTCACACTAAAAGACGGGAAACACTTTCACAGCACTGATGGTGGAACAAATTCGAGCCCTGCCCTCCGAGTTATATTGACGTGTTACATCCGTTGGTTGAGTAGACGCTGGATCGATGACTCTCAATTTACGCTTAAAAATTAATGCACTTTCATAACTGTTTACCCTTTGCAAGAACTATTTACGCGAAAATAACGGTACTACAAAATACAAGCTTAGGAACGGTAAATAACAAAGTATATTTAATAGAATTAGATACAACTAATCAGAAATACACCAGTACCTTGGTCCGTTACACCTGTTAATATTTTAATAAAATTATCTAAGCTCAAATGTTAATTTACAAAAGAAGATTACTCTAGATTTTTTCTATACTCTACACTACCAAAACTTATATCACTTTATTTTAAGATGGCGTCTCCAAAAGACGATCTCCTTTACAATCAATAACGTGACGTCACAAAGACGCGACACAACGCACTCTGCAGGAAAACATTGGAACTACTTTTAAAATGCGTTCAAATATCATTTTGTTACAAAATTGTAAAATAAAGTTGATGATATAAAACTTATCAAAGTGTCAAAGAGAACATAAATATAAGGGACATTTTAAAATTAAATATCGATGACAAAGTTGATAATATTAAATTTAAATGACTAAATAATTACATTAATGAGACGTCTCACATCTTTAAGTTTTCCATAATAATTTAGGTTGACACCATATAATTATAATATTAATAGTTTTGTAAGATAATTTAATAAGTAACAAACTTTAAGAGAACCATGTAAAAGTACAGGCTCTTTGTTTTTCAAAATGTAAATGAAATAGTTTATAAGTTGTGAAGGGGTCACAAGTAGCTCGGAATGGTAAGTGTAATATTACACACGGTTAAATTCACATTGCCAGTTCCTTTTTTTTACTTTGGCTGGACACGTTGTCGCGTATCAAAATTGCAGACACATTAGTACTCACAATCGATAGATACCTTTTTAAATTAAGAACGCAACTAAACTATCAGCTGATAGAAAGTTTATAGTTTGCATGTGTTGTATGTATCACTAGGCGAAGCGTTTAGTTATTGCAAATATAAATTATTTTATACAATAAACCTACTATCTTGAGCTAGGTACTAGTAAAATTTGTACTAATATTATAAAGAAAAGTTTGTTTGTATGTTTGTTTAAACGCGTTAATTTCAGAAGCTAGTGGTTCATAATTGACACACGACTAAAGTCAAATTTCTTTAGCAATAGGCCTGCACTGTGCCTTAGATATACGAAACGTAAATGGCTATGAGAGAAAGACAAAAAGAAAATGTGCGCTTGCACCTTATCTCTCTTGCTCCGTTCGCCTCACTCAATCACACTTTTCATAACACTCTTGTCACGAATTCTCCAGGTTACTTCACAAGTCAAGCGTGTATGAAGAAGTTTTATTTCAAAAATATTATATAGCCTATACGAAAGCGTTACGAAAAAAGTGATCGGGCCAGGCAAACGGAAGCTGAGAGGGAGATATAAGTTAGATATAGATAACGAAGTTTTACTTCAGTCGTGTGGTCAAAAGCACACTTGTTTTTTTTTTTAATAAGTTTTTGGTTTCATTTATTTTTTTCGGTTTTTTTAACTTCGTAAGCTTTTATTATTAACAAAAGAAAGTTTACATGTTTTATGTATCAGCTGCACATTCGATTGTTTTTTTTTTTAATTGAGACATTTCCAGCTGAGACAGATATAATTATGGGTGTATATCACCGCTCACTAAATTTACGCTTGCGCATTTTAAATATATGTGCCATATTGATGAAAGAAACTCAGTAGGCGACGACCTGCGGGGAAGTTCATAAATCGAGGAGTATCTGAGGAAACCGGCAGCCATGGCCGGGAATCTGGGGATGGAGCAATTGATTCCAATTGTTAATAAGCTTCAAGATGCTTTTACACAATTGGGTGTGCATATGCAACTGGATCTACCACAGATAGCCGTTGTAGGTGGACAATCAGCCGGAAAGAGTTCAGTATTAGAAAATTTTGTGGGCAGGTATGATTACATATTACTTAAGCATATATCGATATAAGGAGCACTATTTAATTTTTGTGCTATCTTCTACAAATAGAGTATATATATTTGTACAATTTTAAGTGCATAAAGATATTTACTTTAGATACTTTTTTTTATTTAGAGTAATATAAACTTAATAAAACCTTAAATGTGAGTCAACATAGAAGCCTAAACTAAAAATAATATAAATAAAGGTCAACTTGTATACACATTATTAGATTTAGTAGTTTTATAAAAGTACTAATAATTAAATGTAATCATTTTTTGTAACAATTATGAGTTACGTTATTTTTATTTCTAGATTATATGTTAATAAGTACATTTGTTTTAAAAACATTTTCATGTAATTTATGTCATTATAGTAACGTATAACTGTCCTATATTTACTGCGCATGTCACACTATATTGATTTCATAAATCTTTGAACGAATTGTTTTTATTTATATGTTAATACAAAACTGAATAAGAATAGATAGAAAGAGATTCAATAATTAAAGAATACAATAATAGGTAAAACTTCAAAAATATTATATGATATTTCTTACTATATTATTATCGAAATAAAATGCTATGATCATGTTTTAATATTGGACAAATAATGATATAAAGCATAGTATCAGTCTGTCAATGCGTTGCTATCAGTTTGACAGGAGAAACGGAACGTTACGTTACCATAACCACCCACATACCACCATATTGAAAAATAAATTAGTTTATCGATGATGTGAAGTACAGATGATGAGCAAGTAATTAGCGATTTTGTGGTGTAAAATTAATGTAAATAAGAAAAATGGCTGGAAATTTTGGAATGCAGCAGTTAATACCAATTGTAAACAAATTGCAAGATGCATTTGTTCAAATGGGCGTGCACATGTCTTTAGATCTTCCTCAAATTGCAGTTGTGGGTGGTCAATCCGCTGGAAAAAGTTCGGTACTAGAAAATTTTGTAGGCAGGTAAGAGTTTTTTCGATAAAATCGATAAAAATGACGAGAAAGGGAAGCTTTGTAATAGAGCAGTTTCTTAATGTTCCATTCTTATATTCCAATTAATAAAATTTGCTGTCGATTTTTCTGTTATCTAAACATTTTTTTGTAATTAAAGGAAAAGTCGTATTGATTCACTATGATGTAGTGTTCTTAATTTCTTCCTAGTATTAGAATATACTGTTTAAGTTACCGTAAACCATAGTGACAGTGATAGGGTCTTTGTTTTGCTTATAAGAATTATTTTAGGTTCAAACCTACAAAGGAACTAAGAGAAACTTTATGAAACAGTTACAAACTTTTAAAATTCGTGTTTATATTTTAGTTATATTGTAAAACATGAACTTTAATTTTATGAAACAGTCTTCGATCTAAATCTTATTTGAATTTTAGTATGAAAACTGACATTTTAATTCTGTACACCAAGTTATAAAATTATGCAAACATCAAATTTGTAAATAGATGAAAATCATTCTGTGATAAATATGAATCATAGAAAATTACAATTTTTTTTTTAAATAAGGTAATGATGTTATACTGACATTAGAATATAAATCTCTTTGTCAATAAATTATAAAAAATACTATATATTTTAATAGTTTATTTACAAAATAAAACATTATTACATCTACTTACTATTAACAAAATAAAAATTTTAACTTTGAAGAATGTTTGATTGGATAAGACAGAGAGAGACATGATTATAGATGTATAAACATAGATAAGAAAATATTATTGTTTATTTAATGTGAAATATTATTAGGCTGGTGCCGTTATGGCAATGTGAGTCATTTATTCTAAAAACTCTTAATCTTAATTGAGAATTTGCATTAAGTGTTTGGCATTCATTATTTTTACATAGTAATGGCATATGTGACAAAATGACTAATGTAATATATATTACATTATAAATATAATTCCATTTTATTTATTATTATTGCTCACATTTTTTTTTTTGTAATTTTAAATGCTTTTATAATTTTAAAATAAATATATTGAAAATCTGTTTATGTATGTATTTATGTATTTGTATAGTAGGTATATGAATTATTTGCTCCTGTTTATATTATAACGATTACCACTAACGTTTCCTTCCTTTTTTTTCTTAATGTGAATTTCACTAATACTTAATTTTGCACACCTACAAACGTCTGCTCTTGTACATCCTAAGGTTGGCTGGTAGAGAATGCTCTTAGCATTAAGCCCGCCTTTTGTACAATTCTTTACTGTATTGTGCAATAAAGTTGTAATAAATAAATACATTGATTTGATTGCTTATAGAGTTTAATATGTAGTTTCACTTTCTTATATGTTATATAATAATAATAATAATAATAATAATTTATTTCAGACGTAGTCCATATTTTTGTTAGTTACATTTTTTTTTCCTTAACTTTGTTAGTTTTAATAATTGTGACAAAACAAATTATACTAAATCAAAAATCTAATTAAACAACACTAAAATTAAAATTAAAATTATCATCAATTAACTAAAATTCAATTAATACCGAAATTCAAATCATCACCGAATATATTTAATTAAATAAAAAAGTTAACTATGTATAATAACTAAGCTAACTGAATATAATAATATGTATTAAATTATTATAATAATAAACCTTTAGTATACTACTATGTAATGCTTGTTTTTCATTTTTACTGATAAGTGAAAAATATGCTATATACTTATGCAGATCTTTTAAAATTTTGTTACAGAGATTTTTTGCCTCGTGGATCAGGCATTGTCACGAGACGACCTTTGATTTTACAACTTATACATGGAAATGCAGGTATGTAAATATTATAAAAAAATTTAATGATAAAACCTAAATAGTAAAATTTCATAAATGTATGTTTTATATTGATTGTTAAAGAAAATGTTTACCATACTTGGCAGTGACAGAAACTATAGTAAAAAAATCTATATGTTTAGGAAGAATAATTTCTAAAGGTGTATTATTGGCTAATTCACTTTACCTACAGTTGGTACCCTTTTATCGGCAATGAGGCTTATATCCAGCATTTGGTAGACTATATAGTAAAGAATTGCTCATTTTCTATATGCAAAATATGTCTACCACTGCATACCATTGAATAGTGACATAAAAAAAAAATACCATTTGAATGATTTAGCCTGTAACATCATATTGCTGGGCATACACCTCTTTCTCGGAGTTGTTGGATTACACCATGCTGCTCCACTGTGGATTGGTTAATAGGAGGCAGATGGATGGTTTTAGACTGAATATCATACAATTTGGTTATTTGTCAATATAATAGTGACTATAACTGCACTCAATAGTCATTATTTTTGCAAGGATGTATTAAATTAATATTATTGCTGAACAATACAAATGTTGTTAATATTTTGGACACTTGCACATTTTTCCTCGGCTGAGTCCTATTATGTCGTATAGTCCTAGTATATTGTGTAGTCTAGGAAATAAGGTATCCTATCCTTATTATTATAATAATGAGGAAGTGTTTGTAGTTTTGTTAAAATATGCTAATCTCAGGATGTATTACGCGAATTTTTATTATTAGAAAACCGTATGTGGTAAAGTATTATTTTAAGTAATTTTGAAAAGAAATTTTAATACATTTCTACTCGCGAAACTACGACGGGCGAACTTTTACGTAACAGGACTTCTCTGCAGTGAGACATATATGAGGCGTTCTTTACTACTTTCATTATTTGCTAAATGTACAAACATATAACGGGTGAAGAGAGCACTACTTCATAAGCAGCGATCGTGCTCATGTTTTAAATGAACGTTAACCTTCATATGCGATTCGAATGTTAAAAACAACTAATTGCTTCTTGCTATTAACGTAATAACCGTCATCCTTTGTTTGGGTTATTTAAGTAGCAGTGAAAATTATAACGTTAATTGATTATTTGCATTACAAAAACGTTAACAAAATAATGATCTAAAAAACTCTGTGATTTATGAATGTCTCAATGTAGCTGATTGTCTCAATGTAACTAGCTTTTTTTGTAGGGAGACAGTGTGAACTGTCTTGATTTTTTTTTATAATGTAAGTTAAACAAATCGTTAGATATTATTTATAATTATTTACATGTAATTTTTTTTTTAATCATAGAATATGCCGAATTCCTTCATTGCAAGGGTAAAAAGTTTACGGATTTCAATGAAGTGCGTGCGGAAATCGAATCGGAGACGGATCGCATTACAGGCTCGAACAAGGGCATCTCACCCGTGCCTATCAACTTGCGCGTCTACTCGCCTAATGGTAAGTGCTCGGCTTTTTACATTTTAACGGATTAACAAACTTCAAAGTAAAACGGCGCTCGCATTTCGAAGTCTCAAGTCGATTTTTATATCTATTGTATTCATATTACGTGTTGAAGAGAATTTGACTCAAGGGTAGATTTCCAATATAAATAACCTACCTTGAAAATCTTCTTACCAGAAGACAAAAGTCTTGTCAATCTCATAATACATAAATAATTACGCTGTGTGGTTACGGCGGTAAAGAATATAGTCATCCCCTCTTCCCGTGGGTGTCGTAAGAGGCGACTAAGGGATAACACGGTTCCGCTACCACTTTGGAACTGTTAAAGCCGACCGATGGCGAGATCACCATCCAACTGCTGGCTTCCAAATACTGGCCTGGCCGAAGATGGGCAGTCCTGTGGTCACCAACCCGCCTGTCCAGCGTGGTGACTATCGACAAAACTTAAACTTGTGGGGGCCAGTCAGCTTGCAATAATTTTTCTATAAATTTTTATACAAATAAAAATTTATGCATTTTTTTTATAAAAAATGAGAGATAGATGAAAATTGTGAGTTAATAACGGCTTGACTGATTTCGTCAGTTTATTTCTTTGTGATTAAAAATTTAAATATAATTAATCATAATAAATTTAATAATAAATGGCCTAATTTATAGTAAAAAAAAAACATTTGATTTTGGGATGCTTATCTATCTTCTTTCTCTAATATATAAAATTCTCGTGTCATGGTGTTAAACATTGAACTCCTCCGAAACGGCTCGACCGATTTTAATAAAAATTTCTGGGCATATCGGGTAGGTCTGAGAATCGGCCAACATCTATTTTTCATACCCCTAAGTTATAAGGCGGCGGGGGGGGGGGGGGGATTTAGCGGGCTAATAACATATATGGCAAAGAAACGTTTGCGGGGTCAGCTAGTATATTATATAATATTGCAATGTATGTATTATGTTTTTAGTTGTAACAAAGAAAAATGCATTTAACAATGAGGCCACCTCTAGTGCATTTGAAAAATATACTAGTTTGCATAAAGTAATAGCTATAAGTACACGCTTAGATTTTTAGTGAGAGCACTTCTCATTTTTTTATAAGTAAATTGCAAACGTACGAGGCCGTGACAGCCGATTCAGAGGTAGGTCACTTGAAGTTGAGTTTTATAATTTGAATCGAGAAAAACCATATAAGTATATACATTTTAGTAAAATAAGCTTTTGACTTATAAAACTGAAATAAAACTGTACTCTAGAAGATGTTTAACGGTTCTCTCAAATAAACTACTTTTCTTCGTAATAGTAGAAATAAGAATAACAGCCTTTTAGAATTGATTACATTATTTCAATTGTCGTAAAGTGACATCTATCATTGGCATCTTACTCGATGTTTTCGATTATTTTATGATCACATTAACTCAACCGCTTTTCATTCAGATCGTGTTGACCTGCCGAAAAACAGAGATAGTGTAATTAAAACGTAGTTTAATTGTTTTAATGGTCTAATTAAAAATACTTAATAATATTCGAATATATGTCGAATAAAAATATTTAATAATATTAAAGCTGTTTTATCGAAAATGTTTAAGTAATTTGAATAAAAAACCTTATATTGGGGAAAAAAAACTATAGTGAGGTGTTTTTTTAACACGTGAGACCGATAGCTTTACATGCTTTTTGAACCACGGTGACCCAATAAGTCACAGCTCAAATCAGAGATAGACATTTTTACTAATACAAATATCTGCTTCAAACGGGAATCGAACTGACCGTATTGGTGTTAAAGTGGCTTTTAACATCACTGTACTAGAAAGCTTTGTCACACGAATGTTAGTTATTGTAGAACTGGCCTCCAACTGGTGAGATAGTGAATTTGTTATTTTAGTTATTTTTATGACTATCTAGCGTACAAGGAGAGGAAATTGTAGCTTCCTATACATCACATAAATGTAACTCTTAAGGTCGTTTTAACGTTTCTTCTTTGTAAACTTTTAATGCATCATTGTTTTTCATCATCATCGTTGATGTTCTTAAGAAGTTTTGATAATATTCAAATAGCTCAACAATTTCTTCAGAAGGAAAGAAATATTGCGAGCTATTTTTAATTAAATTTGCTGATATTTTTGGTTACCGGTATACAAATATTATATATTTCCGGTATTTATAATCGGACCAGTACACGGAACAAATTTTGGAAATAGTTAAGGATTAATGCGATTAATAAAAACATCGCGGTTTTAATAAGTTATAATAATTTTACATACTATTATAATTATACGTTTAATTTATAATCGTAACACATAAGAAACAGTAAAAATGTGTTTTATACATACAGTCGATATATTTTGTGGATAATTCTATTCGGTTGAAAAGTTGTACATATCTATATAAATAAAAATGAATGTTTTTAAGCGCATAACTCAAGAATGGATGAACCAATTCGGCTAATTTATTTTTTTGTTTGTTCTTTAAGGTCCACGCAAGCTTTTAAAATTAAAAAAAAAAAGAAATTTATTATTAACTTTTGATAGAACGAAGTCTGTCTGGGCAGCTAGATAGGAAATAAGGAAGTAAATTGGTGATAGCGTTCTTTTTTCTTACAAGAAAATAAAACAACAAGGTAAAACTTTTAGTAAATTTTTCTTGTCTGTATTAAAATCTAATATATAAAATCCTCGTGTCGCGGTGTTTAATGTAGTTAAACTCCTCCGAAACGGCTTGACCGATTCTCATGAAATTTTGTGTGCATATTGGGTAGGTCTGAGAATTGAACAACATCTATTTTTTATCCCCCTAAATGTAAGGGTAGCTACCCCTAAATTTATTTTTTATTTTTAGAAAAATTATTAATTTTTAATCGACTTCCAAAAAAGGAGGAGGTTCTCAATTCGACTGTATTTTTTTTTTTTTTTTTTTTATGTATGTTACATCAGAACTTTTGACCAGGTAGACCGATATCGACAAATTTTGTTTTAATCGAAAGGTGGTGTGTGCCGATTGGTCCCATTTAAATTTATTTGAGATCTAACAACTACTTTTCGAATTATATCTAATAATGCGTTTTTACTTGACGCTTTTTTCGTCGACCTACGTTATATTATACCACATAACTTTCTACTGGATGTACCGATTTTGATAATTCTTTTTTTGTTGTAAAGGGGATATCCCTAGTTTGGTACCATGATAAGGAAACCAGGATCTGATGATGGGATCCCAGAGAAATCGAGGGAAACTCTTGAAAATCCGCAATAACTTTTTACTGGGTGTATCGATTTTGATAATTTTTACTTTAATCGAAAGCTGATGTTTATCATGTGGTCACATATAAATTTTATCGAGATCTGATAACTACTTTTTGATTAATCTTTGATAACGCGTATTTACTTGACATTATTTTCGTCACCTTACGTTGTATTATACCTCATAACTTTTTACTGGGTGCACCGATTTTGACGTTTCTTATATAAATTAAAAGCTACTATTCGTCACGTGGTCCCATTCAAATTTAATTTAGATTTGATTAGTAATTTGTGAGTTATATCTAATATTGCGTATTTACTTGACGGTTTTTTCGTCACCCTACGTTGTATTATACGTTAAATCTTTTTACTGGGTACACTGATTTTGATCTTTTTTGTATAAATCAAAAGCTAATACTTGTCATGTCGTCCGTTTTAAATATGATTGAGATAAAATGAGCAATTTTTGAGTAATCTTTGATGACACGTATTTACATGACGATGTTAAGACGACTGTGGTCATGTTCAATACTTTGCCACAACGCCATCTATCAAAATTTAATGAAATTAATTCGTTCACTATCGATCAAATTACAATATTCCACTAGAGTAGAGAGTAGCAGTTTATTCGTTATAAATATATTTGAGCTTTTAATTTTTTAGTTATCGCTAATACTGGCTATTTACTTGCCTATTTTACGTCGACCAACGTTATATTAACCTCATTAGTATTTTACTGGGTGGACCGATATCGATGATTCTTTTTTTAATCGATAGGTGGTGCTTGTCATGTGGTCCCATTTAAATATAATTGAGATTTGACTCGAACATTTGAGCTATATCTGATATGGCGTATTTACTTGACTGTTTTTGGAGTTTTCTCCTTAAGAATCGATTTTCATTTAAGGCCCCGGAATGAAATAATTGAACAGTAAAATCTACTGAACGAATGACCTTGTTAGAGATGGCGTTCAGACGTTTTCTAATAACGCAATTAGGTTCCGATAGATGGCGTTATTGGATTCATTTATTTACAATTTGATATAGTAATAATATATTTCTTAGACTAGTAAGCTTTTTTTGTGCCTATTTAGACAGTTGATCTGAAGGGGTAAACTCCAGTCGTGCATCGGAGCTGTGTGAAAACATGAACATTACATATTTTTAATAAAAAAGACATAAACCGTAATTCAATATAAATCCGCTTCAACTAAAAAACCCGCCGTAATAAGCGATGTCAGCGCTTCGCGCGAATCGACGACGGGCCTTTTATGAAATTTCTGCCTACAATCGCTAACAAAATGTTAGAAATAACAGTAGAACATTCTATAATTCTACAATTTTATAATGTCGCGTTATATGGAATACGAACAAAGTATTACTATTTTTTCGTCGATCTACGTTGTATTACTCTTCGATGTAATTGAAGTCGGTTTTTTTTTATGTTATTATGATTTGAAAGAAAGAAAGAAAAATATTTTATTGTTCACAATAAAAAGATCGAAAAAATACAAATACGGTCATAGATATTACGAACAATACAGGCAGCCACTCAGCATTTGTCACACCATTGCAAACAATGGTGAGATTTGGCGTTGAAAAATACATACAACCCTAAATTTTCACCGTTCTACCGGCAACTCCTATTTTTAAATAGCGTTTAGCGGCAAGACAACGTTTGCCGAGACAGCTAGTATCTATATATATAATAAAATGGTAGGAAAGTCAAAACTATACATTGAATATTTTTTTAAAAGATTACTTGGGGTGTGATCTGCAATCCATACCGAAGCCAAAAATATAGTTTTTAGAATTTTTGTCTGTTTGTCTGTATGTATGTCCGGGATAAACTCAAAAAGTACTGCATGGATTTACTTCAAATTTGGCACGAATATTATTAAGAAGTTGGGTCAATATATAGGCTACAAATTATCACGCTATCACCTACGGGGAACGAGCAGTGAACCTTTATTTCTTCAACGCATTCTGTAACAACGTGTAATCTAACGACGCATATTTAAATGTTGTTGTTATTATGTTAATAAATATGCTATATAGGCTAGCTTCACACTATAAAAATCACGAAATATAAGTAACTTAGCCGATAAACATAATTAAATGAATATAAGTAGACAAGACAATTTTAAAGCAGCGCCATCTATGAGATTTTTCTGTAGATATGAAATGTAAAGAAGAAACGAGTAAATGAATGTTATTTTAAAAGGTATAATCGTCGGTCAACATAATAGGTTACAAATTATCACGCTATCACCTACGGGGAACGAGCAGTGAACCTTTATTTCTTCAACGCATTCTGTAACGTGTAATCTAACGCCGCATATTTGAATGTTGTTATTATGTTAATAATCATGCTATAAGCTAGCTTTATACTATAAATAAAGACATTCTGTAGTATATTTAGTATCAGCATTGCACCCGTGCGAAGCCGGGGCGGGTCGCTAGTTTATATAATAAATCCTTAGAAAATGTGTATTTTAATTTTGTTCTATAAATATTACCTTAATGGTTTGCATAAACAATGGTCTAGAAACTCATCCATACACGAAACCGAAAGAAATTTTGCGCTGCTAAAACTGTCTAAACCGTTTTTTTGTTTACACAATGTTGCTCAAATACCTTGATATTGACCAATATTACTTTTGTTTATGATACATACTGTTTATAGTTTCAGCTGGAAGCCAAACCTGCCGATAAAAAATAAATCATATGTATAGACATAAAATCGACATAGTACATATAGATGTACTATGTCGATTTTGTAATACACTACCAAATCAGCATCGTCCATGGGGACGTCTATAGGCACCTTAGAGTATACATTACATCTACTGTAATGTATACTCTAAGATAGGCCCCATTATGTCACATAGCTATATGTATATAATACAAGATAAAAGTTGGGATTGAGACTTAGTCTAATTTTAACTATTTTTATACCATATTACTCGCAAACATTACTATAATTTAAGAGAAAAGGCATGACTTTAATGGAAGGAGTTACAAATTTAAATATGTAATCTGTATATAACAACCGCTCTGGTGTACTGATGCGTGTATAGGTGTCTAAAACACCGACGGTTTGCGGTCTTCTTTCCTGCTCGGGATGGATATTTGTATAAATATGTCTTTAAAGGTTTGGATGTCTGTTTTTGTGGGTCTCCCCACCGTGCCTCGAAGAGCACGTTATTCGTTAAGCTGTCGGTCCCGGTTGTTATCATAAATATCTGATAGCGATCGTTACTCCTAGTAGGGAATATATCCGCCAACCCGCGGTGGAGTAGCGTGGTGAGTTAAGCTCCAATCGTTCTACTTTGAGAAAGAGGCCTACGCCCAGAAGTTGGACGTTACAGGCTGAATTCTGATACATGTATATTTCTGCCGATATTGACGATTCTTTTCAATAATAATTTTCTTATTTTGCCATCTTCAATACCAGGTAAATTTAATTAATATCAGAATGACATGAGATAATATAATTTTAATATATTTTTAACACGCCATTTGTTTCTTCGATAGCTATATACGAAAATGAACCTAATCCGCTTTAAATAAACTATTATAGATCCTTACATTATGAAAGTTTATTGTCAGGGAAAAATAAATTATAAACACAACGTATATTACATAATAATTCTTCTAGGACTGACGTACGAAGATGTATTTTTTATTATCTTTAAGGAGTTTGAAAATGAATAGTAAATTCCTTTAATTTTTTTAAATTGAAGCTTAACTTTTTCGTAATATTATTCGAATGCCGTTAGTCAGTTTGCGTATGATGGGGGTAGTCGTGATAAAAAGTGACTCAGTGTCGATTAATTGCTCCAGATAGTTTATTGTCCGGCTTATGATACGATTTGTACACTTTCATACAAAGAGAATACATGTCAAACGTTGTAGATAATATGCGATAAGATTCCGAAGTGTTCGATTGTTTTATACTCGAGACGATAAACAAATGTCCCCACATGTTGCAAGTTATAATTATATTTATGACTGTACTCATACCGGCCGGCCTCGATTTTGTACCCTTTTTCATTGATGCTCCGCCCCTGTTGGTTGTAGTTGTAGCGTAATGTTATTTGGCCCATACCATTCCCCGATCAAAGAAATCCAGGAAGTCTTGAGATATCGCGTTCAACTAAACTTTTTTAGCTTAATACTTATTAGTATATGTTATTACGTGTATATTTAACTTTGTCATTGTTATTTGTATTTACGAAAAAGGACTACTTAAATCAAAATTTTTAATGGCGTCAAAATATGAACTGTTTGTAAACACGTTCCACTATATAGGTAAATGTTATGTCTTGTTAGAAAAGGTAACGGTAAAAAGATTGTGAAAGATTATAATTATTAACAATTAAAGCAACGTATTAGTGACCTAAAAACTCATTGAACTTCTCCAACACCTAATTAATATTATTAATATTAATAGTACTTTATAACTGTATTTTTCATTTTCTCGATCTCTATCGCATTATGTATCTTCTAAAGTGTTGACATATTTGTAGATATAGAATGTGGTCGTGTGAGGTAAATGTAAATTTAACGCTTAGTTATTTATGCTATTCTTATGTTACGTTTTAAACCCTACGTTAAATCATATTTAATAAATTGAAAATGTTTCAATAAAAATATTCTGAAAACAGATTTTACGTCCTAAATATGAAAAAAAAAATACCCTGGTATGAGAGTAATTTTTACAAATAATTAAAATCGCAATATAAAGGTACATTTGTTTTTACCTTTCGTTTTCAGACTAAATTCATTCTAGAACGACTGTTCTAATCTGTTTAATGTTTTGTGAAACGAAGGTATAATTACATAGCTATTTATATGATGTAAACGACATAAGAGTCGACTGACTAAGTCTTTTTTATCTTATCTAGGTTTCATATTGATTAAAATAATGCGTGTGAACGCTGTTTGATGTTGAGGTCTTTTAATATATGTAAATATGAACCTACTAGCTGGAAAACTTCGTACCGCCATTTTTTTTAATTTTGCAATAAAAATATCGCGCTCACTAATCGAAATAAAATATGGCCTATATTCTAACAATATTTAAATGAGGTAGGGCACAGCAGGAAATTTCATACTCAAAATATGGAGCAGCCCGACTGGGGTAGTACGTCGACCTTACGGAAAATCACAGCTACATAATACTGCTTTCAAGCAGTGTTGTGTTCATGTTGGTTAGTAAGGTGACCAGAGCTCCTGGGGGGAATCGGGGAGAGGGTCGGCAACGCGCTTGCGATGCTTCTGGTGTTGTAGACATCTATGAGCTGCGGTAATCGTTTACCATCAGGTGAGCTGTACCTACGTTTGTGTGCCAACCTAGTTGTTTAGAAAAAAAAAAATTCAATTAAATTTCTGTATGACAAGTAATCTTTTAAAACTCTAAGAATTAGCAATTATGATCATTTCCAACTCTTAATTTTAATTACTCAATTTTTGTGACGATTGTTTTAGTTTTTAAAAAGTCCCAAAAGGAACATTCTTCTTACTATATATTCACTAGAGTAAAATCTGAGTTGGAAATAAACATAATTGTTAATTCTTAGGTGTTTTAAAAGCTAACAAGGCAAGAAAATATTTTTGTTTGCAACTAAACATTTGCCCATAATTAATTTTAAAACTGAGTGTGCCGCCTCAAAATGTTGAGTACGATTTTTTTTTTAATTTTTGTTCTTTTAACCGACTTCAAAAAAGGAGGAGGTAACTCAATTTGACCGTATATATATAGCTATATTTATTTACGTTCGGGGATAACTTCGTCGTTTCTGAACCGATTTTGATAATCCTTTTTTTGTTGGGAAGGAGATATCCCTGGTGTGGTACAATGATAAAGAAACCAGGATCTGATGATGAGATCCCAGAGAAATCGAGGGAAACTCGAAAATCCGCATAACTTTTTACTGGGTGTACCGATTTTGATAATTTTTAATTTAATCGAAAGCCGATGTTTATCATGTGGCCACATTTAAATGTCATCGAGATCTGATCGAGACTTTTGGAGTAATCTTTGATAATGCGTATTTACTTGACTAATTTTTCGTCTACCTACGTTGTATTCCTTGTCGATATAATTGAAGTCGGTTTTTTTTCGTTTGCTTGCAAACACAATTATTATAAAAAGCTTATACTTTATGCTATAAAAACTACTATCCCCAGGCTAAAAAATATATATTTTCGTATATTTTAAATATATGGAGATTCAATTCAAAATGATATATACTTCATAAAAAAAACATTCTGTTTGCTATTAAAGGCAGCGTTCGTAGATCGACTGACAGATGATTTCCGGTAGTATAAAATGTTGATATATTACTTAAAACTGCAAACTTAGCTAATTTTAGAGTCGCACTGACCGCACACTGATAGTTACGTGTTCATCGGAAACTTCCTAAAATTCGTACACGTTGCCAGCGTCAACCGTCAATGTGTCTAACATCATCCTTATAAGCAAATGTAGTCGCTTATTGCATTTTATTTTATTTAGTTTAACGTTATCACAGCTTGCCTCATTTCATTTAACTACATCCTGCGGAAGATACTTGCATAGTTATGAATTATTTGGTTGAAATAAAACGCGCTATGTCATGTTATCAGTTATTTAATTAAACGGATTGATACATTATCATATAAACAATATTTTTATTGTGACTAATTATTATTTTAGATTTTAAAAGATGTCGTACAATGACTGATAAATGATAATATTATTTTTGTTTATAATAACTAGTGATCCGCCCAGGTTTCGCACGGGTGCAATGCTGATACTAAAAATAAAATAAATATTTGCAATGTAAGCACAAAAAATGTGTTTATTTACGACATCCGATTCCTCTACTATCTTATGCATGTAATATACATAAAAATCAACTCCTGGAATTACTCTATTTATTAAAGAAAACCGCATCAAAATCGTATCGTAATCGTATCGTAATGTACTTTTAAAGATCTAATCATAGATATAGACAGCGGTAAGCGACTTTTTTTATACTATGTAGTGATAACAAAACATATTAATTATTGGTCATTATTTTTTATTTTCATATTGATTAAAAGTTATAGTAACCAGGTTACAATATATCTATGACAAGGTCTAAATTTATAATGTGCTAAATATGAAAAAAAAAATCTTATTTTTAAACTCCTCTTTACAAGTGATCATAGAAAATGCAAAGCTTGTACATCACTTCTGACGTCAGCTAGTTTATCATACGGTACATCTCAATAAGTATATTTTCGTGTAGTCTCTGTCACCTCGAATCCATCAGCGCGTGAAAGACATTACCCTTATCAAAGCACTTGACTTCGTCAACTCCTATTACAAACAGACGCAATAAATTTTAGTGGCTCAATTAAATATGTTAATTCGATCATTGAAATTGTATCTTGTATTACTTTACACATGTATATGGCTTATACTATGTTTATAGTCAGTATTTAGTACAATTGTATGTATCTGTGTATGTCGAGTAAAACATAAACTTTTATTACTAGTATCAAGATACTTATGTATACTTATTAGCTGACTCGGCAAACGTTGTCTTGCCGTTAAACGCTATTTAAAAATAGGGGTTGGTGGTAGAAGGGTGACAATTTAGTGTTGTATCTATTTTTCAACGCCAATTCATAATAAAATAAATAATATATCTAAAAATTAAAAAACAATTGGGGTGGACTACCCTTAACATTTAGGGTGATGAAAAATAGATGTTTTTGAATATCATATCAAAAATGTTTAGAATTCCTAATTGTGGGTAACACAAAAATAAAAATCGTACATATTAAAAATAGATGTTGTTCGATTCTCAGACCTACCCAATATGCACACAAAATTTCATGAGAATCTGTCAAGCCGTTTCGGAGGAGTTTAACTACAAACACCGCGACATGAGAATTTTATATATTAGATTGTTGGGGACGAGGATTGAGACTTTATTTAAACATCGATTTTGTCGCTTGATTCATAAAAACGTTTCACACTTCACAAATGTTCAATTTTATTTGACGTCATTTAATGACAGGGCAAAGTCTTGTCAATAGAATTTCGGAAACAATATGTAATTTGTCTATGACTCATTCAATTAATCATTAATTAAAAAAGGAGTACGTTCTCAAGTCGACTGTATTTTTTATGTGTTCTACCTCGGGCCTTTTTACTGGGTACACCGATTTCGATGGTTCTTTTTTTAATCGAAACGTGGTGCTTGTCATGTGGCCCTATTTAAATTAAATCGAGATCTGACTAGAACATTTTTAGTTACCCCTATTAATGCGTTATTTGACTAGTTTTTCGTCGACCTACATTGTATTATATACTGGTCGATATGATTAAATATCTTTTTTTTTTTCATTTGCGAGCAAACACAATTTTACTATTGCGCAGTGCTCTATTGCGCTGGCACACAATAGTAAGTAGAGATCGATGCACCAATATGTGAGATATGATATGAGAATAGAAAGACATGGCACATTTCCATTCATTTGTGTTTTTTGTAATTTTACCATATATTGTTGCTTTTTTTCTTGAACAAGGTTTGAGTTTTGATGTCCCACACTAATCTTTACTATCGCTGGGCAAAAGATTGATTTTAAAAACAAAACTAACGCATCAATGACTGAGAAAGCTGAGACTTCATAGCTATTGGTATAACAGAATATTTTGTTACAACTTCCTTGCAGTACTCAACCTTACGTTGATCGACTTGCCGGGTCTAACGAAGGTCCCTATCGGCGACCAACCGCCCGACATCGAGCAGCAGATCAAGGCGATGATATTCCAGTTCATACGTCGCGAATCATGCCTCATTCTCGCCGTCACGCCCGCGAACACCGACTTGGCGAACAGCGACGCCTTGAAACTTGCCAAAGAAGTAGACCCTCAAGGTGAGATCAATTACTAATGCATTCAAATCTCTTAAATACTTTTTTCATTACACGCAATTGTATGGGTTCTTGTCGATGTAATCGTATACTTAGCATTTATACTAATTCTATACAATTTGTTGAATAAAGAAAACAAATATGTTATTTGTGATGCGTTGTTTTCGTTTTATATTGTATTATATAATTTTATTACTTATTCGTTTAGAATTTGAAACTGTATAGTTCAACTCTTATTTTTTACCTATTTGTAGACTTTATAACGAGCGACTTTTTTTATTTTAACAAAAGTATTCAAATGTTTGAGAATGTATTAAAAGTATGATTTTGTTTTCAAGTGTTTGTAAAATTTTTGGTTCATTTAGGTTTACGTACAATCGGTGTAATCACAAAGTTGGATCTCATGGACGAGGGAACGGACGCTCGCGATGTCCTCGAGAACAAACTATTACCTCTCCGTCGCGGGTACATCGGCGTAGTAAACCGCTCACAGAAGGACATAGATGGAAGGAAGGATATATCAGCCGCGCTCGCCGCCGAGAGGAAATTCTTCCTAAGGTATAAATAAGTTTTTAAATTTTCAGTCTCTATTTACATTTTTGTATATAGGGGAAAACCGGGATAGATGCCTCACTTTTTGAAATAGCAGCCTAATTTTAAAAATATGATTTTTATACGAATAATTTTTATTAATGTAGCTAGCTCAATCCTTTATGTTGAATTATTACTATTTTTTTTTAACCTACCCAATGCAGATTAAGCAGAAATTAGCTTTTCGTGAACCCCTTTTTTTTGAGGATAGATGCCTACCTATATGGATAGTTGCCCCACCATGAAAATAGTGAGTAGGATAGATGCCCTTTAAACCATGTAAACGAAAAACCCAAACCAAATGTTAGGTAGTTCTACTCCTAAAACATCGATTATCTCCAAGAAACATGGGCCATAGTAATGAAAAAAAAATTTGTGTTTTTTTTATATCTTTTAATTGTTATAATTAGAATATACTTTTATATCACACAGATTACTATACCTAATATAAATTCTTAAGTTTCAACATAATATATATATATATATATATATATATATATATATATATATATATATATATATATATATATATATATATGTTGCAGTCAGAACTCTTAACCAGTCAAAAGTACTATTGACTAGCGAAATCAGTCAAAAGTACTTTTGACTGAACAAGTTGGTCAAAAGTGGTTTTGACTGAAAATTATTGGTTATTAGTACTTTTGACTGCAAATTCGCGGTTAAAAATACTTTTGACTGACGCTCTCCGTCAAAAGTAGTTTTAACTGCAAAAAAGCGTCAGTCAAAAGCACTATTAACTCGTTAGATGTGAATAAATTTAGTCAAATGATCCTGATAAACCATAATAAATTTATGCCCGCGATCTTCTTGCGACTGCATGTCAATCAGATCGACTTGGCAGCGGCTGTTCATTTCAGTGTGCAGGATCGGTTTCTAAACCTGACCCATCCTTTTCTTGCTTTTCTTCCTTTGGCATACTTCGCACATTGATAAATATATATTAATCATTTCTTTTGTAACATTAGCGTACTTATTTGTCGTTTCATTCTTAAGTCTATCGCGACCACCATGCCCTATATAAATATGAGCAGCATCAATAATGTCGTAGATTTCCTCAACCGGCAAAAATATTTGACAGGTTCTGTGTTTGTAACTAATTTTTTTATACCACAAACTTCAATGTGTTAAAGCGTTGTAGTCTACTGTACTGTAATGGTGTTTCCTTTTCATTAAATTTCGCGTCTTCCACATCCATTGCAAACTTTTCAAATTTTTCTTTTGTCATCACATTGAAATGACTATCTTTCATATCTTCCATCGCTAAAATTCTTTGCAAAAAGCCTTCTTTCTTTTCGTAGTCACTCATTTTTCTTCTAATATCAGCACGTTCTCCACTAATAATGAGTAATATAAAAGTTTATGTGTGCGTTTGTCGTTATTTTTATCGACCACCTTAACTTTTTAAGAGTTTTAACTGATACAACCAGTCAAAACCACTTTTGATGGAATCATTTAGTCAAAAGAACTTTTAACCAGCTCCATTGGGCAAAAGTACTTTTAACTGTTATTTTAGTCAAAAGTATTATTGACCAAAGGAAACGGTCAAAAGTACTTCTGACTGATTTTGCTAGTCAATAGTGCTTTTGACTGGTTAAGAGTTTTGACTGCAACATATATATATATATATATAAATTTTACAAGCATTTATTCAACAAAAGTATGAATTCTTAATTGTTGGTCTAAAATATTCATATCAAGTGTCATGCACATGCACATTGCACAATCATACTTTCTCATTGAAAGCTGACTGTAGGTTTTCTATAGTCCAAGAACATACTCGAGGTCGCGTTCCTTCCTTTATTTTATATTTTCGTGGCATAGTTCTGCTAGAATCAGTAAAACATCCAAACATAAATATACAAAAAATATAACAGACAAAAAAAAGTAAACATATAAACTTACTCTGTATATGGTGAATGAAGGGATAGAAAATAAGGGCACCTATACCTCAAAAAATCAGGGCAACTATCCTTTGTGATTGGGATAGATGCCCACGTATTTTTTAAATAAATTATAAACAAAATAGCATCTATTTACAACTATATGCAGACTCAATGACCCAGTATATAGACGTGATAAAAATATAACGGAATTTATTACTATTTATAAAATTATACAACCTTAAATACTAACCTTTTAAACTTTGACGTGTTTGTAAATTTCGCCACGGAGACAATTACACACACGATCTAAACGCATCCTTGCCACACGAATATCTGTGGATATCTGAGGTACGGGGTGACTTCGACTTCTACTTATGCGATTAATTTTTATTTGTGAGTTCGGGATGTTAGGTTTTTAGAACATGAGGCATCTATCCCACTGCGGCATCTCTCCCGGTTTTACCATACAAGTTATAACGCGATTGTCATTACTTCTGACGTTTCGGCGACGTTGTAGACGCCATGGTTGCGCGAGACGTCGCCGAAATATCGGGAATTCCAAGATGACAATTTCGTTAAGTCCCTTAGGATCGAGTGTTTTTCCTCAGGTGTGTAATATGGAACACAAACCCTTGTAAACGTAAACGTGTCGCGAGAAACGGGATGCAGCTTGTTATATGGGTGTATCAATTGAATGCATTGATTTGTTGGGGTAAATGTTTTACTTGTTAACTTAATCGAGAAATGAATTTTTGAGAGAGTTATGTAAGAGTTTTTAAATTGTCAGCTACAGCGATCGCGAATTTTTTGGTTCTTTCAACACGAATAGGTAATTCATTCAATTTTATTTTGCCGTTTAATGAACTGCTGTAACAACCTGTAAATGTTGCACTATTATAGGAAAAGTCACTCTTCTTTAAAAAAAAAACCTATTAAAATGAAAGCTGTGTTCTGAATCGACGTTCTGTATCTACGTAGCTGGTCCACCACAGGTTGGGGGATGTTTATATGTTTAGTTATTTCCTGTCACGATGTTTTAAGATGAATTATTTCATTAATTTGAAAATATAATAATCAGGAATCATTAAAATAGAAATAATTACGATTGCTAGTGGTCGCCAAGAGGTCGAAATTCGACCATAATTAAAAATTTAAATTAAAAAAAAGAAAATTATGAAAATAAAGAACCTTTTTTAAATTTGACTACAGACTGACAATCAACAAAAGAATATAATATATGCGCGTATGTGTGTCAAATACATGCTAGTGTGTGTAATGTCTTTTTTATTGATTTAATATATTTTTATGCATAATTAAAAAAAAAAATATTAGTCCCTTCTTCTTAAGATATAAACTATAAGTGTACGAAATTTCATAATCCTCCGTTCGCGCAATTTTTGTAAAAAACAAACAAAATTTTTGTTTCACGTTTCACATATAGATTTTACAATTTTACAGTTATAACAAGGTATGCCATAACAAAATTTTTCAAAATCGAGGCAAATTTTTTAAAAGTTTATCCTCAAAATATACTGCAACCCCACTGCATATTATTATATTAGTTGTAGTAATGTTGTATTCACATCGGGGTCACATTTAAGGGTCCAGCGTACCACGTAAGGGGTCATCCATTAATCACGTCATGTAGCAATTTTTAAACTCCTAACCCCCGTTGTTGATATGTAGTTTAAGAATAGAAAGAATGTAGGGGGAATGTAGGGGGGCTTCATACTCAAAAATCACGTGTATTTTTTTATTTGATTCAATTTGGGAAAAATAAGCGCCGTGTTAGAAATGTTCAGTCAGATATCAAGCTTGCATGGTGTTGGTTATTACTTTTGGTTTAAAGAAATTAATGGTTGGAAAATTTGGTATTTTATAATGTTTTTCCGAGCCTCACGTAATGAACGGGCGACCCGTAAAGACACCGTAACGCTGCAGCCACCCGTCGTACCGCCACATCGCGGACCGGCTGGGCACGCCGTACCTGCAGCGCGTGCTCAACCAGCAGCTCACCAACCACATCCGCGACACGCTGCCCGGCCTGCGCGACAAGCTCCAGAAGCAACTGCTCGCGCTCGAGAAGGACGTCGAGCAGTACAAGCACTTCCGACCCGACGACCCCTCCATCAAGACCAAGGCTATGTTGCAGTGAGTTCTACTTGAGAAAAGTTATGTTTGACTAGAAGTTGGGTTTTTTTGGTTTTGTTTTAAACGGAAAAAAATCCAACTTCAAATAACCACCATCATAAATGAGTCATCCCTGAATTCTCCAATAATCAACTGAATACGCATTATTGCGGGTAACTCAAAAAGAACTCGTCGGATCTCACTCAAATATAAATCAAGCCATATTACGAGCACTAGCTTACGAATACAAAACGAAGAAAAATCATTAAAATCTATATCTAGTAGTTAAAAGTTGTGTAGAGTAAAACACATAAAAAAAAATATTAAAAAAATTCAATGAGAACTTTCTCCTTTTTTGAAGGCGGTCAAAAAAGGTACAGTTCATGAAATGTTAGCATATCAAATATCCTCTTTATTCAAGTAGGGTTATATCATCAATGTAAATTTATGTAATTAAATTCATCTTTAAAAGATCAGCTAACACAATTTGGATGTACATTCTGCAGAGAGGAACCGCTAAAAAATATCGCACTAATCGTGATACATTCTTTCCAAGGGTAATACTTATGAAAAATTACCTATTAGTATTCAGTTCGTGAAACCTATATCTTATATTATTATATGGTCGTAATGTTTGATCACCCAACATAAAAGACCATAATGAAGAGACGCGAATCGTTATTAGTTTTGATGAAATTAGATGTTTATACTTATTGTTGTACTGTTTGTAAATATCTTTTTGACGCTCATATACATAATATGATCACTGAAGTTTGAACCTTCCCAAATCGTCTATCATAATGTTAGATAAAATTATTTACAAAATATTTTTTTTTTTCATTAACTAGAATGATACAGCAGCTACAAACAGATTTTGAGAGGACGATCGAAGGGTCGGGATCTGCACAGATTAACACGAACGAGTTGTCGGGAGGTGCAAAAATAAACAGGTTGTTCCACGAAAGATTCCCATTCGAAATTGTCAAAATGGAATTCGATGAGAAAGAACTACGTCGCGAGATTGCATTCGCTATTCGAAATATTCACGGTATCAGAGTAAGTCATATTTTATTGTATAAGAGACTTAGTAATAAAAAGTACATTTTTTAATTTATTTAGTCAATTACTGACTAATTAGATCATTAATACATCTTATAAACTAAGAATTTTGTAGTGTGTAGTGAGAAACAGTAGTTAAGGTGGTATTTATGTATTATACTAAAATCTAGTTTTTTTAACTAGTGTTAGTTAAATCACATATATTATTAAACTTTCTAAACTAAAATTAAAATTAATTGTTGTTAATGTGTTCTAAAATGGTAATGAAAGTGGTATCCTTGTGTTTATAGGTGGGTCTCTTCACTCCGGATATGGCGTTCGAGGCGATAGTAAAGAAACAAATCGCTCGGCTAAAGGAGCCCAGTCTCAAGTGCGTCGACTTGGTTGTTCAGGAGCTGTCAAATGTTGTCCGCGTTTGTACAGAGAGGGTTCGTATAGTTCGTGTAGTATTACAGTATTTAAAAGTTAAAACTTTTGAAATTTCGAACAGTTACTGGCCAGTTCGCAAAAAATATACCAATTGGTTTTTTAACTGTTCCCACTAAAATACAATGAAATTTTGATGTGCTGCAAGTATTAGAAGAGATGAATGTCGTTAGTTTAAAAATTACAGCGTTTAGATTAAATATAGTATTCTTATAATATTTTAGCGTCAAGACTAAGAGGACTAAATATTTGGAGCTTAATCAATCAAGATAAGTTGGATGATTCATGATACCATGACTCATTTAAGTTATAACGTTGCGTTGGTCACTTTAAGTTTTCTATTCGAACCACGTAATCATATGCAAAATTTTCGTATTTTTATTCAATGTCACTAGCTAATAATTTTTCATATAATGTAAATTGTAATTGAGTAAATATAATATTTCATAACTTCAGAATTGCCTAATCAATTGGACTTAAATACGTTTTTGTCAAAAGATTATTTTTGGAAAAACACCAGAAAATATTTTTAATTATTTTTTGTGAAATACAAAGTAACAAACAATTGCAGTGCAAAGTCAGAGCGGAAAGTAAGCGTGATACACAATAATGTGATGAAATGGGGTGAATAAACTATTTAAAGGCAGAGCAAGTCATCAGATGTAGAAAGAACACATCAAAATACACACTTCTGTATACCAATATATGGCACATTCGTTTTTTTTTGTACATTAAACTGGACTAGAAAATATCTTGCACAAAATCTTTAGCAGCCCAACTGATCACACCTAAATAATACTGCTCCCAAGCAGTGCTGTGTTCCTATGGCGAGTAAGGTAGCCAGAGCTGCTGGGGAGGGCCGATAATAGGGTCGGCAACCACTTAGCGATGCTTCTGGTGGTGTCAAGCATTACGGAATCGCTCAGTAGCAGGCGAGCCGTACGTTGGTTTGGCGACGTAGTAGTATCAAAGATCGGTGTGCCGCAGATGTCGCGCTACCCGCGCCTGCGCGAGGAGACGGAGCGCATCATCATGGCGCACGTGCGCTCGCGCGAGCAGCAGTGCAAGGAGCAGCTCGTGCTGCTCATCGAGTGCGAGCTGGCCTACATGAACACCAACCACGAGGACTTCATCGGCTTCGCCAAGTGAGCTGTTCTACGTCACACTCCTGTTTATTTTAAAGAGAAGAGAATGTTTCCATTGTGACCTTAGAGCTCGTTGCGATTTCAGAAGCTATAACGTATGCTTTAAAATGAGTAGTTAATAAAAACATTGTCATTTTGTCTGATAATAAGATCGCCTTATTGCACTTGGCTCCATACGCCTCTGGATATAAAGGTGTAGAGGCAGCTGAGATTGCAACGGGTTCCATCTCACATCGGTCTATGTAGCAATAAGGAGGCTGATATACGAGCTAAAGTGGCATATGATCGAGGAAGAACTTATGAGATAAAAAACTAGCTTTACAAGGCTTACCAAAATTTAAAGAAATAAGCTTGCCTTTGTGGTGATGATACTTTGATAGACGATCATGTAATCGTAATCATACCATGGTTAGAAAATATTAAAATTAATAAGTCTAGTATTAAAACACTTCGTAGACTGCGTTCTGGTCATTACCCTTCAACCCTAACAATTTCTTCTTCCTAATGACAAAGGCAGATACGCAAAATTGTAATGTTTCTGGCAAAATTGATGAAATTTATCCACAGTCTTATATACAGGTCTTGCAACGGATCCCAATTTCAATGGTGAGAGATTATTACAATAGTGTCTTAACTTTCCGTTCGCGTTAACGCCGTTGTACGTCACTGCTATCGATGAGTGCGGTCACGTTGTGCGGTGCTCAGTGCGCACTGCGCACGCCGGTTGAGTGACGTTTCATTGTAATTTGTTATATTTTAAAACATAAAAATGATCGAAAAAGATGTGATGTGAATGAATTCTGTCTTCGTTGCACAGTACACCGATCTATCGTCAAGCCTCTGGCGGCCGTTAATTGAAAATAAAAGCGCAACCATTAAGCCGACGTACCCCTACTACTGTTATTACAAGACCTGTGTAGAAGACAGTGAATTTAACAAATAATTTCATCTATCTAAATTTAATGTCGGAGTAATGCAAAGTGCTTTATTAGATCCTGTTCAATTATATTAAATTTTATTTAATATATTAATTATAACTTACTTTTTTATGTATGATAACTTAGGATTACCATGGTTAGATACCATGATCAGTGGTTTGACACACTAGATGGTTAGTAAACCTTTAAAAATTGATATATTTCAATAGAAGATAATAGAACTGTCAATTCGACCCAAACATACTCATACATGGAACCAAATCAAATCAGTCTAACATCTGGTTGTTTATGATTGATGATGAATGAAAGATTTAAAACAACGAAAAATTTTATACATGATTCATTAGGCAACTTCGTCTGAGTCCCAAGAGAACTCATCGTCTGCTTCCAAAACTTTAACTTACAAATTACTTAAAATTTATCATTAACTTTTAGCGCACAGAACCAATCAGAAAATGCAGCTAAATCCGGGCACCGAGCTCTCGGAAACCAAGTCATTAGGAAAGGATACATGTGCATACACAACCTGGGCATCATGAAAGGTATAAACTGTGTTTTAATGGAGTACTCCATAAAATAAATAGATAGTTTCTTTAATGAGGGAAATGAACATAATATGATGACAATGACGACCGCTCTGGTGTAATGGTGCGTTTGTTGTGTCGGCGACGCCTAAAAACCGACGGTCGCGGGTTCGATCACCGCTTGGGGTGGATATTTGTGTTTTTACAAATATTTATTTCCGGTCTCTTTGTTAGTCCTTGTGGGTCAGGCCACCGTGCCTCGTTAAGCTGTCGGTCCCGGTTATTATCATGTACACCTGATAGCGATCGTTACTAAGTATCTATTCTAAATATATCGTTAACGCGCAGTAGAGCAGCGTGGTGGATAAAGCACTGATCCGTCTCCTACTTGCGAGGGGAGAGCCTAAGGGCATTATATGAAGCAGTGAGATCGGTCCGTCCGCAGGCGGCTCGCGCGACTACTGGTTCGTGCTGACGTCGGAGAGCATCTCGTGGTTCAAGGACGAGGAGGAGCGCGAGAAGAAGTACATGCTGCCGCTCGACGGGCTCAAGCTGCGCGACCTCGAGCAGGGCTTCATGTCGCGCCGCCACATGTTCGCGCTCTTCAACCCCGAGGGCCGCAACGTCTACAAGGTACCCGCTACTCTATAACCTGACCGAGTCCCATCTCTCTGCCTCATTTTTTGAATGACTTCAAAAAATACCGATTACGCCGAGATTTCTGATTCGATTTACGTCGTTTTCATTTTGTTCAATGCGTAATTGTTGCCATTTGATCCCATAAAATTTTTATTCAGTTTGTCTCAGTAGTTTTTATTTTATGAGCATTTATGTTAACTGGGATGATGTAATTTTTATGTGTTACCTCATAACTATACTGGGAGTACCAATTTTGATAGTTATTTAATCGAAAGTTGGTGCTTGTCATGTGGTCCCGTTTAAATTTGATCAAGATATGATGAGTATTCTTTGAGTTATCTCATAATACATAAATAATTACGTTGTGTGGTTACGGCATTAAAGAATATAGCCACCCCTCTCTTCCCGTGGGTGTCATAAGAGGCGACTAAAGGATAACACAGTTCCACTACCATCTTGGAATTTAAAAAGCCAACCGATGGCGGGATAGCCATCCAATTACTGGCTTTGAAATACACAGGCTGAAGACGGGCAGCAGCGACTTCGGTGAAACGAAGCCAGCCCTGCGGTCACCAACCCGCCTACCCAGCATGGTGACTATGGACAAAACACAAAAGTTCACGCCATTTTTGGCTCGAACTTGTGGAGGCCTATGTCCAGTAGTGGACTGCGATAGGCTGATGTAATGATGAGATGATAATGACATAAATAATTAATTGACTGTTTTACCGACTACCCACATTGTACTGCTTGCCCACAGTGGCTAACAAGCGTACAATTCACCTAATGGTAAGTGATTAACGTAGAAACATCGCTTTCCTCTCCAGGGTTATGGGTATTTGCCGTCCACACAAAACTAAATAGGCTGTATTGTCTGTTTGAACAATTTATACAGTGTGTTATTCAAACACAAGAACATTTTTATAACTTATCTGCAACATTTTATTACCCAGCTTATTTTATATTTTTATTTTAGGATTACAAACAGTTGGAGTTGTCGTGTGAAAATCAGGACGACGTTGACTCATGGAAAGCTTCCTTCTTAAGAGCCGGTGTCTACCCGGAAAAGACATCTGAAGCAGCTAATGGAGATGAGGTTTGTTCACCTGCTTACCAGTTTTAAGTTTTGCCTGTTTTCTGTCTTCTTACACTTTTACCTTTGTTTTTTCATTTTTTCCTTTTAGAAAACTTAGCCTATCTAAGCAGTGTATTGCTTTATAAAACAAACTATAAAATTTTATAATATATGTATTTCTTTAGATATATGTACATATACTTTTCGATACTATGTATATGTTGATCTTAAGTTATCCAATGATTTATTGTTTTGCCATGCCATACAGAGCGAAGGAAACGAGGTTTGTCAAAGAAGGCTTTTTAATTTGATTGACATGTTATCACTGTTCACGTTTTCGTTCATAACAATTTCATATATGTATCTTCAGAGTGGATTTCAAGAAGATTTAAAAGACTGCAGAAGATTACTCTTCAAAAGGATTTTTCTCATTTTCTTGAAATACATTTTATGAAAGATCAGTTGTAGACTAAGGCATGTATACTAATTTTTTGTTGGTGTGCAATTTCACGCTAATGCATATTCACATATATATTAACTGCCTATATATTAATAAAAGAATGATTTTATATGAGTTACATAAAACTAAACAAATTAAATAAAAATGGTATTTCTATTCTCTTGCGTGTCAATTCTTTAAAAGTTTCCACAGCTTCGGTCTGGTAGTTTTAAAATGTGTGGTAGTGTTAACAGATGCACATTGAAAGGCTTTGACCTTGTGTTTAGTAGAATTATCGTTTATACATTTGTGTTTTTTTTTTTACATTTACGCAATGAGCATGACGACAGTCCATTCTGAGTTGTGTTTTTCTTTAAAGTATTATGTTTTTTTATTTTTAGTTATTTCTGCCTTTCCCGGGGTTGGGTGGAAATAAGAGAGTAAGTCAATAGTATTTCGGAGGTTTGTGGTTTGATTTAAAAATGGCTTATATATGCCCAAAAAACGTATTTAATATAAAATTATGAGATTTTTTGTAAGGAAAAATAAGTTATTTTCATTCAATTTGCCATACTAATAGCATTTTTGGATTTGGTGAATACTACCATGCTAACAAAGACGGCTTGTATAAGTCGGTTTTATCTGGTATGTTACCTACTTGGGGTTTGTTATAATTAAGCTGTTACTTATAAATTACATAATACCATAATGCATGTTATAGTGCCGCCAAATTAGTTCAAAGCGTTTAAATAGAATTGACAAATAATTGAATTTAAAAGGCACCATACCGTTAATAAAGCTTCCATTCTAATCACTTCATTTCTTCACTACCATTTTTAAAAGAGCTATAGTGTTAAAGTAGTGCTAAAAGCTTTTAGATTACCTATTCAATTAAAAAATACAAATCGTTATATTAAACAAGAAAACACTTAAAACAACAATGTTGACTGTCAATATCTATGCCAATTAGTCTTCTGTTATTTATTTGAAACTTTTCATACACTTAAATGTTTATATACAAACAACATACTCGTGACAAAGCAATTTTAATTTCGTAACTGGCAAGTTTCATTTAACACAGGCTATACCAACTGAACAGATAACACTTTCATGCATTAAAGCGGATACAATACGACCACCGTCAAACAAATAATGAAAATAATATTAAAATATTAAATATCTCCTGTTTCAGAACTCGGATACATCGGGCACGAGCAGCATGGACCCTCAGCTGGAGCGTCAGGTGGAGACGATCCGTAATCTTGTTGATTCCTACATGCGAATCGTGACGAAGACGACGCGTGACCTCGTACCTAAGACCATCATGATGATGATCATCAACAACGCCAAAGATTTCATCAACGGGGAACTGCTGGCGCATCTCTACGCGTCCGGCGATCAGGTATTTTAATGTAGAATTTTTTAGGCATTAAATAGAAATGTTATACAGTGGTTATTTCTTTATAATAATTATATTACGTTATGTAAATTGTGTAATTTTACCACATACGGATATGTCACACTCTCATGTTTTCGAATATATTTTAATATGTTTAATTCTTCTGTATTGATGTTTATTTTCGTTTATCTTCAAATAAACGACTGGACAGATTTGGTTGAAATTTTGTGCGTACATGTTTCAATGAGCTTATTGATAGTTTGAAAACACAATTGGAAAGTAGTTGGCACTGCAGTCGGTATGTCGGCAATCAAATAAGGTAGCTGCTGTTACGGGCAAGACAACGTCTGCTGGGTCCGTTAGTGTATAAATGTGATTACAACACAATACCAGGAATCGGAAATTGAAATCATTATCCTCCAGGAGTAAAAAGACTATTACAACTGCATCGATATTTACAGCTACGAATCGAGTGCAACAGTTATAATTATAATTTGCCTAATAAGCATGACGACAATATCAAAAAATCGTCAATTTCATGATTGTAGGGGAACACTCATTAAAAAAATTATAAATACTAGTTTAATTTTATAAAAAAATATCAGATTATTATGATATTTTCAATAAAATAAAACATTAAAATAAAAGTAAAGTAGTACACACACGAGTAAAGTAGTACAGTAAAGCATGATGGGTATGAAAGAGTTATGTTTGGGGACGAGAGAGTGAATGACAGTGGGAGAAGCCTGCTTGAAGTATGCTTGGAATGGAAATCTTTGTGTGGCCAACCGAATATTAAAAAAAAAACCAAAATATTAGAAAAATAGTTTTAAACTTCCTTAAACTTAAGTTTATTACCGAAATAAAGTTTTTTTTCGTAAATAGTAAATGTGTACCCACATTACGGAATACATTCTCAAAATGTTTCGTCACGCCTATTGTATTCGGTCGGTCGGCAGTCTCAAATGATGGAGGAGTCGCCGGAGGAGGCGCTGAAGCGCGAGGAGATGCTGCGCATGTACCACGCGTGCAAGGAGGCGCTGCGGATCATCGGCGACGTGTCCATGGCCACGGTGAGCACGCCCGTGCCGCCGCCCGTCAAGAACGACTGGCTGGAGAGCCGCCTCGACTCCAACCCGCGCCTGTCGCCGCCCTCGCCCGGCGGCCCGCGCCGCGCCGCGCCCGCGCAGCAAGGTACGACTGCTACCTGGAGCAGAGCGAGACCTTACCGAACAGCCAAGTTATGCTGTTCTCAAGTAGTGTTGTTTTGCCGCGGTGAGGAAGGTAGCCAAAGCTCCCGAGGAAGTCGACGCACATACGATGCTTCTGGTGTATAGCATTTTTTATTTTTGGAGTGAAAACTTCTATTGGTGCATCGCACACACATTTTTTCGTAGGTCCGTCTTTCTCGGAGGTGATAGACTCGATCAGGCGGAAATTGGGACCGCCAAGTGTACCCAAGCGAGAAAGATACAGACAGCTGCTGTTCGCTACTGAATGGTGAAATGCTCGATCGGGTGAACTCGGGACTTATTGCGTTATTGCTTGATTGCGATTGCCAATGAAGTTTTCACTTCTGTCGTGCGGTCTTAAGCACACATTCTATATTATATATTTTTTTCATTTATGAATATATAAACACGGTTCTCAGTTCCTAAAGTCAGCAACCTAATGCTTGTGTTATAGGTAACAGTCGAATGGTATAGCCAAACATATTCTCTTTCGACAAACACACATATAATATCTATAATAATATTATAAAGAGGTAGTTTCTAACTTTGTTTGTTTGAAGGGGGTAATCTTCGCAAATACTGATCCAATCATGAGAATTCTTTTACTAACAGAAAGCTACACTATTCAGGAGTGCTATAGGCTATATTTTATTATTATTGAAGAAAAAATTCAGTGAATAATAATAGTATATGTAAATCAAGTCGGAGAAATGCGAGAAATGATGATTAACGCCCAACGAAGTGGGCACAAGTCAGCTATATAGCAGTGATATGTATAGGGTCACTACAAACTGCGCCAACCGACTAGTCAAATCAAGTCATTGTCTTTCTATTAGGGTCGGTAGAGCGAGAAGCTTTTTTTTTGTTCGATCGTATTCCAAGTGTTCATGTTTCTAACGCTGCTCGTGCACAGGGTCGCTGGGCCAGCGCGGCGCGCCGCCGCTGCCGGCCGGCGCGGGGCGGCCGGCGCCGCCGCTGCCGTCGCGGCCGGGCGGCGCCGCGCCCCCGCCGCCCGCCGCGCGCCCCGCGCCCGCGCAGGGCCTGCCCGCGCCGCTCATCCCCACGTGAGTACACGCCACCTTACCCACATTCTTACTCTATTACTTATAAGTCGCGCTTCTTGGGAATAGATTTAGAAATTATGGATGGCACGATTATATACTATGGGCAGTATCAAAAGAAAATGTTGCTAATAATGAAATTTATGCGTTCAATATATTTCCTTATTACTACTATTATTTATATTCTGTATTGTACACCAGAAAAAAAGAAATAAATATTACAATAGAAACAATAAGCACAAAATGTGACCTTATCGCATAGAGGATTTTTAATATTATTCCCTATGTAACAGCCTCTTTACATAAGGAATAATGTTGAAAATTTCATTTTAACGTCGGCCTCCAAGTATAAATCTATTCTTTTGTGGCACCAATCATAAAGGCGTCCATTGACTTACGAATAGAGTTTAACACATTGTCCGCCCTGGTGACTTTATTCACTCATGGGATGTCTATTCTTAAACTTGATTCCCATTGCAATTGCTTCTGTTGTAATCAGGTGAAATGTATAGTTCAATATTATAGTTCAGGGGTGGTCAATCTGCGGGTCTTTAAGGATTATTTGTGGCTCTCGATAAATGTTCCCGAGATCCCTTTTTATTTTGTTAATATATTTAAAAAAAAAGTATCATTCCGTATTTTTCAAAATGTCTTAAATTACCGACAACAATAAACAACAACAAATATTAAAGTGCAACGTTGTAACAAATTTCATTTTAGTCCAAGCTAAGAATCATAATATGACTCACCGAAAACTGGGCAAATGAACATAAACAGTGGCGTAATCGAGTAAATTACCGAATTTTCGAAATTGTACGAGAATCGACGCCGAGTTGGCGCAACGGTTACAGCCACAGATTGTACCTGTTGCGCTGGCGATTGCGGGTTCGATCCCCGCACATGACAAACATTTGCATTGGCCATAGAGGTTTTTGCCGTGGTCTGGGTATTTGTGCAGTCCTTGTGGGCCTCCCCACCGTACCTCGGAGAGCACGTTAAACCGTCGGTCCCCGTTGTTATCATGTACACCTGATAGCGATTGTTACTCATAGTAGAATATATCCGCCAACCCGCATTGGAGCAGCGTGGTGGATTAAGTTCTGATCCTTCTCCTACATGGGGAAGAGGCCTATGCCCAGTAATGGGATATTACAGGCTGAAGCGCACCATAATCGAAGTATCCTGAATTAAAAAATGCTGCTTGTCTAATGATTTTAATATTTGGAACAAAGTACTTAAATGAATCATTTTATTCCACTTTAAAATTCATGAAATCCAAACATCGGTCGGTATTAAGTAACCAGCATCTGCAAGAATTACTGAGAATATGTTGAGTAGAATAGTGCTGTCAACAATTCAACAAATTTTAGAGAATAATCAAGAGAAGTAAAATGTTTTCTTCATTTTTAATATTTAAATTCAACACACATAATATGTAATTTTTATTTATGTTTTCCATAAGTATAATTTCAGTGAATAATTTTAATACATTTTTTGCATACCTTTTGAATATGTTCGTACTTAATTGGGACTCGCAAAAAATTTAAAATTTTGATAAATGGTTCGGACTATCAAGGACCTTGGCCATCCCTGCTATAGTATTCATTTTTCATGTACGCGTGGCATAAAATCCCTTGTAAGATGAAGTACATAAGTCTATAATGACATATATGGTTACTGCATTTGCTGATGTGCTAGCGGTGGCGTGGTCTAGACATTAATTTATTCTTGTGTTAATGTAAATTGCAGTGGGACTTATTAGGTTTATTATTGTAAACGGTACGAAAAAAGTGGTCATGTTATTTTGCAGTCAATTTGTTAAATCTTTAATATGATTCCTAAATAGGATTTAGTTTAAATGATATGAATTGAAAGATGCATAGTTTGGTTTATGGTAACTAAATAGTTTTTTTATAACTTTTCTAAACTGGATTATCCAAATATAAATTACTTTTCGTAGGTCAGTGTTTATAATATAACTACATAAATAGATGGATGTAGACATCGTGCGTTTTTTAAAACCAAATGCTAATATAAAATATTAGTAGGTACAATTTATGTGCTTGCTTTTATATAATAAAAGAGTTTTGATGGGTGATGTAACAGCCATAATGCTTTTCGTGTGGGCCTGGTGTTTTGTATTTGTAATATCATAACTGCTTTTAACACAAAAGTACTTGAAATCTGTCATAACTTGTAATTAGTACTGAATTTATTCTATAATCATCGTGTTGGTTATTAACAAAAAACCTTCGCTAATATCTTTTGATGTACAATATGTATACATAACAAGTAATATTATATACGTAATATTTATGTAGACAAGAAAAAACAACTTTTATTATAAAGTACATAGACGGTGGCATGCATAAGATTATTTATTTACTTTAAATCAATGATTCGTTTATATGTTATAGATACATATAACAGTTATTTAAATATGTACGCCACTGTAAGCATGTTTACGATAAAAGATATAAGCAAGGTTCCAGTAGTGTGTGGTTGTTCGCAGACGGCGCTAGGATCGCGGTTACGGCGTTTTAACATAAGTTACGTATGAGGTACTAACTGACGAGCATGTTAACTTAGTGCAATTAAACATTTATGTATATTTGTGTTAATAATAATTTACACAGTAACGCCTAATTTTATATAGTTTTTAATAATTTAAAGCACCGTTTGTTTGTAATTCGAATTTAAAAGTAATTTGAAAATTAAGTTAAGATATGTATATTGCGTGGTCGCTTATCAAGTGTGTAATAAGTTAACAATCGATCAGCGATGGTGAAATTGTTTATACAAAATGTTATATACAATATTAGTCATTTTAAATCACGAATACTTATGATACGTATGAAAGAACGTTGCTTCCAAACTTAAATAACAATATTAGTAACAAAATTTGTAGGGTTTACCTGGTAGAGTTAAATTGAAACTTTTTTATTCTATTAACATCTGTACGCAAAGGATAATATTATTTTGGTTCACAAACAAGTTATTTAATCTGTAATTGTGGCTTTTTTTTCGTAATTATAAGGTTGCGTGTTCATCGAAAGGCTGTCTGTAAAATAAAGAAAAATAATTTCCTTTTGTAATTAATATTTACATACACTGTACTCCAGTAACAAACCTTTGGCAGATGTAAATTACATTGTAACGCTATACTTTAATTTTATTGCGTTATTCATAACGATTGCTTTCAAGTGTATTCGATGTGTTTACTTACATACAATATGCACTGCATGTTTAGTTGTCACTAATGTGTGTGGTCTTCAGATGTCTTCTAAATTGATAAATATTTACTAGTTGTTAAGTTATCGCGGACATGATGTCCACTCATGACAAAGCAAAAGTAACTAGAAACAACATTAAAGTAAGTAGTAAAAACATTAGTATATTAATTATTATATTTTTTATAAGTTCACACTTTTCTTACTATCGGTGCTATATACTTCATACTTTTTGGGTTAATCGGTATAATGACTTTGTGTTATTCACAGTTGCCCTGTAAGGACTTGTAAATGACTTGGCTTCGTTTCTTTTTTTCTTCCGTTACGTTTCATTATGGCAGTTACATTACTCAGAGGAAACTTACAGAGAAGCTGTGAGTCTTAAGTATTTTTTTTCTTCAACTCTATTTTTAAGTTCGGTGTATTTTATTTTATGTTATTACGTCATACGGAAGTTAAGCCTGAACATATGATGCGGCAAATTTAACGGTAAATTATGTCTTGTGGTAGTAAGAAACCTACTTAGGTTTCTTACTTATTTACTTCATATAATTTTAATAAACTCTCTCTTTTAAAAAATGCTTAAGATAAATGATATTATTAAATTTTCAAACTTTACTTGTGGCATGGAAATGCATATGTTATAATCGTAATTTTCTGCCATTATCAATATTTATGAAATAAAATTTGTTAACGTAACAAATAAAGAATGACAGTGGTGAAAAATATCACGCTAGCTTACCGAATATTCAATGACAGCCGTGAAACGCATCACTATGGTCTCAGCGTTAACATTCGTATGTGGAGTAGTGCGTGTGCGGTAAAGTGTGCCACTGAACTAGCCGGCCGGGCCCCGCGGCGTCGGCGGCGGCGGGCGCGCTGGGCCAGCTGCCGCCGCACGTGCGCCAGCAGCTCCACCAGGCGGTGGGCCAGGCCGTCACCAACGCCGCCGTCAACGAGCTCAGCTCCGCCTTCGCCAGATTCAAGTAAACAGACCACGCTTGTCTGACGTGTGACGTCACGACCCGACTCGGTTCGCTTGCGCGATGGTTCCGTCGTCACGTCCGTTTGCTCTGTATTGTGACGTCACGACCCGAATTCTGCTTCCGCGACGCGCGTGTGACTTGTGACGTCAAGACTCTAATTCGTTTCGCTCTTTTAGCGCTGCGGTTTTGTGACGTCACATTAAGGTTGTTCAAACGACCGCCTTTCTGTAACGTCACGAGTCTAAATGCTGATTTTTTTTCGCGAAGAACGTTATGGACATTATGAGGTTGACGAAACGACGGTACCTGTTGAATGTGAACCGCTTGTCTCATGTTTGAAGCGTTTTATCTTCTAACATATTGACTGTTTTGTTCATCTAACAGCTTCGTGTTTTATACGTGTGTTTGAATTTTTAGCTTAGTGCTTAACTAAGCTGAAAATTCAATTTGCTTCAACAATTGTATAAAACTGCAAATGTGAATGTTTAGCTTTACGCAACGTATTCTTTGTATTAATGAAGTGTGCTTCTAATGTTTTAACATTTCAAGAATTACCGTTGTAAATGTTAAATTTAAAGCTTTTTTGATTGAAAAGCAAAACATACTATTTTTAATTGTCACCTAATAAGGCATATTTGTAAGATAGTAATTTAGTTTAATTATATGTTTTTTCAATCTATTTAAATGTGATATCAATAATCACAATGTTACCATAGTCGTAGAAGTGCTATATTTAAAATGGTATCGAGGGTGAAATATAATTAACATATACTCATTGTGAAAATGAATTGTTTGAAGATCACACACTTAATTGGCAACTATTGTGCGAGATTAAGTATTACGGAACTTCGAATATTTTTTTTTTTTTGTTAGAAATTTTAACGTGCACAATGTATTTACGTAGATATAGTGTACTTTAATAAGATACAAACACAAAGGAATACAGATTTCCTGTAATTAATTGTTCCCTTTGGATATATTATTTTAGTTTCAAAGGTATGGAATAGATGTTTGTGAATTGCAGTTCTTATTTATTCCTATAATATTATTTATTCCGACGCCAAATATTTTTTGAGAATAATTCTATACATTAAAATGTAAAAAATTCAGTATTAACTTGCGAATTACTCTAGTGTGCAGTACTTTAGGGTATTATTACAAAATATACGATGTTGATCCTTTATTGGATTGTATTTAAGGGGCCCGTACTTTAGCGGGGTTTGTGTAAATCGATTTTGTGAAGTTAATAGCAAAGACACACCCAAGGCTTGAAGCGTTTGTCTTGTATTGGATTTAAATAGTTGAGTTTGTTTGCACGACTTCACGTCGTCCGGGAAAGCAACAGATCTTGAAAGCATATCACGGTATTGTTTTGTAAATTTTGCTAGAGTTTTACTCGTAATTATAAAAGACTAGAAATAAAACTATTTAAATAAAACTATTCTAATTTATTGCATTGACATTATATCGTTCATAGTTTGACAACGAGCCGTCATCGGTATTGCAATTATTATAATACAAGATAGAAAAGAAAAATTAAAATTAATTGAAAATAGTTTTATTTCAATATCGTAATAGAGTCGTGAATATCTAAGAAATAACTAATATATTTGTTGATGTTGCTGCACATGCGATCTTGTCGTAGTTTTAGCTGCCTAGCAGGAATGCGTTACGTTCGCACATCGGTGTCTAGGTGTACAAGTAGCTTAGGGACGAACGCTGTCCCGATATTTCTCTTTTTCCGTCTCTCGTAGTGACGTAACGTATATAAAGTTAATGTATTTGTGCAAACGATATTATCCAGCTTGTCTGTTATTGTATATTAAAATATTTGGATCAGTATAATCTAATTCTAGCCGATATCTAATGCAGTTGTATGAATTAATCATAAATATGTTGACTTTACAAAATTTGTATGTAAATTATTTGTACTTATGGCTAAGACCAAAGCAGTTGTATCGTGTCGTTGCTGTTAGCAATATCTTTGGTCAATTATTAGAATGTTTTATTCATGGTGATAACATTATGAAATCGTTATTAAATACTTATTACATATAAACTAAAGGAATTTTAATCTTGAAAATTATCACGTAGAGTTCTGCTTGTATCATATAATATTCGACCAATACTTTAACGTTGATTAACTACACAGTTTTGTCCAAATCGAAACTTGGTTTCCTCCGATGGTTACCGGAAGGCGTCGGTTCAAATATTATTTTTCTAACAAAACTGACTGACGGATAGTCGGATAAATGTCATTATACAGTTCCTACATGATTTCACTCTCTAGCTGATTCATTACTCTTATTAATATTGACAAAATTATATGAATTAAACGAATCATAAAGTTTTGCTCTCTTGTTAATAGCGTTAGTACCATCGAAAAAAAAGGTTTAGCCAGTGATTGTTGGATTTGATATAGTTTATGAATATTGTTAATCTTATGCTGTATAAATAGAGTAATTAAATGCTATATGTGTACTCAAGAAGTTTGATTTGGTCCAAGTAGGTGTTTATGATATTAACGCTATCCTGCTAACGAACAATTAAACAAAATAACTACCTGGAAATTTTTATTAGGTAAGCCATATTTGTATGTTTCTTATATTTCAATGAGATAAATGAATTTGAGAGAGCTTTTAAAACTTTTTAAATCTATTTTTCTAAAATTGTAATTGCTTTTAACATTAATTAATTATTGTATTGTATAAAATTATTATTAATCTGTTATATAATTTGTGTTCTTTCAATTGAAGGGGTAAATTTTAATTATTGATCTTATTGAAATATAATAATGCATGTTAATTTTTTTTTATTGTGCATGCTAATGATATTGCTTTAAAAATTAATAATGCGTTATTGAAAATAATATGAATCTAGTTTTTAAAGTATTTTCAAAATTGAAATATTCAAATGAAGAACTCATACATTAGCGAAATTAGTTTATTGTCTTTCCGTTTTATTTTCAAAATTATAAACGGAATAGAACAATTAAAATAAGCCTTAAAATGCTTTTTTCTACAAAAGCTTGTGCTGTCTTTATATGGGAGTTTAATATTAGCTAGCTTTACGCATGTCTTTTATTTATATTGTATCGACGACTAATGAAATATTATTTTGATTGAATTAATGTATTTTATGTTATATGCACTATGCACATACATTATTACGTGTGAATTCTAAATTGCTTTTTATATGCACATTAGATATGCGTTATTTTACTTTGTCAGTATTTACATATGTATGAATATGAATTTGATTAGAATAATTGTTTTAATGTGGTTTTATAAATAATACTTTTAATATGTCAATAGCCGACCAGTGCCAACTGTGCCGCCTAAGCTGCCAGAGCGACCGCAGAACGGGCGGCCATTTTGAACGAGTTCATCTCCGCCATTTTGTGATAAGCTGCGCTGTACATAACTTTACTCTTATGCGTGTTGCTTCACTGCAATATTTGTTGAAACATTGCATTGAGTCACTACTATAATACCAGTGCTATATTTTGCGACGCTAAGGGTTTCTAATTTATTTTATAAATTATTAAAAAAAAACCGTATAGCGAAATACAGCGTCTTGTAAGGTTTTAGGTAAGCGGCAAGACGTAAAGCGACTTACGAAACTAGTAACAGTCGAGTGACGTTAATTAATACAACGAAGGAGCGCAACCTTAGGGCTTAATAAGCTTTTTTAAGTTTTTGCGTCGCGTTGTGTCATGTCACATGTATCACAATATCATATTGTCAGACCGTATAATGTGTGTTTAGCTTACGTGACAAGAATTAGTGTGACAACGTACGGCAACTCGTATGTGTGACTACTATTTGGTGTTATGGCGTCGCTTTGCAATGTCACGTTTGTCGCTAACAATGAATAAATGTCGAAATTTTGAGAATTTATTTTTAATGTAACTTAAGGGTATTACATTATTTCAAGGCTATGTAACATGTCTAATATTTGACAGTATATTGTTGTTAAATAGACAATAGAAATATAAATGTATATACGTTTATATTAAAATAATAAAATTAAGTAATTAGAAAATTTAGTTTGTTATAGTAATCGATGTCTATAATACATTTAATAGGTAGGTAAATAAAATAATTTTAAATTAAACTTTCATAAAATATTAGTCAAAATGATATTTAAAATTTGTTTGTGATATAAAAAAAGGTGCTTGTTTGTCAACGATACACCTTTGTGAGATTTATATTGTCCAAATTCTTTAATGATTCTTGGCATTTAATGAGTTCTGCCGTGTGAGAGACTGCTAAATAATTCCTTTGAGAATTTACGGATCGTGCAAAAGTACCTATAACTCTAATATGGTACATGTGTTTTCTCTACCCCATTTAGTTTATAGGTATTTTATTAATAATATATGAAATAACGTGATCAATATAATATTTTCTTAAATATTCAATTTTAAATAAAATAGTAATGGCTTTTACTAAATTTTTTGTAAACCAATGTTCTAAATTCATTTGAAGCTGTTTTTATCATACAAAAAAAAAAAACAAATAAGCAAGTGATCTTAGTCCGTCCACTATATTTTACTTAAAAACGTACATTTTTTTGTTTTATACATACCGTTGATAGCATTTAATTCATCGCACGATCCGAAACCTGAATTAAAATTATATAATTATAATCAAATTTTTAGGATACGTGACTTACCAAACATTTCTGTTAGTTAATGAAATTTACTTTTTATTATTATCATTTTGAAAATAAAAAATGAGGGATTGAGAAAATATTTCATTTTGTACAGGTTAAATTAATAAGAACGTCATGCAAAATCTCTAAGCCCGTCTTAGTATCCATACTGTAATAATGTCCAAACAGTATATTTGTCTATTCTTATCCAAACATTCCTTTCAGTGGTAATGTGCACGCGGCAGTAAAGTGTATCTTTTAACGTGTATATAGATGTAAAATAACTGTGACCTGTTTATACATTGTGTACATTTTGTATACAGATTGTAATAAATGTGTACATAAAATATTATTATTGACTTTCATTTGAACATTATCGTATAAAACATTTCATATAGTCTATCAATAGAATCGGTCGTTATACGATTCAGGGGTCGGAAGTTTTGTAATAAAAAACTAAAATGGAATACTTTACTCTAACTCTATCTAAAACGTAATTTCTGTCGACGAGTACCTATATGGTATGAAATGTTGGTACATAAGAGTTTAAGTGCTATTTTCTATTATAAAATATTTTTCTACTTAAAAGGGTAATGTATGTATGGGAAATCAACTTGCAGGATGTTATTGGAAATATATCTAAAATGTAGTACCTAATTGAACCCTAAATGTTTAAATACATCATCAAACGTATAAATTTTTCTCCAGTTATTTTATTGAGAATTTCGATCTACTTTCTCGTTAGCCCATGTTAATGTTGGTCAGTGTACGCGAGCATTAATGTTACGAACCCCTTAATTTTAATATTGCATGACGCAAGCAACTGTTAGCAACGTGAAAACAGTTTCTAGAACATACTTTTTTTTTTCAAACATATTAATTCCATTAACATTATACCAGTAACAATTTGGACCTAAAGTAAATAAATTGAATCATTTTTTGTAAAACGTATTTGTCTAGATATCAAACGTCTTCGAGGAAGTGTGATACGTAAAATGATAGACAATATTTTTAAATATTATGTTAATAGTCTATAATACCATAATTTCGGACAAGTGACGTGTTTGTTATATGTGACAATATAACTTATAGGTATTATCAAAAAGTTATATTGAAAACTTTGAGAATATTTTAAAAACCTATTTATATTCTAACGAAATAATTAGTTATTGAAGTAAGGATGAGTAGTGATGAGGGTACAGCGATACATATTTGCTTAATATTTAGAGTAGCCATACTGGTGAAGTACTTCATCCTTACAGCAAATCACAGACAAGCTACACCACTTATACACCGCGGGATGTGCTGTTGACAGCGAGGGTAAGGTGGGCAACGCGCTTGTGATGTTTCTGGCATTACAGGTCTCTATGAACTGTTGTAACCGCTTCCCATTAGTCTCACTCTACGCTTGTTTACCACTATTAGTGACATAAAATATTGTTGCATCAGTTCGAGTTGATCATTATGCTAACTTAGGTTTAAGTGAAGCTAGAAAACAGGTAAAATATTGAGACTTCATAATTTTATTGTATACGTACAGGCTTGCTTTCAACCCTGCGAAAACTGAATTATAGTTTGAGTTATTTAAAATAATCCAGAGGGAATTAAAGAAGGGAACACCTTTGTGATTGAAGGTTTGTAGGTATAATCTTTCAAAGATTCAATATTATACTAATAATAATATAATTATATTGTACAACAAAATAAGAAACAAGAAAAAAAAATAAAAAAAGCAAAAACCAGCTTTTATTTATCGCTAAAGAGCGATCTCTTCCAGGCAACTTTAGTGTAGAGGAAATGATATAGGTACCTATTAATGGTGTAGGTGTATAGTTTTTAGATATATACAAAATAACAATATTGTACAAATGTACATCGTGTTGAAGAAAAACTTACATTTCATATTTTACTGGCACGCTGACATCGGAATTTCCTAAGCGCTTCTCAATGTGGTGGTGGCGGCGACTATTGAGTCAAATAGTGCAACTCTAAAGCATAAACGAGTGTTGTTGCCAAATCAATTTTGTTACAACTTTCCTTTGTCGCAACTCTCTTAGACTGAACAGTACAGGATTTTGAGTGGAAAGTAGTGGAGTAAGAAGGAATCTCGAGGAGAAATTGTCATTCGAGCGCAATTCACGAATCAATAAAATATTTAAACCTCTCTTTTAAGTAAGACGGAGTATCAGGATTAAATAATATGCATTATAATAAATTAAGAATGTGAGTATTCGAAGGCGAATTGGGAGCTACATGACTTCACATGAGTTTTTTGCGAAAATTGGAAATGTGACCAAATATGAAACGGATCCATAAATTTTGAATACGCTCAAGTTTATTTAATTGCTCATCAGTAACGTAAAAGATATCAAGTATCGCCATAATCAAGAATAGAAAGGAGAAGACTATGTGCCATCGCAATTTTGGTGGAAGTAGGAAGAAAATTGCACAGTTTACGAAATGTTGCCACAGCGGCAAAAACCTTATGACTTTATTCACTAATTTGTGGATGCCAAGAGAGATTTTGGTCAAATATAATGCCCAATTTGCCCCCTATTTAACCGTATGGCACAATACATTCAAAAATTTCAATCTTTGCTTTGAGAATATTAAAAAACTGGTATATTAATACACAGACACGCCTAGTGCGCTATAATATAACAACAGTGTCCGTTATTACAATTTAATGAAGAGAGGCTATTAGGAAGTGAATCTTGATTAAATCGTCGGTCGACGAACAATCGTCGTGTCCTACGGCGGCTGCGTCGGCGGCCTGTCGCTTCACAACGGCTAATCGTACTCGCACGATTTTGATTACGTGTGATTGTAGTATCAATCATTTCTTCTATTAAATTATTCAGTGGCCATAATTCTATCTCGAACGTATCTTCTCTTAATGGCCGCAGTAACTCGTAAGAAATCTATTCGGAAGCACTTAGTCTCGGTTTGTTACTCTATAGATTGTAATTCACATGATATCCGACGAAATTGGTGACGATTTAATACGTTTATAATATCTGCTTACTTTTTTACTTTTGTAATAATTTTAACTGTAAAGCGTTCTATTGGATAAACTGATTTGAGGTTTAGCGAAATATCATGGGATTCTTAGTCTGTTGTCGTTTGCTACGCAATTTTAAACTCAAATTATTACAAGGTAATAAGTCGATATGAAATTTTAGTGGGGTATATGTACCTATATACATAGCGGTAAAATGAATTGCGCCCATTCTTTACTACATTAACAGTTCTTACATTAATCCCGGTTCGCTTGTAAATAACAAACGATATATTTCCTCGTATAGGGTTAATAAAGTTAATAGGTGTAATTTGGTGTATAAATCATTAGCTGCATGCCCCTTATCGCAACGCATGTAAAACCAACTATGCAATTCTACATTCTATCTACTTTGCAACCTAATCTACGTCCGACCGGTTACAGTTACCGGCATTTATATAAATTATTATACAATTCAGTGTTTTAACGATATTAAATAATATCTATACAAATAATAAAATAGTAGGAAAATCAAAACTGTTCATTGAATATTTTTTTAAAAGAATACTTGGGGTGTGATCTACAATCGACACCGAAGCAAAAAATATAGTTTTTAGAATTTTCGTCTGTTTGTCTGTTTGTCTGTATGTATGTCAGGGATAAACTCAAAAAGTACTGCATGGGTTTACTTCACGAATATTATTAAGAAGTTGGGTCAATATATAGGCTACAAATTATCACGCTATCACCTACGGGGAACGAGCAGTGAACCTTTATTTCTTCAACGCATTCTGTAACAACGTGTAATCTAACGACGCATATTTAAATGTTGTTATTATGTTAATAAATATGCTATATAAGCTAGCTTCACACTATAAAAATCACGAAATATAAGTAACTTAGCCGATAAACATAATTAAATGAATATAAGTAGACAAGACAATTTTAAAGCAGCGCCATCTATGAGATTTTTCTGTAGATATGAAATGTAAAGAAGAAACGAGTAAATGAATGTTATTTTAAAAGGTATAATCGTAGGTATTTTTGGTGCTGTATAGCGTTCACGCAGACGAGGCCAGCAGCTAGTTTCAGTAGGGGCAAGGTTTTTTCCTTATAATATCGTTTTACGTTTGCTACGTGAGATTTGAAAAGTTTGTCTAACTTACCATTTTTCAGTAATTAGAGTTCAGAGTAATTAAATAAATAAATAAATATTAAATATAATATAACATACACGCTCGACCGTCTATTCATACTTCATACGGTAAGCAACTCAATGCCTGTGACCTGCGTTAAACAGCCGACTGATATAGCTAAATAGTTTTATTTTTAATTTTATAAATATACATAAAAATAGTACATACATAAATTTATAAATGCAAATATCACACCCAGAGTCAGGCGGGAATGGAACCCGCAACCCGCGGAGCAGAAAGCAGGGCCACTACAAACTGCGCAAACGGGCTAGTCTAATTAATTTAATTATAGAAAAAATTGTTCAACAATGTACTTATAAAACAATATCCGAGCATTATCCCATGTAGCAGTAATATGTAGGTTTTAAGTTGCAATAAGTATTGTAATTCTGTAATTGACATTTACTTAGATTTTGTTAAATGTTATTTCTTTATTTCAAATTTTTGCAAAACTTTTAAACTGTTTCATTTTGCATATTATTTTTGTCTAATAGAATTTTTTATTTATTTATTTATTACCTCTTGCAAAAATTTAGTCAAACAATTTTAAGTAGTAAAAATAAAAGGAAAAAAAAACAGCAGTACAGAAATAAAATTAAACAAACAGTAGTTACAATGACAGCAGGGATTTTTTGTAATTATTCAGTTAACTTCATTGTTATTTTATTTTTATTTTTTTAATAAAAGTAGGTATGTGGATACATTATTATAATTTTGTCACACTTACTAGTACGAGTAAACACGTAATAATACGTAATAAAGTTATTCGGTAACATTTTTTTTACATTTGAAATGTTTGGTAATTACACATACCGCAATTTCTAAGAATACTTAATTAAATCAGGGCTCTTATTAGTTGTTAAAAGTGCTTCGATTAAAAAAAAAGTAATTACAGTTAGACGGCACGAAGGTGCGAGGTTCGTCTCAGCGGAACAAAAAATCAGTTTGGAAAAATCGGTTCTATGATATAATTAAACAGTTGTCTAATTTAATTAGCAATAGGCGAGTTCCCACATGTCGAAAAGTAACCCTCGTTGATTGCTTCCAGTTCAAATTCTCCCACCAATTAACTATCAGTTCCATATAGGTATCTACTTACATGATTATAATTACAGTCATGTGTTATGCAATAAACGTAGGTTTGTACCTTTTTAAATGCATTTGACAGTTGTATCATTTTATTGCTTGCATTAGCCATCTAAGTTATAAGTATAATTTTTTTTTCTTACGTGGATAGGGCTATTTGACATATTATCGTAAATTTGACATATCTATGAAAACTATAAACTAAATCTCAATTTCATTAACAAAACCTAGGAAAGTAATGTGCCACACAAGATTTTTTGTAATAAAACTTCTTTACATACGCTTGACTCGGGGAGTAATCTGGTGAATGTGAGACGAGAGCGTTACGAAAAGAGTGATCGGGCGAGCCGAACGAAAATTGAGAGGGAGATATAAGTTAGTGAATATAGAAAGAAAGATAGTTGGTTTGGTAAGTTTTACTTCAGTCGTATGGTCTAAAGCACACTCGTTTTTTATCAGTATTTGACAAATAATTATATGTATGTACCTACATATGCAAATGCTAATGTACTTTATTATAGCTAGGCTAAAAACAAGCTCTTCCAGACTATTTTTAGGAAAGGACGTAAAAGAGGAACAAATCAGCAAGGATTTCTAGCTAAAAAAATTTAAATACTAAATGAACTAAATCAGCTTGTAGACAAGTGTCTCGTCACTATTCGAACAAATACCTCTTCGAACTAGAGCTAGAATACTTCGAAGCTCTGGGTGACAGTCAATCGTATATTACGCAAGACAACTCTGCTTTGAATTAGCCTGGACATGATTTAATTATTATTATATCGAATCTGATAAAGTAACTAAAAAGTTACAGTCAAAAGATACCTATCTAAAACTTACACAATAAAAACTCAAGATTAATTTAACACTTAAAATTTCGTTTTAAAAATTACATTTGAATGGACGTGAATTGTTTGTAGAATTTGTGTTCACTTGCTATAAAAGTGTGTATTTAGATATACTAATACTAATATATATAATGTAGTAATACTTACTGGTAGTATATAATTTGTCGCTGGAAAATATCACCGGACCGTAAAATATCTGCCTTTGATATTATCGGCACATTATTTTGTGGCGTCTAAAATACGAAAATAATTGAAAAACTTTCTCTAGATGGCAATCGTAGGGAGAACATTATACTCGGCTTCGTGTGTTCTCTATTCACAGATGCATATCTGTTTTATTTGAGCAGTTAAAGTAATTCGAACTTTTAATACTCCATCGGCCGTGAACTTTCTGTAGGTAATTGTATGAAATTCTCAAAATAATGACACTCAAAACTGTAATTTGAAAAGTTACAAAATAATTACATTGTGAGTATATTGTGATGAACGGACATTTATTTGTAATGTAAGTACGAATGGAATCAGTAGTGTTTCGAGAATGTCGGTGGACAATGTATGTAATAGCTTATCATTATGTACATGAAAGTTGATTATGCACTCGAATCGTGAAATCATCAATTAAAGTCTCAAAACAAAGGGCAAGCGTAGCAGTTAACAAAATGACTAGTGAACATTTTAATACTCGAGAATCGTTTTAACTTTTTGTAAAGTGCAACACTTTCCCAGCCCTCGCCGAGAGCCCTTCAAAACGCTACCGCGTTTAGACAAATGAACAGCGTTGCACCCTTGATGGCACACGCCATGCTACATAGATCTATTGCTACAGAAATGAAAAGGTCCCATGGTGTTGCACAGCCGAATCGAGCTTTATAACGATATTAATATAGATTTCATTGTCGAAATTAAAATAACTAAATTTTATATGCTTAACACAATAAATATTAAATTGTACCTATGATGTTAAGAAAAATTAAACCCTTTTTTATATTGCTTCTAACATTATGTAGAATATATAGTAACTAATAATTGTTTGCTAGCAAACGAAATACACCGACTTCAATTACATCGACAAGTATTACAACGTAACGTAGACGAAAAAAATGAAATAACGCACTACTCGCCACTACAATTTTCGAAGGTTACCATTGATTTCTGTGAGTTGCTATCATCAGATCCTAGTTTCCTTATCATGGTACCCGCCTTGGAATATTTCCTTTCCAACAAAAAAAGAATCAGCAAAATCGGTTCATAAACGACGAAGTTCTCCACGAACACACATAATTTTTTTTATATATATTACTAGCTGACCCCGCAAACGTTTCTTTGCCATATATGTTATTAACCCCCTTAATCCCCCCCCCCCCCCTTATAACTTAGTGGTATAAAAAATAGATGTTGGCTGATTCTCAGACCTACCCGATATGCCCACAAAATTTTATTAAAATCGGTCGAGCCGTTTCGGAGGAGTTCAATGTTTAACACCATGACACGAGAATTTTATATATTAGATTATATATATATACATACGATCGAATTGTGAAACCTCCTCCTTTTTTAATGTCGGTTAATAATGTACCCAGCATGAAATATAAGACAGCTGATGAAACTTTTACTAATTTGTTATTATTATTGAATGTTTGTTTTTATGAATTTTATGATTTTTTTTGTGTGATTATTTAATTAGTCAGACTTAAAATTATTATTATTTCTTTTTTATAGATTTTATTGAATTTTTTAAATTATTTGTTAAATTTAATGTTATTTGTATACAAAAATCTGTCGATAGAGGTAGAATTTGTGATCAACTTAACTAACGCATTGGGTTCACTGTAATGTTAGTTTTAAGTTTTTTATGCATAAATAAATAAATAAATAATAAATTTTCATATTATCCTAAAAAACAGTGCATAGTTTTAAAGTGAAATATTACATACATAAAAGATAAGTCTTGAGCCTAAGGTTCTTCCAGATAAACGTAGTTTCTTGTTAAACAGAATAAAAGTTACGCCGTACAATAGCGGAACTCGTAGAACACAATAAATCAATTGGAGTGGGTGGTTGACTTTTCACTCAAATGTGTGGTTAATTGTAACCGAAAATGACTGTTGATCGAGCCACACTTAATTTGAGTGGTGCTTTCGTAGGGGCCGCGGCGATGGGGTGGAAAGTAATGGTTCAGTTGATTTTATGATTATTCGATATTTGTACGAATCTTGTACACCGGAATTGGAGTAATTGCGTTGTAATATTTTTGTAATTAGGGTTCGATTAATTTTCTACAAGGAAAATTGTATGGATTTACTTGTTTAATATTTCCTATATATATTTTTAATGATTGAATGTTAAAAATAATAGTTGATACTAGTATGTTTTAGTGCGTACCTATTTTTATTCAAAACTTTTAGTTACAATCTGTCCCGAGCTGACGCCCTGTTCGCACCCTCTCTTATTGAATGGAGGGAAAATTACACTTTAATTGCTCATTTGCGTCATTTAACTTTGTGGAATATGTAACAGTACAAATAATGATATTTTTAATGTTTTGTGTTTGTTTTATTTCGTTGCTAAGTTACACACAAATCTTACTTTAGAAACTTCATAAGCTATAAGGAAAACTAAACGAAGATTTTACATAGATTAATATTTGCTTATTAAAAAAAAATTATAATAAATACTTTTCACTTTTTATTCCTTTCTTAACTTTACTCTTCGGGCCAATACGTTTCAATCATCTTTTTAAGGCGGTTATCTATTTCCTTGCCTTCTGGTGGCTGTTTTCCCAGGAGGAAGACAAACTTCTCGTGACAATCCATCATGGCGAGGAACTGGTTTTCTACTATTTTAATGCGCATTGGGTAGCGGTTAAATCCAGCAAGATCAAGTTTTGCTTTTGAAAAAAAAATAGGTATTATTAATAAAATATTGTTTCTTTTAGATTTATACTAATGATAAGGGTTCATAAGAACCCTTCATCACTTCAGCCTAATACAGTCCACCGCTGGAGATAGACCTCCACAAGTTCGCGCCAAAAATGGCGTGAACTCATGTGTTTTGCCCATAGTCACTACGCTGGGCAGGCGGGTCAGTGACCGTGATAAGAACCCTTATAAATAGTTTATTTGTATCACGTGAAAAACAAATAAATTTTACATTTTAATTTTTTTTTAATGTTGTATTTTGTAGATATTATGACTTTTCATTATAGCAACAGACATTACAGCTTTTGCTAGCTTTATTTAGCCCCAAGTGTTGAATTATTGCAGTTAGAATAAACTTGTCAAAATGATTTAAAAAATATATAAAACCAAGGTATTACTATAAGTGATAGGTTTAGTATTAAAAAAAATTGATATTAATAAAAATAGAAATACCTGAGGGTGGTGGCATCTGCAGAGTGCGGTAAGAGCCGTTATTTTCCAATTTCTCTAAATAATAATCCCTGGTTTTGTTCGAGTTAACACTTCTACATGGTATTTGCATTTTTAAAGAAAGTGTCTCCCAATTGAGATTTTCAATAAATTTGCCAATTTTTTCTTGTATACCTTTTATCTCCTAAAATATATAATATTTTTTATATTTAGGTATTTTAGTACTCAATAAGTGTTATGTTACTGAAGTTTCATTTACCTGTTCGCCGACGGAAGAAAACTCCACGCAATGAGGGTCACCTGAACCCTTCATCTTTTCTGTTTTGAAATGTAACAGATGCCAAACACCCACCGCTTCCGACTCATTAAATGTGACTCCTTGGGAGAAGTTTTGACAATTCGGTACATTTGTGTTTGTTTTCGCGCTTGCTATAATTAATTGATGTAGCAAAACTGTAACAAAGAAGATCGTAAATATATAAATAAATAATGAATAAGTATATGTTTAAGTATATAAAAAATAAAAACAATTTATAATAAGGATTATATTTTAACCAAGGATTATTAATTAAAGGAAACTATATCAGATTACGTAAAGATGAAAACATAAAAAAGAACAAATTAAACTGTCAAATTCTGTCAATTCTGACCAAAGTAATAAAAAATATAGTCACCAAAAGCAAGAAGCATCCGAAATGATGGAGACATGTTGAGGTACATCAGGAGCTGCGGTAATGAACCGAATGACTTGATTAACTGCGTCGAAAGGATAACAACATTAAACAGACTTTAATAAATGTTGTGGAATGTTATTGGAGAAGGTAGTTTCATTTGCTCTTGAAAATAAAATTTAAAAAGGTCATTTCGCACCTTTAAAGTGAAACCGTTACTAAACGAAATTATGAAATTTTACAGGAGAGCGAATATTAGAAAAAAGTCACTGTTTTTTCTCAATAGAGTCTGAGTTCGGGATTCTTTAAGGTATTTAATGAGATCCTATGATAGATCTCTGTTTATATTATGACATGTGATTTAAAAAAGTATTTTTTTGTTATTTACAGCATTATTTATTTTGATTTATATTATTATAGTAACACTTTACCATTAATTTTATTTGTTCATTATGGTGTAATATTATATAGCAACCACTCTGGTGTAGTGATGCGTGTAGTCGCCTAAAACACCGATGGTGTGCGGGTTCGATTCCCGCTCGGGATGGATGATTTGTACAAGCTATTGGCATTAATAATAATAATTATTATATTACTAAATAAATTTAAAAAAAAAACTAACATTTAATTAATAATGTTTTATTACAAAATAAAGAGAGATCCTGACTGATAACTGTTTCTCCTTCAGTATTTTTTGAAAATTGACCATCGCACGCCTCTGTGAGATTTTTTATATCAACGAAATCTGAATAACACATTTCGGTAACATTGTATGGATTGCCTTTCTTTCTTGCAGTTCTGATTATGGTCACGTATTGATCTGGTGTGTATACAGGACCAGAACGTAAGCACTTTTTGATGGCTTTTTCTATCACAGAGTGAACAGAATCATTTTCGTTTTGTGTATGGCCACTAATTAAATATTTGTGCGTAATAGACTTTATTTTAAGAACAGATATGGCATATACATACATAGAAAACATATACTTGTTCTTTTGCTGACCACAGCAATTATCAGAATAAAATGTGATTTGTAAATTATTATCGTTTATTTCTAACGCCCTCTTTGTTAAATACCTCCAGACACACGTTGCTATTTCGTTAGCTCCTCTTAATGCCTCGACCTCGCTCCAAAGAAAACAATCACAATAGTCTTTTGCTAACTCTCTTATGGTAAAATTACAAACATTGAGTTTACATTTGTAATATAAAGTGGATATATCTCCTTTTGGAAGAGGCAACACTGCTTGGAGGTCATAACAGGCGACAATGAAGTTTTCCTGGACCATGGTTTTGTCGTTTGACTTTTCCTGGCGACATAATTCTTTTTCAAGCTGGTGTTGGTTGTATCTGGTCTGTAATTCTATTGTTTTACTAACAGACTTTTTAAAGTTAGTGCATAGTTCGCACTGGTCTTTTTTAGGTTTATGGAAACCGATGTTGTAATCTTCATTGAATATTTTTCTGTAGGTATGAATTTTAGCAGGTTCAAGACCTTCATTTAGGCATTTCGTTTGGTAATCGGCATAAAGGTCTGTTAGGTTTTTACCCCCATCAATAAACTCGCGAGTTGTTTGCTGTCGTAAGTAATGTGATTCTATCCTTGGGATTGAGTCTATATGCTTTTTTATGCTTTTAATGATATCTAAGCTGACTTTGTTGTGTTTCCCATGTTTACCCCTTAGTTCTTCGTCAACCGTTCCCGATTGGTTTTTTTTTGTCCACGTCTCACTATTGTAATTAAGCAATAATGATTTAATTCACTCTTTCTAATCTAAAAACTGCAACTAAAGAAATGGTTACTCTTTAGTGATGAATATTATTGGATGACTTGCTTAAAAATAAAGGTAAACTGTGATTTTACAAAGTGTAACATTTTATCAATGAAATTGAATTATAAATTGCGTAATTTTATAACACGAAAACTGTGTCTAAACAAATAAAAACACTATACCTATTTAAAAAAAATCCACAACTTACCTTTTTTGTGACTTGCAGCCGTGTTTATACAAATAATAGCACTGTTGTTTTAAAATTTCGTCGTCACTCGTCTACGATCGTGTTCTTACTGATAAAGACACAATATTGTATTTAGTGAGCCGATCATAGCTCGGTTTAGTAACGCTTTAATTTACCGCTAGATGACGTAAAATACGACATTTTTAAGAAAAGACAAGCTTATCTTGTAGTTTAAGTCTATTTTAGATAGATGGCATTGATAACTCAATTCATGAAAATTTTCGTTTAGTAACGGTTTCACTTTAAAGGTGCGATTTCTTCGAGTATAGAAAACATTTTAATATAAACTAAGCTCTAATAGTAACTAAGCTTAAGTGAGTTTATGGACGACATATTTTAAGCAATAATTTCTACACAAATATATTATTTGTGTTAACATTTTAAGATTTTTTTTTTGCAGATTTATCTAAACAGGTAATTCTGTACTATATAGATTAATTTGCAAGTATTGTGTGTATGTCACGATGGTAATATGTAATTAAAATGATGAATAAAAATAACGAATGAAAAATGTATTTATAAAATACTGCTCCGAATATCCTATATCGTTGGTGATGCGTTGGAGTAGAAGACAAGTACACGGTAAACTGAATAATTTGCCATGTCCTGCCTCTTGTTCTCCTACAATTTACGAAATGACACTTCGTATACTGATAAACAAATAATTTATAAATACAAGTTTATTAAATCAATATGAGGAAAAACAATTGTTTTCTAAATGTGTACGTAATATTGTAGTTTGTTCTGACCTGATGCCTAATGTCCAATTCTCACAATGCAGTCTTCAAACACGTCCTGGATAGTACGAAACATAAATGACGACTACATAAACCTAAAAAACAATGTTTTATAGATGTATGGTAAAACCGGGAGAGATGCCGCAGTGGGATAGATTCCCCATGTTCTAAAAACCTAACATCCCGAACTCACAAAAAAAAATTAATCACATAAGTAGGAGTCGAAGTCACCCCGTACCTCAGATATCCACAGATATTCGTGTGGCAAGGATGCGTTTGGATCGTGTGTGTAATTGTCTCCGTGGCGAAATTTACAAACACGTCAAAGTTTTAAAGGTTAGTATTTAAGGTTGTATAATTTTATAAATAGTAATAAATTCCGTTATATTTTTATCACGTCTATATACTGGGTCATTGAGTCTGCATATAGTTGTAAATAGATGCTATTTTGTTTATAATTTATTTAAAAAATACGTGGGCATCTATCCCAATCACAAAGGATAGTTGCCCTGATTTTTTGAGGTATAGGTGCCCTTATCTATCCCTTCATTCACCATATACAGAGTAAGTTTATATTTTTAATTTTTTTTTGTGTCTGTTATTTTTTTATGTATTTACCTATATTTATGTGTGGATGTTTTACTGATTCTAGCAGAACTATGCCACGAAAATATAAAAAAAGGAAGGAATGCGAGCTCGAGTATGTCCTTGGACCATAGACAACCTACAGTCAGCTTTCGATAAGAAAGTATGATTGTGCAATGTGCATGTTGACACTTGATATGAATATTTAGACCAACAATTAAGAATTTATACTTTTGTTAAATAAATGCTTGTAAAATTTATTTAAATATATATATCATGTTGAAACTTAAGAATTTATATTTTAGTTAAACAAAAGCTTTAAAATTTTAATTAGGTATAGTAATCTGTGTGATATAAAAATTATATTCTAATTATAACAATTAAAAGATATAAAAAAAACACAAAATGTTTTTCATTACTATGGCCCATATTTCTTGGAGACAATAGATGTTTTAGGAGTAGAACTACCTAACATTTGGTTTGGGTTTTTCGTTTACACGGTTTAAAGGGCATCTATCCTACTCACTATTTTCATGGTGGGGCAACTATCCATATAGGTAGGCATCTATCCTCAAAAAAAGGGGTTCACGAAAAGCTAATTTCTGCTTAATCTGCATTGGGTAGGTTAAAAAAAATAGTAATAATTCAACATAAAGGATTGAGCTAGCTACATTAATAAAAATTATTCGTATAAAAATCATATTTTTAAAATTAGGTGGCTATTTAAAAAAGTGAGGCACCTATCCCGGTTTTCCCCTACAAATAATCTAATATATAAAATTCTCGTGTTGCGGTGTTTGTAGTTAAACTCCTCCGAAACGGCTCGACCGATTCTCATAAAATTTTGTGTTCATATTGGGTAGGTCTGAGAATCGAACATCTATTTTTCATCCCCCTAAGTTATAAGGAGGGGGGGATTAAGGGGGTTAATAACATATATGACAAAACAACGTTTGCGGGGTCAGCTAGTTAAATTATAAAAATATAAATCTACCAAATTAAGGTAATTATTAAAGGGAAATATTCCTTTAAACATAAAACTGTCAATGTTTATTAGAGTAGGTATATCATGTTACCTACAATCGGACCACAAGTTTTTTAACGTCCTGTGCGGTTAAGGACACCCCACGTCTTTGTCTTAAGAAGTGAATGTGTTTAATTTTTAATTATTTTAATGATTTTGCAAATTATATCTAAAAATAAAGTATTTAAGGTTTTATTTCGCTTGGGCGTTGTATGTCAGAGTAAAGTATTGTGGTTTGCAACGCACGCGCTTCTCTTATTGATTGTTTGGGATATTTTATTGCAGGGTTTATTCGGTGGCACCTGTCGTCATTTGATTTAAAACGTCTTTCCTCAATAAACATTACTTTAAAGACTGTAATTAAGACGGAAAGATAAATAATTACAAATTAATTTTTATTTCCCATTTTTTTTAACTTACAGTTGATTTTTGTTAGAATGTCTATTTCATTTAAACTTTGTCATCTTAAAAGAATATATCGTGTACTGTTTATATTTGTAGATTCATCAATAAAAAATGATATCATCGGTTTTTTTCATTGATTATACGGTATGAACAGAAATTGCTTTAAGCGTATACATACAATATGCGTTAGGAAACTATAATAAACGCAGTTGTATGAACAAATAGTCACGATTTTTATATAAATGTCTACTTTTATGTTTTGTTTATTTTTTACTATAGAAACATTTCATAGCTATAGATTTATGTAAGTAAATTTTTAATTATAATTACGTACTATTTATTGTATTTAAACTTTTTCGTTATATAATGAACAATATTTAAAGCATAATAACAATAGTTATCAAGAGAGTCAACATTTAATATAAACAACTAACACATTAATAAAAATTGAAAACTTATTAGAGACGTCGTAAAGACTTACAGCTATATACTTAGTTTAATTGTGTTAAATATTTGTATATACATGCTATTAAATAAAACACTGTGAAATAATCAATAGTGATAGTATTACAATTCTTGTTTACACATTGTCGTCCGATAGCTCAAGATGGTAACAGAAAATTGTTGAATTAAAACAAGCCACGTAGAGTCACAAAGAGGCAAACAATTAAAAAGTAAAAAAAAATTAGCGAAATGTAAAAAAGTAATGTAATATAAAAAGTTGCTAAAAGCATCCTAAAATCCACAAATGATTTAAAGTAATGCAACGCGAATCACATGAAATTGGAATGTGCAGGCCCATATCTTACATAATCGATGTTCGCTGGTGTGGCTCTTCAGATGGACTAGTAATATCACACTAAGAAGTCAAAAAATATCATAACTTTTGGACATAATATCTAAAATCGTCCCAGGAGTTTGCTATATCTATTGTGCTATGATAAAGTTTTCATTTTACTGAAATGTTATCCAAAAAGCTTTGGGTTAGTTCCTGAAAGGTAAACAAACGATTATGACAGCGCTTATAAAAACGCTCTCCGTCATCATCGTCATCATCATCATCACAGCAGCCTTTCGGAGTCCACTACTGGACATAGGCCTCCACAAGTTCACGCCAAAGATGGCGTGAACTCATGTGTTTTGCCCTTAGTCACCACTATTCTCTCTCGGTCATAACTACGCTTAATTATACCTAGGTTAAATAAGTTTAATTATAGGATAAAGAGAAAGGTAAAAACCAAAATGATGGGTAGGTATTATGTATGAATAGATTCCATTTATAGTCTTTTTTTATTTTTTATTATAGCAATGTGGGCAAACTACTGCTCGTTTTGACGAAGCCACCTGATGTTAAATAGCTACCGTCGCCCATGGACATCTGCAACATAAGAGGAGTTGCGGGTGCGTTGCCGGCCTTTAGGGAAAATATATTATATGCTCGAAGTGAATATGAGGCGTAAAATATAACTAACTAACTGAAAAGTATCAAATCAATACAGTTAAGATAATGGAATATCAAGAAGTGCGATGCGTTCGTGACTTGATAGTACTTATTTATTTTTGACGATTGTGTTGTCCATTAATATTTGTTCTCTACTATTTTTGTTACCGGAATAATATAAATTGTCTTAATTTTTTAAAAATACCTTACCACTTATTATTGGCTGAAGCGTACCACTTATTAAAATGGCGTGACATGTTTTTTATAAAACTGTCCCTTTGTTTATTAGCAAAGTAAACAGACATTTTGTTTGGAAATGACTTGTATTTAAATCTTTCATACTTTTAATAACTTATACTTACTAGAAATATGTAAGTAATGCAACGTAATCAATCTAATAAAATATAAAAATGATTAATATTTAGTAATGGACCTTATAAATGTTAAATTTCCTGTAAATTAATTTTAATGTGGTACTCCGACAGCTAAACTTAATGGTGCTTGACTGAATATGTGTTCATTAAATGTTACTTGAGAAATTATAAATAATAATTTACAGTTCAGTTATTACCAGTTCAGTCGTAATTGTGTGTAACGATTTATTTATCTCCAGCTTTTTCTAGTTTAGAACTAATACTTCTTTAACAGAAAAAAGACACTCATAGCATATTTATAGCATAAGGACTATAAAACAATATAAATTATCTATTTTAATATTTTAAACAGGAAGGATTTGACTTTAGGTTTTATTTGTAATTGATACAATCAAAAGCTACCGGACCGATTTTAAAAATTATTGTATTTCATCTATAAAATGCTGTGTTATCATCACAAAGGCTACATTTTAAACGGGAGAAAATGAAACAATCTACTCGTAATCTTATACGCGGGCGAAGATAAGGTGGAAATTTTGTGTAAAAATAAACTTAAAATTAGACTTCACCCCTGACCAAAGAACAAATAAATCCATCAAGTATTGCTTGGTGTGAGTTAAGCCGCATGGTACATCTATTTCACAAAAATGTGTTAAAAATAAAAGCTGTACAAACTTTACTTCCACATTCATGAAATCCATCAGACGGTGTATAGCCGTCTAGTTTATGCGCTTCTGTTATCTTCGGAGATTAGGGCTCGCTATATCTTAGAGCAATGGACGCCCACCGCTGGCGTAACATGCCCCGGCCTGTGGCTATAATACAAGCGGAGTCCCATTTGTTTATTGTACTGGTATCCGTAACTGCTTCAGTGTAGTGTACCTTCTCACTTTTTTTTATGAAATTTAATTTTCTTTTAATTCATATTTATATAAATATTTCTTAATATATATAAATATGATTGCTGTATTTAAATCTATTCAAGGTGTAGATTATTATAGAGACGAAATTATGGGTTTAAATATTACATGGAATAATAAAGTAACACCAGGCACCTTTTCAGCATTTTAGGTTCCTAAGGTTCCTAAGAATGATGAGAGCATCATCTTACGCCGAGCTTCTATAGTCAGACTATTCTTCCGTTGGTCACACTTATGTGCCTTTGGAAACGTAATAAAAACCTAAAATCTTATGACTGAATAATAATCTATGTATCATAAAAATGAAGATTATATAGCACACAACCCTAAGGGAATAATAGGTATATTAACAAATAAAGTTAATAACAGTTAATGACGTCCAGCATGCAGTAGGTAATCGAGATTTTTGGCCTTTTCTTCTTGATCTTAAGAAAGGTATAACTTATGTAGTGTATTTGTTGTATAATTGAGTGTTTATAGATTGGATTTTGCACATTAAATACCAAGTGAATTTAAAAGTTGAGAATGTGTGTGTAGTAAATAGAGCCGATGATATAATTAAAGCAAAAACAGACGGTCCATTTTTCATCTTTTGTCGCATATCGTCATGAAGTCGCGTTGGGAAAACTATATTATAGTAAGTAAATTTTGCCACACAAGTATAATACTTGTTGTGAACACATTAACAAGAATTTAAGTAATGTTTTAATATAATGAGAGTATAGGGGGTAAAAATAATGGTTTTGGTCCAAGAGTAAATGACAATTTAAAAAAAAAGGCTAACCTGTAATACTTATGAAAATAAAATAAAATAAAATACCCCTCTCTATTTCTATGATGTAGATGATATATAACGTAATGCAGATTTGATGAAATCTTAATGTATAAAAAAAGTCAGGTTTGTCCGAACGCTTATAGCTCGAGAACGGCTGGACCGATTTTCACGGTTTTTAAAATGTTGTATTTTTCTCGCATCCCGAATAGTAGAATAAAAATTAAAAACATTAGAAAATTGATGAAAAAAAAAATAAGGATAAGAAAAACTTTTCCGATACAAAATGTTCTTGGATTCGTAACTATGAAACATTTTATGTTCATCCCGTCGATCTACCCTTAAATTACAGAACGTATTTGAATAAAGGTTTCGAATCGATAAGATATATCCACAATCTTCGGTTAGTGCCATATTTTAGATTTTAATAATGTAGAATAATGTCAGTAATGTAAAAATATTTATATATTGGTTGTCAAATATTTATGCCTGCGTTCAGAAATTTATTTTGTGTAAAGCTTTCTAAAGATATGACATTAATTATCATCATATATAATCTATAATCTATAATCTATAATATTTATTAATATATATAAAAGCGAAAGGTCACTCACTCATCACGAAATCTCCGAAACTATAACACCTACAAACTTGAAATTTGGCAAATAGGTTCCTTATAAGACGTAAGCATCCGCTAAGAACGGATTTTACGAAAATCGCCCCCTAAGGGGGTAAAACGGGGGGTGGAAGTTTGTATGAAAGTCCTATGTTTTTGAAGTTAGAGACTTGAAATTTAAAATGTAAGCTCTATAGATGGTGAAAAGGTGTCCAAATAACATATCTTTAGAAATCAACCCCCTTTTAGGGTTAAAACGGGGGATGGTACGCTGACTCACTCATCGCGAAATCTCCGAAACTATAATAGCTACAAATTTGAAATTTAGCAGGTAGGCTCCTTATAGGTTGTAGGCATTCGATAAGAACGGATTTTACGAAACTCGACCCCAAAGGGGGTAAAACGGGGGTTGGAAGTTTGTGTGAAAGTCCCATGTTTTTGAAGTAAGAGACTTCAAATTTAAAATGTATGCCTTATAGATGATGAGAAGGTGTCCAAATAATGTGTCTTTAGAAATCAACTCCCTTTTGGGGTTAAAACGGGGGATGGTAGCTTTACTCGCTCATCACGAAATCTCCGAAACTATAACACCTACAAACTTGAAATTTGGCAGATAGGCTCCTTTTAGGGCGTAAACATTCGCTAAGAATGAGTTTTACGAAATTCGACCCCTAAGGGGGTAAAACGGGGGTTGGAAGTTTGTATGAAAGTCCTTTGTTTTTGAAGTAAGAGACTTGAAATTTAAAATGTACTTTCTTTAGATAGTGAGAAGGTGTCCAAATAATGTATCTTTAGAAATCAACTCCTTTTTGGGGTTAAAACGGGGAATGGTAGGTTGACTCCCTCATTACAAAATCTTCGAAACTATAACAGCTACAAACTTGAAATTTGGCAAGTAGGTTCCTTATAGGGCGTAAATATTCGCTAAGAGTTGATTTTATGAAACTCGATCCTTAAAGGGCTAAAGGGGGGTTGGAAGTTTGTATGAAAGTCCTTTGTTTTTGAAGTAAGAGACTTGAAATTTAAAATGTACTTTCTTTAGATAGTGAGAAGGTGTCCAAATAATGTATCTTTAGAAATCAACTCTCTTTTGGAGTTAAAACGGTGGATGGTAGGTTGACTCACTCATCACGAAACCTCCGAAACTATAACAGCTACAAACTTGAAATTTGGCAGGTAGGTTCCTTATGGGGTGTTAACATCCGCTAAGAACTAATTTTACGAAAATCGACCCTTAAGGGGATAAAACGGGGGTCGGAAGTTTGAATGAAAGTCTTATGTTTTTGAAGTAAGAGACTTGAAATTTAAAATATATGCTCTATAGATGGTGAGGAGGTGTCCAAATAATACATCGTAATCTATAATATATATAAAAGCGAAAGGTCACTCACTCATCACGAAATCTCCGAAACTATAACACCTACAAACTTGAAATTTGGCAAGTAGGCTTCTTATAGGACGTAGGCATCCGCTAAGAACGGATTTTACGAAAATCGACACCTAAGGGGGTAAAACGGGGGTTGAAAGTTTGTATGAAAGTCCTATGGTTTTGAAGTAAGAGACTTGAAATTTAAAATATACGCTCTTTAGATAGTGAGAAGGTGTCCAAATAATGTATCTTTAGACAGCAACTCCCTTTTGGGGTTAAAACAGGGGATGATAGGTTTACTCCCTCATCACGAAATCTCCGGAACTATAACACCTACAAACTTGAAATTTGGCAAATAGGCTCCTTATAGGACGTAGGCATCCGTTAAGAACGGATTTTACGAAAATCGACCTCTAAGGGGGTAAAACGGGGGTTGAAAGTTTGTATGAAAGTCCTATGTTTTTGAAGTAAGAGACTTGAAATTTAAAATGTACGCTCTTTAGATGGTGCGAAGGTGTCCAAATAATGTATCTTTAGAAATCAACTCCCTTTTGGGGTTAAAACGGGGGATGATAGGTTGACTCCCTCATCACGAAATCTCCGGAACTATAACACCTACAAACTTGAAATTTGGCAGATAGGCTCCTTATAGGGCGTAGATATTTGCTAATAACGAGTTTTATGAAATTGGACCCCTAAAGGGGTAAAACGGGGGTTAAAAGTTTGTATGAAAGTCCTTTGTTTTTGAAGTAAAAGACTTGAAATTTAGAATGTTCGCTCTTTAGATGGTGAGAAGGTGTCCAAATAATGTATCTTTAGAAATAAACTCCTTTTTGGGGTTAAAACGAGGGATAGTAGGTTGACTCACTCATCACGAAATCTCCGAAACTATAATACCTGGAGATTTGGAATTTGGCAAGTACGTTTTTTATAGGGCGTAGACATTTGATAAGAATGGATTTTATGAAACTCGACCCCTAAAGGTCTAAAACGGGGTTGGAAGTTTGTATGAAAGTCCTATGTTTTTGAAGTTGAAATTTAACATGTTTGCTCTGTAGATGGTGAGAAGTTGTTCGGATAATGTATCTTTAGAAATCAACTCCCTTTTGGGGTTAAAACGGGGTATGGTAGGTTGACTCACTCATCACGAAATCTCCGAAACTATAACAGCTAGAAACTTGAAATTTTGCAGATAGGTTCCTTATAGGGTGGAAACATCCGCTGAGAACGGATTTTACGAAACTCGACCCTTAAGGGGATAAAACGGGGGTTAGAAGTTTGTATGAAAGTCCTATGTTATTAAGGTAAGAGACTTGAAATTTAAAATGTATGCTTTATAGATGGTGAGGAAGTGTCCAAATAATACATCGTAATCTATATATATAAAAGAGAAAGGTCACTGACTCACCATCCAGCGGTATTTGAGTATATAGATATATCGAGAGGTATTGACAAAGATGAAATTTGGCAGGGGGGTAGATTATAGATATATTAGACGTCCGCTAAGAACGGATTTTGAGATATTCCACCGCTAAGGGGGTTTAATTGGGGTTGATAGTTTGTATGAAACATATACAGCAGCTATAAGTTCGCCTGATAGGTTATTTATACTGTAGCCTGAAGATAAATAAATAAAAATGTGGTGTATAGAGAGGTTTTATAAAAATAACTATTAAATTATATTAAATTGTGCCTTTGAAAAAGTTACTCAGTGATAAGCATTTCAAGTGACTAAAATAAAAAAATAATTTGCGTTAAGCATCTTAACAGTAATGCATATCTTCATAACCACGCGGACGTAGTTGCGGGCAACAGTTAGTGTATTATAAAACAAAAGCGTATGTGATCAATTCCCTCAAAATCTCCTGACTGGATTGTCATGCGGTTTCACCAATGGAGAGAGGGCTTTAAGAGGAAGGTTTACGGAACGGCTAAGCCGATTTTGATGAGAGTTTCACTGGAAGTTTGCCGGGAAAACTTTGTGACAAACTGATTACAACGCGGGCGAAGCCGCGGGCACAGCTAGTTATCTATAACACCATTAACGTTCTGATAGTTATTTTTCAATAGTTCCAGTTTGCATTAGTCTTAACCGTTGTAGGTAGACCAATTTACCTGTACAATGTACATTGGTTGATTCTGCATTACGAGTATATTTTGATCGACCTTGATAAGAAGTACCGCTCTAAATTTGAATGGGTTTAGGTAACGAAGTGCACCTTTTTATGGATATCAGTTTGCTCGATCAAATTCGTGAGTGCAATAAAGTTACATATAAATTTCTTTATGTGGAAACATATCGTTGACAAAAATTGCTTTGTACACTGATTGATCTCTTATTACATCAGATTTATTGAACGACGACATACCAGTCATAGTAGAACAAACAATACATGAGCAAGTTGAGTTATACCTATAATAAAAACCTTAGTGCTTACGAGACCACATGAAAAAAGAAGTAATGGGTAATTTTAAGCCAATATTTGCTAGCGAGGTGACTGCAAAAGGAAACAATATATCTTACGGGCTTCATAGATGGACGACATGTTCACCGTATGTTTGGAGTTCCAGCTTGTATAATATTATGTTAGTAATATAATATATAATTTCTTTCATAATCAAATATACGAAAGCCTAGCCTTAGCCTTAATGTAGGCTGAAGCTTTATTTCTTAAACTGAAGCTAGAGTACAGCGTCAATTCTATCTTTACCAAGCCTTTGAGGCCTTGAGCTTTGCAAAAAATTTAGCGTAACTGTTTGCTCTTTCAACAAGTTCTGATTAGTTTCTGGATTACAAACTTCATTTATTATATAAACCCTTTCAAGTAGTGGCTAAATTGACTATTAATTAGCGCACCAGTTACTAAATTAGTTACTGAACTGATTAATTAATAGTTGTAAAACTTAATTTACTAGTTATTCGAATTATGGCAAGAAATGGTAAAAACTTTTCTGTTTTTTTAACCGACTTAAAAAAGGAGGAGGTTACTCAATTTGACCGTATATATATATATTTATGTATGTTCGGGGATAACTTCGTCGTTTATGAACCAATTTTGATTATTCTTTTTTTGTTAGAAATGAGATATCCTAAGTGTGGTACCATAATAAAGAAACTAGGATCTGATGATGGGATCCCAGAGCAATCGAGGAAAACCCTCGAAAATCTGCATAACTTTTTACTTGGGTGTACCGATTTTGATGATTTTTAATTAAATCGAAAACCGCTGCTTATCATGTAAAATCTTTGATAATGCGTATTTACTTGACTATTTTTTCGTCTACCTACGTTGTATTACTTGTCAATGTAATTGAAGTCCGTTTTTTTTTCCTTTGCCAGCAAACACAATTATTAGTTGTGCACTTATACTTATGTTCGTGTAAAGTACTCACGTTACAAGGAACTGCTGTGTCAAGGTGGAAAGAGTGCTAAAAGTTCGGTTTCCTACAATCTATACATATAATAAAATGATAGGAAAGTCAAAACTGTACATTGAATATTTTTTTAAAAGAATACTTGGGGTGTGATCTACAATCGATACCGAAGCCAAAAATATAGTTTTTTGAATTTTTGTCTGTTTGTCTGTTTGTCTGTATGTATGTCTGGGATAAACTCAAAAAGTACTGCATGGATTTACTTCAAATTTTACACGAATATTATTAAGAAGTCGGGTCAACATATAGGCTACATATTATCACGCTATCACCTGCGGGGAACGAGCAGTGAACCTTTATTTCTTCAACGCGTTCTATAACAACGTGTAATCTAACGTCGCATATTGGAATATTGTTGTTATTATGTTAATAACCATGCTATAAGCTAGCTGCACACTATAAATAAAGATATTCTGTAGTATATTTAGTATCAGCATTGCACCCGTGCGAAGCCGGGGCGGGTCGCTAGTCTATAATAATATATATAAAAGCGAAAGGTCACTCACTCATCACGAAATCTCCGAAACTATAACACCTACAAACTTGAAATTTGGCAAGTAGGCTCCTTATAGGACGTAGGCATCCGCTAAGAACGGATTTTACGAAACTCGACCCCTAAGGGGGTAAAACGGGGGTTGCAAGTTTGTATGAAAGTCCTATGTTTTTGAAGTAAGAGACTTGAAATTTCAAATGTAAGCTCTATAGATGGTGAAAAGGTGTCCAAATAATGTATCTTTAGAAATCAACCCCTTTTTGGGGTTAAAACGGGGGATAGTAGGTTGGCTCACTGATCACGAAATCTCCGAAACTATAACAGTTACAAACTTGAAATTTGGCAGAAAGGCTCCTTATAGGGCGTAGACATCCGTTAAGAGCGAATTTTACGAAATTCGACCCTTAAGGGGGTAAAACGGGGGTTGGAAGTTTGTGTGGAAGTCACATGTTTTTGAAGTAAGAGACTTGAAATTTAAAATGTATACCTTATAGATGATAAAAAGGTGTCCAAATAATGAATCTTTAAAAATCAACTCCCTTTTGGGGTTAAAAAGGGGGATGGTAGGTTTACTCACTCATCACGAAATCTCCGAAACTATAACACCTACAAACTTGAAATTTAGCAGATAGGCTCCTTATAGGGCGTAGATATTTGCTAAAAACGGGTTTTACAAAACTCGACCCCTAAGGGGGTAAAACGGGGGTTGGAAGTTTGTATGAAAGTCCTTCGTTTTAGAAGTAAGAGACTTGAAATTTAAAATGTATGCTCTATAGATGATGAAAAGGTGTCTAAATAATGTATCTTTAGAAATCAACTCCATTTTGGGGTTAAAACGGGGGATGGTAGGTTGACTCACTGATCACGAAATATCCGAAACTATAACACCTAAAAACTTGAAATTTGGCAGATAGGCTCTTTATAGGTCTCAAAATTCGCTAAGAATGGATTTTACGAAATTCGACCCCTAAGGGGGTAAAACGGGGGTTGGAAGTTTGTATGAAAGTCCTATGTTTTAGAAGTAAGAGACTTGAAATTTAAAATGTATGCTCTATAAATGATGAAAAGGTGTCCAAATAATGTATCTTTAGAAATTAACTCCCTTTTAGGGTTAAAACGGGGGATGGTGGGTTGACTCACTCATCACGAAATCTCCGAAACTATTACACCTAAAAACTTAAAATTTGGCAGATAGGCTCTTTATAGGCCGCAAACATCCGCTAAGAATGAATTTTACGAAATTCGACCCTTAAGGGGATAAAACGGGGGTTGGAAGTTTGTGTGAAAGTCCTATGTTTTTGAAGGAAGAGACTTGAAATTTAAAGTGTATGCTCTATAGATAGTGAGAAGGTGTTCAAGTAATGTATCTTTAGAAATCAACTCCCTTTTGGGGTTAAAACGGGGGTTGGTAGGTTGACTCACTCACAGCTACAAACTTAAAATTTGTCAAGTAAGTTCCTTATAGGGCGTAGACATCCGTTGAGAACGGATTTTACGAAACTCGAGTCCTAAAGGGATAAAATGGGGGTTGGAACTTTGTATGAAAGTCCTATTTTTTTGAAGTGAGAGAGTTGAAATTTAAAATGTATGCTCTATAGATGGTGAAGAAGTGTCCAAATAATACATCATAATCTATATATATAAAAGAGAAAGGTCACTGACTCACTCATCACGAGAACTCAAAAACCGCTGGATGGTCCATCCATCCAAGATGGACAAAGATGAAATTTGGCAGGGAGGTAGATTATAGTTAGTAGACGTCCGCTTAGAACGGATTTTGCGATATTCCACCGCTAAGAGGGTTTAATTGGGGTTGATAGTTTGTATGAAACATATACAGCAGCTATAAGTTCGCCTGATAGGTTTTTTATAATGCAGCCTGAAAATAAAAATAAAAATGTGGTGTATAGAGAGGTTATATAAAAATAACTATTAAATTATACTAAATTGTGCCTTTGAAAAGATTACTCAGAGTGATAAGCATTTCAAGTGACTGAAATAAAAAAATAATTCGCGTTAACCATCTTAATAGTCATGCATACCTTCATAACCACGCGGACGTAGTCGCGGGCAACTGTTAGTGTATTATAAAACAAAGTCCCCAAAAGCGTATGTGATCGATTCCCTCAAAATCTACTGAACGGATTTTCATGCGGTTTCACCAATAGAGAGAGGGATTCAAGAGGAAGGTTTACGGAACGGCTAAGCCGATTTTGATGAGAGTTTCACTGAAAGTTTGCCGGGAAAACTTTGTGACAAACTGATTTCAACGCGGGCGAAGCCGCGGGCACAGCTAGTCTATAATATAAAAATGAGTCGCTGAATTTGTTGCTAAGCGCAAAACTCGAGAACGGTTGGACCGATTTCGCTAATTCTTTTTTTAAAATATTCCTTGAAGTACGAGGATGGTTCTTACGGAGAGAAAAATTCTAAAAAAAAAATTTTAAATTTCCTGAAAAAGTCTAAAAACAACACTTTTCTATACAAAAGATTTGTGATAATACTTAAAAGTCAATTTGAACTTTTATACCATACGATAAAGTTTGTGTTAGGCGATACGAAGTTCGCCGGGTCAGCTAGTTTAGTATAGGTATAAGTTCACACTTCAGCCTATCGCAGTCCACTGCTGGACATAGGCCTCCCCAAGTTCGCGCCACACATCCCGGTCTTCGGCAATTCTCATCCAGCCTACACCGGCAATCTTACGTAGATCGTCGGTCCAACGGGCCGGAGGACGTCCCACACTGCGTTTGCCAAGACGCGGTCTCCACTCTAGGACCCGTCTACTCCAACGGCCATCGGTCCTGCGACACAGATGACCAGCCCACTGCCACTTCAACTTGCTAATTCTGTGGGCTATGTCGGTTACTTTCGTTCTCTCGCGGATAGTCTCATTTCTTATCCTGTCTTTGAGAGAGACCCCAAGCATAGCCCGTTCCATTGCACGTTGAGCGACGACGAGGTATAAGTTATATAAACGAATATCACCCCTTTCTTCCCGTGGGTGTCGTAAAAGACGACTAAGGGATAACATAGTTCCACTACCATCTTGGAACTTAAAAAGCCAACCGATGGCGGGATGACTATCCAACTGCTGGCTTTCAAATACACAGGCTGAAGACAGGCAGCAGCGTCTTCGGTGCGACAAAGCCAGCCCTGCGGTCACCAAGCCGGCTGCCCAGTGTGGTGACTATGGGCAAAACACATGAGTTCGCGCCATTTTTGGCGCGATCTTGGTGAGGCCTATGTCCAGCAGTGGACTGTGATAGGCTGCAGTGATGATGAGTGATAGGTTATGTAGAATAAGTATATTCATATTATATTCAATAAAAAAAAATACAAATTATAAAACTGATAGAGATCCGAAGCCAAACGATAAATTAAATAACAAATAACATTTTGTCATATTATTTTTATAGATATAAAATGATAAATAAATAAATATTTACAACATACACACACGGTTATCTGTTCCTAAAGCAACGCTTGTATTATAGGTAACAGCAGACTGGTATAGCTAGATATTTTTTTGATAAACGTACATATAAATAATACATATATAAATAAATATACTTATATATTATACCCAGACTCGGGGTGGGAATCGAACCCACAACCCCAGGAGCAGAAAGTACACTACAAACTGCGGCAACGGGCTAGTCAAATTATAATAACTTATATATTTAAAACTATAGACACTTTCACGGTAATTGAATTGACTTGAGTTCGTTAAAATGAAAAGCAATATATCTAAGCAGGTGCGTTCGCCCTTTTCGAATAATTGTAAACATATTGAAGTAAAACTTATTAACGCACGCTTGCCTTGGGGAGTAAGCTGGAGAATGCGTGATGAGAGCATTACGAAAAGTGTGATCGGGTGAGGCGAACGGTGCAAGAGAGAGGTGCGAGCACACATTTTTTTCTCTCTTTCTCTCATCTCACCTTTCTTATATCTGAGACATAGTGCACGCCTATTTTGCTAAAGAAGTTTTACTTCAGTCTTGTGATCTAAAGCACACTTGTTTTTTTTTTACTTTTCATGATTGTTGGTATGATATCACCTGCAAATTGGCAAAACGATATTTCATAGCGTGTCATTAGTGATGCTCACGATGAATCAGATAGATTCCTAGCTTTTGTTCTGACTCGCAGACATCCCGGCGTGGTTTTAATTACTATACTCCGAATGCATTAACGTAATCAAAGCTCGATACATCATACTCGCTATCGCCCCGCCTCGGTTTGATTAATAATTCTAATGAGCGGCGGTGCCAAACGAGTTAATTAAGTGTTCGTTTTTTATTCGGTGCCACTGCGACCGGTAAACGCTGCATCAATCACCGCTTTGAGCCCGCCGCCGAATTCTTAATGATTGAAAAGACGGCTGCAATGCGAGCTGTATGAAGGCTTAAGACTTTGGTGAGCACATCTTATATAGCCATTGCAAATTTCTACTAGACATGTTTAACTACTTATGCATATACACAAATAAAACCATGGGTGACGTTATAAGAATATTAGCTTTAAAAAGAGAATCAAAATGAAAATTCATTGCCATTAAGAAGAATACGAGGCAATCGTGTACTTTTTATACTTGCGTAGTTGCTTAATTCATTGTGCTTAATTATATATAATATTACCATACATAACGAAGGTTTATACGAAAGTCACAGATAATTTTTCTTTTGCAGTAATTATGACATATCTACAAACATAACAAATTACCCGTTCTTCGTTTGAATATCGTACTAAGGAAATTAAGAAGACAAATAAACTTGAATACATAGTGTATTAGACAAATGACGAGTATTAGTATAAATTCAAACAGTTTATTCTGTAAAACTAGTGGGAACGTTTCAACGTCAAACATTATCAATCACTCGCAGCGCCGCGCCGCGGGCGGAATTGCTTTAATTTGATAAAACGCAATTAGCTACCAAAAAGAAATCTAATCTCAAGAGGCGGCTAAATTTTTTTGGCAGCTCCATTTTTTGGAATACGTTCCAGTTTGACGGCTAATATTATGATGAAATTTGAAACAAAGATTATACAAAGCCTTTATCATGAGATAGACAGAACACGAGCATGAATAATATCGGGCAACTTGTCACTTGCCTGATTGTCCTGTCTCAAATTCTCAGAATCCTCTAAGACTTTGACACAGGGCATCCGTTTTAATTGGTTTCCAAATAGCTTTTGACTTAGCCGTAAGCGTGTTAGAGAATTGAGTAGCAGTAATGAATCGTATTGTATTGGTTTTCATTAATTAGTGATAGATTAAAAGGTGCGTTTATTAGTGCAATTCAAAAGACATTTTTAAGCGAGTCATTCCAGTGGCAGTATCAAGTGGAACTCAGCGGGGTTCAATGTCTAATTCACCGCGCTACCAACAGGTGGCAGCAATACCGCTTTTCAAATCTGACAGACGCCATTGCCTTTACGTCAGAAAGCCGCGAGTAAAATTAATGATGTTCGCGCCTTAATGACGTTTCACGACGCCGCTCCATTGTGTCCGTAATACAACAATTATTGAGATCATTTATTAAGTTTATTGATCTTTTAAGTTAATCTTTTATTTCGTAATTTAGCTCCGTGCGAGCGCGCGAACTCATGAAAAAATATCTCATATGCGCAGGGCATTTTTTGGACTATTTTTGTCATTATACGGCGTGATGTGAGCGGGTCTTTGAATGTAGAGGCAATTACTACTCCGCATGTGGTTTGATTATGTACGACGATTCCATTCCATCTAGCGGTAAGGCTATAAAATGCCGGTAAAAACATTACTAAAACCTTCGTCGATGGTAGTTTTTGAGCTTCCGTTGCTAAATTGATGTTGTTATTAACAGCCATTGTTACAATTTTTGTAGATTGTTATATGTGTCGGTAAATTTATTGCGATAAAAAATTAACACAGTTTATTTACCGTATTTAATAGGAACTATACTTTTTTTGAATAGAAGTTGCTACAGTAAAGTGTTCATCGCATCTTATTTCTTAATTAAGTATCTGCTTCACGAAAACCCGTCATGCAAACTGTTATGAGCAGATGATAGTGCTTTAGTAGTTTACAGACTCGTCGCTTATACTTAATTAGCAATGATGTTCTTAGCTCTTTGACGCTGGGTAATCTCGAAACTTTGCATCAATAGCAATTACCGACTTCGCCGTATAAGCTCCTCTTATGCGCTCCTAGTAGCTACTCATTTAGACGATCATAATAAATGATGTACGGAAAACACGTCCAGCAAAATAATATCTAACGACGCAACATTAAGATTATAGACGTGATATAATTTCCACAACAAGGATCGATTTCTCAATAATTGCGAAGTATTATAATTTCAATCGAGGATTCATGTTTTTAGGTATATAGTCGTATCAGATCTGCTTTGTCTTCCACGATCGTCGGAAACCAGTGCAATTAGACGCAATCGTGTTGAAATTATTGTAATAACCAAAAAGAATCGATGCTCTAACGATCGTTGATCGCTGCACGCCGATTGGCGCAGCGCTCACCAATGCGCGCGCGCACGATCGAGCGTTGTTAGGCGATCCGCAGACGATAAGCTAATTATACCGCAACGGCAAACGTTGATTGTTATTCTACTATAATCCTCTATTTTTCAGATGTTGAGCTTTAAAAGTTATTTAAACCGTTACGCATTCAAAAACTTTATGGTTGGGTATTATACTTCGGGCGTGGGTATTCTTCGAACAAAATATCTTATGATAAATTATATGTAATAATTGTTACGGACCATCGAGAAAATTTGATATGGGCTTAGAATTAGTTTCATAGTTCTTAAAGTAGGTATACTTAATATGAACAAGTTGGACCGTAACGGAATCGTAAAATATGTGTTTAAAAATTAAAATTATGCTTAATTTTATTTATAGAATGAGCAGTATACGATACTACGATATACGATTTAACTACATAATTTTCCATGAAAAAAAATTTAATTGATTTACTTTTTTAATTGCAATCTGAGATTACTACAAAAATTTTGACCTAAAAGTGGGATGTCATGTATAATGTACTTTATATATAAGTATAGAAACCCAACAGCCCGACGGCAGCCATTACAATTTAAGACTACTGTAACATTATTTATCAAATGTTTTTGTGCGTGTAATTATGTTTTAGAAACAATAATTTTAAAAGAAATTAATGTATTAACATTTGTATAGTTCTGACGTTATGATTCTACGTGTAATTCAGTCCTACTGATATCTTTTGTACACATTACAAAACAAAGGCCTCCGCCGTGGCCGTCTGTGTGTCTGTAAACTTGAAAACTACGAAACAGATTTTCGTACGGTTTTTACCAATAAACAGAGTGGTTCCTGGGGAAGGATTAGGTGTATAATTTATTAAGGTTTTGAGTTAATTCTACAAAAAGTCCGTGATGGTACATCCTTGAAAGATATTTCAAGGATAGCTAGCTCCCTATACTCATTTTAACTTTAAATATATGGTTACTTACAATGCAGTGATTTGAAAGCTATTTAGACGGATACAGTGTTAATTCTTATTGATTAAAATACGTTAGTAATAAGACTTGATACGCACATAATTGGTAAATCCAGAATAAGTCCAGTGGCAGATTTACCAGTAGGCTACGCGCAGGCTGGTGTATTGTGGCAAATTTTGTCTAAATTTTACACAAAATAAATATGCATGCTCACAATCTGGGTACAACAATGGATAACTAAAAAAATTGTGACCAGTGTGTGAGGATATAAGATATCAAGTTTCAGAGGTCAGTATGGGCGGCAAAAATTGAATAGCGTACTGGCAGCAAATTTGTGAATCCGCAACTGAGAATAATATATAGTCACCACGCTGGGCAGGAGGGTTGGTGACCGCAAGGCTGGCTTTGTCGCACCGAAAACGCTGCTGCCCGTCTTCGGGCTATGTATTTCAAACCTAGCAGTTGGATGGTTATCCCGAATAAGAAAAACGTAATAAAACCAGATAGACTATCAGTTTTGTTTTTTGTTGTTTGTAGTTGGATCGTTATCCCACCATCGATCGGCTTTTTCCAAGGTAGTAGTGGAACTGTGTTATACCTTAGTCGCCTCTTACGACACCCACGGGAACAGAGGGGGTGGCTATATTCTTTGGTGGTGGCTATATTATATTATTTTATAAGTATCGAAATTTAATGCTTAAAAAGGTGCTTTTTAATTTAATTTTTAACCTTTTTTATTACACTCGTAATAATTATATTTACGTACTTTTTTCCGTACACACTCGTCCATTTTATGTGTCACTCGAATATCTGTGAGCACATAGTAACCAATGATTATCCTTAGATTGTGGGTATCATGGTCACGTACTATCAATCTTGCATAGCTCGATTTTATTCATTTACCCGTACGTGCTTCCCTGTATCCTTCGTAGTCGCATTAAACGTGCCATGTGTACGACTCATTATGGAACATACATACATAATAGCCGTTGTATGAGTCCGTGTCAATTGTTGTTTGAGGCTAAGATGTTTTAACAAGTAAAGTCATCAATGTGAAGTAAAAATAATTAAAAAAACCTGTGCAGACAAAACACGCGGAGTTTTTGTTTAATTTACCAATTTATAAAAATAAAAATGGTAAGAAATACGTTATGTTTTACAATTATTAAATATTATTGTTTCAAAAAATCTGTTCGGAGATTATTTTCTACAGCTCTGTTGCTGAGCAACGTATGTACAGTTTGAAACAAAAACAGAAGGGTATTTCTAAATGGTACTGTCCTGTTGATTACGGAACCTTAGAACTTTAAAACAATATAAAAATTGCCTAGAGTTCTTGCCACCATTCCACACACGTTTTAATCTATAAGTAACTGTACCCCGCGGTTTCTCACGCGGTAATTTGGAGAAAAATATATCCTATAGGAATAGGATATAGGATAGAGGTGACCTCGGCGAAAGGGTTATCCAACACAAAAATAATTTTTCATTTCGGATCAGTAGTTCCTGAGATTAGCGCGTTAAGACAAACTAACAAACTTTTGAACTTTATAAAACCGTATATAACATTTAACCGTATATAATTCTATTATTATCTGTGAATAATATTATATGTCAATTTTTCAGCTGTCATAATTATCATCATCATCACTTCAACCTAATGCAGTCCACTGCTGGACACAGGCCTCCACAAGTTCGCGTCAAAAATGGCATGAGCTCATTTGTGTTGCCTATAGTCACCACGCTGGGCAGGTGGGTTGATGAGCGCAGGGCTGGCGTTGTCGCCACGATGACGCTGCTGCCCGTCTTCGGCCTGTGTATTTCAAAGTCAGTAGTTGGATTGTTATTACGCCATCGGTCGGCTTTTTAAATTCCAAGGTGGTAGTGAAACTGTGTTATCCCTTAGTCGCCTTTTACGACACCCACGGGAAGAGAGAGGGTGGCTATATTCTTTACTGCCGTAATCACACAGCACTTTTGAGCTAATGAGTAATCATTCCAAAATAATGAAATAATAAAGTATAACCTATATTTATACAGTACAGTGAGAAGAAACAGCTTTTTTAAATATATATCTTAGGCAAATCTTGTACAGAAATGTATAAATGAGTATAACCTTTGATTATTGATATTTGTAACTGTTATTTTAAAAGTATAAGACAGAGAAAAACTGATTTTGCTTTTTTGTGGTACATATAAGAAATAATTGTGTGTATAAGTACTGTAAAGTTATTATTTCAATATAATTACTGAGTACAGAACTTGTGAACTCTTCTTGGTCTGCTACATTATTATATTAAAATAAAAATTAATCATACATCTGGAATAATACAATATTTTTATCACACTGTTAAACAGAAGGCGGTTGAGTTCTAACGAGATTCTGAAAACTTTTAATGCCAAGCTTGCCGAACCTACGTTTCACTTTATTAACGTGTTAGTAAGGTAGGTTACGCTAAGCAAAAAATCTTTTTTAGGGTTCCGTACCTAAAAAGGAATAAAACGGAACCCTTATAGGATCACTTTGTTGTCCGTCTGGTCTGTCAAGACACTTTTTCTCAGGAACACTAGGAGGTATCGAGCTAAAATTCATATGAAATACTCAAGTCTATTATCCCTTGGAGTAGTAAAAAAATGAAACTCCAAGCCAACGCAATCAAAAGATACAGCCGCTTATGCTGCAAATTTTCGACATTCGCAAGGGAATCAAAACCTACAGGCTAATTCCCGTGAAATCAGAATCTTAAAATTTCGTACGAAGCAACGTCTTATAGCATAGATAAAGGAAAAATTGCGAGAAGCATAAATTTTTAGTTACATCATATAATTAAAATAATTTGGATAATTTTGTTTGTACGAAACCCTTGGTGTGCGAGGCCGACTCACACTTGGCCGATTTTTTTTCTTCGTCGTTTTTGTAGGTATAGATACTACTAACATAGTTGTAAGGATTCTGTGTAACTGATAAGTCAAATCGGTAAATGTCTTAAATAAATAAAGAAAGAAGAAAGAAAGAAAGACATTTATTTGAGACACATACACTGCTTACAGACATACGAGTACAACTAACACTATGAGAGCACAAATACTATAAAAAATAAAAGATAAAAACGTAAAAATGAAGTAAAAATTTAAATAGTTAATTTAAAAAATGAAAAGTATTTTTTTTTTTCAAATAAAAAATAAAAATAAAAATAAAATAAAAAGGAAAGAGTAATAATAAAAAAGCAACCAATACAGCCTCGCTTTATAAGGTTGAACATAAATGAAAAGAAAAGAAAAAATAAATAAAAATAACCGTAAACATAACACAAAATTCATCTGCCAAATTTATTTACACCTGTACAGCAGTATACCGTCACAAAAAGGATGGCCACTCAGCACTTGTGGAAATACAGGGATCATAGTAAGATCCCTAAATTTCACACGCTGATTTTCAGTGGCCAATAATACTAATATTTTTATTATAAACAGAGTCTTTCATATATATTACTTTTTATATTTGAGGAATGTAATATTTTTAAGTGGCTTCAAAAAGGAGGAGATTCTCAATTCGATTGATATTTTTTTAAAGTATGTACACCAATTACGATGAAACTTCTGACCTGATTTGCGATTTATTTTTGCTAAATTTGATTTGAAATAGTTGCCATTTGGTGCCATAATAATTTGATTCAGTATGGCTCAGTAGTTATTTTGAATGAGCGTTTTTGTTAATTTGGACGATGTAATTTTTGTGTGTGTTACCTCATAACTTTTACTATATACATACAGTAATTAAACGATGTAGAGCGCTAGATATAAGGAGTATAAATAAATAATTATATTAATTACAGATCTTTCGGTATTTTTGTGTCTCTAACATATACACGGATTATATTGGATTTATAAACTATTTTAAAATGCAGGTAACGTTAGCATCAATATTGCAACAAGCCATATTGCTCTTCTCGACTGACAATTGCCTCCTAAAAAATTATCGCGTGACCGTTTTAAAAAAATATATCCATTTAAGATATACGAAGTTATCAAGTTCTTGATGACAAAAACATACTATCACTTAACAATATATTTTTATCACCTAGAAGGTGCACTTTTTCATAAGTAAATTAATATTATATCCGTGTAAAGCCGGATGGGTTGTTAGTTTAGCCATAAAATGAAAGACACCATTTGGTAAAGTAGTCCATATTAACCGCACGATTATTTTTCGATTTCGCAACAATAAAACATAATCGTTTGCGGTTTCCTTCACCTTTAAATTGTTCGCAAAACGCGCACATCCATTACGGTTCTACGCTTCGTAAATATTACTAGCAAGGACCCAATTATCTTTAAGAAATACATTTTATTACTTCGTATGTCATTTTAATAATTTCAAGTTTCTTTGAATGGTTGTCGTCTTCCGTGGCTCGAGGCCGCGCCGACAAAACTTAATAATTGGTTAATTTTCATAATCACTTCAACTGTTTTGTAATACGAGTAATTTATGAATTTGTAAATTTTTAACTACCTGGCTTTATTTTTACTTCTATACACTCTTTTTGAAAAAATTAAGCTGATTTTATTTTATTTCAAGGCTACAGTAGGTGCAGTCTAGAGTTCCACACGCTGGAGGTGTGTGCCACGTGGGACTCGCAGCGGCGCGCGCTTTCGGCGGTCCTCGGACGGGATCTCTCACTGCCGAGCGTTGTAAAAGCCATTCTCGACAGTGAGAGATCGTGGCAGGCAGCGGTTTCCTTCTGCGAAGAGGTGTTGACGCAGAAGGTGGCCACGGAGCGGGCCAGGGAGAATGACATCTCCGCTGACCCACTCCGGCGCAGACGTACGGGGGCAAGAAGGAGACGGTTTGCCCACCTCCTCCCCCCTCCTTTGAAATGCACAGGCCGAAGACGGGCAGCAGCGTCTTCGGTGCGATAAAGCCAGCCCTGCGGTCACCAACCCACCTGCCCAGCGTGGTGACTATGGGCAAAACACACGAGTTCACGCCATTTTTAGCACGAACTTGTGGAGGCCTATGTCCAGTAGTGGACTGCGATAGGCTGAAGTGAAGTGATATTTAGATTTAGATTTGTATGGTTTTGCAGTAATGACTATTTATAAAAGACTTCACTAAGGTTTCTGTAGGTACATCTAACTTGACTTAAATCAGACATGTTCAAGTGAATCAATAAATGTATGGACTATAATCTAAATAAAATAAACAAGAGAAGGATACCTTTATACTTGTTATAAATTTACGAGTTTCTAAGTAACTTGGAAATTTATAGTGTTGTGTACTGTAGTGTAATTTTTATTTATTTATACGTTCATGTTGGTGCAATAAATTACTAAAATATATAAATAAACAAATACATACAAACGCTTCACACTCAACGGCCCTCAGTAGTATTTTCTCCTTTGTCGAAAGTCACACACAACAAATCATTATTTTATAAACAATTTGTGGATACAAGCGCAAACGCGCAAAACACGACAAACATCAACATGACCAATACGAAATGTCTGTCGTGAGCGAGGATCGAACCCACGACTGCCAGCGCAACAACCAGTGCGTGACCGTTGCGCCTACGCGTCATTAATATATAATTAATAATTTAATTTAATTGTTACATGTGCTTAAAATTAGAGTCAAATAAATGTTTTCAATGTATGTAAATATGTTACTTATAATATTACCTAGGTATATGCGAGTAGTCGCCTAGAACAACTACGGTTTGCGGGTTCGAATCCTGCTCGGGTTGGATATTTGTATTTGTACAAATATTCCTTTCCGGTTTCTATGGCTGTCCTTTTGGATAACCCCACCACGCCTCGGAGCACATTAAGCCGTCGGTCCCGGTTGTTATCATAAATACCTGATAGCGATCGTTACTCATAGTAGGGAACATACCCATCAATCCGCAGTGGAGTAGCGTGGTAGATAGCGTGGAAGCTCCAATCCTTCTCCTATGTGGAGAAAGAGGCCTATGCCCAGCTGTGGGACGATACAGGCTGAATGCATGCATATGTAATGTAAATATATTTAGGTGTGACTATATCTTAAAATTTTGTTTCTAAAGTGTCTATGAAACGATAAAGTTATATAAAACAAAAAACAAAAAAATGTCCAGCTTATCTTTTGGCATCGTTTTGAAATTTAGAGAGCGGGCGTCGTACGACGGGCGCGGGCGAAGCGTGGGCGTCGACACCTCCAGCCCATTTGTTTCGATGACGTCTTTCGCGGTTTATTATAATTCATTTACCGTGTTCAACGACACCGAACACATAACACGGCATAAACATATAAGTAACGTACAAAAGCACCACATGGCGATTAATAGCTCTATAAGGTTGGCATTTAAAGTAACAAAGGTGATAAGAGAATAAATTGATTACGGTTATAAATTTACTAATATAAAATTGCATGCTAACTATTAATATTCATTAAAGTACTTAGCAGTACCTACAACTAATGGTTTATTCATTGCAATATTATACTCATTAATCTATATAAATAAATAAAATTGAAGTGTCTGTTTGTAATATTAAAATAAGCGCTTTTTACTAAATGCATGTGGATGTCTGTCTGTCTCTCTGTCTGTCTGTTTGTTCCGGCTAATCTCTGATACGGCTGGGCCGATTTTTACGGGATTTTCACTGACAGATAGCTGATTTAATAACGAGTAACTTAGGCTACTTTTATTTTACATTTTTATTTTATTTTATAACTGCTAGCTAAAAAATAACTATTTTGTTAAATTCCACGCGGGCGAAGTCGCGGGCACAACTATTAATATATAAATAATATTAAGTAATATTAAGCCCTATTTAAGAAATTCGTTTAAATTTTAAATGGAATATTTTTATTAATAACAATTTTTGTAAAATATAATTCATAATTGAAAAATGTATTACTAGCTTTATCAAATACCGCAGATTTAAATAAATAAAGAATAAAATGATTTTTTTAATGTAGATCGGCAAATAAGCGTACGGCTCATCTCATTATGAGCGATAACCATAGCTTACAGCCGTCTGCTGGTCTGCAAAATTAGAAGCATCGCAAGCGCGTTGCCGACCTGCATATATATCCCCATTTCTCCCCAGGAACTCTGGTCACCTTACTCACCAACAGGAACACAACACTGTTTGAAAGCAGTATTATTTAGCTGTGATCTTCCGTAAGGTCGACGTACTCGTACTACTCCAGTCGGGCTGCTCCATATTTTGAGCATGAAATTTTCTGCTGTGCCCTACCCCAGTTTTCACCTCAGTTTTGTTAAGTAAAATAATAAGTGTAATTTTGGGTTACAATAACAATTATTTATAGGTAAAACGGGATATTTAGCTTATTTTTTTTACATTCCGTTTTATATCTAATTCACTGTATGAAATTTTAAAGGCACATAGATACATTAAAAATATATGCTTTTTGATATTATTCCTACAAGAACACTTGTGTATGGCTTATTCTGATTAAGCGAAGGAAATTGGTAGACGGTTCTATGGCTCTCCACTCGGGCTATCGTCGCCGAGATTTTGATCACGCCGACCTTAGTTATAAAATTTTAGGATGATTAATTTTAGGAATGAAGATATGAAGAAGGACTTCCTTTTTCAGCTTCATTCTATCTTCGGGATCTCATTACGTTGCGCTGCTCCACTACGACTAATAATTCGATGTTTTCTACTTTGTGTTTATTACCTTTTTCTATTTTAACTAAATATTATTAGCACACTATCAAAGAGCTGTCATCAAAAATTACCATTTACTATTATTATATTAGGATTTTGATATATAAAATTGGTCACAGACGGCGAATCATTAGGTTAAGTATCTACAAGATGTTTCCACTAAATGCCTTCTAAAATTGAGCCAAAATAAAGGTAACAATGTCTTCTATGCTCATCCATAGGAAATATAATTGGCATATAGTAATAATACCGGAAGTCATTAGTAGAAAAACGACTAGTATCTATTTCACAACAGTGCATGCTATCATGGTTAAGGTAGCCCGTTACACCGTTACGTAATCTATACGTTTTAATAAAATAATATAATACACGAATATACTTTAGAACAAATGTTTTCAGAATAATCTTTACTACATACTTACTACGAATATCCATTTATCAAAGCAGATAAAAATTCAGATTTTGAAATAATTTCTTTTCCTGTGTAAACAACTAAATACTCTTCACATCATTAATTTGGATTAACGCCTGTTCTTTAAGTCATTATTACATACAAATATGATAATTAAAAAAATTCGTGTCCAAAATAATATCTATTATATTATTATGCATAAATAAGATTAGATGAAGTTTCAGATACTTTTACATTCTTTAAATTAATATATTAAGCAATAATTGAAACGAATGCATTTAATTGATCAAAAATAAATATACATTGCAAATTCCATTTATAACTAAATTGTGTATGATTAATATACGACTCTATTGTTACAGAATAGTGTAATAGAGACCAGCAAATGGCTGCTGCTAATAAGCCGTTCGTCCTCGCCATTTGAAATTTTAGACATTTTAATTTACATTTAATTCGTTTCATGAATAGACTTTTACGCTGTTTGTATCATTTTGTTCATTAATATAATATTTACGTGGCTCGTTATACGCGGGCAGCGGACAGGAAGACCGTTACGTTAGCGACATTCATTGTTGGACGCTAATGCACTGTTGTTGGTTGTAGCAGGTATTATCAAATTTTAGAACATTTTCAAACTATGTACACATTTTTAAATATTGTGTTTATACTTTTTAAGTTATTTTTGACTTATTATTATTATTATGGTATTTATGGGTATATTAGGTGTCTAGTTAGCATTCAATTATGAGATCGTTTTTTTTTTTTAAATATACCTTCTACTACTACTTTGTTATTTATTACATATTTGTAGCTGTATTATTGATACATGCGTTTATGAATTTCTTGCTAATAATATCACTATTATTATAGTGATATGAATATTGAATTTGATTTTTATCAGTCTCAAACAAATTAAATAGCATTTAATACGTCACACCAAAAGCATTCGGAAACGTCACCCATAAAACCTTTATGATTAGTCAAACCTCTAGCGAGGACGATTCATTATGGGCCATTATGCGTCGTGTTTATCGTCTTACTCTCTACAAGCCAATAAAATAACGAACGACCGAGATAACAGCCGGACAGTTCTGTAATCTCCGGAACAACGGACACTAATTCGATTGTGGTTTCGGTCCAGACTTTTTTGGGTTTACGGCACAAATTGAAGTGTTAAAAAAAACTACAAATTGGCTTTTTCGAGGACCATTCATTAGTTCGACGCTGAATAGCGTGTTATGTCGTTTTCGCTCAATTAGTTAAACGGAAATTGAGCCGGTTCGGACGCACACGGCGCGGGCCTGACTTGGTCTCTGACACGACTATACGTATGTAACTGTGCTGTATATCTTTTGTTTAAGCAAACATATTTAAACAGGAAACTAATACATCAAAAATTTGTAATGGAACTTGTTTTTGTCATATGGACAATCTATTAATATTTTAGAGGGTCAAAATTAAACAAAATGTTTAGCAGATGTCAATTTGAATAAGTATGTGTATTTTTGATATAATTTCAAATATTTGAAAAATATTATTTTCGCTTTTTATTCATTTCACTTTCAGTTGCATTAAAAATTAGGGATTATTTTTTATGAATATAAAAATATTTGTTTCGGTTTTTTTAATACTTCAATTATGAACATTTATTTAGTATCATATTTATAAAATTAATCTAAACTTACTTTCTTAAAACATTTTTATAACAACATTTTAGTTTAGTACTATAAAAAGCTATAATAATACAAACTTTATAACATTGAGGTTTAGGCTCATTTTAGACGAATTAAGAGGAACAAAAGAAAATTTAAATCCTAGTTTTATAATCTGGTCAAATATAAATATTTGTATAATAATTATTTTTTATAGTCATACTAGTGTATGTTGATGTATATCATAATTATAAAAATATTTTCACGTGTCAGACACAAACTTAAAGAGTTAAAAAATCGTTACAGTGATGTGTACATAGTGATGCTATTATAATTTAAAAAAAATAGGCACCGCATATGATTTATTGGCTATGAGTTATCAAGTATGGGTTAGTTGACTGTGTGTTGTGTTGAAGTCTGGTCTTTTCGCCGAGGCCAGCCTGTCGCTGGAGGGATCCTGTTGCCTGCAGATCCGGGACCCTCCAATTAAAGCGGCTGAAGGCTCCCGCAGGGGTTTTGGTCGGTAGTGCACCCCCAAGTGCTAAGCCGACATACGGTCTAGGAATGCCTACCCGGGCATTCTGGATATCACCCGTAAATGGGTTACCCTGCGATATCAAAAAAAATAAAAAAATAAATGGGTTAGTTGACTTGTTACAAAATACATCACAGGAATGAATTGTAAACTAAAACAGGTACGGTATTAAAACTCAACGAATAAAATTTTCCTCTATTCGACAATTCAAGGTCACACTTTATCAAAAGTGACTCGATGACAATTGCATTATACTGTCGTAAATATCATAACAGTGTGTCCCTTGGAACTTGTTTCAACGTTGCAAGCTGCAGCGTGTAGGCGATCAGATTGTATTGACAGCACACGCAATTTTATAATTTTCTTCAATGAGTTGTATGTTGACTCTGCTATAAAAAACTAGCCGAGTGCAATATTATTCGGTCAATTTGAACTCTAAGGGCCCGCTTGTGGGAAAGTTTTAGGGTAGTTCTGATTTCTTTAATTTTATATGTATTTTGCGGGGCTGAATCCAAATATGAGGTTAGCGGACAACATTTTGTGAAGCAACATTGAAAAAATCGCAAAGAAGGCACAAAATCTGCTTTTTTCGTTGTTTTTTTTTGGCTAAAACTCGAAAACTTTTACAGAAATTAAAGTACTTAAAATTCTCTACAAATATCACTATACATTTTTTTTCACACCAACTGTTCGGTCTCAAATGCGAGTTGAAAACTGACAATTTTTAGAGGTCTTTGCTACGAATAAACCTACTATTTACATTTCAAAAGTTTATTTTCTATTTGAATGCTGTTATTTGATAAATTTCTCTTAGTTTCCTAGTACCTAAACACACAATTTAACTGAACTAATATGACAATAATGTTTGTTAAAACATAAACTTCAAGTATCCAAAATACCTAATCTTGCTTCATTGTGCTTTTTAAACATTTATAAGTATATTTAATTGTAAGATACGCTTACAGCAAATGTTCTTTTTTTTTAAATATATATATATTATATATATAGTAACTACTTAAGTATTATTGAATATTCTCTTTATCTTTCATTTTTAATTAGAATATAAGAAATATACAAAACAATTGAGAATTGAATTAAATGAGTAACCGGCCTGTATCTAAATCCATTATACATTTATTTTATCGTAAAAACGTTACAATAAGGTGATTTTAAACACATTTAGCGTATCGTCAGTATAGTTAAAAGCTGTATAATAGCGTTATCTGCGGCCCGGCACTAAATTGGGATGTCTCGGGCGAGGCGCGGCGGTTCTTATCAGTTTTGTCGTGTTCATCTTGAGTTGTGTTAGGCTTTACTCGGGATATTTACGTTGCTCCACGCCGGGGTGGCAAGCCTACATGTGACAATGTCGGAAACTTATTGCCTATACGTGCTGGCCGGAATGCCTCTTTCGATGCTGTTTTAATATGGGATAAGAAAATACCCGTGGCATAGAAAATATCGCAGGTGACGTGAAAACTGATCGGCTGGTATACAACGAGTTTTATTGTTTTAGATAAATGTTTGCTAACGGTGAACGTTAAATATTATTTTGTGCACTGAAAAACGAGATAACAATGTAATGGGCAAACAAAGTTAGATATGGTATTGTTAGAATAAGAGTACGCGACAACCCTTGCCGGACGCAATGGATTGATGAAGCGCTTTTTTGATAGTTTTTTCTTTTTTGTCTTATTGTCCACGGTCCATTGATAAACGGACAGGTATACGTACTCAGACAGGCGCCAACATTCCTCGTCTCGACCTCACACTTACTCGTGGCCTTATAAAAACGGGCACACTTTTTTATATTAGCGCTTTTTAGACTTATTTGCCTCTCTTTGTGTCGATTGTGATTGTTTGTTTTGGTTATTGGCGCGGTCGTAGGAAGTGGACGCGATAAACCTATTGTCCTAAAACGTTTTATTGTATCAATTTAGAATATCCGTTTTCATTTCACAACTTTACCGAGACACTTTTATATCCTCGACAGGTTGATTAAACCCTTAAAAAGATAATAAGCTGTGATCTCATTAGCATGTGACCACAATTAGCATAATTATTACTTAGATATATTTGATAGTTGAGTAAAAAAATCGTTTTTAGAATTAATATATGTGTTGTACGCGATGACATATCGCTTTATCTAAAGTTTTTCTGATGCTAATTAGTTTTAATGACATACGCTTTAACCGTCTCTCAAATCACCGCCGCGAGCTATAAAATTAGCGAGAACAAATCCGAAACTAGCCATATTAGCATTTTATGAACAGTATAAAACATATATTTGAAAGTTCTGTCGCCAAATGTCCAAAATAATGAAATGCACAATCGCACACGCTTTCTTATTTATTACTCTTTCTTATAAGAGTTTAGTTGATTCCTAAACGCTGGTAAAATAATATTTATTTAAAACAAGTCAACTCGTTTTTGAGTTAACGAACAATATTCCTTTTTTGGTCATTGACCTCTATGCAGTTTTAACAAGGACGTAGTAAACATTTTATGAATGATCATGTACCCTTGGGCGTTTCCAAAAATTATCGAAAAGGTTACAGTTATTGGGACAGAAAATTAGCCAAAAATAATAATATACTGCGCCACATCATTACTATTCCTAATGCATAGTGGCTACGTCGGTTCGTTTGCTGTCTCTGTGGGCGGATACCTAATAGTGCAATTTTGATTTATTTAGTGATCTATTTCCGGTGTTAAAAGTTGGGGCGGCTGTCCTGTCCTTTTGTCAATTTAATTTGTTTAATTTTTTTTTTAAATATTGTTAGCTAATGTTAGTGGAAATCGCATAGCTTGTATAATCGCTCTCTAGTGAGTAGGGATCATGATAACTACTTAGAGAAGTAAAAATTTATATTTATATATTTATTATTACTATATTTTAAAAGTTTTAAAAATATTGATTTAGTCACTGCTAAAAGACCTTCTACTTTCATATTAGTTAATTTTAAGTTAAAGGACACTGTCAGCAGTAGATCCTTGTGTGTTCAAGATCCTCTCAACTGACAGCTCCCTGGAGCTTTTAGCTCGATTGCTCGGTGCGATCCGGCGTTGGAGGTCGGGCGGGCCTGACCCCCAAGGCCGTGTAGCCGGGCGTTGGAGGTCAGACCTGTCTGGCTTGGAGGAGGGAAACTCCTGGACATGTGTCCCCATTCTACAGACGGTAGACTGGTCCGGTTGAGCGTTCCTTAAGCGGGCTGGCTGGGGGGTCGGGAGACCTTCGGCTGGCTTGAGACCCCACACGTCGTCGGGAGGGGTGGTCTTGTGGGTGCCGCCCCTCTCTGGGTGCCGGTGCCCGGATGTTTTCGTTCGGGCCGGCCGCCGGGTCGAGGTGGTGCATGCTAGCGCGACCCCATCTCGCCCCACTTGGGTGGAGGTCTGCTCACACGTGGATGGTTTTTACTCAGCAAGAGTGACTCCCGGTGCCCCCGCGCCGGAGGGTGTCCATGAGGATTTTCCCCACGTTAAAAAAAAGGCAAGGCACATCAGGAAATTTCCTGTTAAAAAGATGGAGCAGCCCGACTGGGTAGGTGGGTGGGGAGGTCCTTGACCTTACAGAAGATCACAATTAAATAATACTGTTTGTAAGCAGTGTTGTTTCTGTTGGTTAGTAAGGTAATCAGAGCTCCTTGGGGGAATTGGAGATAGGGTCGGTAAGGCGCTTGCAATGATTCTGGTGTTGCAGACGTCTATAAGATGCGGCAATAGCATACCATCAGGTGAACCGTACGCTTGTTTGCGGAACAAGTTATATAAAAAATTTATATCAAAATTAATGTTTTTAATGAAATTAAATGTTAATGAAATTAAATCAAATTACAATTTTATTAACAAAATTAAAAAGAAAACTTTTAACTCTTGAATTCATATAGTAATTTTTAAAAAAGTCGTTGGGTAGATACTAAAGAAAAAGGCTTCGCAAGTTATCTATCTTTTTTACTCGTAAAGTGTTTCTTTATATATATTTGTCAGAGATTAAGAAGAAAAGGTATACTTTTCGGCTTGAAGGTATATTTCTCTTTCTCATCGTCTCAGAGTACTCAGTCTACTGTGGGCTTCAGTGGGTAATGTTGACTGAACAAGTAAACACGATTTATCATGAAACAGGATTCAATTAACAGAAAGACAACGCAGCACGGAAGGCGGGTAGTTATTAGTTAAGGAGGCGAAGACTAACTTCTTAGTATTCGATGGTTTCACGGTTCACCGTGCGGGTGCCGAATCCATCGTGTGGCAAAGGGAGTAACTCAGAGCAGTGCCTAGGACTTGCGACCTAGGTGTAGGTTTAAGGAGGCCTCCTTTGTGATACGTATCAACGCTCACCTTCACTGCTCGAGTTATACGCCTCGCCTAGCCAAATTAATCGCAATAGGTAATAATTAATTCGTTTGCACAAATTAATTATTGAATGAGTCTAGGTTAAGCTACTAGCAGGATACAACAAGTGTATCGTGCCAAGCCAGAGCCAAGACTGCCTTAGCCGAGGTGACACCGTTCGTTTTATACACGTCAGAACAATTCGAGTAATATAATAACTGAGGGTAGGTGACTATCGAACGATGTGCTAGGTGGCGCGTCGATCACCCCACTACTCTAACAGCTAATAATTGACAACTGACATTATCTGAATACACCTAAGTCAAACACTTGACGTTCCGTATTCATACTCTGCGACATATTTATAATATTATAAAGATAATTATCTGATCATTCAATTTTAATTTACGCCATTTTACAACTATGAATATAAATTGAGCTTTAAAGAAAATAATAATAAATTATCAACATTTAAAAATAATAAAAATAAACTTTAAAATAAAATAATAAACTACAAATATAAGAATTTAAGTTATGTATTTAATACAATTTATTGACAAAGGACGAAATTTTTGCCGTTTTTAATATGTTTTCATAGGCGTTACTAAATAAATATCGTACATTTTTATCGTGCTGACGACGTATCGACAGTGTTTATTTTAGAAGCAGTTTTTAATTTATTTAGCACTTGTTTGTTGTATTTCTAAACAAACTTTATTTTTTTTACACTTTTAATGGAATATCAATATAGTGTGGACCTTTTTGTGTCTTGCCTTCTTTATAAAACCCTTTTATACGTTCAAAAGAATGTTTTATAATATTTACAAAAAAAAAGCTTAACATATATGCACCTATATCATCCTTAATTTACATTATCGTATTAGATGCATAAATTTGATTGTATTATACAAACTTCTTTGATAAATGTAATTTGCACTGTTGTATTGTTGCATCAAGGGAAAAATATTAAATATATTTTTCTTTTTTTCAATAAGACAAATCTGGGAAGTTGCACTTGTACGAGTATATACCTAAGTTTTTAACCGACTTCAAAAAAGGTGGAGGTTGCTCAATTCGACTGTATATGTACATTTATTTTATGTACGGTCGGGGATAACTTCGTCGTTTTGAACCAATTTTGATAATTCTTTTTTTGTTGGAAAGGAGCTATACCAAGTAGAGATCCTAATAAGAGGATCCCAGAGAAATCGAGGGAAACCCTCAAAATTCACATAGTTTTTTACTGGGTGTACCGATTTTGATGATTATTAATTTAATCGAAAGCCGATGTTTATCATGTGGTCACATTTAACTTTCATTGAGATACAACTTTTGGAGTAATCTTTGATAATGCGTATTTACTTGATTATTTTTGGAATGAAGTTCCTTACGGCAGGCTTGACATTTGGCTGGACGACCGAACTGCAAAAAAATGTGATACTAAAACCGTATGAAAAATATATAACGGAAGTGACGTAATATCAGTCACACGACTGTATAATATGATGTTTGTAAAACTAAAATATTACTGGTAAACTTTTTTTAAAATTATTTATGTAATTTTATAATGTCGACAAAAATAAATAGACATAAGTATATTTTTTTAATTCACTTAATAGTTTGAATTATTATCATTATTATTATGATTATTTTGTTGATTTATTACATTTGTTAATTTCTAAAATACTAAATTTCCTAAATACTTTTATGTACTTAATTAAAAACCAATCAACAAAATTACAAAAATCAAGAATTAAAGAAAAATATATATATATAATTCAACATTTTTTTTTCAAATTGTGTTGCTTCTATACTATCCGAAGGTACTTCGTTCCTACCTGGTGTCCCATGACACCACATAATTATTTTTTTCTTCTACCTACGTTGTATTACTTGTCGATGTAATTGAAGTCGGTTTTATTTCAGAGTGAAAACACCATCTTATATTGCGGGCCTGTAGACTTTAAAAAGTTTACTTATAAAGACAATATCCATTTAAAGGTTTAACAAACTAATAACAAAAAGTTTTTAAAATTATTTGACTAACTCATGTTGCTATTTGTTTTTTTACACATAAAACCAAGTAACTAGTACCTGTAGTATTTGAATTTTTAATGCAACATATTTATTTGTTTTTATGTTTAATCTACAAAAAAGTTTGCATAGCAGTTGTTAATAAGTTTGTGAGATATATTAATCTAATAATAATAAATTAATTTAAAATTATTACCATATGTATAAATGGGCGTTATATTTAACTAAAGTAGGTGGGTGACATACGAACATGTTAGGTCGGAGAAAAAGTTTCTTCGTATTTTGTATATAAATCCATGGTAAGATTTTACAAGATGTGTATACATTAATTCTAATATATATTGTACGATAACTTACCGCCATTTCGTAGAACACAGGATTCCATTGCTGTAAAAATTTTGGGACCTCCATTATGAAACTGCGATAAGTAGTTTTGACAGTCCTCTTGATGTTAACTTTGCACTACCTAATAATTCTAAAGAGGCCGGAACAGATGGATCTGATCTGAGGGTGCAAGAGGGAGCTATATGATGGATGTATTAAGACTTCTCAGTCAAACTCTCTCAATTTTCGTTAGGTGGCTAAAGAGGTATGTGGTCTGGCGTTGTCGTGATGAAAGACCAGTTGCTCAATTCTGGCCGCTTATTCTCAATTTCTTGCTTAAGTCTCATTAGCTGTTGATAGGAGAAATCCAAATCAACGGTTTTGCCCGGTGGTAAAAGCTCACAATGAATGATGGACCCTTCCAATCCCATAAACACTCAACGTCACCTTACTGCATGTCAATCCGAGCTCCACGACTGTGTGTTTAGTCTGTGCAACTTGACTGACGGTTTGTCTATGATTTCTTTCGTACATTATCGTAGGTTTGATATCATTTTACGTCTTAAGAAAGAATATAATCAAAAATGGTTTGATATCATTTTACGTCTTAAGAAAGAATCGCAAACAGTACACGGTCTATTAGGTTTCTTTCAGTGAGTTCATGTGGCACCCATATATCGAGCTTTTTTGTATAGCTAGACTTTTTTAAATAGGTCAAAACTGTTTTATGGTCAATTCTCAGATCTTCAGCTATAGCGTAACTACTCAAATGTCGCTAGCTAGATCTCTTTTTTCAGAAACGTCGTGTAGTTTATTTGTAACTGGGCAACCAGAGCGTAATGCATCTTTTAAATCAAAATTTCCTGACTGAAAACGCTTAAACTAATGTTGTGCTACTCTTACTGACACTACATTAGGTCCAAAAACTTTTTTTTTGGGGCTTGAGTTGTATTTATCCCTTTTTAAAAGTAAAACTTTAAAATGTAACGAACTTTTCGTTGGTTTAACCCATTTGGCGAACAAAAAAAAAATTGAAAAGTGGCGGGAAACTGTTTTTCTTTTACTTCTTAATTTAATTTTAAAATGTCATCTTTTCATGGTATCAGAACCAGCCAGTTACAAACAATACACAGATAAAATAATTTATTGCAAGTTTTTACTAAAAAATACGAAAACACTTTTTCTCCGACCTATACGATTGTATATACTCGTATGTATTTTCTTAATATTTGAAGGACTTGAGAATAGCGTGAGCAAACTTGATCGATTATGATTTTGTTAACTTTTCATACTTACAATAAGAAAATTGTGTAAAGAAAAATACACCAGAACATTAGGAAAGCTAGAAAAAAATGGCATTTATTTTTTGCGTTACAAATTCCAACAATAACTTTGTATTTTCGACTTAGATTATTTCCTATTATATTTTTTACAATATAAACTACATATTACTGCCAGACAGTGGATATCTTAACTTATTATTTGCACGTCATTATTTTTTTAGTACATTTTAAAGTTTTTCTTTTGTGTGATAAAATAAAACGGGTACCTACTTAATACTATAATTTACTAACCGTATGCTAGAAGATTTTTTCCATTTGAGATTCCCCAGACATTTAAACGTATGGTAATTTATTTTATTTCGTAAGAAAACGCGACTTTTATATTTTTATATCTAAGCTATATTCTCCATGACTACAATAAAAAATTTGACCTTGTTAAACCCTTTTCATATCGGAGGAGTATCAAGACGTCCTGTCTTGAACTACTCCTAGAATTGGCGGTTTTAGAGTACCTAATAGAGATAGTGTTAGGAACTTTTTATCATTAAATAAACTAGGAGCAAATCCATTATAGTTACATTGTAAGAAAAAGAGAATAAAAAGATAATAAAGGTATACCTACCTTTTTCCTTCCAAAATGATGTTTTATAAACTTAAAAAAATTAAATGAAAAATGTTTTCGTATATCAAATATATATGATAATTTAATGAACATCTACAAACGGCGGGCATAAATCATCCGAAGGAATAAAAACTCGTATTTACATTCCTTCACGTTCTCTTCATCAAAAATTCTCACAGAATCGAACATTTAATAATCCGAACGGACATAATGCGAATCAAACGATTTATATTCTACATAAGCACGTCACGTATCATCTAAATCATCGGTCAGTCGAAAATATACCGAGATCGCTCCTATTAGTTTACGATTGGATCATTCGAAATAAATCGTATGAAATCGATTCGAATCGAGGATAAACACTACAATCAAGAAGACTCGTTGCAGCTGTTAGATATGCAATCGGCGTCATCCACTAAAATAATATGACACAGCCGTTTTCAAACGTCTGAACAGTCTTAGTACTGTTGATACAGTCATAATTATCTTTTGAGTGTCACAATAAAGTAACATAATAGAAATCGCAAAAAAGTAAAGCTTTCATAAAAGAGCTTTTTTCTGAAAGGTTTTAATTAATATCAATTAATCATTATTTAAACAATAAATCGTACTTTAGTCCCAAATGTCAATAAAATGCGTCTGTTACTTTTTACTTTTTAAAAATTTCATTACTTTATATATAAGCAACTTAAGCTGCTGTAAATTTCTTTTACTCATTTACAGCAAACGAATAAGATAAAAATGTCTCTTCTTATATGATGAAAGTTTCATTAGAACTCTATATTAATAATATGTAAAAATAAATCTATAATTATTAACAAAGAATAGACTTTAAGTAATATAAAATAGTAAAATAGTATTCAAAAAACCGCTCGGTGCTGACGCTACAGCGCGGATCAACGGCGGACTCAGTAAGTGGTTACTCATGCTTTCAGAGCCTATAATTTGACAATATTTTGTGTCATTTGGAACTTTATTATTACTTATGCCATTACACGTCTGTGGATATAACGTTAATACAGAACCGCGGCCGCAGGGGCGATTAAGGGCGACGTAACCACAGGGTTCCCTAATTCAATATTAAAAGCATCCTACAACGTGATCGGCAACTAATAATAGTCTAATTTAAGGAAATGTCTCTAAGAAAACGTCGGAATGTCATCCTATTTTTTGTTTTTGTAAGATGTAGCTCATTGTGTGCTATTAAATCGACCATGTGAATGTTTTTTGATATGAAAAAAGCGATTACAATCGTTTAATGAGAAAGAGGCAGCTTTGTCGTTGACTTATTTTAATAGTACCTTGATAAAACCAAATTTAATGGTCTTTGTGTTTGAAACTTTTAGATTTTAAAATGTAATTGGACTGAAATATTATACAGTGAAGTGTAAGATATATACACCATTACATTGAATCATCACAAATATATGTAGTATGGTCTTTAGACATTTTAGGAAAACAAGCTATTATGTTTGGTTAGGTTAGTATGCATTAGTGATTAAATATTTTTACTTTTATGGTTTTTAAGTTTTCCAAACCAAATATAAATTTCCTTCAGATTGCATTTCTCTTGCAGTGTATAAACTTTACAATTCTAAATACGAATCGAATCGAGATTGCATTCTAGAAACCCTGTAAATCGAAGCGTCGTTTATGTATAGCTCATAATGCAGGGCTCGCAGGGTCCCAGCCCATGCATACTAACGCGCCACGTAATAAGTAGACTGATGCCATGTTTATCCCTACTTGCCTCGGCTGCCTCCCCCGACGAGTCTAGTTGCTCGATTATAATCGAATTCTGTTTGTTGTTTGAATTTGTTTTTACGCCTTAACGGAAAATGCAATAAAAATAATATTAGTGTTTTAAAATATCTAAGAATGGACGAGGTTACATTTTTATTTACAATTACAATGACTTTAATTTATGTAACAACTTGTATTTACGAGAAATTTACTCTTTTTTTGAGAACAATTTAGTTTGTCTGCCTTTATATGTATTTTGCCTATAAATAGAAACATACATTTAAAAAACATAAAAATGTCATACATATGAGATGAATATTACCTATAATGAAAATGTGAAATGGCTTTATTTATTACACAGAGACCAGCTTCGGGATGATATTTTGGTCAAAACAAACCAAAAAATCAAGATTTAAAATTATTTATATCAAAATTAAAATGTCCCCACGCTGCTCCACTGCGTGATGGCGGATAGTATTTGTTTTTTCCATAAACACTTAATCTTATCTAGATACTAGCTGACCCCGCAAACGTTGTTTTGCCATATATGTTATATCCCTTAATCACCCCTTACCCCCTCTTATAACTTAGGGGTATGAAAAATAGATGTTGTTCGATTCTCAGACCTACCCAATATGCACACAAAATTTCATGAGAATCGGTCAAGCCGTTTCGGAGGAGTTTAACTACAAATACCGCGACACGAGAATTTTATATATTAGATTAATACGTAAAGAATAAACTTTGTACCCATTTTTACGAAAATTGTGCGAAGGGGGTAGTGTGAAATTTCTCACCCTTATATAGTTTATATAGAGAAGAAGTGCAAAATGCAAATATTTTTTTTAATCATGCATAAAAATACATTAAATCAATAAATAAACATTACATACACTACCACGTTATTAACACGCATACGCTTAAATACTCTTTGTTTATTATTATAGAAGTATAGTCTTTGACAACAGAACCTTAATCATATTCAAATTTATAATTTAAAATAATTACGGTCGAATGTCGACCACTGGACGACCACTAGTATACATAAATGAACCACTAAATGTGTTGCTAAGGGCCAAACTCAAGATCGACTAGAACATTTCGGCTTATTTTTTAAAGATTACAACCTTACTTTACTTTGTACATGGTTACAAATTGCGCTGAAAATTAGTAAATTTCACAAAACGTACGGTAATTTAAACATCTCGTGTTTGACAGTTCGCAAGACTGATAACGTGTTTTTTTTAGTCAGCTGGTTTTAATATCATCATCATCATTACAGCCTATACAGTCCACTGCTGGACATAGGCCTCCACAAGTTTACGCCAAAAATAACGTGAACTCATGTGTTTTGCCCATAGTCACCACGCTGGGCAGGCGGGTTGGTGACCGCAGTACTGGCTTTGTCGCACCGAAGACGCTGCTGCCCGTCTTCGGCCTGTGTATTTCAAAGCCAGCAGTTGGATGGTTATCCCGCCATCGGTCGGCTTCTTAAGTTCCGAGGTGGTTATGGAACCTTGTTTTTGAGCTGGTTTTAATATACAAACGACAAAAAGCTTAAAAACGAATATGATAAATGTTATTTTATAAATACTTATTACGTATTTGATACTAATATATAACAACAGATGATATGAATAGGTATGTCGGGATCGAACACGCAACAGCCAGCGCTACAGCCTGTACTGTAACCTCTGCGTGTACGCGTATTTTTTGTAGACATTTATTATTTCATTTATTTAAATAGAACTTACTTAAAGCAAGCGTGCATTGGTAAAGATATTAAAATGTGGTTTGATTTAAAACTAGATGATTAAAAAAAATTTAAGTATTATATCTATAATTTGTTCGGTTGTTCCTTTGGTATTTTCTTATTTTCTAATTCACCCTGGTATGAAGAGAAACTAAACAAAAAAAGTAGGAATATCTATAGGTATAAATCATTCCATCCACTTTGAGTTGTTGCAAAAGCACGGCATTTGTACTTATGTAAATACTATTTGAGTACATTAATATGTAAATATTATTTACATAAACATACAACATGTTTATGTAAATAATATTTAAGTATATTAATTAACAACATTCTACAAAAGTACGATTCCATTATTTTAAAGAGAGAGAGCTAAAAAATAAATGAATAAGGCGAATTTAATTCAGACGAGTTGGTAATGGTAAAATAAATACTACCTAAAATTGTGAAAAATATCAAAACGATCATACAATACAACTTTTTGTTAATAAAGTAACATTTAATGTTCATTTAGTTGCAGAATTATACTTTAATGTTATAAGCTATTATTTTATTAATAGCATTATAAATGGAAGTAGATTGTCGTGGAGCGGTTTAGTTTTTGTCATCTGTCCGCCATCTCTGGCTATTATTTTATATTACGAAGTCTCTGTGTGTGTGCAGTCACTGTGAAATCTATTGTGAATGGATTTTTTAACGAGTTATAAGATCATATATTGAATTAAAATAATGATATAAATTTTAATGTTAATATTATATAAAAATAAAATAGGCATTAATTTATTACAATAAAGAAGAAGGTTTTATTAATTAATAATACATAAAACCTTTTTATTTAATTTTGATAATTTAATAAAAAACTGAAAATGTAAAATAAAGGTCGCTTTGAATTTTATACCAAAATATTCAAATCAATTGTTTCGCGTTTGATTTAGTTTTGCAATTAAAATGTTATAAATGTGATGTCTGCCTTATAAGTTTTATTATTCTGAAGTCATCATGTCGTTAACTCTTGAAGATTGAATCAGGATCCTGATGGGCACAGTCAACGAAATTCAGTGAGAACTGTTAGTGTGACTCTTTCAACATTTTGGCGAGTACTCTAGTGCTTCCATGAAGCTGGATCCAATCTTCGAAGACCAGAAACAGGCCGAACAAGGTGTATGTCGCGGGAAGATCGCTATATGGTGTCTACAATTTTGAAAAATTACTTTCTTTCGGCTGTTAAAGTAAAGATTCATCATTTACGAGCTGGAGGAGAAACCCGCAATTGCAAAAGCAAGCAAATTTTAAGCCACTAAGACCTGCAAATAGCCCAAATTTAGAAAGACCTGCAGAAACTCAAGGTTGAGTTATGGTAGACAACGTGAGAATTGGAGTCTGAATGATTGGTCACGAGTTATGTTTTTAGACGAGTCTAGGTTCTGTTTATACAAGCACAACAGGAGGAAAAAAGTGTACAGAAGACCAGGCGAGCATTATAACCAAGCCTGTATAGAAGAAAAAGGTTTCCACCATGTTTTCCACCAACCATTTTCTAACCGACCCTTTTTCTTTGTGGTCTAGTTTATTTTTTATATTTTTCATTATCTCTATGTATTAATACGTGAAGCACAAACTTTATACCTACCCCTTTTTACGAAAATTGCACGTGCGGAGTAGTTTAAAATTTCGTACACTTATAGTTTATATAGAGAAAGAGTGCAGAATGCTAATTTTTTTTTTTAAATTATGTATAAAAATATATTAAATCAATAAAAAAACAATACACAGACTACGTATTTGACACACACACGCACACACACACACACACACACACACTCACGCATATATAATATATATATATACTCTTCTGTTGATTGTCGAATGTCAAAGTCTGTAGTCAAATTGAAAATTTAAAAAAAAAGGTTCCTTATTTTTATATTATTTTTTTGGTTTTCTTTAATTTTAATTTTTAATTATGGTCGAATTTCGACTTCTGGGCGACCACTACTTTCAATAAATAAGTCAAAAAAAAAAAAGAAATACTTGTCAGTTTTACAAACTGATTAAGAGTCATAAGTGTTTTCTTGTATGATTACATGTCGGCATATTCAATAGTGGTAAATAGTTAATGTAATGCCACTATAGTTCTATTTAATTAATTATCTATGCTAAAATATTACTTTTAATCTCGGTATAGATAAATGGCTGAAAAAAAAAACAAATAGATATAACGTATAGTAATGTGTTTATGACTATAAAACATAAATAAATACGTAAAATAAATAATTATCTCCTTACCTACCTACATCAAATTAATGACCATATTGGCTTTATGTGTAAGAAAATTACAATTATGTGCTTTAACTATCTCAAACAAAAGTGTGTAATTTCTTTAAATTAATTGCAGTTTTCTTTTATTATATACGGGAATTTTATTTATTCAATTTTTTGTTAAATTTAAATGCACGAAGCATATATGCTCGCTTTTACAAATTTACTGCACCTATATATTAATTTAACATAATAAACAGTAAAGTGAAATATTTTTATCAATATATGAGAGATGTATGAGCAGGTACATACTTCTTTCGACGGTGCGCGGTCATCGTAGCGTAAAAAGCACTACTTGCGCCCGCTCTGACTAATGCAGATAATGAGACCATCATCGTTTACAAAAGTAAGTTTAATTAACGTAAAAAAGCGCGTTTACTCTAACAGTCAGCTTATCGTACCATCTCGCCACTTATAATAATACTCTGCTTCATTATTTCGTTGCGAGCTCTACGCGTCTGTCGAGTTTCCGGTATGGAACAGTAATTTTATAGTTATCCGACTGTTTGACTATATACGAGCTCCTTTTACAATTAAATTTTTAAGTACATAAATTTGATAAAGTTAAGGAATTTTTAGATTTCGATTTAAAACAGTTTTGCATTTATGAAATACCAATTACACTTGGCATGCTTATGCAGACGTTGATTTGTGCTTTATTATACGTTTATATGTTTGTATATTAATTTGTAGTAATTCTTTAAAAATAATTATTAAATAGAGCAACAGTCTGTTTCGATTTTTCTACAGATTTGGTTAGCTTTCGTTACATAACACAACCCGCCTGCCCAGCATGGTGACTATGGGTAAAACACGAGTTCACGCCATTTTTGGCGCAAACTTGTGGAGGCCTATGTCCGGCAGTGGACTGCAATAGGCTAAAGTGGCATAACACGATTTTTGTATATATATCACTAATATTATACACAATTATGTGCTAATATACATATACCAATATCTTTAGATTTATTAGTATTTCAATAAGTTTTAGTTGGTTGACTTATTATATATAAACACATACACACACACACACACATATATATATGGTTTTTTTGGTTATACTTTTTTAGTTTCAGAAGTATTAATGAGTTTTAATTAAAATTTAAAATGGAAACATTTGTTTGAAGCATTCAAAATATTACCATAAAGAGAAACAAAAAATTGTAACAGGTTTTAATAAAGCAATAAAATCTATGTTAATTAAATCGTGGTAATTATTTCCAAATTGTAGATTCATTACAATGATTTTTTTGACCGGTCGAAAGTAACTATGTACCTTTCTACTATGGAGTTTTAAAAATATGTAGGTACACGTGCTTTACGTTATATAATTGATCCGTTATAACAGAAACGGTCCAGTGAGTAGAAATAAAATATATGTATATGGGAATCATTGCATAGAGTTTTTTTTTATACAATATAACCTGCGTTATAATATTTACGCCGAGTTGCACGAAACAAAATTAAAATTTAAGTAGAGATTAAACTAATTTAATCACAAGAATTTCATACAATTCTTGCGATTAAATTAGTTTAATCACTACTTAAATTTTAATTTATTTTCGTGCAACTCGGCGTAAGTCATCAAATTTTAAAGATTAAACTTCATTTATCGCTTGAAGGAAAAAAAAAACAAAAACTGAAATATCTTGATCCGCCAATATGCAGTGGTGGTGAATAAAGCTCTATTTTTTTTTTAAATTAATTTCCAGAAGTCCGGTAATAATCATTTACCGTCATTTCTTTTAAAATATTACGTAAAATTTATGAGATTCGGGTATGTATGAACATTATTCAAAAAATTTGATTAACGTTAGTCTTAAAAGTACTAAAGATAAACAAAATAGTAATAATTCGACGTCAAATGATTTTACGCAATTACCTCGTTATTACGCTCACTTATTTGAATATTTGCCTTCATACATGACGTGAATTGAAACTGATGTATGAATAATTTAATGGTTAAGTTAACACTCGCCTCGTTATGACAACTGGGCCTATTTAATATTTTAATTTAATTACTTAAGTAAATTAATTACTAATTATAATAATTCGTATTTTTTCTATTATTTACATTTTTCTTTTAGTTTAATAAATATGAAAATAAATTGTAATTATTTTAATAGAAAATTATAATAATTAAATATTTTTTGTAGGTTATGTATAGGTACTCTGTACTTTATAATATATTTTCTATATAACATATTATATAATATATGTAATATATTTTCTAATTCATTAGCTAAACACTAAAACACGTAAGTAGACTAAATGAAAGCAATTAACGGTACGGTCTACGGAATAGGTATGCACATTACACAGTATGCCATTATAATGTCACGCTTCAAATCCTATTGCCCAACTAGTATCCGAATGTTCTGTGATACATCTCTTTCGTAATATTCATAACACTTTCCTATAATTTAACCGCTGACGATTATGTTTTGCATACGTTTATGATAAAATAAACACGTTTAGTAATAATTTACTGGTTTCGTTAATGATTTTTAATTAAACGTTAAGTAAGTTCGCTTTTACTAGTTTAGTGTACATATAATTTATTGTTACATTTATTTTGTTTATTATTTTCATGTAAGTATATTAAATTTATGAAATACATTTAAAAAATGCAAGTTCTTTTTTTGTTTTAAACGTTACAAGTGAATATTCGTTAAATAAAATATATTTATTGCTTGTAAAATCTACGTTCATATTATGTGTATGATTTAAATATTTTATGCCTATTTACAAAGAATAGTAGTATGCACTCCTATAAGATGTATGTAGATACAACGTATAAACATAATTTCACAATATAATCGTATATAATTTTTTTTATATCGTGACAGGATCGAGCTATAGTTCATTATCTACGATTTTATACGTCTAACTCTGCTAAATTAGTAAAGCACAATCTCCCGAAAAGGTTGGAAACCAGTAGTCTCCTTCTATACTTGCGTGGCCTGCAGTGTACCTGATGTTAGTTGGTAATAAGCTTTCTACAAAATATATCTATAGTGAAAACGTTCAAACACGGCAAATCGTTCTCAAGCAACCTTAAATAGGCACAAAAAACAAAAACTTGTCGTGTTACCAAAGTAACGGACTACAACATATTTATGTAGACATATTATTATTATTTTTATATGAAAATAAAAATAAAGTTATCTTAAAATAGTTCTAGTAGGTACCTAGGTACCTGTTAGCCATTTCACTTTTGACAGCAACGATTAAACGATGTTTAATATAAAGGGGGTGATAGACGTGTGAACTTAAAGTACGCGGTTTTTAAGATCGCGTATTTACTCGGCTCGACGTCGGTGACACACGTGAAGCTTACACTCCGCTTTTTGTATAAGTACATAATAAGATCCTTATAAAACTTTATTACAGTAAAAGAACATAGTATGTTTGGTACTTTGTTGTGTGTGTAACCCGTTATTCGGATAACTTCGTACGGAGCATCGAGAACCAAGCGTGAGATAAATGAAGATTGTAAAGCTTTAAAAACAGCTAACAGATTTTTATTGTAATTCGAACCTTTTTTTAATCATTAAACAACAACAAAAAATTTAAAACATTAAATATAATACTTTCTTATTTAACGTACTGCAATAAATTCTAATACAATAGTGTCACAATGATATGCAATCCCCGAAACAAGTAAATTTAAAAAAACGAAATCATAAAAGTAGTAATTAAATTCTTTCACTTTACCTACATATTAGAAAATGTTGTGTATGTTATAAGATATTTATTTATTTATTACTAATCTCATCTCCATAGGTTTTTAAGTCTAAAGTTTATTTTCCATTACTAAAATAAAACTAAACATAAATTAACCACACTATTACACAAAATTATTAACTACAATATCTAGAACTATTTATATCAGATATTCTATATACACTAATCTATCAAGAAGGTCGGTCCAACCTTTTTCGAACTTAGCGTTTAGTAACACATTTAGCAATTCATGTTTATTTTTAGGTAATAAAATAATTCAAAGCCACTGAAATATGAATTCAGTTAACCATTATATGATCAAGCTTATAATAAATAAAAATAATTCCTAAATTCCGCATCGATGACGATTTTATATTGCATACTAGCGACCCGCCCCGGCTTCGCACGGGTGCAATGCTGATACTAAATATACTACAAAATGTCTTTATTTAGTATGAAGCTAGCTTATAGCATGGTTATTAACATAATAACAACATTCAAATATGCGTCGTTAGATTACACGTTGTTACAGAATGCGTTGAAGAAATAAAGGTTCACTGCTCAATCCCTGTAGGTGATAGTGTGATGATTTGTAACCTATATGTTGACCCGACTTCTTAATAATATTCGTGCCAAATTTGAAGTAAATCCATGCAGTACTTTTTGAGTTTATCCCAGACATACATACAGACAAACAGACAAACAGACAAAAATTCTAAAAACTATATTTTTGGCTTCGGTATCGATTGTAGATCACACCCCAAGTATTCTTTTAAAAAAAATATTCAATGTACAGTTTTGAGTTTCATACCATTTTATTATATGTATAGATTTATGTTTCCTGTTTAGGTAACTTGAATGTGAAAGATAGAGCGTGGAAAGAATAAACTGTAACTAAATGCAAATACGTATTTTGCAAGTATTCAAATGTAATAAAGGGTCCTCGATTACTGACTGTAATGATACTCCCATCACATGCCAATATATCCTTAGCTTCAGTCGAAGTAAGTTGATGCGCTTAAAAAAGTAAATTCGTATATTGTAATAAGGATTTTCGAAGAATAAATTTTTGAGCTCCTACATTGGAATAACAACACCAATTCGCACCTGCATAGGTATCAAGAATTAAACGGTAAAATAAACATAGGTAACGTGTATAAATAAATAATAGGTAACGTGTAATATTTGCCAAAAAGTATTATTAGATAACCTACCGAGCTAAAATCTGAAAAAAAAAAACGCGTTCTTATATGGTAATTTAATATAAGCTAGAGCTTTAATTTATTGATTGTTATAATAATAAATTAACTCGGGTATGAAAATTCCAAACTTCTACATACCAACCAGGCGTTCATTTGACCAAATGGACTCAAATTGACGAAAAATAAGACGTGATATACATATGTTTAAATAACTGTTACTACTTCCGAAACTAAATTTAAAAATTGATTACTTACTATAATTTTACTATACAAGTAATTTGCACGACTGTGTATGTTGTTAACTTGCTGTGTTAATAAAGAAACACCCAATTATAACATTTAAAACGAAGCTTTTGTATAATGGAAGCAACAAATAATAAACACAAACAAACGTTCCCAAACGTTTAATAACAAAGCGAATTACGAATACGGAGAACCGACCAGTAAATAATCTAATAAGACCAGAGGAAGCGGTTACTTATCAGCAAATTGACGGTTCGGTAACATCAACAATGTATGATGTGGCAATACCGATAACGTTCGCTGTTGCTTTAATAACGAGAAAAATCTGATTAACACGGTAAACACGCAAATTTTCTATTATAAAGTAACATTCTATTCGCATGAGATATGTATGCTCGACAATTAAAACTGTTTGATCTGTTTGTATTACCCACGGTTGCATCATCCGCGTAATAATCTAGGTGGAACAAAGAACAGGGCAATTAAAAAAGTATTTGTTAAGCTACAAGTAAAAACGCTTCGAAATTAATGTGCGCCACCGTCTTCCTGATAATGAGTAATTATTGCAATTACGGTACGGTCTGCATTAACATCATCTTATTAAAGCAATTAAAAACTAATTTTCAAAATTAGTTTTATATTTAACTTAGTGTTTAATATTTTAGTTAGTTAACCAACTTCGAAAAGAGGGTTCTCAATTCGATTGTATTCTTTTATGTATGTCTTAGAACTTTTGACTGGATGGATTTTAATCGAAAGGTGATACATTTCATTCGGTCCTGTTTAAATTTAATTTAGATCTAACAAGTAATTTTCGAATTATATCTAATAATGCGCATTTACTTGACTATTTTTGTCGACCTACGTTGTGTTATACCGCAAAACTAAAATCGGTAGATTTTTATGATTTTTGTTTTGATCGAAAGCCGTTGTATGAAAGCTTTAGTAGTTCTATTAAAATTTTATTGAGATCTGATGACTAATTTTTGAGTAATATTCGATAACGCAAATTCACTTGACTATTTTTTCGTCTACTTACGTTGTATGACTTGTCGATGTAATTGAAATCGTTTTTTTTTTCGTCGTTCGCATATCGTTAAGAACTATAAAGATATTAGCAGTAACATGTCTCTTGATTTCTAGATAGAAGCGTCTAATATTTAGCAAAAGAATAACAAACCATTGCATGCCGAAATCGTTACTATGTATTTTACTGTGAGCTTAGTGTGTAACGTTTGGTTTTTGTGTAAATAGTTTTACATTTTAGTAGTAAAAGTTCAGATCCAAATATTCTGGTTGTAATGGAAACATACAACCTTCATGTCTTGTTAATAATGTCGAGAATATTGTCTGAATGTAATTGTCTCAGAAATTGTCACTAGTGTCAATTTTCTAAAATATATTATAAATTTATGTCACTTATTAATATTTATTTCCAAAAATTTTATATAGTTATTTACTTTGTAAAAATAGAAATAAAAATAATTCATACAGGCTACTGTTTGTAATTAAAACAATAGTTTTATTTCATTACCAAACAGTATCGTATAAACAAATATGGAACATGTTTTATTTAACTGAACATAGTTACTTTCATTACCAAAATTATTTAAAACATATCTAGGAATGTCTTGTTCACGAGGAATGTCGAAATATCGAGCTCCGCAAAATAAAAATAAAAAACATGGTAAATATCCCGTTATAAATAATTTTAGTAAATATGGAATAACCACGATAAAGTTGTTTTCCTGTAAAATATACATTTAATTGTTTTTTATTTTTTTCCTTGACTACTAAAACTAGCCTCGTAGGGTTAAGCAACCTTTTATAGGGTAATCGTACAAAAACAAATTATATCTACGCAGAAATTTACAGTGTAACATCCTAGTGTGTTAGCAAGAACTACTATTTAGGAAAAAAAACTTACTATGGAATTTTATGTGCATTTGAATAATCTTAAATATGCTATTATTGCTATCCGTACTGACGTAGTTGTTGAGGACGACGAAAGGTGAGGCAGGAAGGGAAAAGTGGGGATAAAAATATATCATATAAGTCATCGATTACACGGGGATTCGGGTTTGTTTATAGCGTTTGTAAATTATGTGATTACGGGTATCGGAACGAGATGTATCTACTCGCAAATTATTCGCTGTCGGATCTCTTTGCCGGCTTTAATACTTCGTTTCTTTGCCAACAAAAATCGCGTTACCACAGTCACTCCTACTACCAATTCTTGACCATGTTGATATTATTTTGTTACCTTGATTATTATACTATTAACGAGAATCAGTTAAGTAAGCTTGAGCGCCTTCATTTCTCAATGTCTCCGATTTTCGTATTCAACTCAAGTGGCTCGCTATCCGTTTTCGCAGGAATACTCACATCCTCTCTTTACTTTTATTGTGTACTTTTCCATCCAAATACTTTCCTTTACCTCAAAAATCGCTTCGAGTTTCTCTGTGACACTTATGAGCTTTCCCTTTGATCATCTTCAATCTTAACACTCAAAACTCCTTCTTATACTACTTCCTTTTATTGAAACTCCTTTTCTGTTAAAGCTGTACAACTCTCTTCCTCTTTCTATAAGACAAGATCAATCTCTATCATGTTTTAAAAAATATCTGAAGGCACATTTTTTGTCACTAAATACGTCACAAATACCTATCCTTTGCATCTCCTAAAAATATATTATGTAGTACTTGTATATGTAGTATATGCATGAAGTAATGTATGTGTAGTGTATATATATATGTATATAAATTGCTTTTAAATTCTATGCCAATTCTTTATCAACTCGTTGCACACTTCCCCACCGCTTCTTTTCTACGCCTTAATAATGCGTTTAACGATAAGACCGACGACCTCTGTACATCTTTCTTTGTATGTTCTATTACGCTTCTCTGTTGTGTACATTAAAGAGTATTTATGATTATTGTTATTAATAAGTATCAAGGATAATTATAATTGTTGTTTTTTTGTCAATTTCAAATATAAAATTAATACATGTAATTAAAGATCAATACCACATAGGATAAAGACAAGGATAAATATATTGCTGTTCCTAGAATTATTGGCCGCGTTATTTGACAATAGCGTAATGAAAGAACAACCGCACCGGAAAGTGCAGAAATTTATCGATTATTAAAATTAATTTTCCAAGAAATTGATACGTAAAAAGTAAAACGATACCGAGAACGGAAACGTTCGATAAACGCTCTAGTTTACCAAGCACGTTGCGGATAATAATATTATTATGATTCGAAATTATCATATTTGTGATATAAATTGCGAATGGTATCCATTAAACGGGTATGATTAGAGTTTTTCAGCGATCAGCGGCGGCGACGAGCGTGAAATTACTGCCAATGCTGGAGTAAGTGTTCGCGTTTTTATCGGTTTTAATACTATTTATTCAACGTACAGCGTATTAGTGTACAGCTAGATCCATATTTGTACGTATTCGCCATTAATACGAAAGAAAGAAATATGATTCGCAATTAAATCTACGTTTAAATATCTACGGGAGCGTGAAATGAAAATACATAATTTGACTTACCATGGAATAGGGTCTTTGTACGATCATACAGACAATTACTAGAGAATGCTTCTAAAAAATAAACTACATTGAATGAAAATATTTCAAAACTAAATTGCATAAAATTGGGTTTTGAACAGCCAATTAATACTTAAGATTATTGAATGTCATACAAGTATTATCCATCTTATTTGTTAAATTCATTCTGGAAAAAAATATGGTAAACTATAAAATATACCTTTATTTTTAATAAGAAGGTAGTCGTAGTCATAGTCGTAGTCGTATGTAGGGAGTTTAACTGGCGCCCGGGGCACAGTACCAAAATAATACTGTTTTCAAGCAGTATTGTGTTCCTGTTGGTGAGTAAGGTGACCAGAGCTCCTGGGGGGATTAGGATTGGGTCGGCAACGCGCTTGCTATGCTTCTGGTGTTGCAGGCGTCTATAAGCTACGGTAATCGCTTACCATCAGGTGACCCGTACGCTTGTTTGCCGACCTAGTGACATAAAAAAGTACCATTGTAACCCCCCCCCCCGTTCAAAAAGCAATTTTTTGTTTTTCGAACGATTTGGCGCCCCTTTGTGAATAGCACCCAGGGCATGATGCACCCCCTTGCCCCCCTCGTCACTACGTCACTGGTCATAGTATCTAATCTTTATTAGCTAGGTGGTCTAAAACTACACATTAAATAAACTTGTATAAAGTGTAAAAGTATTAACAATTTTGTAGTTTTAGCAAGTTACATACAAAAATCTACGCTAAAGTTATTGTATTGTGACCTAACAGTAATTGCACCACTTATTCGTTTTTCTTTCACCCATTAGTCCTCTTTACGAGCACTGCTCAAGCGCAAGTCGCACGAACCATAATAAAACTTTTAATAAATTTTACTTTTTGCTGTAATCATTATACGCGTCTGTTTTGTTTTTTAAACGCGAGCCTGTTACAGCACAAATAAAATTTTAATTAAAAGTTTATTTGATTATGGTTTTTTAAGTAAATTATTACTGCCCTCTACATAAAGTTTATAGTTGTTTGGATGATAGAGTGTGTTGTTCTCATATGTGATGTTGCGGTAAGACATTGACCCAGCATTATTTTCGACGAATATTATTTATTTATTTATTTAATTTTATACTTTATTATACACCACAAATACATTACAAACAAAGCATAAAGATAGTTACAGACAGTGAAGTACAATGGGCGGACTTATGGCTAATTAGCCATTTCTTCCAGACAACCCATATTTTAATTACCAACCTAATAAATAGACAAACTTACTACCACATAGATGTTATAAATTATACATCCGTCTATTACGTTTTTTACAAAAATCTAAACGCTAAAAAGACTTATTTTCAGGTAGGTTCTATCAAATAATCCAATTATTACTATCAATTTTCATTTTGAGGGTACTTCCTTGTATGGGTAATTGTCAAGAGCGGATGTCGGATTTGGCACCAGGGGAAGGTCATAGTCGTGGTAAAGTCACATGGAGCTATAATTTAATTTTGATAATATTAGATACACTTAAAAAGTAGATATTTTGTTAATGTATGTAAGTACTGTACTTAAAAATATCTATATTGTGACAAAAAATATATAAAAATATTATGTTTGACAATTTTAATTAGTTGTCCACCTAGGTCTTGGATCCAGCCCAGGGGGAGGTCATGACCCCAGGACCCCCCTGGATCAGCCCTTGGTAATTGGTAACTTTTAATATTAGTATATATGTATATATGTAGATTTAGACGTGTGTTTAAATGCAAAAAAGACCCTATATTTGACCTTTTTACGTTACTTTTACCAGTAATTTTATACTTAGTTTTATACTATAAATTAAATTCATAGTTAATGGTCCGTCGGATCTTGTAGTCTTTTGATAGATGGCGTCCCAAAAGTTGTAAATATTATATTACTTAATATTGATATAACATGCCATCACTCACAAGACAGTTCAAAGAGTTTGTTTGATTTTAAATCTCACTTACTGTCATGAACTCTATACCGACCGCCATACAAATACCTACAACGACTAAACTTCCCTTCCAAATTCACCCACGTTCAGTATTTTTTTAGTACAAAATTTAAAGGTTGTTGTAACTACTCAGCTACTGGAAGTCATAGATTTATGCCTATTATCATTCTTAATTATACCTACCATTGTGAATAAAATAATTTTCCATTTACCTAGGGTTTAGATTAAGTATACCTAAGTATAATTAGCGTGTTCAATTTATTATCAATATATTTAATTAGTATGGATTTTGATGAATTTTAGCATAAATCTAGTCGGTACTATTAGTTTTAAAACCTCATACATTTTTATATAGGTACAGCCTTAATTTCTAAAAATAATTGAATAGACTAGAAAGGGCTATAATGATTATTCGAAGATAAGTTTCGAAGAGAATTTGAGTATATCCAAATGACTTTATGATTTTTCGTCACGTATTTTAATTTGTTTTTTATGTAGGTATCCGCCAAACCGCATTGCAGCAGCGTGGTGGATTAAGCTCTGATCCTTCTCTTACGTGGGGAAAGAGGCCTATGCGGTATGTAGGTATGTAAGTATTAGGTAGGGATAAGCATACTTAAAAGAAAGATAAATAAAATTTATATTTTTTCAATTTAATTTATTTTTTCTGTTACATTTAACGAATTATTTAATTTAGTAAGAAATACTAAACATTAACAACCATGAATAGAAAATTTAGAGCAGGTGTCAAATTAAAAGTGTTAAAGAAATAGAATAACAAAATAACTTAACTAATGTATGATTGAATATTGTATATGAATTGAAATTTTAATCACAACTACATAGATATATAATTATTATTCATTTGTCAATTGGTATAATTAAACTATACCTACTTACTGAGGTAGGGCACTGCGGTAGTACCTCGACTGTACAGTCAAATAATAATGCTTTCAAGCAGTATTGTGTTCCTGTGGTAAGGTGACTAAAGCTCGTGGGAGAGATTGGGGATAGTCTGGCAACACGTTTGCGATGCTTCTGGTGTTGCAGGCGTCTGTAAGCTACGGTAATCGCTTACCTTCAGGTGAGCCGTAGACTTGTATGCGGGCCTAATTTTATATTAAAAAAAAAATCTATACGTAGCTTAGTTAAACTTGATCGCAGCCATATGTCATTCAAACGAGTAAACTTTATCCATATTTCAGACACACAAATTGCCGACTATAGAACACGCTAGCCTCAATTTGGCCGAAGCGAACCAATTACAAGTGTATAGTGTCGCCAACTTTCAGTAAAGCGCATCGTAAAGCGCGATATCCCGCAGCGAGATCGCTTTATTTCGCTATAAAAGCGTTTTATCCACGTATAAAAGCTTAAATCCGCGCTTTCTCCCGAGGCGAGGCAAAAAGAGCATTAGCGCGGCCCCGAGCAACATGGCAGCGGCACGCCCCGAGCTTCGTTGGTTCGCCGCGCCCACCGCCGGCCCGCCTCCGCCGTACCGCCGCGCGCCGCCTCAGTCTCAACCGACACCTCGCGTCGAACGCCTGCGCGCCGTACCCTGTTCTTTATCGTTGCTACCCGCTCACGATCGCAGCGCTGAACATCGTTGATTACACGTGATCCGTACCGAACGTACTACTAGTTCTGTTTGCGGTATACTTTGGAAACTCTGTTTAAAACGGTGAACAATAAAGTGAGGTGTAGGACGGCGATGGTCAATCGGACAATCGGTGACTGGTAAAGTTATAAGCGTCAGCGTCGGGCGGGTGTCGTGTGATGTGCCAAGTGCGGTGACGGGCGCCTGCAGACGTCGAGCTGGGGGCTAGCGAGGTGGAGGTGGCGGTGGGCGGGCGGTGGTGCGCGCGGGCACTGGATGCGGCAAGAGCGGCGGCGGCGGGCGCGGGCCCCGGCGCCGTGGCGATGACGGTGCAGCGCGACGAGCGCGACGCGCGCGCTCCCCGTACTCGCTTCATGATCACGGATATCCTCGACGCCGCGCCCAGGGACCTCAGCGCTCACAGGGATTCCGACTCCGACCGATCTGCTACAGATTCACCAGGTTAGTTTACAATGTTACTACACCGATACTTAAGTATTTTAGGGGTTACAAGTATAGTTAAGATATTTAAGTAATATAACTTTTATCTTAATGAGAGAATAAATTAGAGAATAAACATTAGTATTTATAAAGTTAAATATAATGATACACAATAACGTACTCGAGGCTTCTTATAAAAGACTTCAACGGGCTACCTGTCTAATTAGAAAAACGGCCTAGACATAATTCACTGTAATTCATACCATATAATTTAAATATATTAATTGTTTATGCCAGTTGTTTGATAATACTGAGAAAGATGATAACGATCATCACGCTAATGAATTCGTTTTGAATTTTTCTTTGAATTGGCAACAATAGCCTGTTTTCTGAGCTATTTGATTATTGAGCTACAATTATGTAACAATTAGTTAACTAGAGCATCTGTCGCATTGAAAAGGTTTAAATTTACCAATAGACATACAAAAACTGGATTACATGTGTGTGGTGCAATAGTTTTGTTACCATGTTAGGTACATTAGACTTTTGCAAATGAGACTTAGATTTTATTAACTATTAAAAATATCGGGCAGCATTTACAGAATTTAAAGGATTTTTTGAACAGTCTTATTTTAATTAAAATACGAATTTTTTTTGTTTGTGTTGTGTGATTAAAATCATTGTAGTATCTTCAAGAAGTTAAGCGTTAGCATTAATATCAACAATCTAAAAAGCATTTAAATGTACGTGAAACCACAGAGGACGTCTAGTGTAACTGCAAACATAGGGTAATAATTTAAAGTTATTTCTAGTGGCGCGGCTACCAGGTATTTTCTAGTTATCGCTATTTAAATACTTTATAGACACGTTTACTGTAAAAAAATCAGATATCTAAAACTATCAAACAAAGAAGTGAAGGTCGGTAATTACTTATTTATAAAGGCAAATTGTTGATAGCCCCCAGTGTCTGGAGAAACAAACAAATCTTAATTACATTATGGAGATTGAATCGAAGTTATGTACCCTGCATTGGTGGTAAATCGTATTAACCGTTTTCACTGTTGATATCAAGCGAAATAGATACTCATTAATTAAGCGCATAGTGTCAAATTGATTGTTTGACATAAAAAATATTTTGAACTGTTCGTGATATTACTTAGTAAGAATAATAATTTTTTATCTTAGTCACAAATTAATATTCAAGGCATATCTCAGTTTTATATCTAAGGGTGTTAACATAAATTCAAAGAAGCTTTTTCCGTCGACAGTGTATGTAAAAAAAAAATAAGTCTTTTAAGACACAATAGAGGACCTACTATGGAAACGAAACATTTTCATTTACTTAAATCCAACTTACTTATGAATTTTTTTTTTGCTTCACTATTAGGTACTAGGTGCTATATTTAAATTAGGGTGAAACAATAGAACCCTTTTACTGAGGTTCCCAAAGCACAACGTACTAAGTTTGTTCGGTTCAGCATTCACTTACTGGACAAGAGTATCACATATAAGTGATTTTATTGATTTGATTTTATTTATTTCTTATCAATCAACTATTTATTTTAAAAAGGTTAAATTTTGTTACGTTTAATTAAATGTAAATAATATATTGTTTATTATATGTATTACGTTATATCACAAAAAGAAAACTTAAAAAATTAATTGAACTATCACGAAGCGGACAACTAACGTGATAAAAAAAACAATCAACATCACAGCCGATTGTTTGTACAGCGACGGTTTTTCGACCTCCAAAAAGGTCTCGCGTCGGATACGGATGCAATTTCATCCGAAATAAAGGTTTGTCACAACCAGCGTCGGACGATCAACTCGGGTATAACAAATACTGTGTGACTTATTCATATTAGGAGTAACGGAGATTTAATGTGATATGATTAAAGCGAGCTCTAACAATTACTAAAAAAATCTTTTTTTTTGGTAGAGGGAAGAAGTGTTGAGTTTATTGAGTTTTAATTTTGTAAATTACAACTTTCAATTTATTTCTTTATATATTTATAGCAGTCTATGAATAGAATTACTTTCTGCCTTAGTTAGTTATTAGTAAAATTATTTTACACTGAAATGTATGAGCGAAATTTTCCGATTTCAGTATATATTCATATACTTATATTACTATCAGATATTCATATACTTATATAACTTTTAATTAAAATAAAATTTATAACGACAATTATGTTTGTAGTTCTTGGAATAAAAACAAAACGAGGAAAATGTTTTCTTAGAATACTTTTGAAATATTTAAAATAAATATTTTAATACACATACGCTATGTTTAAAATTAGTTTTAAAATCGGATAAAAAAAGCCATCCAAATCATAAGCAACTATAAACTGAACTGACCGGTACTAAATTTCATGATTGAATGAAGCATTGATGCGTGAAAATGGGACTAATAAATAAACAAACAAACTTACACAGCAACTTTGTATCTACAGAGCTAATATCATCACACTCTTAATATTAATTATTTCAATTTTATTAAAAAAATTATTACTATTGTTTTATAAAATATTGTGTTAAAGACGAAGGAGTACCAAGTCGTAATCATATTAGAAATCGATCAATAAAAAAATAAGATATTACCTACATTTGCATTTTCCTAAAGTACATTTTTGATACATTATAAATATCCGGTAATATTAGGTAGATAAAATAAAGTCTAATTATATCATTATTTCTACATAATCCTTATTAAGATTAAAATTTTATACGTAATTCATGACATTGCTTAAAATTATTAATTTGTAGGTGTATACATTTTTTGTGTAAAATTATAAGAAGGATTAAAGACCAATTATGACATATTAATTACTATGTACGTTAGTTTTAATGTGGAAATAAATTATAATTCCAGCTTGTCATCTTTAAGTTATAGAATATTGTAAGATAATAAAAACGCTAACTTAACTGTAATAGTCGAATGCTAATGTCTAATAAATTGGTGACTATTAGTATCGTGAATGTTAAACAAATTGTGCTCGCATTTTGTCGTAAAAATTTAATAGCATAAATAGAATCAGTGTTTCGTCTCTAATCTTAAGATAGCGTCATATTAATCAACTAATCTATTCTTAACTTTAAAGTTAAGAATATTAAAATTAATAAAAGCTAAGTTAAGCTAATTACTCTGAACTATGAATAATAAATTTATTGATAAGACAAATGAACAACATGGTCATAATATTTATATTCAAGAATTTCAATAGGTACAAATTTAATGCAATCATTTCATTTTATGTTTCATAATTAGAATTAGTATTAACATAAATAACAAACAATTTTCAATAAAACTAATAATAACGTATGATACGCGTAGGCACATGATATTTATGATTTTACGCTAAAATATAGTAATTTTGCTTTTATTTATACATATAATATACAATTTAAAACAAATGTGTTAATTGTTAATGTCATATCGAAATAATATCAAAGTAACCTTTGACCTACATATATATAAAAATAAATTATTTAACGAAAATAATTGCTGTTTATTTCCATTACAAATTGTTATCTAAATTGAAAAAAATTAATCGCCAGCTAATCTACGATAATTTAAAATATAATTTCTGATGAAACGTTGAAGAGCATTGAATACGATTTTCATTAATTAAAATGGCTCTCTGTAATCTCTACTATGTTACAACGTCTCATTAATTTTTAATTTATCCGCGCTGGGAACCAATTATTAGTATCTAAGACAAATGATTTTTATCTGGAATACATTTACATAGCTCATGTTTATGTTTTAAATTATTACATTTTAATTTAATTACGCAACTAATTGAAAGCAGTGTAACACTTTTCGTTATAGCGTGATGCTAATTATATTAGTATTATAATATAATTAATTTAGTGTGTGTTGTTACAAATAATTAAGAACTTGCGAAATAATTCTAAGCCCGTAATAAACCTGTCTAATACAGATTGAATATGAGACCTAGTTTAACAGATTTAGTTCATATATTTTGGCTTTGTTACCATTTTATAAAAATAAATTTTCGTCTATATTTTAATGAACACATTATTTTTTATGTGCATTTTATATAAATAAATGAATCTTATAGCAAAGTATTGATAAGTACAAACAAGTGTTGGTAAGTATATGTAAATTGCTCAACCTAAAGAGTACCTAATTTTTAAATATTCACATACCTACTAACAATAAATTATAGAACGTTCTTGATGGAATAATATCTAATTACATTCAAATTAAGACATTGAAATTCATTTGAAACATTCTATCGTTGTATTAATATTTTATAGTTGTTTATCAATTTCAACAAGTTATGTGTGTTTAAATAGTTCACACATATATAAATTACCTTAAATATCTCGAGTGAATGTTTAGCTTTCAATCGTATTATCCCGTCGACGATTTAATAGACAAGCCGATAAACTCGAAGCGTTAAATAAATTAAATAATAAACAGTATAATGGCCACGATAAATACAACTCGTTCGGAACACTCGGTCCCGAGATAAGTAAACCCTTATAAAACGGACCAAATTAATCCTGCCTGAAAGGCCTCTCCTGGGCCCGAGGGAAAAGAAAAAAACATGACGTCATAATCAGCTTTTTGTCAAATGTCAAATTCAGTTCGCTTTTTAAATTTTAAATAACACCTAATTCATGAATGTTCGTGCGATTCGCAGCGGGTACAGTTGCGTGCAGAAACTTATAAAAACGTATAAATTGCATAATACTAAAAGTCATTATATTAGGAAATGATCGTTAATAACGTTAATCTTTCCGACTATATGCCTTATTTAATGATTTTAAACCTGTCAATTACAGCACTCAACCTCCACCGGCAGCAATTAAAACGTCTACGTACAACTGTAAATACAAAGCTTCTCGCATTGTAATTTAAAGAACCCATTTACTGAGAATGTGAAAAATACAACGTTTATAGCAATTAGTGTTCATAATATAAAGCGACTGACAATTTACTAAAGTAATTAATCTGCACTTAATAATAGTGACGCGGTTACACAATTAAATCGATTGCTCAGTGGATAATATCGCTTCGACTCTACAAATCTCCAGAAACCTGTTGACACTGACACTTTTTTAACTCTTGGATAATTTTAATTATAAATATTTTTAATTATAAAATGTGCACGAAATAACGTTATGCCAGTAACTATAAATATACATTTACGAAGCCACTGGTTCGTTACTTGAAACGTCAAACCTTACTTCAAGCGCACACCATCGTTAAGCTGCTTAGCATACCTTGTTTTGGATCAATTTAATTTAAACAAAAATAGACTTTAAAGTATTACTATAAGGATTACTTTAGCAGTTTAGACGTCATCGTGACTTTTGGCATCTCGATAAGAGTGAGGTGACAATTCTTTCATCGCACCAAATGATAAAATCAAAACTTTTTAGTGTGACAATAAATAGATTATCATTGATATAAATAGGCCCAGTTGAAATCTCTCATAATACGGCTCCTATTCGCGGCTTTGTGTCGCGTTTGACAGGCGATGTGAGCTGTGAAATTAAGTTCGATTAAAAATATAAAAGTTCGTCTTGAGACTTTGTGATTTTTTTTCTGTAGGGGATTATTTACAGTCTTATTTGTTGTACTAATGTTGGAGTTTTCGAGCCACTGGTTCATTTACTGAACTTATTTTGATACAAAATATTTTAAAAAATATTCATTTATTTATAGCCTACTTAAAATTTAGTAATCGTTTTATTGTATTTTAAAAAATATTTTATTCTATCAAAAAATATGTATAATCTATTTATACTAATATTAAAAAGGGGAAAGATTTGATTGTTTGTTTGCATTGAATAGGCTCGGAAATTACTGAACCGATTTGGAAAATTCTTTCACTGTTGGAAAGTTACACTATCCGCGGGTGACATAAGCTATCGATATTATGTTTTCAAAAGAGTTTGGGATTTTTTTTGAAATTTTTGTTATATAACCGTGTGACGCCGGAGCGGAATGCTAGTCTATAATAAAACGATTTAATGTCTGATGAAATGTTTTTATGATTTTACAACGTTTTAAATAAGTAGTTCTAAGATTTTTTTTGTTAAAGTTTTCGGTTGTGATGTGTAGACACCGTGTAATATCTTCTGAAATTTGAATGTCCACTTGAACGGGTTTTCGTAGAGTAACGGAAAACGTATAATTTTTCATACGATTTCACATCGATATGTAGACGAAATCTTCAACTTACAAGTTTGATCTATTTTATCCGATACATTAAATAGTATGCGAGGGATAGATCTTAAAAAAAATGTCAAGTACCTACTTTATAAGTGCTACGTATAACTCTCAAAATTTCTTTATGAAAAAATATTTTGACTAATATTTTTTCAGATAAATTGCATTTCTACTTAAAAAATTCCTTAAAATACTTCGGGTTGTTTATTTTCTGACTGTGCTCTCTTCTGTCAAATATACTTGCTCGTTTTTTTCTTTATACAACTTTGACTATAAACAAGCGTACGGCTCGCCTGTAGGTAAGCGATTACCGTAGGTTATAGACGCATGTAACACCACAAGCATCACAAGCATGTTGGCGACTCTAGTTTGATTTTAAGCAGGATATTTCCTACTGTGCCCTACCTCAGTTGAATTTTTTATATAATGTTCAGTTACAAAATTCACAATATTTAATTTTGCCAGATTGTTTTAATTTAATCGTAATGACACAAATAGTGTCGTCTTAGTTTTCAAATAGCGTATAAGCAAAAAAAAAAATTAAAGAACAATAAAATCGTAATATGAAGCTTATTTTCAGTCATGGTAAAACAATAGAAGAACAATCCTGATCATAAATTATAATAAAATGTTGCTTCTATTTCATGTTGTAAATGGATCAGTAATATTAAAATAAAAGAAATCAATTACATTACTCATAAAATGTCTCAACTTCGTTATTGTTTTATAAAATTTCGAAAAACGATCCGTTTGCGAAAACGTTACGAAAATATGTTAAGTTATAAGTTAAGTTTGCGATTATCCTAAGAGATAGTAATTAAACAAATTAAAGAAATCGTTGTATTGTAGTCGTGTTTACGTAAACATATAATTACAGAGATTTTCTAATTGCTATCGCGGCAAAAATCGGGCAGCTCGTTTCAGTATTGTTTTACGATTATTAACGTGAATGCGGTTATTAATTACGGGAAAACTTACATTGATAATTGACAACTTACGTTGCTTCTTTAAAACGTAGTTAAGTTACATTGTTATTGCTTATAATTTAAAATAAATTTAATTTTTATTTTATTTAGATAGTCTCTTAATTATGTTGTAAATCTATCATAATTATGTTGAATTCACTTAAAAAATATATATTACAAAAAGTATCATTTAGTATTTCTTATTTTAGTAATATTCTTAAATTTTTAAATTAAGATGACAGCTAAAGAGTTACATAGACATACAACAATAGATTATAAACAAATTTATTTATATTATATTACAGTGTTACATTTTTATTTGTGGTAAATATCAATAACAGTTGTGAGTGAAGTCAAGTTACGACACACTTATGATATAACGCCATCTCATCGAGCGCATTGTTCACTGCGCTCGCGCATCTTACATGGCTTCCACTTACACGACCATTATAAATTATATCACTGCGTGAAACAAATGATCTTAATAAAGCGTGTGCTACATACTCAATTTTATATAATTAAATTTATTCCAGTTTTTTTTTTTAATATTTATTCATTTTTATGCAAGTTTATTAGTTTTTTTTTTTTTAGTAATTTTCAAGTTATTCTGTAAAAGAAAAGCATTATCAATCTAACAAATCAATCAATCTAAATTTTACGAAATTATCATTAAAAAGTGACAAAATATTCTAACGTAAAATCATAATTTCAGACTTTGTACTAAAGATAATAATAAAATCTATAAAAATGTAAAATAGCTATGTAAACTAAATAGATATTTTTTCATATTTACAATTCACAAAAATTAAATCAAGAAGATGAATTATATAAATGTATAATAATATATTAAATAAAAATAATTTTATGCGAACAACAACAAAGGAAAAATGCGTCAATATTTGCAAAGTTGCGAACTTAAACCGAAACACTAAAATAATAATTATGTTAAGCTATTAATTCAAATTTTGTAGCAGTTAAATTATTAAGTTTTTAGTGCAATTATTAAGAGTTTTTGTTTGAATGATTTTAAAATAATAAACGAAAATCAGCTGTGTAAGTTTTTGTTTCGTAATTATTACGTGAATATTTTATCTAAACTACCTTGTTATATTAAATTAACAAAGTTTTCAGACTACATTTTCCTCAATGAAATATATATTAATAATATTTAACGTAAACGTAACAATTGCTTAAACCGGATTTACTTCTACATTATCTGTAATACATAAAGTGTGTAAACATACTCGTACAACATAAACATTTTAAAAGTAGCACTAAAATGGGAACTGAGCAATCCAAATGGGAACTCATTTTAAAAAAAATATGTTATATGCATCAATAATATTTGTCATATCAAAGGACCCAATTAACCCTTAAAAATGCAGTAAATAATTATATTTCCTATTTATGCAACAAGTGTGCATCTCTTGACGAAGAGCAAAAAGAATTACGAAGAAGAAATTAAATGAACTAAATCTATTCATGAGGTCACGTAAAAAAATTCCATTAAAATTGTTCTGGGTACACATTAAGGTCACTTAGACACGTTATTTATAAATGTAATTAGATGAGAGGGTTCAATAATTTTAAGTTAATTAGTTATTTAGAAAATTGTTGAATTACATAATGAAACAATAATTTATGTTAATCAATAATTTATGTTAATCAATAATTTATGTTCATTACGGACGTTTATTTGTATTTCTCGACATCGTCTTTTTCCTTTTTACTTATTACCAACTGATTTGTTCCTATTGTTATCAATGATTTTCAATTTTGTAACATATAATAATATAATATATAATTTAAAGTAGAAAAATATTTACAAAAGCATTACTTTTTTATGTAAAGTCTTTCATTATTCATTTTTACTCTAAAATGTCATTCCTCTACACAATAATAGATAACCATTTTATTTCAAAACTGCCTCACATCATTTTAGATAGAGCTAACACTCTTCCAAGTGCTACATCAATTTTACCAAAACGGCCATCCATACATTACGACTGACTGACAAAGTCACACTTCATGGACTTAAGGTAAGAGAGGTAAAATTTTGTGACATCAAATTTCAAAATATAAATTTCTATACCTAAATTAAATTGATGTTGATTTTGTTAACAAATAATTTAAACGGTGAATAAAAATATGTGAAAACGAATGTTTTAATTTAATAAATAAATAAATAATCTGCCGTGTAGCGTAAGACCTTAGAATTTATTAATACTCTCAATCTTCCCGTGGAGATCGTAAAAGGCGATCGAGGGAAAATTCCAGGGGACGGGCAGCAGCGTCTCCTGAGTATTATACCATACACGGCATAGGCGCGAATATACCCCGGCCCCCAGTCCCCGGCGGCCCCGCTATTCCTGTCTACGACAGCGGCCATTGTCACGGCGGGGCAGGAGGTGCTAAGAATGTCCGACAGAGATTCGACTGTCGAACAATAAAGTGACCTCTGCACCTGGCAACATACAACACCTGGGTACTGAGGACCGACGAGAAAATACACGAGCTGGAAGAAGAGATAGACAAGTCAAAGTGGAGCATTATAGGATTATCCGAGGTCTGAAGACAGGGGGAGGACACGGTAATCCTCAAATCCGGCAACTTGGAACTTATTAGAATCTGGGCGGTACTAGAGTCTCTCCAGCGGTGAAGGATTGACTGCCGGTACATCGAGATGTTGAAGTGTTTATACAAAGCCGCAACAATGACAGTCTGAGTACACGATGGAAGCACTGAACCTATACGAGTTTTTGTGATATTTAATTTACGCAAAAACTATAGAGTTAGAAACTATATAGTTTTTATAATAGGTGTGCATGGTAGAGTAATTTTATAGCTGGAAAATACGTATATATTAAATTTAAAGTTTATTAAGTTAATTTAAATTTAAATAAGTCTTTTATTAAAAAAAATAATATTTAATAAATTAACTAGCTGACTCGGCGAACTTCGTATCGCCTAACACAAACTTTATCGTATGGTATTAAAGTTCAAATTGACTTTTAAGTATTATCACAAATCTTTTGTATGGGAGTATAGAAAAATGTTGTTTTTAGACTTTTTCAGGAAATTTAAAATTTTTTTTTTTTATTTTTGGAATTTTTCTCTCCGTAAGAACCATCCTCGTACTTCAAGGAACATTTTAAAAAAATAATTATCGAAATCGGTCCAACCGTTCTCGAGTTTTGCGCTTAGCAACACATTTTGCGATTCATTTTTATATATAAGAAGATAAAACAGCTTAATGTAATGGACTGACTCAGTTTATATGATCAATTTAATAAAATTAATTTGATGGCTTTTTTCTCACAATAATCAATTACGCAACACAAAGAGAGTTGATATTAAGTAGATTAAAAAAAAAAATGAGGCGATTTCGATGATTGTTGCCGCTTATATCAGCTTCACCTCGCTTCTTGAATATTTTTACTTATAATCAGTAGCCACATAACCGAGTACTGACCTTAATCTTACAGATTTATTCTTGTAGCGATTGGAGTGTTTATTAATCAATTAAATATTCTCCGAATCGATCAAGCGCTCGTAAGTAACTTAATATTCAATTAACGGCTTAACATACCTAATAGATACGTGGGATGTCCTTTAAGAGTTATTGCGGTGACAAATAAACGAGGCCGCAAACGTGTCGCTCGATTATAAATACATTAGACAATCTAACACGTGTATTATAAGCATTTATTATCTCTTTTTTAATCCCCCTTCAAGACAAACGAATTCGAAAGGCTTAAAAGTAATTTATAGATCGTAACGTTTATTACAATGCTTATACATTCGAAAACGATAGTCTCTAAACGAATCGTAAATTAATCTAATTTAATTATTAATTACCTGTATTATGCTTTAACCGAAAATAAATATCGTTAATTATTTTCGTAATTACAATTAAGTAGGTACAATGCAATTAAACTAAATTACTGGTGTTTTTATGAAACGCGTTTAATTACACGTTCAAAATATGAGCCTAATTCAAATAAGTTTTAATTTTTTTTTTCTTATTACTATAACTTATACTGATAACTGTGCTTATTATACCTAATGATGAAAATTTGTATTTTTTTTTGTCGAGTTAATAAACATTATATTAAAATTTTAACTGTTTTATTAATAACGTAAAAGAAAAATAATACATAGGCACCAGAATTGAATAATGAGTTAGCAAGTTTTGCAAGAACGTAATGTTAAACGTATGTAAACTATATTGAGTGTGATTCGTTGTTCTTTTTATTTACAAGCTGACTGAATAAAATGACATAAATTGATGCTACTATATTCAATGCTACCTATATTTAGCTAGCATTATATCATTAGCTAAATATTTCGCGAGTCTATATCGATGTTTAATTATTGATAAAATATATTCTCGTGGATTTATATTTTATATTATTTATATTTTATGTAGCTCCATTGGAAATAATCTAATTTATAGAAAAAAAACACTACCTCAAAAATAAGGCGTGGCGCGCCTTGTTTTCAATATAATCTTATTGTGTTTCGTACTTCAACATAAAATATGAGTAAATTTTATTTAAAATTTTGTCCTGTCTTTAATAATAGGTATGTAGGTATAATGGTAGAGAATTTCCAAGTATCCTGTCTTGTTCATTATATAAATTGCTTAAGCGTCTAGTAATTAGACTATGTGGCTAAAGCTTATGTTCAGCGAAGATGAAAAATTCAGAGTCAGTCATCCTCTACAAAACATAAAATAACCCGTAAGTTAAATCAGATTATTACAAACAAGCTCTGCTTATTTATCTGTAAGCAACATTAAGAAATCAACAAATGTGTACTTAAAACAGACTAAAGTGTCGAAATCCTCAATAAATGCCGCTGATAAAGACGTTTAATAGAGCTGTTATCATTTTTTTAAGAAAATATCTTTACTTCTCACATTAGGAGCTTAATTTTAAAAACTTATCGATAAGGTTAATGGTAGCTTGACGTTTTATAGTAACATTATTGGCCACTAATGATAATAATTTTCACGGTCGAGCAAATGCAGTTGGCAGTTGGTCCTTATTATAATAAATTAATGGCGGCGAGCACTAATGGGCCTCGGCCGGTCATAATTACACTCGATATTACAAGCTGGAGGGGCGTTAAAAAAATCGCCACTTCGTAGCGTTCCAACGATTTGTAGTCAAAGTTGTTACACGAATTTGTGAGGAAAATGTTTACACTAAATACTTTTTACCAAGTGTACGAGGGTGATTTTGATTTCACGGAATTAATTTAGCATAATCATTACTATTTTTTCTAGGACTCTTTACTCTAGTTTTTATATGAAAAACACATGAAATTTTTAACAAAACAAATGGTGATGTTTTTCGGTAGTAAAATATTCTAGTTTCTTATCTTGTTTATGATTGAGCTCTACTATTAACCATTTAAAAAAATGAAATGTTTGTGTTTGATAACAAGCATTATTGAAAATAACGCTATTGGAATTCAGTTAACTTAAAGTACGACATGAGATTATATGTATAATGCGAAGGAATTAGCGCAGTCGAGTGTATAGAAGTTGCGGTTTACCACCCAGGCACTAAGCGCTCAGGCTACTTACTGTCTCCCTATTAACTAACATGCTTGCGAATTGCGAAATACTTATAATATTACGTTACCTACAAGCTCTCTAGGCTTAACTTCTATATTTAACAATTTGTCTTTGTATAGATTACTTGTGTACTACTGGTCAGTTTTGAGGACTTCTGCAATTAATAACACAAAAATATATAAAATTTGTAAGTCAACTGAACTCTATAACATATAATATGTTATATACTTATTTTAATTACAAAATGCTTATCATCGGTCACCTAACAAGGATAAGGTCAAAAAAATCAAACGTCAATAAAATATATGTAACGTATTTGACTCGTGTTATCGTGTTAAATAACAAATTAATTTGATCTTTATACTTCGTCTCCTACCTACATTGCTTTTAAACTTTGCCGAATTATCTTTTAAGATATGAAAAGCACTTTAATTAATGTGATCTGTATAATATAATAAAAACCTATCGTGAGTGATTCTTTGCATTAAATATTTAATCAAAATATGAATTACTAGCTGTCATCCGCGGTTTCACCCCCGTTAATTTAATGAATAAATTGCCTATAACCTTCTTTGTTAAAGCGGCTATCCGATACAAAAAGAATTTTTCAATACGTGCCTGATATTAGCTCGTTTAAACAAGCAAACAAACTTTTCAGCTTTATAATATGAGTATAATATTAGTATTTCGTACTTTTATGAGTGTTACCAAAACGCATGTTTTAAAAACAGTATTTTTTCTTTGTTTGGATTTTCGCTTGTTTGTCTGTTACTGTAAAATCTTAAAAACTGATGTAGTAAGAAGCGGGAATCATTTTCTATTACTTACTTTTTGTCTAACATTAAATATTTGCTTCGATCGAGTATTATGGTAATTGTATTTTTATCATTTACCTTACTATCTACTCGTTTAACTATTATATTTTGTTTATTTATCAAGCGTCGTCCTGTGAAATGCCGATGAACGGAATGATAATAGACATTTATTCTACTTGAACCGCGCGAAAGAAAAGGTTTTAGTTACACGACAAGCGTGTTAAAATGTTTGCTACGGTAACAAACAATTTAACAATTTAACAAAAAAAAAAAAAAAAAATTAATTAAGGGAAATCCCTTATCTTGCTTTTGAATTTATATATTTTAGTTTTTTTACCTTAATATTAACCATACAATTTTTACAGTCGAGTGTAACATTGATACAGATATTGCTCAAATATATTAAAGCTAATAGCCGTTAATTGTGATTTTATTAACATCGAGAATAATTAATCACGGTGTGAAATAAAATTCATTTATATTTTAATTAACAAGAAACTAGTATTATTTAACAAAATTTCTTCATTTAACTGCTTTTAATTATAAAGTAACTGTTAAAGTAAAAAATCTCGCCTGTAAGGTAAATTAACGGCCGTGTAAGGAAGCGGTGCTGACCGCAGAAGCCTTACAACAGGGCTTCTTTCGAGACAACTTGCTTGTGTTACAAAGCTCTAGATAACCCTGTTAATATTACTAGCATTGCTTATATTAACTCGTTTAAGTTATAGGTACTTACAAACTATTTTTGTAATAGTTCTAAGGATATGTTTATTTTTTAGTGCAAAAAATATTTCTAATGCAGAGAGTATTTATTAGGCTTTTGTAAAGACACTAAATTTTTACATTAAAATGTTAAAAAGAAAATATATATAATAAAAATGCTTAGACATTTATAGTTATATTTTTAGGATACAAGTTATATTAAGTACGTTTTAAATATTAATAATTGTGTTAGCTCACAAACGAAACAAACCGACTTCAATTACATCGACAAGCAATATACAACGTAAGTAGACGAAAAAATGATGATTGATATGATATTCAAAAATGTTTAGAGGAAAAAATTTAACAAATGCACTAGTCGCCACTATGGTTTTCGAGGGTTTCCCTCGATTTCTCTGGCATTTCATCATCCGTTTTTGGTTTTCTTATCAAGGTACTTGGAATATCTTCTTTATAAGGAAATGAATTATAAAAATCATTTCATAAACGACGAAGTTATCCCCGAACATACATAAATCTATAATATATATAAAAGCGAAAGGTCACTCACTCATCACGAAATCTCCGAAACTATAACACCTACAAACTTGAAATTTGGCAGGTAGGCTCCTTATAGGACGTAGACATCCGCTAAGAACGGATTTTACGAAACTCGACCCCTAAGGGGGTGAAATGGGGGTTGGAAGTTTGTATGAAAGTCCTATGTTTTTGAAGTAAGAGACCTGAAATTTAAAATGTATGCTCTATAGATGGTAAAAAAGTGTCCAAATAATGTATCTTTAGAAATCAACCCCTTTTTGGGGTTGAAACGGGGGATGGTACGTTGACTCACTGATCACGAAATCTCCGAAACTATAACACCTACAAACTTGAAATTTGGCAGAAAGGCTCCTTATAGGGCGTAGACATCCGCTAAGAACGGATTTTACGAAACTCGACCCCTAAGGGGGTAAAACGGGGGGTTGGAAGTTTGTATGAAAGTCCTATGTTTTAGAAGTAAAAGACTTGAAATTTAAAATGTATGCTCTATAGATGATGAGAAGGCGTCCAAATAATGTATCTTTAGAAATACACCCCTTTTTGGGGTTAAAACGGGGATGGTAGGTTGACTCACTGATCACGAAATCTCCGAAACTATAACACTTAAAAACTTGAAATTTGGCAGGTAGGCTCCTTATAAGACGTAGACATCCGCTAAGAACGGATTTTAAGAGAAACGACCCCTAAGGGGGTAAAACGGGGGTTGGAAGTTTGTGTGAAAGTCCTATGTTTTTTGAAGTAAGAGACTTGAAATTTCAAATGTAAGTTCTATAGATTGTGAAAAGGTGTCCAAATAATGTATCTTTAGAAATCAACCCGTTTTTGGGGTTAAAACGGGGGATAGTAGGTTGGCTCACTGGTCACGAAATCTCCGAAACTATAACACCTACAAACTTGAAATTTGGCAGAAAGGCTCCTTATAGGGCGTAGACATCCGCTAAGAACGGATTTTACGAAACTCGACCCCTAAGGGGGTAAAACGGGGGGTTGGAAGTTTGTATGAAAGTCCCATGTTTTTGAAGTAAGAGACTTGAAATTTAAAATGTATACCTTATAGATGATGAGAAGGTGTCCAAATAATGAATCTTTAGAAATCAACTCGCTTTTGGGGTTAAAACGGGGGATGGTAGGTTTACTCACTCATCACGAAATCTCCGAAACTATAACAGCTACAATCTTGAAATTTGGCAGATAGGCTCCTTAGAAGGCGTAGACATTCGTTAAGAACGGGTTTTACAAAACTCGACCCCTAAGGGGGTAAAACGGGGGTTGGAAGTTTGTATGAAAGTCCTATGTTTTTGCAGTAAGAGACTTGAAATTTAAAATGTAAGCTCTATAGATGATGAAAAGGTGTCCAAATAATGTATCTTTAGAAATCAACTCCTTTTTGGGGCTAAAACGGGGGATAGTAGGTTGACTCACTTATCGCGAAACCTCCGAAACTATGACACCTAAAAACTTGAAATTTGGCAAATAGGCTCATTATAGGTCGTAGACATCCGCTAAGAACGGATTTTATGAAATTCGATCCCTAAGGGGATAAAACGGGGGTTGGAAGTTTGTATGAAAGTCCCATGTTTTTGAAGTAAGAGACTTGAAATTTAAAACGTGTGCTCTATAGATGATGAGAAAGAGTCTAAATAATGTATCTTTAGAAATCAACTCCCTTATGGGGTTAAAACGGGGGATGATAGGTTGACTCGCTCATCACGAAATCTCCGGAACTATAACAGCTACAAACTTGAAATTTGATAGATAATTTCCTTATAGAGTGTAGACATCTTTTAAGAACGAATTTTACGAAACTCGACCCCTAAAGGGGTAAAACGGGGGTTGGAAGTTTGTATGAAAGTCCTATGTTTTTGAAGTAAGATACTTGAAATTTAAAATTTATGCTCTATAGATGGTAAAAAGGTGACCAAATAATGTATCTTTAGAAAGCAACTCCCTTTTGGGGTTAAAACGGGGGATGGTAGATTAACTCACTCATCACGAAATCTCGGGAACTATAACACCTACAAACTTGAAATTTGGCAGGTAGGTTTCTTATAGAGTGTAAACAGCTACGAATTAATTTTACGAAAATCGACCCCTAAGGGGGGATCGATCCAAAAAACGGGGGTCGAAAGTTTGTATGAAAGTCTTATGTTTTTGAAGTAAGAGACTTGAAATGTACAATATATGCTCTATAGATGGTGAGGAGGTGTCCAAAAAATGCATCGTAATCTATATATATATAAAAGAGAAAGGTCACTAACTCACTCATCACGAGAACTGAAAAACCGCTGGATGGTCTATCCATCCAGGTTGGACAAAGATAAAATTTTGCAGGGAGGTATAGTCAGCAGACGTCCTCTAAGAACGGATTTTACGATATTCCACCGCTAAGGAGGTTTAATTGGGGTTGATAGTTTGTATGAAACTTAAACAGCCTGAAAATAAAACTAAAAATGTGGTGTATAGAGGTTTTATAAAAATAACTATTAAATTATACTAAATTGTGCCTTTTAAAAAGTTACTCAGTTTGATAAGCGTTTCGATAAGTGACTGAAATAAAAAAATAATTTGCGTTAAACATTTTAATAGTAATGCATATCTTCATAACCACGCGGACGTAGTCGCGGGTAACAGTTAGTGTATTATAAAACAAAGTCCCCAAAAGTGTATGTGATCGATTCGCTCAAAATCTACTAACGGATTTTCACGCGGTTTCACCATTCGAGAAAGGGCTCCACCATTGGCAAGAGGAAGGTTTACGGAACGGCTAAGCCGATTTTGATGAGAGTTTCACTGGAAGTTTGCCGGGAAAACTTTGTGATACACTAATTTCAACGCGGGCGAAGCCGCGGGCACAGCTAGTTATGTATATAGGGTCGAATTGAGAAACCTCCTCCTTTTTTGAAGTCGGTTAAAAATATAGTCTGAATCATAACAAAAACTAAAAAAACAACATTAATGACTATTATTTAAAATAAGAAAATAAACGAGAGAATTTAAACCCAATATTAAATTAAATTCTTTTATCACAGGTGTCAAGGACGATTCGGACGATGTATCAAGTAAATCTTGCGGTGGTGATGCATCAGGACTCGCGAAGAAGCAAAGGAAAGCGAGAACCGCCTTCACGGACCACCAACTCCAGACCTTGGAGAAATCATTCGAGAGACAGAAGTACCTTAGCGTGCAGGACAGGATGGAGCTAGCAGCTAAGCTTGGCCTCACAGACACGCAAGTCAAGACGTGGTATCAGAACAGACGGTAAGCTGCATTTATTTATACATTTATTATAGTATTTATAATATAAGTAAGAATAAATAAAATACGACTCCGTCGAGTCTTCACTTCGAAGATTCCGCAATGCTTGAAGACAAAAGTTTTCGAGCAATGCGTCCTGCCTGTGTTAACATACGGAGCCGAGACGTGGACACTGACCAAGGGATTGGTCCACAAGTTTAAAGTCGCTCAACGTGCAATGGAACGGGCTATGCTTGGGGTCTCTCTCAAAGACAGGATTAGAAATGAGACTATCCGCGAGAGAACGAAGGTAACCGACATAGCCCACAGAATTAGCAAGTTGAAGTGGCAGTGGGCTGGTCATCTGTGTCGCAGGACCGATGGCCGTTGGAGTAGACGGGTCCTAGAGTGGAGACCGCGTCTTGGCAAACGCAGTGTGGGACGTCCTCCGGCCCGTTGGACCGACGATCTACGTAAGATTGCCGGTGTAGGCTGGATGAGGATTGCGGAAGACAGGGATGTGTGGCGCGAACTTGGGGAGGCCTATGTCCAGCAGTGGACTGCGATAGGCTGAAGTGATGATGATGTGATGAAATAAAATAAGTATGTGTAACAAAGAGAAACAGTTGTCTATTTCTAAGGTAGGCAACTTAATACAACATCCAGCAGTCTCGCCTTATGAATCGAACCCCTGCAAGTAACAAGAACCCTGCATTGCAAACTACGCAAACGGGCTGGCTTGTTTGTACGCGAGACTAATGTCTTTTTTTTTTTTTATAGAAGTTTGTCTTAACATTAAAACAGTTCTTGTTTGTGTATCACGGAAGCCAATCAGAAAAATAAATTGTAAAACGATTAAAAGAATGTACTAAGTAGGGGAACACCGGGCAAGATGGGGTAGTTAAGGTTTAAAGCTCCAGAAATCGTAGGGGTTCATGGTTTCATAATCATATTTATTCTTAATCAGACTTGTAGTTATCAATCTTACATATTAAATTTAAATCAGGAACATAGCACCATAGAATTGTTAATAATATAACAAAATGTAAAATATGACATATCACCCCATCATGCCCGATAGGTCGGGTAAGATGGGGTGGGCCTAATGGGCAAGATGGGGTATAGCCATTCTCTCGACTATTCAGGAGTGCAGAACTCGCAAATGAATGTTGCTTCGGCATCATTATCATCCACTCCTGCGCAGCCATAATGTAACCATTTACCACAAGAAGAATAAGCAATCCAACCTTTCTTGCAGTCGAAATATAACCCTGTAGAATGTAGGCATGGAGTGTTTTCGGTTTCAACATCACTCTTTTCAGAAGACGACTGTCTAATACGTTTCTTTACATTATATTTCTTTGTGGCTTTAGTCTTGAAATAGGTTTTGTTTCTCTTCCTTTTTCTGTTTTCGCTCCATTTTTCTCTGTCTGATTTCCTTGTTTTGCTTTTTTAACTTTTCTGTCACATTTTTTTTTAAATAAATTCTTCTAACTTAACTCTTAACGACTTCTGTTTATAGGATGAAGAGGTTGTGATAGTAGTTTTACCGCGTTTTTTCGTCACTTTGTCACTTCGTCTTCTTGGTCACTGGAAGAGGCAATAGTTGCTTTGGGCTGGCTAATGCACTAAATTAGGCCAATAAGAAAATCTAGGGGAAGGACTCAAATTTAAATATGTGTTAATTTCAGTTGTACTAGTTGTCACAACTGTTGAAGTAGCAGGATCTGTAACAACAACTGCAGTGCTCGTTGCTGTTGTTGTAAGAGGTGCTGCCACAGTATCTACAGTTCAAAAAACCCGATTTCTATGTCTAGTAAATAATCCATCAAGCTCATCCTCTTCTTCTTTTTGCGAAAATACTGGTACCCAAAGGTACCTTTACATTCATTTTTAGCCTTTTTTACCTTTCATTCCAATGTAGTTTGTGGGACTAAGAAAATTTTTGCAGCCAACATATATCCCATTTCTCGCTTCAAAACAACTTGTATCGCCTTATTCAGTGCTTCCCTTGACCGTTTTCCCCTTCCTCAGTTTCTTTTATAAATATATCTGACTTTTTTAAATATAATATATAAAAAAACAATATATAAAAAAAATATAAATAATCAAAATCGTGTCAGGCAATATGGGGTATCAGATACCCCATCTTGCCCGTTGATTCGTTTCAAAATTAATATTCAAACAAAAAAAAATTGAATAATGTTTCATAACAAAACAAGTTATTACCTGTTACTGCAATGTACTGTAGATACGATTAACCGAGGTGCCGCTTAAAATTCACCAAATACAAGTTTCATGCACTACGAAACGTACATATAAGAAATTTTAATACGAACAAACGAAATCTACTTTTCGACGATAACTAAAACAAATGAATAGCCGCCATGTTAGTACTCGTGTGACTAAGAGCTGTCCTGGCGGCCAGTAGCGAGATGGCAGAGCGAATGAGATTGATCAATTTAAATCACCTGAAAAGCCTGATGCCCCGTCTTGCCCACCACCCCGTCTTGCCCGGTGTTCCCCTACCTACGTATCGAAATTTAACTCAGGTAGAACTGCAAAAGCATCTAATTATTTTATGATATAACTAGCTGTGCCTGCAATTTCGTCCGTGTTTTGGGTATTTACATGTTTAACGTGATGCTTTAAATTGCCACAACTTTTTTATTTATAAATCGATTGACATGAAACAAACGTATAATGTTAAGTGAAGCTTACCTCAATATATTTGTGTAAACCACATCTAAATCGGATAAGCCGTTCTGAGATTAGCGTACACAAACGCACAGACAAACAGACAAAAATTCTAACAATCATTGTTTTGGATGCTATTTGCGTTTATAAAGGTCCCAATAATATTTTTTCTCATATATCTTCCATGTATACAGACAGCGATCCGTTACATTTCTACTATATGTATTGATGATGAAATATGTAGGTACTTCTGCCTTTTTCTTTCTTTCAAGAGTAGCTTTATACTTTTATATTTATTATTAAACTGTATACTAATAAGATTTCTTTATTCACCTTAAAGTAGATTTAGAGAATAATTTGTTCTTTTTCTGAATCACTAATTCACTAAACCATCTTCAAAACTATATTCAAATTTCATAATTTTCAAATGCAGATTTTTGTTAGAAAAACAAAAAAAACCCTTAAAATGGATATTCACAACTCCTTAACTCCAAGAAATGTTAGAAGTAGGATTGATTAAATATATTTCTATATATTTTATATGAAAATGATAGAGTCGGTCTGTCGTAGAAATTAAATAACAATTATATTTACTTCAAGCGCCTCCCATAAACACGTATCTACAAATAATGAGTCAATTATATTTCATTAAGGGAATAATAAGTGATTTAACGACTTACAGCGAAGGTAATGTTATGAAATTCTGTCTCCTGACGACGAATTTTCTCCGAGTTACATGATAATTGTGAAGGAATGTTATTAAGTATTCCTACCTCCCACACCGTAATGGGTTTATAAGACTGGATACGTGTAAGACGGCTCGAATGAAGAAAGCAATTATAGCTCGCTACTCGATAACGGTCTAAGTGACAAGCGCGATGGAATATGTTTTTATTTGCAATGAAATAATGTAAATATCTTTCATCTCTATTGAAGTATTACTTCAAATTTAAGAATTTTCTCCAGTTATTTGCTATCATTCGAGAATGTCGTATGCAATTTGTAACTTCACTAATATATGTCTGATTAAAAACTCGAAGTAAAACGCATTAAATACACATTTATTTTTAAGGTTAGTTACGAATAAATAATTATTTATTGTCATGCTTATAGGACACGATACATAACAGTATTAGTACAAAATAAAATTTTAATTAGCATTCGTCATAGGTGTTATATTAGGCGATCGTAACTTGTACTTACATCGTGAGATAGTCGGCGAGATACAGAACCAGTGCTGAGTCAGCGTATTGTCAAACTGTTGCCGCTGCTCCGAGTGTATGGATCTAGATTAGCCACAATGAAATATATTCGAAACTTCGTGTCCAAGTTATAAAACAATCTAAACAACATAATTATTCATAGGAGAAGCATTCAAAAATTGTAACTCTGTGTTTTTTTTAAATACTTCATTTTTTATTTTGGATATGGAGATCCTTCAATTTGATTTCTTTATAAAAAAAAATATAAATATGTTGAGTCAAAGGAGTTTAAGTAAAAATCAAAAATGTTGTTTTTGACAGTAGGTACCTAAAAAAAAATTGTAACGAACAAAATTTTAATCAATAGACCATCCGAAGTAAATAAAAATGATAATAACTACAATATTCAAACATTCAAGTAACTCCACCGCAATACACACGTTTACGGCCTCCATTTAAAACACTAAAACCATGCTAATGTTCTTAAAATGCAGTTAATAATACACGTTGTTAATATTCATTTCAAATCGCTTAACGAGTTTCGTCGTCGGCTGTACCAAAGCGATTATTTCGAAAACAAACGTCAGTAATTAGACCTTTGCTGCCGCCGACCATGGCACCTCTAGACGCTTCATAAAAACTACGGTAGTCAAAAAACTGACGACTTCTAGTTTTCAATTACATTGTTATTTTTTGTATTCTCGTTTTAATAATAGTTAGATTGAGTGCAATTATTACGAATTACAACATTAATAAATAATTAGGTATATTTATTGAGATGAGTTTTAAAATGGTTTGAATAAGGGTGGGTACTATTCTAAACTACAATTGTTTAACGTAAATATATTTTCCGGTATTATTGTATTTTTTAACCGACTTCCAAAAAAGGAGGAGGTTCTCAATTCGACTGTATTTTTTTTTATATGTATGTTACATCAGAACTTTTGACCGTGTGGACCGATTTTAACAATTTTTTTTTAATCGAAAGGTGGTGTGTGCCAATTGGTCCCATTTAAATTTATTTGAGATCTAACAACTACTTTTCGAGTTATATCAAATAATGCGTTTTTACTTGACGCTTTTTTCGTCGACCTACGTTGTATTATACCGCATTACTTTTTACTGGATGTACCGATTTTGACAATTCTTTTTTTGTTGAAAAGGGCATATCCCTAGTTTAGTACCATGATAAGGAAACTAGGATCTGATGATGGGATCCCAGAGAAATCGAGGGAAACTCTTGAAAATCCGCAATAACTTTTTACTGGATGTACCGATTTCAATAATTTTTAATTTAATCGAAAGCTGATGTTTGTCATGTGGTCACATATAAATTTTATTGAGATCTGATTACTACTTTTTGAGTAATCCTTGATAACGCGTAGTTACTTGACTATTTTTTCGTCGATCTACGTTGAATTACTCGTCGATGTAATTGAAGTCGGTTTTTTTTTCGTTTGCGAGCAAACACAATTATGTATTTTTTCTTCAATTGATGATTATCAAAATGAATTATGCAAAGTAACATCATTTATTTATGTTAATGCTAACAAAAACTAAATAGATTATAGATAGATATATAATTTTAATTTTGTTGTTTTATGTGTAATTATGTGAATGCGTATGTCGTAAACGCGAAAGATAAGATGATGTGTTGCGCAGGCGCCTCACAAGTTGTCTCCCGCCCCGTCTGGAGCCTTTTCTATATGTTATAAAGTTTTTGTCTCGCTTTTTGTTGGTTTTCTATAATTTCGGTAAAACCAATGTTTGTGCTTCGATTTCTTGGTTCGTGAAAGGCTGTGAAATCGGAGTTAATTGGAGATTTAATAGCTTTTGTGTGGGGTCATTTTGTCGGTTTCTATGGAATATATCGAAAGTTTTGGATATTTATCGTATTAAATTGCCAATATTTTAAATAAGTATTTTAGTTGGATTCAATAAGATAATTTAAAAATATATTTGTACATAATTAACTTTTTGTATTTATATCAAATAATTATTTTTTGTATTTATATTATTTTTATTTTGTTTCTAATATTGTAAAAACGAAAACTTTGTTTGTTTATTTAAAAGCGCAAATTTTAGGATAGATTCTAAAACACACACTTCTTGAGGAAGGTTGAAGACACTAAAAACGTCACGCTACGAATCGTAGAACCGGAACAGTACTTAACCATAAACGTGATCGTTGCCGCACGGCTAGTACACATTTCTGTTATATGGATATTAAAATAAATCCCGCGAAATTTAAAGTTAGTTTATCTTACATGAGCCAAGTTCATGAGAAGTTATTAAAAATGTTAAGAACAAAGAGTTCGGATTAGGATAATAGGTTGTTGGTACGTGTGAATAAGAGATGGTCGGCTCTTGACAGTCCTCAGAGCGGCTGCAAGTCATGGCCTGGCCGGCGCCGACGCACCGTTTATTATAAAGCTTCCGCCGACCAAATTGATACTTTTTTACAATCATTCAACGGTTTATTTACTTAATTGTTTCTAAATGATTCTTTGTGAGAGAACATCGACGATAACTCTATACTTTTTTTAAGCTCCTGTATTCTATTCAATATGTTATGGAATTTTTCGGTATTTTTTTTTACGTTACTAGTTAATTCATTAAACCCATTCAATTTAGTTATATTGTCAATCGAATTAATTAAATATAAGTGTGTTTGCAGGCAAACGAAGAAAAACGGACTTCAATTATATCGATAATACAACGTAGGTAGACGAAAAAATAGTCAAGTAAATACGCATTATCAAAGATTACTCCAAACTCCAGATCTCGATGAAATTTAAATGTGACCATATGATAAAGATCGGCTGCCGATTAAATTAAAAATCATCAAAATCGGTACACCCAGTAAAAAGTTATGCGGATTTCCGAGAGTTTCCCTCGAGTTCTCTGGAATCCCATCATCAGATCCTGGTTTCTTTATCATGGTACCAAACTAGGGATATCTCCTTTCCAACAAAAAAAAAAGAATTGTCAAAATCGGTTCATAAACGATGGAGTTATCCCCGAATATACATAAAAAATATATATATACGGTCGAATTGAGTAACCTCCTCCTTTTTTTGAAGTCGGTTAAAAAAATTTAATCTACTTTTTAATTTCTTGGTTTTTTTTTTTTGTATGTCAACTAGGTACCTTCTCATGTTTTATAGCCTATAGACCATATCGTATTTTTTTATGCAACTAAGTCGGATAACAAGCGTATGGCTCACCCGATGGTAAGCGATTGCCGTAGATTATAGACGCCAGCAACACCAGAAGCATCGTAAGTACCTTGCCGAAACTAATCTCAATATCCCCCACCTAGGAACTCTGAGTACCTATAGTTAATTTAAATTTCGTTTAATAGTAGTATTAAGTTCTAGGTATTGTAAAAATAATGTTAATCTGAACATACGCCAGTAAAAAGTCTTAATAAACATTCGTATAACACAAAAATTAATGCAAATTTGGGGAAGGCTAATCAATACTCCGGTCAGAAACATTAAATTCTAAATGATATTTAGTTTGTCCATCGTAAAGCTATAATAGGCCGGGGGCTGCCGACGAACGCGTTTATCGCCGTTTAGTCGTCGGCGACGTGTAATCCTCGTCGATTACCTAATGACGCATTCTATAATGACACGTGAAATAACGTACATTCGCGAAGGAATGTACAAATTATTAATTTAATTATATATCGTTAACAGTACAGGCAGGTCAGAATAATTACGGTGTAAGATTGTTTTTAATTATTTTATGAATAATGAAAGTTATAAACTGCTGAGCTCCTGTATATTACAATAATTTAAGCACGTTGTCGTGAATTAATTCAGGTGCCAGAGTTCTCTTTTAGTCTTATTTTACTTGAAAATATTTAATGCAGTTTAATTTTGAATCTGTAAATATTAATAATATAACCGAATCATAAGTGCCTATATCTTGTTAAAGACAATAGAATAAGCAGTGTCCATTAAAAATGAATTAGGCACATGTTCAATATTACGCTGAGAAAGATGACTGAAATATTCATAACTTTATTTTTAGGCTATAGATTATGGATAAGTATCCATAATAAGGTAGGTAGTTAGTTTACATTTATTAATTGTATTAAATTATTATAGTATTTGTATTGGTAGAAGGAAAACTTGTGGAAAGGTAATTTGTATCTATTATTCGTGTAATTTGTCTGTACGTAAATCTGTTAAAATGAGATTGCTATTGGATTTGTGCTCAGACACACTGGTTGAAAAGTTTTCTTATAGCTATCGCGGTGTTAAAAACTTTAAACGTAGGTAATGTTATTTGCGTAAAATAACTAAACGAATAATTAGAATATATTTAAAAAAAAGGATTATATTTTAATATCAAAATTTGTGTTCTTTTTAGTTTTTTTTACGTTTTAACAACAGAGTTCTTGTAATAACACAAAATATATCGAATCAGTTTGTGTGTACGTACCTGTTTACTTTGTCGTTATTTTAGAGTGCCTGTGCTGGTCGAAAATTAAGTACCTATCCTTCCACTGAATGTCCAAATTATTTTTATCACTAAATTTGGATCTAAATTTTTTGTAGACAAACAGCTGAAATGAACTGAAATGGATTTTCATTTAGGTATTTATATATTTTTATATAACATACACACATATGAATATATATATATATATATTTCTATATCATACATAGCAATGCTTTGATTCTAAAAATCGCACATATCTAAAATGCAACACGTGTGACTGCACGTTCCTAATGACATAATGCAAGGGTTGCGCGGGAGCTACCAAGAAGCACTAATCGCTTATAGCGAACCACTAAATTACACCTTCAGAGACACGGGAATCGAACCAAGGACGCGGAGGTCGCCTACTTTATCATTTAGGAACTAATCATTATACCGCAGATGCCATTTCAGTTTTGGCCGACTCATAATAGAGGATATTTCGTCCTTTTAATTCGTAGCCTGCAATTTATTTTTCTAATTTGGATATGCCGTTCAATACGTCAATTTAGTATAGACATTTGCGACCTAATACGGTCCGGCTGTCAAAAGCAGTTATGAATTAGGCTGTAATTTGTGTATTTAATTTAATGATGGTTCATGTACGTGCGGTCTGTTTCTCTTAAATGTATTTGCATCGTGACAAGTCATTTATTATTAAGGACTAGCTATTAAATCATTCTGAGAATCTTTTTTATTATGACTGTTAGCTTTTTGAATTTATAAAACTATATAAGCACACGAGTTTTTGTCAACCAAATGAATTCACAAACTATAAAAGTTTTATTTGTTACTATTGTTAAGGATATTTTAAAAATTTCACTTATCTATGACTAAGCTTTGTACTGTTGAAATGTTCCCTTGATCGCAACAAAATCGCTAAACAATTCCCATAAGAACGTCTTACAAGCGCGTCTTGAAAGTTTCTAAACAGCGTATAAGTAACGTTCGAACAACAATCAAATTGAGCCCAACGCCCCACAACTTAAGAAGCTTAAGCACCAAGTTTAACGCAAACAGTTCGGATCGATGAATGTATTCCTTGTTTGTCGACTATACAAGCGGAATTCGCATCACGTCTTTCAAAAACTTAAATCGAGATAAACAACCTCCTCCTCGGAGAGGTCGTAAGTGGGAACGTTTTAACGGTCGATTTTCGACTTTAACCGAAACGCTTAAGATCCATTTTGGAGCGAACTTCCTCGAATAACAATTGAATCAGTTCACGCAGCATCAAATCACTAAACCACTGGGCGGAGCGTAGACAGACTCCACCGAGGGACTGCGGAACGGGGACGGAGTCTCGTTCTAGTGACACAACGTGCGAGAGGAAAAGAGAAAAAGTATCGCCTTTAAGAAGTCTCGAGATGGCAGGCCGAATTTGAGTGTGCTCGGAGAGCTTTTTGTTCGTCGCCCCGGCAATAATAAAAAGAATAGTGTCACTGAGCAGATTGCCTCTCATTCAGCACTTGACAATTAAATAAGTGCTCTTGAGCGTACGCTCCTCAGAATAACCCGTCACATAACATGATTAATGTAAGCGGAGACTCTTTCTATCGATCAAATGTCGGCTACTGATAATTATGAAGTGGTATTTAAAACAAAACAACCTTCCTCGCCTCAGATTGTATTGAATCTCCAGCGCATATTGCATATTTATGAGATACGAGATATTTTTATGCAAACATTTTTTCTGACAAGTTAAATAATAATTAAAATCAAATTAATAGAAATATCTATAAAGGACATTTTCTAAGTAAGAGGATTTAGTGGTTTTGAATAGATTACAATTCTTAATAATTTATTATAAAAAGGTGAGATAATAAAGAAACTCGATTAAATAGCACAAACCATTAAGTTCGGAATCATTAAGCTCCCAAAGTGAGCTACTAAAAAGTGTAAATAAAATAATTAATGACATACCATAAATATCGTTATGAAAGACGAGCAATAAAACATCCGAACTCCCCTCATTTACATTTAATAAAATTAAATGATCCATTTAAAGAAATTAATTAACGAGGTAACCAGTGAACCGTTTTCTAACAACCATATCCAACCACACAAAGGGCTCTTCCCTATCAAAATAATAATAGCAATGATAATAACTCCCTTCGAATTAATAAAAACCTCACTCGATGACAATAACCTCTCTTCAACTAATCGACAACTGCAAAACAAAATTAAATTTTACAATTGGGGATGGTTTCAGTTCAGTTCAAATTCGTGTGTGAATTTAAATTACTTATTTGTAAAATATATTATTTTTAATGTTATTCTATTGTAAGTAGAGTTGTATTTACGTTTTGAGAATAATATAATAAAAGTTGTTGGTACACTACGTGGATTTCTAGGTAATCAACGATTCTGTTTTTAATTTTTGGGAGCAGACATTTGATTTCATAATAACTTAGTTTAATTTAAATATTCTTTTAAATATCACAAAAATGTAAAAGAAGACCAGAAAACCATCACCGGCTGTTTATTTAGCTTAATAATACGAGCAGATATGCAATAGAACATTTTTAGAATCTTTTTTATCCCCTTTTGCGATTACTGCGATTATTTATACTGGCTTACCCTTTTAGAGCAAATAAATCAAATTAAATCACTAGACTACGCTCCAATGAACTTACGAGTGCTCAAGACGTTTTGTCAAATTTATTATTTTATTTATATTTTTTTATTACTTATTCTATTGTGGCGTTCTTATTGTACTCTAGAGTGGTCTGTGACAAATTTGATGACGATTGGGGTCATAATGCGAAGTAGGGTTAGTGATCTATAGCTTTAGGGTTCGAAAAACGGTAGATTCCACAATTTTAAAGTCGATTTGAGTTTGTTAAGTGACATAAATAGTTTTGTAAAGTATCTTGCGGTAGAGTTAATGGATCAAAACGATTATTTGATGATTCAATGAACCATTAATAATATAAGGTGCTTTGTAATATTTCTCAATAACAATTTTTCATAACCGTATTTAGTCTCATTAAAAAGTTTAACAGAAGAAATTTAGCTGACTACAATGCAAACGTTGTAAATACTAGAAACTTTTTACTTCTTTTGAATGATGAAATTATATTGTATTATATTAATTATTTATTACATTATCTTCAACAGGACGAAATGGAAACGTCAAACGGCAGTTGGGCTGGAGTTGTTAGCTGAGGCCGGCAACTATGCCGCCTTTCAGAGACTATATGGGGGATACTGGGCGGGCGTGCCGGCGTACCCTGCGCAACCGGCACCCACTGCAGACCTCTACTACCGGCAAGCTGCTGCTACAGCTGCTGCGGCCGCCTCGGCGTCTGCTAATACGCTGCAGAAACCTTTGCCTTATCGGTAAGTAGTCTTAGCAATAAATAATTATTTTTATGACAAACATTATGAATGCTTCTTACGCTAAACTTTATAAATACTCAAATTAATTTTGCTAATTTGATTAATTAAACAGCAACCATACATGTTTACTCTATTTTTAAAATGTTGTCTAAAATAAAAATAATTTACAGGTTATACCCAGGCGCGCCTTTAGCGGGTGTTCCGCCTCTGGGTTTGGGTTTGCCGGGTCCTTCAGCTCACCTCGGTTCCCTCGGGGCTCCGGGACTTGGAGCTCTAGGTTATTATGCACAAGCGAGACGTACACCCTCCCCCGACGTCGACCCGGGAAGCCCGGCCCCGCCTCCCCGCTCACCTCGAGAACCTTCTATAGAAAGACGTTCTGACGATGAAGACGACGATGAACCCATACACGTGTAAAACCAGTGATAAAAGACAAAATAAAACTGATTTGGCAATTTTGGCTCATTTAAAAATCTTGGTTGCGGTCGCAAGAAATGACTTACAAGTGACTATCGCAACTGCGAAGACGTACAAGTGCGTAACTAAAAGTTATCCTGTGAAGTGAGAGCCGCGATTGAGTTTCGTTATATTTTGTTGAAATTCGAAGAGACAGTGTGTATTTATTAGTTGCGTCTTAAATATTTCTCTGGGGAACGTTTTCGTTGACGTGCTGGTGAGAATTGTTTGTAAGTGGACAATGATTGTCCGTAATAATTATGTGATATTATAAGCTCGGATTAATATTATTAATAGTAAAAGCAAGTTAAATAATGATAAAATACATTTGATGTCGTATAATTCTCGCTATAAATATAAAAGAGTAACGCTTTTGGAGTCCAAAATTAGAAGCAAGCTAGTCTTGATCACAGTTAATAGATATTCTATCTTTTATCGGATATGCTGTACATAACATGTATGTGTATCTGTTACAACTTAAGTATTTGATTGAATAATATTGTAATAAATCAATTCTAATAAATTATTCGAAAATCACTCTCACGAACACAATAATTACTACTACAAGATATTATATTACTTTGTATAAAGACTCCTTTAATGTAACGAATTCCGTAAAACAAATGTATAAACAATATTTCATAATTTATCTGTGTATACTAAACAGTATTAACATTTTAAAAATAAAATAAATAATATATCAACATTTATTTCAACAACTGATACAACGTGCAAATAAATTGTGTATAAATATAAATGTATAATTATTGTAATGTATGTTAGTATTAAATACACGAATAAACTAGGTCGAGGTATACAGTATTGTACCTAAAGCTACTATAGATATATGGCAATGTACTTAAGCAATCTAAAAATGTGGCATTTTATGTCAAATAGATTTTGTGGTGTTTTTTAATTAAAATGTTGTCAATTAAATTAACAACTTTTATTTTTTTAATATTACATCATTCCTTATATTTTGTTTTTCTAAAGTATAAATGAAGCTATTTTTATAATAACACTAGTATTTAGATACTTTAGAGCCTTATTTTCTATCACTCAAATTATGTCTTATACCTATCGTGTCAGAGCTAACTACGAGTAGGTAAGTATGTCGACTTATTTAGTACTAGCGACCCGCCCCGGCTTCGCACGGGTGCAATGCTGATACTAAATATACTACAGAATGGCTTTATTTATAGTGTGAAGCTAGCTTATAGCATGTTATTAATATAATAACAACAACATTCAAATATTTGTTGTTAGATTACACGTTGTAACAGAATGCGTTGAAGAAATAAAGGTTCACTGCTCATTCCCTCTTAGGTGATAGCGTGATAATATGTATCCTATATGTTGACCCGACTTCTTAGTAATATTTGTGCCAAATTTGAAGTAAATCGATGCAGTACTTTTTGAGTTTATCCTGGACATACATACAGACAAACTCTAAAAAACAGTACATACATACAGACAAACTCTCAAATTCTAAAAACTATATTTTTGGCTTCGGTGTCGATTGTAAATCACACCTCAAGTATTCTTTAAAAAAAATATTTAATGTACAGTTTTGACTTTCCTACCATTTTATTATATGTATAGATAGTTACATATAATTCATTCAAGTGAAATATATTTTTTTAAGTTACTATCTTGGTTTCTCCTATTTTATTAACATATTTCTGATAGTCGATATCGTCGTTATCAAAATCGTGGCGTATCATAAACATAACTAGTAAAATTAAAAACGATTTTTAGTTTAAACATGCAGCTACAAAGACTAATTAGTGTTTTTATAAACATTCCTTAGGTATAAGTTACAAGCTGTATCGATTTCAACTTGTAATATTTTCAAAGAATCAATTTCATGTTCAAATTAAAATTTAAAATACAACATAATAGTTTCATAAATACACCAAAAGAATTAATAGTAGTAGAAGTATTAGTAGTAACTAGTTGAATATATTCTGCTAAAGAAATGCGCATACAGTAATTTGGTAGTTAGTATCCGTAACAAAAACGGTAGTAGCTAACACCCGACAGTCACGCCAACGCGAGCTATTAGACCATTGTTAAATCGTATGTGCTATCTCTATTCGCTGGCTGCACTGGCCGCTGGCTGTTCGAAATAAAAAAAGTCATGTAAACTTAGTTGCAAAAACATCTATAATGACTACTTACATTAGTCTGAAGCCCACCGTGTAAGTTGCGTTATTGTGCATTCTATATGCACTCTTATAATCTTTTACCTTTACAGAAAATGAGTGATATAAATTGCTTTCTTTATTATAAAAAGATAGTTCCTTTATATGCGTTCTTACGTCACACAATCCGGACTAAAAGTCGGCTGTTTGAGTAATTATGTTATTAAATTCAATGATTGCATGATTTAATTATTAAAAAGGAAACGGGCACGAAAGAATAATTATAACTGATGTAAGCAAATAAGATTGCAAAGGTATCAAGTGAATTTTAGACGTTACGGAGGCCTAAACGTCGAACGTTTCGTTCTACATTCATTATTATAAGTCACGCTCGTCAAATAAAAATGACGTTCGTTCACACAATCATATCGCGGCGACTCGTGTTCGTGGCTTTTCTTTGATTTCCTTAAATTTTAGTAGGCATAAAACCTATTTAAAAAGCAATCAGTCAGAGTTCGCTGATTACCCGCGCAGCACGCCACTGACCGTGTTCACAAAACGGAGCAATTAACATCCCCTTACCCTCTCGCGGCCGCTGCCGTGCTGATCTAATCATAAAACGACCGTTTTCTGGAATCGCCTTTACAAACTATTGCGTGTTTTATCGCGGGGGCGATGTGGTCAAGCTTCGTCGACAAAGAATACGAAAAATGTTTAGACTATACGAGTCTCTTTTATTTATTCAAACACGTTGACGCTTTTCCTAGAAGGAATTAAGCAAATTAAACCTTGCTGTTACTCTTCACTTAATAAATCTAAAAAAAATTAAAATTACTTTAACTTATATAAGAAACGAATTATATTACAGTTTTTTGTCAATTTCTAAGAAAGAATAAAATAAACAAATTTAGCCAAATAGATTTTAATTTTTTTTTTGCTGTTTAAAACTTATATTGCTCTACTACTACCACTACTACTTCAGCATATCGCAGTCCACGGCTTCACCAAGCTCGCACCAAACATCTCGGCTTCCACAATCCTCATCCAGCCTCTACCGGCAATCTTACGTAGATCGTCAGTCCAGCGGGCCGAAGGGTGACCAACGCTGTGTTTGCCAACGCGTGGTCTCAGCTCCAGGACACGTCTGCTCAGTGGCCATCGATCCTGCGACGGGTGACCAGCACACATTATGCACATATTGCTTATTTGAGTTTAATTCTAAAGTTGTCAAGAAACCCTTTACCTTCACCATTTTATTACTTGTTAATTTTTTTATAATATCTTTAGGTAAATGGTCTATTCATAAATTCAATTCTTAATCTTAACCTAAGACTTTCCCAATTAATCTAAGACGCTTGAATAATTGAAATTGTTCCAACGCACTTAAAATGGACACACATAGGTTCATGATAAAAAAAACAATACTTATATTTCAAAAACAAAACAGACTAAGAATTATTAAATATTAATTGCGTAAACAACATGTACACAATCATAAAATATCTTGTTAATCTGCATTATTTGATAAAGCAATGTCCAACATTACTATCGGTACTTACTTGACTTTAAAACTTATATAAAATATATTTATTTTCTTCCGACCGTACATTTTTATAAATAAAATATTAAAAGTTTAGCACTGCGTCAGCACGCTAGACACTGTCCGTATAATAACATATTCTGGTAAAAATATCTTTAACCAGTTGATTTAAAGTTTATTTTACTTCAATTCTTAACTTCGTGTTTATTAATACTTATCAATAAATGTATTTATTATTCCTTAATTACGAACTTCTCTATTAACGTTACACTTTATAAAGTGGCGTTATCCATTATAAAGAAAACAAACTAATTAATTTGTTTGTGCACTTATTTCAAGTTTTTGTTTGTTTACGACTTAAGCCGTCAAAATAACTTACAAACTTTTAAAATAACCGTTTGTCATGAAATGGTACCTATATTTGCTTTAATCATGGTTTAGTTTTATAGAGTCGTTAAAGATATTAACATAAGAAAATAAAATAGAATTAGCTTTAAAACTGAAGTTAATTTTTTTTAAGGAATTTATGTTGCTACTTGACTGTCTAAATTCGGAGTCCTTTGTGAACTAAACTGTATAGACGCAATTTTGTTATTTAAATTGTACTCTACACACTGATCGAAGAATTAATTATAATAATACGAGTATGTAGGTACAGTGTATATTATGTAATGAGTACTGCTTCGTTAATTAAGTAATTATCGGTATTGTTTTCAATTTTATGATGAATTTTATTGCTTGTATTAAATATCTTTTCCGGAATTTTATATAAGTAGATTATTTATTAAGTAAATATTGATTTAGATTTATTTTTATTGTAAATTATTATACCTATTTATACTATTCTTTACGTAACATTTTTTATAATACACGAAGTAACAATCCACTGCAATTTTATACATAATAAATTAAATTTTTTAAAATTAATACCTATATCTATAGTTTACTTTAGTACCAACTAATTTTATATATTTGAGTAAATACTTTTACCACATCTTAGCGTCCGTCGTCAGTATCTTTTTGTCCATAGAAAAGCTGTTTATTTCAATTGAAATATTAGAAAACTACCAGTTCAACTCGAATTTGGCCAAAATCGCTAATGCTTTATTTTATTCCAAAAAATTAAATAATTAAATTATTCTTTTTATAAAGGTACATAAGTATATATGAAACAGCGGATGGAACAAGTGGCTCCAACGGCAGTCGCGGGTTTAAATCTAAGATAATACCGCACATACATCGCAAATTACACTTCAATCCTGTCCCTAATTGAAGTATTTTTGCCCAGTCGCAAGGCAATTACAAAGACTCAAATATCGCTTATGAAACTTAAGTATTGATTATAAAATAATTTAGATAAAATTAACCACTAAGGACAAACAGCAAAAAATGTTTTATTTCTATATAATAATTATTTAACGGGTGTTTAGCACTAAATCAATGGACAGACCCCCCTCGCTCGTTGTAGATGTGTATCTGTTTCCGGCCACGCCGTCGACCGCTCGTAATTACTCATTACCAGCCATTTTAGACTTTTTGTCCACCGCGACTATTAAACGGAACAGATAAAATATTCAAACATTGACGTTATGATTTTAATCTGTGTACGCAATAAACTTGTAGTAAGGTTGTATATGTTCATTTTTTAATCACCGGGACTTAGTGTATATAAGAAACAAAAAATACTACATACATACGACTTATTGTTTACTGAAATTTATTTAAATAATTAAACACACAAATCTAAATCAAATCACCTCGTAGGTACATGTAATTCTCGTTACCCTTGGGTTAATTATTATCGTCAAAAGAGAGTCATAAAACTATAATATTCATTTTCATATCAACGGTAATTTGTTAAAATATAATTTTATTAGTACGATAAAATGAAATAAAAATATATAATTGCAGGCTAATTAGTACGGAGAATTTAATGTAAATTACAAAAATATTCTTACTTAATGTAGGTACAGCAAAAAATTATGTCTATAATAAAATAAATTTAAAAAACGATATCAAATAATTAAATCATGTAATAAAGTTAGTATTTCGTTAGATACACGTAAATAGTAAATAAACTAGTAAAAAAAGCGAAGTGATAGGTCACCCGACTTTATGGTAAATTGAATATCGCAACCTAGAAACACCTTGAATACGTCGCTGGTTTAAAAAGGGATAAAATAGATTAAACTCGCACAGAGAAAATATTAACGATTTCATACTTCTTGACTCGGTCAGCCAGTTCTGCCTATTGCAGTCCACTGCTGGGCATATGCCTCCCCATGTTCACGCTAGACATCCGGTTTTTCGGCAATCCTCATCCAGCCACTTCTTAAATATCATAAAAATATTTTTGATGCTTTTAATAACTTAAAATAACATGCTGCAGTACAATAATAAAACTAATTTTATGTTTCTTTTAAAATGACATTTAAATACTTTAAGTTAAATAGCAGTCTAACCTTTATATACCTCCCTTACAAAACAAATTTCAATTATTAGTAACTTAACTAGGAAGTTTCTCGCTAATGTCTTCCACTAAATATCTTATTCTACAAAAACGTGCAGAGAAAAAAAAAATAGTAATAAATGGTATTTAAAAATAAATAAGTTTATGTAAAGTTTTGTAATTAGGTATACTTGGATTTAATACATCAGCAAATTTACAATATTGTGTGCGGGGATGTATCTAGACTTAGATAGGGCAAACGAGCGAACAGTACCATCTCATGGTCAAAGTTTAACGTCGCCAATGGACATCTGCAACATCAGAGTAGTTGAGGGTGTGTTGCCGGCCTAAAATTTAAAATAGTGTTGATTTAGATATATATTATAATAAAAATAGGTCATTTTGTTTCAATCATGAACGAAAATTACAATAAAATAGTAGAGAATGGTATAATTGCGTTTGTAATTTAGTTTTGAATATCGAGGCTATTTTTTATTACATCTAAATAAGTCTTTGCCTCTATATCTTCTTCTTCTTCATGTCTATTTATTTGAATTTAGTAATTAAATTTTAACTGGCAATTATTTACAGAAACTTTTACACGACAATTGTTTCAACGAAATTCATATACATGGTGGTTTCTTTCCGAATTGTTCAATTTATTAAATCTCCTAATGATTTTACAAACAAATTCTTTACTGATACGTTATATATTTTTGTTATTACCTATAGGAAGCAGTTAGTAAAGTACTTACAAAAGATTTAATATTGTAGACACTCAATAAGTTTTTATAAATTTATACAAAAGGAAATTAAGTGAGTTTCTAAAACACTATAGATAGAAAAATGAGCCAGTATAATGTTAATTTGTAGTGAACAGAAATAAATTGCAATTGTTTAGGCCGTTAGTCTCGCCACGATTGTAATTAAACAGCCGATTTGAATAGCAAAGCGGAGCAATTTTTATTAAACACGAACGCGATGCTATCGCGTAATTAACCATGCCGTTTAGTTGACGCCGTAAACGATTTCAATGCCGTTCTGTAAAGTAATACTCGACGAAAATTAAATACCTCATCGTGCCTCTTATATTTGAACTGTAGGAAAATGGAAAATAGAGTAAGTTACGAGGAATGATTGTCAAATATAACATTTTGTGCATACTAATAAAATGTTGTTCTAAATCCTAAACATGTTTAGAGGTACTAAGATTTTGTTCGTGAATGGATTTTTATTAAATTTGTAAATAGGTACATGAGTTCTGTTAGACTTTTCGGATTTAAATGAAAAACAAGGCTTATCTTCCAAACTTTGACGATATGATTGGGATGATCATAATCATGGAATAATTACGCCACAGTAGGTACTATATATTATCATTGTATTGTAGCTCAAATAATTATCCACTTTCAATTTTCTTCATAGACATTATCAACGAATAACGTAAAACATTTAACATACAACACGTTATAACATCAAGTACGCAAACAAGCTTTATCACTCACTAAGTACTTAGCATTGCACTTTCGTAGCACTATTTATTTAATGTTAATTTGGCAACAAATGGCAATCGGGCTCTTCTTCTTCTTCATCAGCGTTAATGCAAAAAAAAAAGGTAAAATAAAACTTTGTGACTGGCCGAGCAACCTATTCATAAGATCCCTAATCCCAGGAGCATTATAATTAGAATTACTTAAATTTACATTTTTTTGCTAATTAGCTATGTACCTAAAAGTTATTATGACAAAAAAAAATAATAAGCTTATTTTTCTTAATTATTTGAACAAAATTACTACAGAATAATTAAATTAATTTTATTCGTTTAGAGTTAATATCATTTAGTTCTTGCTATCAGGAAAAATAGCCGTATTATAAAAATACTTTTATAATTTGTTAAAGAGTAAAAGTGAATTACTTAAATGTTGGCTAGATTTACATAATGATTACAATATTTAATTACCACAAAATTAACAATCTAATTGGTCTTATGCTCACAAAAAAATATAATAGACTAATTTTATATACCATTTCGATATAAAAGTAATGGTAAAATCCAGCACTTACTTACAATTTACATTCTTGAAAAATATATTCTATTTAAAAGAAAAAAGATAAATGTTACATTGTATGTAACGAATAGCAATTATTCGAAATTTTAGTATTTTATTTGTCAAATGAATGGTTGTAAAAGTAACTGTAACATAATAATAAGCGTGTCTACCTCACAGGCTACATATCTAAACTTAGCAATGAAGTTACAGATTACAATCAAGTTGTATGTATTTAAGCGAGCAATTACAAGTGTACAGAGAGAGATATCCTATAATTGTCCGTTCATGTCGTGTTGATTTGATTTTCTATCCCTATTGGTATATCGGTAATTATTTAAAAGTATATTTACCGAGCTAACTTACGATGATTGTTGCTTATAAAACCTTTTGTACGCATAGTGTATGATTAAATTGATAATTTGATATGAACGTAAGTATTATTTATACTTTATTGTACACCACAAATACATGACAAACAAAGCATAAAGATAGTTACAGACAGTGAAAAGCAATGGGCTGACTTATGGCTAATTAGCCATTTCTTCCAGACAACCAACTAGTATATGTTTTTATGATATTTCAATTATTTAAGTTAAGATAATTTTAATGAAAAATACAAAAACAAAATTTGTAATAACATGTATTACGAATTAAAGATCAATCCAAGTAATAGTTTAATAAATTCCGTTTTCTATACATTTCTATTCTATAACAATAGTGTGGTAGGTATGTAGACAATCTTCTTGTGAATTTATTTATTTCATTAACCATGTACCACTCAGACATATATTTTCAATCAACAAAGAAACGAAAAGAATAGAACGAGTGGAAAATCTAAGTTTATTTATTTTCTATATAAATGAAGCCGTGGTCTGTTTATTACGTTTAAATGTACAGTTTTTAATATTAAATTAAAATCGCTATTTAAAAGAAATCTATCAAATTGTATAGAGGCTGGTTTAATTAAAAATAGACGTGTCGTATAAGTGTTCACAATTCGTGCAGGTGTCAAAAAAGTTTATATATTCAAATAATAAGTCTAACATAATTAGTTTGACATAGAAAATAAAGCGGACGAACATCACCGCTACGCATAATTACATGTTACACGGCTTAATTAACTCAGCATTTCGTATTTATGTGTGTCACTTTGATTAGTTCGCAACAATGTTACGATACGTGCACGTAAATAAAAAATACACTATCCAGTACACATTGTTTCATTGATTTTTATCAATTATTATTTTAACTTGCTGTATTTGTATTGTATTTACACAAAAAGATCCATAAAAAACATAATAATAACAGCATTTTGTTTTCGGACGTAGTCTATTTGACAGATGTTTTGTCATTATTATGTTGAAATAATTATTATTATGTATTTACTAAAGAACATACATATAGTCGTATATTAAAAATAACAACTAAACGCCTCAAACGCGTCTGGGAGCACACACAATACACTTGGCAATACAAACATCCAGATCACCACAACGTTACTACAATTTTTCATGTGAGGGGATCAAACCAGTGAACGCTAGCGCAACTACAACTGCCCTATTTTATTTTATCGTCTATTAACTCTTATATAGAAATAGATATTTCATAAAAATATAACTCCGATAAAAGTATCGGAGCACTGTTTAGATAGACGCTAATAATAAACCGACGAACTTATCTCTTTTGACTTTTTATAACTTTTTTCTGCACTCGGAATTACTTTCCGTGATCAGAAGTCGTCTTACAAAATTACTAATGACCAATTTGTTAATTAAGACCATTGATCTTTATTAATTAATTATTTCTTAATTAAAACCTTTTATTATAACGGAAATATGATGTCGTGGTTAGAACTTTTCCAAAATGATATTTATTCAAATACCTCATCATTACCTCAACCATTTTTTTACAAACTATTGATACTCCTACTGAGAAAGTTTTCGATTCGATATCCTATAAGAATATTTATAGCTAAATTTTATTTTGTATCGTTTAAAAATGACTAGTACTAATAAAGCCGCGGAAGGCACATTCAACAGTGCCAAATAAAATTAAAAAAAAAAAAAACACATGCTTTAATCGATATTCACTGTTATGAATTTTAATTTAAAAATAAACATGTAATACCCACATAATTTGTCTCTCGTATTTGTTAAAAGGTCGATTAAATTTTAGATTTGATAAATTTTAGTTTTTCAACAGTGCCAAATAAAATTAAAAAAAAAAAAAACACATGCTTTAATCGATATTCACTGTTATGAATTTTAATTTAAAAATAAACATGTAATACCCACATAATTTGTCTCTCGTATTTGTTAAAAGGTCGATTAAATTTTAGATTTGATAAATTTTAGTTTTATTCAACGCCCGTATAATTTCGCCAATATCACTTAGAATGAATAAAACAGGAAAGAGACTGACCGGTATTTTTAAGATCTGTAAAGTAATTGCACCCTAAAAATTTATATGCACAGTAAATAACCTAAGCCTAAGTATTTTAATGTGTTGGTATAGAGTGTTGTCATTTCATGCGGATATATGTATATTATTTCTATTAAAATCATTACCGGAATGGTTTATAACACCGTGTGTTGGCACGGCGAGATCGTATCGCCGGCGACCAGTAATTAGTCGTTTCATTTTACTCGAGCTCAGTCGCGATAACGCTGCACGCTTTGTATGCACTTTTTTATAATTAATTCCTTTATATCGATTGATTCGTTTTAATGGTTACTTCGCTTGCGTGTACATAAAGCATTTTATTGCATTTTTTCCATATCTTTACACGGTGGGCGACAGCTTTGATTGTCATCTATGACATTGCATTGTAACCTTTATATTTGTTGCAACAAGAATTAAAATGTTAATTCGTTTCTATAAAAGCCGTTGCATATTTATTGTGATACCATAGAAAAAGTTTAGCATTTTAAAGCTACATTAGTGTATCCTGAAATGGACAATTTTTTATGTAACGAAAAACATAAACGGTCTCCTAAGCATGCACATTGCGATGCTATAGTTAGTAATGGTTTATTTTTACGTTTATACATATTCAATGATATTAGTCCGACTAATATACTAGGTATACATAAAGCCACAATCGCGTTCATCATACGCAAGCACAACATTTTTGACAAGCTAATTGAATAATGCGGGGAAACGCGAAGCAACACATTGTTCTGCCACAGTCACTCGATTGTCAGCGGCCTTTTTAAAATTTAATCTGCCATTTTGTGAAATTATAGATATGTAATGGACGTTTCGCGGTTAGCTACCTCCGAGTTAGGTATAATTTTGTAATTTTATTGTTCGGCAATAAAACTATTATTTTATGTTAAAATATAGAGCAATCTAATTTGCGATCTGTTCTAGTTTTTGACAAACATGTATGCAACTCAAAATTGTCTTTGCTGAAAATTGTTGAGTTTTTATTATTTTTATTATTTTTTAATTATCATTTCCACTTCCTTGAATTATCTATTCTATATAACATAATTAATTTTATCCTTTGTAATAAAACTGAACATATAAAATAAGAAATGTTTTTCCAGTATCAAATAGAAAGTTACAAACACACGTTATGTCGTTACACAGAGCACAGTTCCGAAGTGTAGGTCAATGTTTCTTTCACGAAGGCGCTAAACTTAACAAGATAAAATCACTTCACGATCGTTATTAGCTGAAAAGGTAAGTTCATAAACATTCCATTATGCGGGTAGTTGTCGGTAATGAGGGCGATATAGGTCGTTTTGTAGCACATAATCGCGATGTTATCGCTTCACCCCGCGCAGTCGACCATGTCCACCGGACTTTCGCACCGATTGTCTAAAATTATTTATCCTGCGGTGGTAACTAGTAATAGACGAAATTTGTTACCTTTGTTATATTCATGTTTTATGCTTTTATGACATTTTTAATTGATATAATTTAGGAATATAACATAACTTACCATTAATACTTAACAAAATACTGTTTAAGATTATAGATATAAGGCTATTTAGAAATTAAAAAGGAAATGCGAATAATTAGTCGCAGAATCCAGATAAAATTCTTGAAATATGCCCTTTCCGATTATGAATAAATTGAACACGCTCTCTGACCCCTCCAGCTTCTGTTTCAGAATAGTATGCTACCAGCTAGCGCCATTATATTATGGTTGTAACTAACTAATGACTACCGCTCTGGTCACCAAGGACCACAGTCTTTGAATCAAACTATCTATTCGACTTTTCTACTTATCTTCTCTTTGCTTCCACATCATCCAGTCAACTATGCATTTTTGCTCTGATTCTATGGAAATACGGAATACGGAAAATTTATTAGATTACTTATTGTGATGTTAGCGAAAGTATTGTCTCAGTGCTTTGTTTTCTACTTGCAAAAGCGGCAAAACTTTTTTTTTCCAATTACGCAACTTCTGTTCAAGAAGTATCCTGTATTGTATATATTGATAATGACGGCTGCAAACGTCCGTAGTAAAAGTTTAGGCTAACCTTGTCTTTAACGATTTATAAAGAAATTTGTCATCAATTTAATTTTGCAATTAACTATAATTAGAACAATTGTGTTTGCAGGCAAACGAAGAAAAACTGCCTTCAATTATATCGAAAAGTAATACAACGTAGGACAAAAAAATTGTCGAGTAAATATGCATTATCAAAGATTACTCCAAAAGTTGATAAACATCGGCTTTCGATTAAATTAAAAATCATCAAAATCGGTACACCCAGTAAAAAATTATGCGGCTTTTCGAGAGCTTCCGTCGATTTCTCTGGGATCCCATTATCAGATCCTGGTTTCCTTATCATGGTACCAAACTAGGGATATCTCCTTTCCAACGAAACAAGAATTAATAAAATCGGTTCATAAACGAGGGAGTTATCCTCGAACATACATTAAAAAATATATATATACGGGCGAACTGAGTAACCTCCTCCTTTTTTTGAAGTCGGTTAAAAATTCCACTCAAATGCAGTCTCTAATAAATAAATAAATATTATCCATATATTTAAAACAAATTATATCTTATTTATAATCTCATTTTGATTAACTCAGATACTAAATTAATAAATATTGTCACTAAAACGCAGACTATTATTATTAGGTAGTAATAATTGCCTCCCCACTAATTTAACAGCGCACTTAATTATCATATAAACTGGTTCTGTTTTAAGTCTGAACACATCAAAATTCTTTATGAATAATGAGGTTGAATTTTAAGCTTCGTTACATCTTGTCAGTTAAGTGAGCTTTAAAAAAAACGTTTGTATAAACTGATAATAATTACAGACTTCGTTGAATATATAATTAACAATAGACTTGGCGTGGGATGTATTACAGTTCTTAAGTAGAGTCGAATTCGTTTAGCATTTACTGTTATTTTTAGTAATCATTTTGCTATTTTTATTAGATTACGACGTAAACAATCACATTTTTAGTAAATTTTCATAAAAATATTAATAAAATTTTAAACAATGAAGAGTATACCAAAAAGATTCATAACAAAATCAAGACTGTGCATCAGTTTTAAATTTTAAAGGGATTAAATAGCAAACAAGCGAACAAAACTGTATTCATACTTAGTATACCTACTCTATTATAATGTCTCCACAAATCAAATTTAAAAAGGTTTCTTTTTGCAAAAGCAACGGTTAGTATGTGATATTTTTGTATGTCATTATCTCATTTAATACAAGGAACAATAGGCACATTAACTTTGTAATTGTCGCAGCTAGGCAGTGCGTGTTGTGTGCGTCACTAATTGGCGCGTCCGGCGGAAGTGGCCGGTTCCGAGGCTGGTGTCAGGTGTCAGAACGCTTGCATGTGTGTGTGTCGCCATGAGAACTTTGAATGTGTTTAACAATTCAGGTAACAAAAAAATATACAAATACACATAAAATATAACAAAAAGACATTTTAAACGCAAGCGGTTGAGAAAAATTCAAGTATGATTTTTTTAAATTCATTTAATACTTTATTGCAACTTTCAAAGTTACATTGAAGAAAATTAACAAAGTGTAAAGGTATTAGTTATCACTAACGATGATTTCTTATAGACAACCCCAGCCTATCAATAGATTTTAATTTGATTTTTGATATAGAGGAAATGCTTAAAACAGAAATAAAATATATAAATAACGCGTCTACCTATGTAAAATGTTTTGAATAAAAAATTTTTTTATTTGTATTTCTTTCTCATTTTTTTATACAACTAGGTCGGAAAACAAGCGTACGACTCTCTTAATTATACGACGATACCAACGTATATACGACGATACGACGACATATGAGCGATTACCGTAGTTTATAGACGCCTGCAAAACCACAAATATCACAAGCGTGTTGCCGACCGTAGCATTGACCATAGGATCCTGAGGGGGGTTGGTGCTACCTCCAGCCCTGGTCTGGTCCTGGTGGCTGGTCGGGTCCTGGTCAGCCTCCTGGTCACCTTACTCACCACAGGAACACAACACTACTTGGAAGCAATATTATTTAGTTGTGATCTCCTGTAAAGAGATCTGAGGTTCTTCTCCAGTCAGGTTGCTCCAGATTTTGAGCATAATATTTCCTACTGTACCCTACTAATTTGTCACTTAAATTATTTTATATATATGTATTATTACTTTACGTATTTTTGATATTTATATATATATATATATATATATATATATATATATATATATAAATTTTGAAGTAAAATTAAAAGTATTTGTATAACCTAATGCTGTGTGGCTACGGCACTAAAGAATTTAGCCACCCCCTCTCTTCCCGTGGGTGTCGTAAAAGGCGACTAAGGGATAACAAGGTTCCACAACCACCTTGGAACTTAAGAAGCCGACCGATGGCGGGATAACCATCCAACTGCTGGCTTTGAAATACACAGGCCGAAGACGGGCAGCAGCGTCTTCGGTGCGACAAAGCCAGTACTGCGGTCACCAACCCGCCTGCCCAGCGTGGTGACTATGGGCAAAACACATAAGTTCACGTTATTTTTGGCGTAAACTTGTGGAGGCCTATGTCCAGCAGTGGACTGTATAGGCTGTAATGAATGAAATGATGTATAACCTAATAAAGTCTCACAAAAATAAAACAATAATAGAAATAAAATAAGGCTAAAATTTAATAACTACACCTTTTTATACAAATTAAAATAGAATCACAAATAGAAGCAATTTAGGCAGTTGCCTATATAATATATTCCAATAAGTACTAAACACTTAAATTAAAAATTTTATTGAAAATCCCAAGAAGAACACCACAATAAAGCAAACAATATACAAATAATATTTTATTTTTATAACCATAAAATCGCTGACGTAAATTACATAAAAAGTGTAAAGTTCATGAATAAGCAACACATTAAAATTTTAATTTACTAATATATTGTGCAGGTAGCTCGTAAACACTCTTAACTAAAAAATTACAAAGTAGTATTTCATTTTTGATATGCACTTTGTAAAATAATATAGACTCGTTGAGAAGATCTAGTCACAGAAAAAAGTCGTTAATTTTAAAACAATTTATGCACATCTCCTCTTTGGATTGAGTGACTTCGTGTATGTGTCAATAAATAAAAAATAAAGGCTGTAATAAATAATAATCAAACCTTGAATCTCATGTTTAATATAATCAGTATGGTTGTTACTTGTGATATTAATAATGTAATTATAGCGTAAGTTCCTTTCGACCGCAAACAATGTTTCCCAGAGATAAATCAATAACAATGCTCAATTACAAGTAATCACCTTACAAATATTGGTTTTACTTATAATACATAAGTTCATCTTGAGTCGGATCGTGTAATAATTGAAAACAAAATCATTATTTTGTATAAAAGAAACGATTTTATTCGTATTCTAGAATAATTCTCACGTAAGCTAAACGCTAAAAGTAAGTTAAGATCTTTTAAATGATTATAACTAAACAAAAAAAAATACACGTTCAGTTTTTATTAATTGTTTCTGTTATCTTAAATATAATTGGATAGTTAGCTGTTATGAATTTATAATTTGATATTAAAAAATTAAAATTAAGTTATAAATATTCAAAATCTCATTTATAAAGGGGAATACCCACTCTCCATAGTGTCTCAGGCCCAATGTGGACATCAAAAAATCGTATAAAAATTGAGTGTTCTAAAATCTTAAGAGCATTAGATATGTAGGAAAAAAACTTAAAATGGCGCCATTATTGTAGAAATGGCTATTTTATATATTATTAAAATATACATGAAAGAAAGATAATTCAAGGCCTTTTCCGAGTTTTTCAATAATTTATAATAATAAGATATTGAGTATATCAACAGGTGTTTCAAATATAGCTTATTAAGTTTGACAAACAAGTTCTGGTGCGTTTTGACATAAGAGATTTTTTCAACAGTATCTTTTAACCATTATAGATTGGCATAACATTTATACTACGAACAATTGCAATAATATAATTCAATTGCAACTCTGCTAGCAAAATTATTATTTATTTTATTATACAAAACGCATCCTCATTGAGCACAGGCAACAAGCGTCAACAGAATCATATTTCATTAGTTTGAAAAATGTCATATCAGTCATCAGTGCTGCCACTTGTCACAAAAAAATTAAATCGATAAATCGGTTACGTAAATAAAAATAGTCGATAGACGATTGTTTTAAAATCTTTACTGAATAAAGTAACAAACGTACACATTGGTTCTATAATAAATGTTTTCTTTTGGTTAAATCTATATAGAATTACCAACAGCGGCCCGTTATTTTTACTTAATGTGAGTTTATTTTATTTGCTTATAAATCGATATTCGGATCGATTGACCATAGTAAAGATATTTTATCTTCGGGCAATATTTCACCTCAACTTTGTTATATTTATCAATAAAATTCCCTTTTATTAATGAAACATTACTAATTGTAGTGGCGCTTATTTAAATGTTATCAAAAATCAACTCTCTTTATGGTAGATTTCTGGACAAAGTAAGTAAACAGTTGTCCACTGTGGGCCTGAAATGGGCTTTCCCTTTTAGGAAATATATAGTAAAATTTTGTTTTGCAGTACACATTTAAGTCAACATTTAGCCCTGCGGAATATGATAACGTTAAAGGAATGTCGTAGTCTAACGTGTTGATTCGACATTCAGAATGCTCGCCATTTTATTTTTTCGCTCTACCCTATAATTACGTAATTAGTGTCGATGAATTGGAAGTACATTAGCGTTGTGGGTCCTTTTGTCCGCAGTCGAGCGGCCGCGCGCTGTCTTTAGCTTAACGTCTCTAACAGCTGTTCGTGGGCGTTTCACTGTAGAGACTAAGATTATTGTTTCGGCTTTCTTTTGCCGACTAATTAAAGATAAACAAAAATTACTGAGTTTTGAATTGAATACTGCAATTAAAGCGTGTTATTATATTTACTTTTTTACTTTTGATCTATTTACATTATCGAATATTGTTACAATAACTTTTATATATATCACAAAAAAAAGATGTTTATTATATAAATATAGAAATATTCGGTACATAATAATTAGACATTTTATATAGAACAATATTGTTCTTTTTTTGATTATTTAGTTATAAATTCATATGTGTACTTGCTGACTTTGTTTCTATTATGTAAAAATAAATACTACATAAAATTCCCCTAATATATATGTCCTGTAATATTAAAGTAACTAATATAAATAAAAAGAAGAAAGGGATGGTTATTTAATCTTTTCTAATATATAAAATTCTCGTGTCATGGTGTTAAACATTGAACTCCTTCGAAACGGCTCGACCGATTTTAATAAAATTTTGTGGGCATATCGGGTAGGTCCGAGAATCGGCCAACATCTATTTTTCATACCCCTAAGTTATAAGGAGGGGGGGGGAGGATTAAGCGGGTTAATAATATATATGGCAAAGAAACGTTTGCTGGGTCAGCTAGTGTTATTATATTTGTGTTATTACCCAGTAAGTACGCAATATTACTACGCAGCTACTCGCAGTTCATAGAGCTATTGGTTTCTGTTAGATACGCTCGCTATAAAGGGTTAGAATGTCAGGTCGACATTTGGCGCTGCAGGGCTGGCCTGTGGTCGCACGCAACTCAGTGCCGCAATGTTGCTGCCTAATTGATTACTTACACTATCGCTATGTAAATGATATTTTAAAGTAAATTTTGTGTATATATAAATAAAATTAGACGCAGGTTTTTAAGAAAAGTATTTGTTATCTTTTAGCTTACCATAAAATAAAACTTTTTTTTCGGTGTTCTTTTATTATTTTCTTGTGATTCAATTTAAAACTTTTCTAAGTTTCAGCTATAAAACTGAAAAATATTAAATTAATCACAAGCAATTAAACAAGGTAATTTTGTAACAATATACTCTGTGGGTTACAACTTAGTTATACATGTAAAAAGTCCTTGGCTATATAATAGCTAAGAGACAAAAATTAAAAAGATATTAAAGATTTGTGTTCCTCTATTATAAAATAATTTACAATAGCACCATGCAAGATTTACGAGTACACATCTTGACAGTAAAGTCTGTTATAATAAACAGATTTCGACGAATACGCCCCAGTTTATATTAAATTTATAGCAAGCAGGACGTGCAATAATAATTCCTTTTCAATTAGCGCTCAATGAATATCTTAGTTGCGTAGCGTTCGAGCGGTTTCACGATTCGATACGCAATATCGACGCGCGTACAACACCCGATAGATCCATTCATCATTATTATAAATGTGCTACACTCACTTATTTACGGAAATCGATATTTTTTTCGGTATCGGCAATGAATGCTCGATTTCAACGCGTCGATAAACGTGATGGTATTGTGTGGGATGACCCCGGCATTGTTGCCGCGGTGGCCTGCTGAGCACCATTGATTCTGAACGCCACACGTTACACGAAAGCAGGAGCTCGATTAGTTCCGTATCTGTATGATATCATTTCGTAATTATTGATTATAAGGTCACGGTTAGTTATTTTTATCATCGGCTATAACGACAGCTACTCGAACAATTTTATTAATGATTGAAATTAAGGAACAAAGAAAAATCCATCAGGGAAATGTAATCGAAATATAAATAGGTATAACCTTAACGGATATCTAGTGCAAGTTCATGCGGTACTGAACTAGAATATCGATAAACGTCAGTGGGCAATCAGTGGTCGGGCAATTTGCGAGCGATTGTCCGTAGCGGGACGCGAGCTCACGCAAATTGGACGGTAACTATTTACCTATGAACGGAGCTATTTTGACCTTATACGAGGGAACAGTTCCTACTAACGGTTAATACACATTGAATATAAACTTGCAGCGAAATTTAAAATATTAGTGATAAACGCAAAAAAGAAATCTTGAAAACGTTGCAGATAAGATAAGTACTTACATTACAATGTATTTCAGAGCGAGCAAGGGCTTATTATCTTGCGGAAATTAAGTGGACGTAGCCAAAGGCTTTTCGAGAGTCACACATGTACACATAATGGAAGATACTGTTGCTCAAGAAATTGATATCGATATCAATTTTATTCAAGTCAATATACGTTCCAAAGCAAGCAATCACGAAAACAAATTTGCGTTCATTTCCTTTCTCTCGAAACAAACGCATTCGTAGCGGATTCGAGTAATATCTTTTATAAGGTACGTAATGGAAACCATTTCTCATCAATTTTCTAAATAAAGGCGCACAGAAGCCAACGGATAAAACAAAGCGCGAGCGCTCACGACATAGATTGAGCTGAATTATCGCTTTACCGCAGAACACAATCTGCCGGTACGGCGGAGGCTCTACGTGCGCCGAGCACCGTGTACGCCGTGTATCACCTATCGCCCGCGGCCGGACCGCCGTGTGCACTCCGTTGCTCCGATAACACGTGTGAATTATGTTAAATCCAGGCAGTTTTTCTCTTTTATCAATTCACTTCACATCTGCAGCGTTTGGTACTGATTAAATTCAAATCGCTCGCCGTTTTCTTTAGAGCGTTTAAAGGTTGAGATTCTTATCGAGACTGAGTACTTACCACTTTCACGACCGGCGTGTTTGGCTATCTATGAAATTTATCTTCGTTTTTACTAAAAAATAAAATAATAAAAACGAAGGATAGCATGGATCATTGGTAAAATAACAATAACACATGTTTATCCGTCAAATACAAAAAATAATAATAAAATGGTGGCGGTGATTTCAAAGAAGTAGCAATCAAAATGTCGCGTTACAAACTACCACAAATTGGGCGAAAGTGTGTCGCAAATAGGCGCACACATGACAAATGGCTCCCATCTTGTGCCTGCCTGTACGTCGCTGCTTGCCGCCTGTAATAAGGCCAATTGTGAACCATTGTAATTTGCATGTCACAGGATTCATTAGACCGTGACCGATGCCCTTTAGATTTGTTTTTAATAATATTAACGTTCAATGAAACTTAGTTATAACATATATATTTTTATACATTAACTGTTTAAGGAATAAGTAGGTAGGTTAATGTAACAAAAGCAGTTTGGCTATAAAAAACAAACTATTCATTCTTAAAGAATTTATAATTACAATGCTGTAACATAAACGTATTAGATAAATCGTTTACTCTTAGTCCCAGAGTAACATTATATTTGTACTTTTTCAATAAAAGTAATAAAAGTTTGAAATCGTGTTACAAAAAAAAACGTCACAATCATTTAAAAAAATATCTTTTAAGAAAATTATGCGTTGCCAGTATAAATAATTTTCTACTGAAGTACTAAGCAATCATGCCTTGAGTAATTAGATATATCCGGCTAAGTTTTCTTATTGTAAGTAAGTAATAGAGATAAATTCAATAGTTCCGTTGACGTCGCGGAAGAAAGTTGATGTCCAAGATAATGTGTCGGTAATATTTTATACTTAAAGTATTATATGTCTACTGTATTTAAGTAGCATTTGATGTTAAAAGTAAAAGTGAAATGTATTAAAAAAGCAATCGTAATTTCGTAATTTCTATAAAATAATAGCGAAGCGGTTTAAATTTTTAATTATATACCACGGCTTGCTCAAAATTACAACTATAATTTAAAGAAAGTTACGTTCAAATTTTTTAATACAAAATCTGTGGATATGTTTATAACATCAATGTACCTACAGTACTACTATCCACTCACTCTCTTAAGTCTACGTTATTGGCAATTGCAATAATTAATTACATAAATATTAATATATATGTGCCTCTAGACATAATCATTGCAACTCAAGGTCTTATACAAGGTGTTGTAAACGGCGAGTCCCCTCGAATCTATAAGTTTGTCTCTCTTGTTTTAAGCGCATAACAGGTGCCAACTCGTAGCTAATCATTTCTCCATGGGTCATTTCTGTGTAAGTAATGTGTCTTGTGACCAGGACCTCAATTTAAGACCTTACGGAACTTTTACTTTTCTTAATGCATTGATATTTTATTTATTGTTAATCTCCGTATCACTACACAATATAAAACAAAGTCGCTTTCTCTGTCCCTATGTATGCTTAAATCTTTAAAAATACACAACGGATTTTGATGCAGTTTTTTTAATAGATAGAGTGATTGAAGAGGAAGGTTTATATGTATAATACATGCATAATATAGTAGCGAAATACTGGTAGTTTTTGCAACCGTGCGAAGCCGGGGAAGTTCGCTAGTTTGTAAAATTTTGATGTCAAAAATTACTAAACTCAACGTATTTACAATAGGCGAGCTTACCGCTCTTACTGTGTTTTTGCTAGCAGACCTTAGTATCTGCAGTCGGAATATAATAGATATAATTTTATTGTAAAACAAAACAATTGTAAACAAAACAAAAGACTCTCATAACTCATCGCAATTTACATAAGACGTCAGTAATCTACATTTCCGTAATCATATAAACTGCTTATAAGCCTAGCTCTGCTAACCGCCTACAGTCCCGGTAGCGTGTCTAACACGACACCTGCGCCCGCGCACCTAATGCTCTCTAATGCCCTCTGTCTTACTCTAATGCCGTGACGGATTCCGCTCATTGATGTCCTTATATGTTTACCGCACTCTCGTATACGTAATTTAAAGCCTCAATGGCTGGTGATGTGGTATAACGATTCATAGGGAACTGACAAACTCAGTACCTACGGTAATGATGGAAATGGTTATTACGCGTCTACAAATCGATTTTACTTGACTATGATGAGTAATGATCTTAATAATAGACAATTTAAACGCAAGTTTTAAAACAGTGAAGAACTATACAAACAAGATATGTACATGCACGACTAATCAAAAAGCACATGCAAAATAAGTTATGAAAAATAAATACTTGTGTTTTATTTTTTAACAATCTTGTAATTACCAAACGGGCTTCATATGCTGGCGGTGTCCTATCATTAATATTACGACCATCTTTCTTATATATTTTTTATATATAAAAATCGAAAATATATTCGATTTTACAAAATTTGACTTTCTATGCTTCGTACAATAATAAACTTAAAATTAAATGTGTTAGTATCCCCAAACAAGAATCGTGTCTTTTAACGCAAAGTATTTAATAAATAATTAAAAACATACATCTTTCGGCTATGAATTATTCCTATAAAACGTAATCATTAGAAGAAAATTCATTTTAAAAATGTAATCTCGCCTAAAGCACTGGGTAATCAAGAGAGTCCGTATCTAACTACAACTTTATACCGCGTTATCATCGGCGTATAATGAGTTATGAGACGTACATTGGTCGTTTTGTGTCCGTCACGTATCGAAGGGCGTCATCCATCATCCGGGCGACTAATTGCCTGCTACCTTGCTTCACTCTTATCCTTTTAATTCGTCCTCCGACGACCTCTATATGAGATGTAATTGCCTGTTCATATTGCTACATTGCTTACAAAGTAAAAATAAGACTAAATTTTTCTTCAATTGTATATAAAAATTCAATATACTACCTATGTTTTTATATAGTAAGCTTTTTATTATCTTAGATTATTATTTAATTTTACTTTAAAAATAGTGAAAATAAATGTACAATTGTGTGAAATACGTAAATTGATACGTTAAAATGTCAAAATTGTTTTGCACAAAGCAACCGGCAGGTGCTGCGCTTGCTTTGTTGTTACAGAATTTGTGACGTAGCGGTTCACTCGGTGACAGAATACGGTTATTTTCTATTTTATTTTGGAAAAACTACAAATATTTTAAAATTTTAGGTAAGCTTAAATAAAAGAAATTAAATTATCCAAAATAAATTCATAATAAAACTAATGATAAAGTGACAGTACGAAAATAATTATTAATTTAGTTATTAAATAGTTGCAAGTAGAACTTATATGCAAATAAAAATGACTACATTTAAAATCTCTATAAAGACATTGACGGACACGCAATGGCATGAAAACTTTATTCAGCAATCATACGAGACCGTAAACGATCAACCATCTAGTCACGAACGAATGCAGTCGCAAATAAACATAATTCGTGGACATACCACTCCATCAAAAGGGGTAGCTCGATTAAGTGTCGGTTTGAGTTTTATTTGGCGGGGCCAGGGGCTGCGGACGTGTGAGCGGCGCCGCATTAATCATTAACGCAGCCAGCCTGCCTGCCTAATGACATCGCCGAAATGGGCCGTCTAGTGATGTAACGCGTGATTATCGATGATTCTATTGTAATCGCCGCCTAACCATGTTATATGACACCTACAGGTGAGAATGTAATTGGCTACCGTTTTATCTGACGCCTCTATCGCTTTTAAGACTTAAGTGTCAGAAAAAATAAAATAAAGAGTTAATACGTACTTTCGTATGCGGTGGTGCGAGCACATATACTATTTTTTTACAGTGACTTGTTTAAGCACCTTCTACCAAATAATTGTTTTTTGTATTGAATATGAGGATTTTAATATAAAGTCGATACTAGTATTGCTGACTTCTCGAATTTTCATTCGCTGTGAGATCTGTTTTGTGGTTACGGCAGTAAAGAATATAGCCACCCCTTCTCTTCCCGTGAGTGTCGTAAGAGGCGACTAAGCGATAACACAGTTCCACTACCACCTTGGAACTTAAAGAGCCAACCAATGGCGGGATAACCATCCTATTGCTGGCTTTGAGATACATAGACCGAAGACGGGCAGCAGCGTCTTAGTGCAACAAAGCCAGCCCTGCGGTCACCACCCCGCCTGCCCAGCGTGGTGACTATGGGCATCACACGAGATCACACCATTTTTGCCGTGAACTTGGGGAGGCCTAGCAGTGGACTGCGATAGGCTGACGTGAGTGAAGACATTTGCCCAAAATTCTAATCTATCTAAAATAAATGGTTATGTAAGCTATTTTATTTTATTAAAGGACGCGTTGGCGCAGCGGCTACAGCGCTGGCTGTTACGCTGGCGGCCGCGCGTTCGATTCCCGCTCACGACAGACATTTGTATTGGCCATATAGATGTTTGTCGTGGTCTGGGTTTTTGTGCTTGTATCCACAAATTGTTTATATAATAATTGTGTGTGTGTATAGTACTGGGAGCCGTTGAGTATGAAGAGTTTATTATTTTGTTTTATGTATTATTGATGGTTATCGCTTTATTATTATTATTAACCTTTTTATTCGTTTTATTACTTTATCACCTGCGCTACTGTGTCCTTCGTTTCTCATCACCATGGTTGGACTTTTTAGAAACGTTTTAGCCCATGCCAACATTTTTTAAAACATGATTTAAACTTATGTTTTTAAAGTACAATAAAGGATACATATATGTATATAGACACACGGCTTTCATATCGTATATCATAAACAAAATTATTTTGTACATACCTTTATAAATACTCGAATTTTCACCACGTATCGACCTCGTCACCTCTCATCACTAAAACCGATATTAGATGTCGCTATTAACTCCGCAAAACGTAATTAATCGAATAAGTTTATGATTGATATAACCAGTTTGCGGGGCGCTTAATTCACTTTCCCAATTTCTAAGGCTCGAGCGCTTTTATAAAGTTATCCTTTAAGAAAATATATAGCTGACATTATGCAATATATATATTTTAGTAATTCTTTAGACTCTATCTCACTGTTACGGTCAAGGAAGCGTAAATAACAACTTAAATAGAATTAAATTAATAAGACTCGGTACACGTGTACGACTTAGTTTCACCAAAATTACTTTGATATGATTATAATTGATGGTTTCGTAAGAGTTTAAATAAATAAGTAAAAGAGAAATCCACGTTTAATTTGTTAATATATGATTGTGTTCAGTCACATTTGGATGGTTCGTAGGCTTGGGGAGAGCGGAGTTGAGCTCATTTGTATTATAATCTAAGCATTAAAGAATATGACACATATTCTTTAATATGTAACATAGCAGTCGATAATACTTCATAACATACTTTTTTTAAATAAATTGAAATCAATCAATTCAAAATTCATAATTTAAAAAAGGTCTCTCTGTTATTCAAAGGTTATTTTTGAAAAGTAAACTAGTAACTAATGCATATTTACTACAGGACATTTTTGATTTTATCATAGGTATATTTAGGAGAAAAGAATTAAGTTAAGATGATAAAAATGGTTTTTCTAAGCTTATCTAAAATACCAAAATAGATTTAACGTTTAAAAATAATTTGGTTAAATCACAACGCAGATATTTAAACTAAAATGCTTCAATCAAACGCATCTATAAACAGGCGTTCACTTGACACTTTGGGGCTCGTGTACGCTTGATGAAGTAGCATGAAAAAGGCAATGTAAAAAGTGGGAGAGAGAGGGCGAGAGGAGAAGCAATTTGTAATATTTCACGAGCCAGTAGACGCTTATTAACTACGCGTGCAAAAACACGCAGATGTTCGCAACCTTTGGTGACAACGACTAACGAGGCTAATAATAGTAGTAATAAATGTAAACAGTGCAAGACGGTGCAACGAACGTTTTTCCAAATGTTGTTTGGTTTTTATTATACATTTTTTTTCTATATACAGTTATTTTCTATGAAATAATAAGCATATAGCCATAGGTTAAATTTATGCCAGTTTGTATGTCTTTGATTCCAAGTTAAATACATAAATAAATAAACGCTCCACACTCAACGGCCCCAGTAGGATTTTCTCCTGTGTCGGTGGTTCGGAAACACACACAATACACAAGCACAAACGCCCAGACCACGACAAACATCTATATGGCCAATGCAAATCTCTGTCATGAGCGGGGATCGAACCCGCGACCGCCATCGCTGTTGCGCTGTTGGCTGTTGCCAGTGCTGTGACCGCTGCGCTAAAGCATCGTCAAATTACATCTCTGTGCCACTTGCAGCCTAAAATTTTGCTATTTTTTTTTTAAAGATATAACTCCTCGTTTTGTCTCCACTGGGGTGACAAAAGGGCTGGTGTATTTTTTGCCCAGAGAATCGGCATAACGATTTAACAGGGAAATGCTACCAGTACCATTCCACGGACATTTTTTGTACCGTAATTATCTGTAAATATTTACTTCTTAAGTTGTGAATTGTAAATATTGTAAAATTTCGAAATAAATTTTAAAGTAATTTAATATATATATATATATATATAAGGTACTAAATAAATAAAAATGTGTAGCGCTTCTGACTAATGCAAAAAGTCATATCTACTCAGCTCAGAGTATTGCAAGATGAAAAATCCAGGGTCGCATCATAGTAACATATATTTTACAAACTAAACGTCAACATCCTACAGCTTATGAGGACTACAGAACAAAAATTACAATTACTATTAAAGTTTGACTTTGGTTTTTTCTTTTATCAAGTAGAGAGAAACATTGCTTAAAAAACTTAATACGCCACTGCTCCTACTCTGTAATTTGATACTTATATACATCTCAAAATTTCTATCGAAATAGGCAGCTATTTTTCCGAAAAAAAACATACCTTCCTTTACAGGTTCAGTTCAAATTTGAGAGCACGGCCAAACGGTATTTATTGATTTAGGTGTTTTTACCACAGTTTTATTTTTTTTATTTATCCACTGAATAAGTATCAATAACAATACTATAACACTTCGTTCTTGATTCATTTAACAAAAGAAACTAAAGCAAAATAATTTTAAATCCTCTAAATTTATTTTGACATTAGTTTAAACGTCTGTACATTGTATTGGCGTAAATTTAGAAGATGATCATCAAAGAAAGAAACATTACTAAGTATAATAGTTTTATTGTTGTTATTTATAGGTGTTGTTGGTTGTTGTATTATTTTTTTTCCTATAATACTATATTATATTATATAATATAAATTTTGTAAAATTTGTTTAAGTATTGTTTGGTAGACATTGCTTACATCATTCATTACAGTGCACACGATTGTATATTTTTAATTAACATCCTAACCTTCTTTCCAATGCCTAGTTCTCTAAATCTCAAAATGCCTAGTAAAAATTGTTTTATTATGAACATGTTTATTAGATGATAAAGCTATAAGACCTTCAGCTGTACCTACTACTATATTAAACATTTTTAATTGACGTGTTTTATTTTTAACCAATTTAAAGAAAAAAGAAGAAACATTAGAGATACTCAATTCGACTCTACGTTTTTAATGTATGTCCTCATAATTTTATGCTAGGTTTTTAATTGATGTAATTGAAGTCGTTTTTTTTTCGTTTAGGAGCAAACACAATTATGATATATATACAGCTATTTCATTACTAGCTGAATTTGTGAGCTTCGTATCATATAATAAAAACAGTATTGATTTTTCATGAATATATCGATTTTTTTTCTATTATACAAAGTGTCCCCTGACAATTATGATAACCAAAAAAGGATTTTTTCAATTTGGTGCAGTCGCTCGGAATTAATGTGCGTACATATATTTCAGCGAATCATTTTTAGATATAGAACTAGCTGACCCGACGAACTTCGTAACGCCTTAATTAATGCGAAAAAGTTCAATTACTAAAAAATGCATGCAAACGTTTTCCACGAAAATAGTACATGCCAATTTAAAATTTCTGAACGCACCGTGCGTTGATCGAGTTCTAACGAGTATTTTTGAGTTTTCTTTAGTACCTGATGCGTTTTGACTATTTTTTCGTCTGCCTACGTTCTATTATTCGTTGATGTAAATTAAAGTTTTTTTTTTGCGAGCAAACACAATTATTAATCTGTAGAGATAATAACAATTATGTAGCGCCTCCACAAAATCCGCCCCTGCGCCAACTTTTACAGAGAGGTTATTAATCGCTTTCCGGGGGTGGAGGCGACACTTAGCCGTCCGCTCCCAGCGTCCGAACGACCGGGCGACCAAATCGATCACTACACGATTCTCACGTACTAGCTACTTCATACTAACTGCGCATCGCAGATTTTAAATACACAATTACGCATATTTTAAGTATTTGCTTTATTTAATTTTGAAATTATATTTATATTTTCCAACAATTGTAATTTTAAATGTTGATGATTGCACGATTTATTTTAAAACCCGATGCATTGCGAAGTATTTCTACATACCAACTAAAGTATACGAAATAGAAGCTAAAGACAACTATCAGATGTATATAAATTTTTAATAAGTATTTAAGCTGAAAGGATTTGTTTAAGTTTAATATACCCTTATAAAAGTTTTTAGCTTTTAGTTTTAAAATAGCAGTCTAAAAGTTTTTTTTACAGTTATAAAAAATTTCAAACTTCATTTTTACTGATATCTCTCAACTACCCCTTACTGAATTTTACTATTTTTAGTCTTTTATTAAAATAATATTTTCAGTTTATTAATTTTCTTAGCGTGACTCGCTAATCACTGTATTATTTAATTGTTAACTTTTGTAATAACCATACGAAACGATGGCATAACGGGCATTCACATTGAGAACCCTCTTAAATATAATAATGTAATGCTTTTACGAACATAAACCACATTTTCTCCATACGGAAAAAGAAGGTATTATTCCTACGGCGTCAAAATAATGTTGATCATAATACCAAAAATTTCCTAGCTTTTTCGCTCTTTTGTGATGTTTTGGCAAATACGAAATATGTATATCTTATTTATTCTAATTATCAACTAAATACAACACAAAATAAGAAAATCAATTTGATTACAATTTTTATATGTAGTTAGTACCACAACATGACTAAATTATAATAAAGAAATCTAATTTCTATTTAAGATAAGAAACCAAACGAGAGTAAGGAGGTAAGTACATCTGAAACATACCTATTTTGGAAGAAGCTTACATAAGGAAGAGCAGCAACGCCCTTCTTAATAACCAAAACGTTTAAACTATACATAGAGACATTAGAAATATCTACTGAGACATAGTTCCATAAAAATATCGTTAACAACATGATATCAGCTTTATAATTAAGAAGCTAAAGTCTATTTTTCTATATCAGAATATGTAGGAGCAGTTACATCGCTTTAAAATACTTGGGCGGGCCGCCCAAACGTTTAGCGACCGTTTAACTAAAATCTAGAGGTGGTTCTGAGGACACACCCACGAGGGCGATGGTTGTTTTCATATATTTTATAACGCTACATTCGAAAGTTACACAATCAATGAAATATAGGTAGCAACACTACGGACTATATAATGTATAACTCAGTATGTATTTAAAAGCAAGGTAAACTTTTAAATTCAGGAGTTTAAAATTCAGTATCGCCAGCCTAGACTCGAAATTATAGTTTTTCAAGGCTTTAACCACTAGAGACTAGACCACGTCAGTAAAATTTAAAGACTAAATACAAAAATAATACAATTTCCTTTCAATCACTACTTCTATTTTGTTTTTAAAAATCTGTGCGACTTTTAAAAATATACATAAATATAAATTACATTACGCACCGAGGGGAAACGTCGCTAGAAAATCCACAGGATTCCGACGCTGGGAAAAATTACGTAGGTACGTGTTTTTTACATTTCACTAATACCATATTTATAAATATATTGGTAGTTGGGAGTAGACAACCTGTAGATGATAATGCACCTAATAAAATTATTGTTTTTTAGTAGAGTTCAACAACAGTCGAGCAATTACATTTTTAACCGACTTAGAAAAAAATGAGGAGGTTCTCAATTCGTCTGTTTTATGTGTACCTCATAACTTTTTAATCGATTTGTATGATTCTTTTTTTAATCGAAACCTGATGCTTACTTTTTGAGTTATCTCTAAAAATGGTTATTTAATTGATTATTTTTTCAACAACCTACTTTGTATTACTTGTCGGTTGAATTAAAGTCGGTTTTTGTTTCGTTTGGGAGCAAACGTAATTATTAATAGAAAGATTAATTTTTATAGTTTTTATGAATATTGAATTTAATGACGAAGAAATTTTTTACAATTTGGGTCAATATGTTTTTGTTCACGTTGTTCGTTCTATTTAAGATCCAAGACCTCAATGTAATGTCAATTTATGTTCGAAAAGTTTTTATACTATATTGTACGTATTTTTTGTTTTTACACTATAGTGACAACTATATTCAACTCGCACATAGGCATGCAGAACCAGCCGTATTTAATATGATGTGTGATCGAATATTATAATTCGTAGAACGTTATAAATAGAAATAAATGTAAGGTAACACAATTATATCCGCTTTGAAGTCGTGAAAAGCGGCAGACTGGTTAGAACCAATTTATGCCACTTCTGTCGCGATACAATAATCTAATTTTAATATTTAAAAGTAGCGACACTAACCCGAACTCGCTCTTCTCCGTTTTCATGTTCTGAATACGAAATTAAAACGGGAAGTGCTTGAAACGGCGTTGGTTTTAGCACCCTTTAATGGAAAGTATTGCTTAATGAAAGACGTTCATTAAAATATCAATAAAAGGTGTGATTTAAAGAAAGTAATAACTGAAATAGGAGACAGTAATGTTTTAACAATGTAATCTAGATACTGTTTCAGTAACATTATTAATAAAAAAGTTCAGATTCTCTAACGATTACATAATATTTTATTTTTGCCATATTTGAAGTGTTTTTTAAGGATTTTTAATATTTACGATACAATATCATACGAGACAAAGATCACGCCTAAATAATGAAGGCACAGTTGCTCTCAGCAGTTTTTTAAATTCCCAAACTTAATTTTTTTAGAAATCTATATTATTTACAATACAAGTGTAGGTAGAATAATACCTATATTTTAATTTTGTCGTGGCTTATGTTGTAAGACTTACCTTTTTTCAAGTTTAATACAGCGTAACATTATTTTTTTATTAAATTACACAATAAACAATAAAACAGGGAGTCAGAGACTTAAATTGACAGAAAAAAACCCTAGTTTTAAAATCGAATCATTCAGCCATACAGAGTTAATAAAAGAGGCTGGAGACTTTTTTACTTTCATATATAGCTATATATATATATATACATATATAGATACAGCTATAATTATCTTTAACAGTTTCTTCAAAGCAAATCTGGTAGGTTTGAGTTACAAATCCCCAATTAGCAATATACAAGTCAGTTTATGCCGGCGTTTAAATTCGTTAGGAGCGGCTAATGTTGTATTCGTTCGCGGTTTTGACAAAGAATATAACTTACAGACTTGCTTACTGGTATTTTGTATCGATAGTCAGTCTGAAATAAAGAAATTCTTGTTGCGTAATAATTCGAATAAGACAAATAAAGTACCATAGTATTAAACTATTAGAACTACTTAAAAAGTTATATTTAACTTTATGACGTATGTTTTACGAAAAGAAATATTAAAGAAATAAGACTATTAAAATTTAAAATAAATTAAAATTAGTTTTTAAATAAAATATAAAAAAATATAAATAAAAATACAATAATAAAAATATTTTAATAATTATTTGGTTTATCTAACGCAATCCAAAAAAATATTTTTGTTCATTTTGCGATAAAACTAAGTATTATAATACACACACACAAACACACACATATTGTTATATTAATAACCAAACATAATTTTGAATAACGTAAATCAGCCACCATGAACGTCCACGTCCACCAACCACGTCTGTTATTCTTTTAATCTATGACGTCGACATCAATTGCGTATGTGAGTTGCGTAGCCCGCTAAGTGGATCTCCATTTTAACTCCTGAAACAAGCCGGTTGAGGCTTTCAGTCGGATCTCGGCATTTGCATGATTGGCATTACGCTGATTACAGCCCCCCTTCCACCCCCCCTCGGCATCACCTCGCTTGCCCCAGAAAGTAACGAAAACGTATGCAAATAAACCTTTTAGAATTTTAGCGACGTGGATTTGTTCAACTAACCAATTACTATTACTTTCATAATAGTGAGATTAAGCGGAATTTATAAATATTACATACTAGGATACCTCCTGTAATCTATTTCAAAATGTCTTATGCTCTGAATGTTTATTGATTGTTTATTATAAACACAGGATATACCTACAAGGTACAAATAAATAGTAAGTGCTTAACTAAGACTCATACTTACCTATATCTATACCTATCTAACCACCATTTGTCAAAACATGCGAAAAGATTAAGGTAACGTTTTTAACTAAAAATTTTCTCATTAATAATCTATTAAAAGGCGATAATTTCAAATATCTCTTCTTTGAGTTTACCAGCAACATTGCCCGCCGAAACAACTTAACAGATTTTAATAGTACAGCCCCGCGCCCGCCGCCTGCCCCTGCCTGAAGTGCTACAGAAGTGTCGTTTATTTACTCAAAGCATATGCAAATGGATGTTTTAAAATTTTAGGGAGCGAATGCCGCTTTAGTCCCCAAAGCACTTGCGAATATCAAAATGTAAATTTACCCTTTTATGTTTACAAATCATGTAAATAAAAGCGTTCGTTTTATTGACTTTAGCCAGTCACAAATTGACGCGTCCTTTTCAAACGAATCCAGTTAAAACGCTTTTAAGATATTCCTCTTTTAATTTTCATTTTATTTTTATATCTATATTGAGATTAGATTAGATTAGATTGGGATAGAAATCAAAATCGAATAAGGTTTCTAATATACAAATTATATAATCAATGCGTTATTTCAATGTTGCATTAACTATTGACTAACCAACCGTCACTGTTGGTTTGCATATTATTTACTCAGTATATATTGCAACAGTTGAACGTTCTTTTAAATACATAGACAGGAATATACATATAATACATATATTCATTATTATTTTTTATATCTTAAATAGCGAGTAGGTACCTCGAGATGTAAGATAAATATTGATACAAGTGAGTTTTTGTATGAGAGATGATATGATTAGACCAGCATTTTATAAATGCTTATAGAATGATTGCAAATAGTTGTGAAGTTAGGTGTTAACACTGCCTATGATTTGGTCAATATTCCTTGGCTGAATGTAAAATGAGAAGTAGGAAGACGGTGTCGCTCGCTCCGCTGCGCCTGCGCCGATCGCGCGCGACGCTCTCAGCTGATCGAGTTACAAAGCTATGCCAACTATCTCTAATAGTAGGCAATGTTGTGAGAAAATCAATCGCTAAAATTTAGAAACTTTGTGGTTAAGATGCGGGTGAGTGAGTACGAATACAAGTAATATAAACTAACGAGCAAACACTTTAACCTCAATATAAGAATGCTAAAACCAAGTACGTTCATATATAATAAAGACCTCTATATTATATCTTTTACCGTTTCCAGTTTTTTAACTTTTAGTTATATTTCACATAGCCCTTAATTTCAAAATATTTAGATTATTAAAATAAATAATTGATTTATAAAAAATTTTTTACTGTTAACATGATACTTTATAAGTCATACCATTTTTTAAACGACTTCAAAAAAAGGAGGAGGTTACTCAATTCGGCCGTATACATATATTTTAATTTAATCAAAAGCCGATGTTTATCATGTGGTCACATTTAAATTTCATCGAGATCTGACTACAACTTTTGGAGTAATCTTTGATAATGCGTATTTACTTGACTATTTTTTCGTCTACCTACGTTGTATTACTTGTCGATATAGTTGAAGTCGGTTTTTCTTCGTTTGCCTGCAAACACAATTATTATATCCCAATATCATACTTTTATGTTTTTGTACACTTTGAATATGCGATATTCTAAAAACTACCTTTACATATCGTTTTATATTATTGTCGGCGTGAATACATAAATTGACAACTATCAAGTTCGAATTCAATTTAAAAGGAATAACTGGAAACAAGCTACTCCAGCGGTTGCCAACCGCAGAGCAACTCCGTGTCTCTTTATATAACCATCAAACCGTCTTCGTAGCGACGTCAGACCAATGGGTTGAAAACTCCTGCTTACTGCATCGGGAGACGTGTTCACATACTCTATTAAGCACAGATAAACATACAGATGGAATGCTGACCACTATTATAATTCATTTGTTTTCAATTCAAGTTCGGGTTTGTCATTACAGATTAGATCACAGTGTGAATACAATTCTGCTTAAAAATCACTGAATAGGTGTAATATTGACATACACATGACTGCTAAGGTTATGTATATGACAAGTACGTAACATTATATGTGCAATAATAATAATATCAAATTGTAACACAAAAACTACAATTCCTTTTCAAAGTATATTTACATCATGTATTTAGGTACTGTTTTATATTACAATATTTTATGCATTTTACTGTTTTATCAATAGAACATATAAGACTACGACATAGTGATTGTCTATTACCTAATACGGTAAAGCTATAATGTATTTTGAATTTTCACACAACCCTTACGGATATGGGTGGGTCATAGTTTCCAGTGATCAATGTTAAGTAATTTATCTTAAACTATTTATACTCAAAATAAATATGGTATATCCACAAAAGAGTAATGTTTGATTTAAAAAAATCTGTTGATAAAAACAAAACATTGTGTATAAAGAAACAATACAATCTCAACCTTCTTTGTCTCTACTTAACTAGGTATCAACTATTAATATAAAAATATAATGTAATCTTTGTAATATAATGCTGCGTGCTTTTACACGGTGTGGATGTGTGTGTGCGTTGCGGTCTGCGGCGCGCTGGTAAACGGACGGTTATATCGACTAAACACTGTTCAACTGCTGGACCGCGCCTCTGGTCTACGCGATAGACTAGCTATTGTGGGGTTCGATTATTTGACGAACCCTTTTTCTTAAAAGAAAAACTATTCACATTTTCTTTTATTTTTGAGCATTTTAATGTTCGAATCGAATGAGGCCTTAATTTCTTTGTAAAATCGCAAACTTTTAAAATTGCTTTTAATGATAAAGATGATAATGTAGGTACTTAACTGTGTCTAGTGTGTGTGTGTGTGTTTAAACCAGAATATAATATTAATACTAAAATTTGACTACTTATTGAATTATAAATAAAGATATATCAATAAAGAAGTACGACCATACTCTCAAACAACTTCAAATCCTATAAAATCTACATTAAGTCAAAAAGGTAAAACAATTATATTATATTAAGTAATAAAATAAAGCATCAATGATTTCACCTTACACTAAAAACACTGAAATAGAACTTTATACCTATATACCGACACTATAAAGTATAAAAATAATAAATGAAGCTACATTATTAAGCAGGCAATTGTAAACCGATATATCGTAGTTAAACTATTGGTAAATGTATATCGGTGTCGGGTAAGCTGAGCCGGCGTGCGGCTACCTCACCTCAGCGCTTCGTGCTCGTACGAGCAGACACTCTTTATTTCAAATGACAAGCATTTGGTGCACTGATCACTGGCTCGGTTTCTCTCGTGAGATAAATTTAATAAGATTTATTAACAAGTACCACATTTGTACACTGTCTATTCGAAAATTATGAGTTTTAAAACGTAGAGTTAAGAGAGATAACATTTGTTTGAAACTTACGTACCTGCTTAAAACAAATAAATTTTGATTTAAATATTATAATGAAAATGCTATGAATATTGTTATAAAATTATATACTTTGAACATAATCACGTTTTTATCATTAAACCTACCTTTCTATCGTGTTATTTTTCAGATTTGAAATTCTTAACTTAGAAAATGCTTGATAAACTAGTAAGCTTTACAATATTTTTTTAAATTATTATTTAAAAATGAATGTACGCTAAAAAAATTACTAATCATCTAGCGGGAAATTAATTACATTTAAATCGACGATCCTTGACCACAAATTACTGAGCCACGGCTGTAAATTTAAAAAGGAAATTAATAAGGATACTATTATTTATTAGTGATTCATCAATTACTAGAAAAAGCTTGCTTGTACTATTTTATAGTCCTACCTTAACACTTACTTTTTACTATTTTTACGCCTTAAGGTTGACTGGTAGATAAGGCTGTACGGCCTTAAGTCCGCCTTTTGCGCAACCTGTTATTCTCGATGTGTTTTTATGTTGTTTTTTTTTTTTGAGTTGTGTAATAAAGTTTAAATAAATAAATATTGTTCATTTTATAAATATAATATATAATTGTGCTGTGTGGCTACGGCACTAAAGAATTTAGCCACCCCCTCTCTTCCCGTGGGTGTCGTAAGAGGCGACTAAGGGATAACAAGGTTCCACAACCACCTTGGAACTTAAGAAGCCGACCAATGGCGGGATAACCATCCAACTGCTGGCTTTGAAATACACAGGCCGAAGACGGGCGGCAGCGTCTTTGGTGCGACAAAGTCAGTACTGCGGTCACTAACCCGCCTGCCCAGCGTGGTGACTATGGGCAAACACATAAGTTCACGTTATTTTTGGCGTAAACTTGTGGAGGCCTATGTCCAGCAGTGGACTGTATAGGCTGTAATGATGAATAATAATAAAAACAAACCGGCCAAGTGCGAATCAGACTCGCGCACCGAGGGCACCGTACAAGTAAAATTATAAAAATATTTTTATTATATAACGTAAATATTTTTTTTTTCCTTTATCTGTGCTATAAGACGTTGCTTCGTACCAAATTTCAAGATTCTGTGTTAACGAGAAGTACTGATTACTTTTGATTCTCTTGCCAGTGTCGAAAATTTTCAGCATAAACGGCTTTATCTTTTGATTGCGTTGGCTTAAAATTTTGATTTTTTTCACCGCTGCAATGGACAGTAGACCTGAGTATTTGATATGAATTTCAGCTTGATATCTCCACGCTTTCCCGAAAAAGGGGGACTTGACACACAGACGGACAACAGAGTGATCCTTTTTTTCCTTTTGAGGTATGGAACCCTTAAGGGTATAAAAGATGTATATGATAACAACCGGGACCGACAGCTTAACGTACTCTCCGGGTGGGGAGACCCACTAACAAACAGACCGGAAATAAATATTTTTATAAACACAATATCCCTGCTAGCGAAAAGCGAACCCGTGACCGTCGGTATTTAGGCACCGCCGACACGGCACACGCACCATTACGCCAGAGTGGTCATTATAACTAAATTTTAAATAACTAATTAAAAAAATGAACGTCTTAGATACACTCAACGGCTTTCAGTACGATTTACTCGTTATATATCGCGGATTCCGAAACACAAATACAAACAAACACATCCGCCCAGAATATGACAAACATCTATGGGGCCGCTCATACATACTTTTTCTGGGAATCAACCGTGGCAGCCAGTGCAACAGCAAGTTTCGTGACCGCGGCACCGCACAGTGGTCCCGATTTAATAAAATATGGACATTGATGCTAAAGGCACGAAAATTTTACTGATGGTTAACACTAGAATAACTAATAAGACAAAAAAAATATTATTATCCTATCACGACTATTTATTGGTAAAAAAAAAATAATTACTTTTTTGTATGAAAAAAATTACATTTCTGTTAATTTCTCGAAATTCTAAAGAGTTTTCAAAATGGTGATCACATAAGTGAGGAAACAAGTAATTCTGAGTATTTCATACGAAGATACTTTCTCATCTCTTATCTCTGTGTCATTTTGAGTTATTACAGGTTGAAAAACCGAATTTTAACTTATTAGCTTGAACCATAAGAACCATGAAAATAATAATAAAAGTAAGATCAAAAATGGACTGGATAATAATATATAACGTACATAATATTAATATTTTATTTAATAAAAATACTGGGAGTATGTTCTAGTTACTTCTTTTTATTAAAAACGCTATTTTTAAGGAAATCTGCAATCTGGTCCCCACAAAATCTTAAGGTAGGAGATAGACTATGATTGATGGGAAAATTTTCACTGTGGTTTCTAATACTTCTTATGCAGCGGTTGTTGGCGTGAACTTATGCAGGCCTATGTCCAGCAGTGGACTGCGATCGGCTGAAATGATGCTGATGATGAGCGACGGTAATACAACACGAAGGTTTTTCACAAATTTTGAAATATCTGCTGAAATAACTGGCATTCAACCTGATGAGGTTTGCAGCTATTTTACAAACTATTACATCTGAGCAACTTATTAATAAGCCTTTTTAGGGAATATTGTAGAGAAACAGAAATACTTTATATTAACTTATACACATGATATTACATACCTTCAAGTGTTCATAAGCTGTTGCTTCATGGTGCAGACATTTGTGAAAGTTTCTCATTTATTCCCATAGGCATGCGTTCCGAAGAAGCATCCGAAGCGCGAAACAAAGATTTTCGTAATGTTAGACTGGCCCACACAAGAAAAATCGGTAGAGTTCAAACTAATTTGGACATAATCCAAAACTTCCTAATTAGCTCAGATCCCTACATCACTCATATTAAACAAAAATTTATTCGATCGCAAAAAAATTATTCCCAGAGGCCAGCGTATTGATCTTAAACACTTCAGAGGAAACAGAGATTTATCAAGAAAACGTTGACCCAAATATTATGTGCGTTTTGTTTCTAGTGGACTAAACTACTACTCATAAATGAAGGTCCCCCCGCCCTCCGCAACCGTGCGAACCCCGCTGCGTTGAGTTTGTATTTCTTCAAACTTATCTCAAAAACTATTATTAAATTTATAATTTTCAAACATTGTAAGCATTTCAGTTACTATGTAACTCTGCGTTTCCTAAAGAGTGTCCTAGGCGACGCAGCGTCTGTCTGACACTGTCTAAATCGTCGTTATAATAATATAACAGAAATGTAATTTGTTTCATACAAAAAAAGTAATTTTTTTTTACTAAGAAATAGTCGTGATAGGATAATAATATTTTTTTGTCTTATTAGTTATCCTAGTGTTAACCATCAGTAATCCTCCAATGTGCCTCTAGCATCAATGCCCATATTTTATTAAATCGGGACCACTGTGCGCCGTATGAATCGCAAAACAATAAAAGTAATATCCATTAATACATATGTGTCAGTAAAAACTATCTACTCAGTCAATAATAATATTAATTACTGAGTAGATAGTTTTATTAACAATTAATAGTTATAGTGATAGTTTTATTAACATTAACAAAGTCATCAGTCAATTTACTAAGCACTGGTGGGCACGAGCACGATATTGCACGATAATACACGATAGTATTTACAATACGATATAATACTACACGATATTTATGAACCCATACACAAAAATTATTATGAAATCTTACCTCCTTTTCTAACAAACATCAGGCACAGAAATAGACACTTTCGAACAATTTAACATGTAAAAATAATTGTATGTTAATGCAACATTGTCCGTATTCGTCTTACATAAATATTCAAGCCATTTTAACTGTTAGACAATTAAAAAATTAAACAAGTGAACGTTAGCTCTGATAAAGCACAATCTTTAAATTTGATTAATTTGACGCACGTTCCACTTAAAAAGGCATTATTGTCTACAACGTTAACTAAAGTGCAATTATTATTTTTTTTCACTTTATTGTTCTAGTGAAGTTTAATGTTCGTTTGTATGAGAACTCACCGTTAACTCATGAATAATAAGAAGCAGACGCTTCGATCATTAATAGCAAGTGTTTTTCCTCGACACTATGATTATTTCTTCCTATTACTCAGTGTTTTACAAAGTGAGCGCTCAAACTATAAAGTTTTTCATAGTTCAACATAAAATCGCTTTCCACATCATTAGGTACCATACTACTTAGTTTATTAACCCGTGGTATAGCCGCTTGAAAACGTCTCCATATTTGTTTTAACTGCAACTTATAATTGCAACGGTTATATGAGTTTCTCATTGAATTTGTAATTTTATTGTTATAGGCATTTTGACACGGAGCATGTAATTCATTATTATTATAACGTGTATTGGTACTTTCAAAGAACTTTTGAAATTTTAATTTATAAATTGTAGTAGTTATACAGGTATGTATGTAGTACTTTTTAGGTCTTTGTATAATAACTATAATATCAAATTATTTTTATTTCATCATGCTAATGTAAATCATAATAGCTACATAACTTTTTTTGTTTATATTTATTTCAAACAAGTATTTTATTTTTAAAAATCTTTTTAAAATTGTAACAATGTTTGTCTACAGATACAGAACGTAATAAAGCAACATGTGACGCCCACAAACGTTTCTGCGATAGTAATAAATTTTAAACATCACCATTAATTCCCTGAAAATAGTTTCATTTAATATGAAAAATATAAAAATTCATTATTTAGTTTGTATTTGTACTCTTAATTCTTTTAAAAAGGAAGTCATTTAATACCTAATTAGTTAGAAAATAACAATTTAAATGTTTCGCTAAAAAGCGCGCGCTGTCTCCCATGTACAATGTTACGATGATTATAATTGATAGCGTTTCTCATTCACTCAATTATATTAAATGGAGTGAATGTTAGCTGTTTCCCGCTTTGAAACAATAACGATAATCAGACGGCAACATCTCGCGAACAATGACACTGCGATTTACTAATGTGTCCATGAGTGCTCGTAGTAACCGAATGCGAATAAATATATATTTCAGTTTAAACAAGTTAAAGATATTTTAATAATTTATATATTATTACTAACTACTTTATGTATAAAAAAAAATTGCTTGAACCGCAAACATATTAAATAGATCATACTCGTACAGGTGGTACCAGCCTAAAAAAAAATAAATTACCTCACCTCACATCTCGATTTAAAGTTGGAATACACCGAGAAATGTGTAGGTGCCCTAAGTGCCTATGTACTTGTGATACCTTTATTTAAAATCGAAACATTTTGGGCAAACAAAAGTAATACTATCTACAAAATATATATATTTTTTAACTCGAATTAACTGAAAATAAGAGCGTTTTCTTTTTTTTCCAATTTTCATTTACTTTTTTAGAATGTTTTTAAAACTCGTTATTTAGTTTACTCGTTATTTTATCTATAACAAACATTACTGACAAACTTCAAATAGCAGAACTCACTCATCAACCATTATTTCTAAAGAATTAAATTTCTAAAAAGCTAGATAAAGCTATTTAGTACATACTATATTTCAGGTTATCTGTTAGTTTTATAAAGATGTTTAAAAATAATCTCTATTTAAAAGTTTAGAAATTATAATATAGGTTATTGTTTGGTCTTGACATGCTAACCAAACTAATTATATTTATATAGATATATAATTAGTTCTAGTTAGATATCTATATATATAAAATAAATAAATACTAGTCATGAGTTTTATTGTAATATTATATTTATTAATTCCATTTTTCTACAATCATGGTGAATGTAATCTTTTAACCGACTTCTCACGGAGCTGTTATACTGTTAACCTAACTACCTGTAAGCGGTGCATGCATAACACTTAAAAATTAAAAGTTATTGTTTTATTAAATGCGTGGGAATGTTTAATTAGATAAGTGGGATAAACGGAACTGAACACATATCATTTCCGATGAAAGTGACACCAACATGTCGTGATATAATGTACGATTTAAGGCTATTTACTTTCTAATAAAAGCAGGCTCGAGTCTGTCACGAGTCACTCTTTTACAAAAAACGTACATAACTAATTATATTCAAATATCTTTTTCTAAATTACAAATATCCCGCGAAATAAATTTACGAATACATGTTATCAGAAAAAAATGTAGCAAAAACTATAAACATTTACTTTGAATTGACACCTTAACCCATTGGATTATATAATTATAATATATTTTTTTTTCTCAATTAATATTAAATCTGTTTCTATATATCTATTATATAAATCAGTTATAAAAATTTGAGACGACCTGCGTTTAGTAATCTATTTATTATTCATTACTAATTCCGCTACATTCCTCATCAGTTTTTTTTTTATTTATCAAAGCCAATTTATTTAAGTACCTGCGATGCATGAATAGATTACTTAAAAATACAGTAGCGCAACGCATGATATGCCAAAAAAAATAATAAGCTCACCAGAAAGCAAACAAAAATTGGTTCCACACTATTTAAAATGTATTCCGAACTCATCGAAAATTAGTTTTGGAAAAGTTTCATAAGAACACGCCCTCCCCATCCCGTCATGTGCACAGCTCGGGCACTCATTAATGAGTTGAGCTACAGCAAAAAATATGTTCGTCTACACAATACGGAGGCGCATGACTCGCCGCTCCGCGATCAATTATTAATAAAAAGCGGGCCGCTTCATTGAAAGGGCGATTAGCTCAATATTTATATGGAATATTCGGTATCAACGGCGCTTTGTGCTCTTAATTCGGTGGGTCATGACGAAGCGCCTTTGACTCCACCGCCCAACGTATACACCAACTGTCCCACACGAAGCATAACGAAACATTCAAGTTACAACTATTGCATTATTTTAATCAATACATCTGTATTTATACAGTACAAACACATCTCAATGTAATATTCTGTAATCCATTAAAGAAAATTAATATATGTCTCTTTTATAGCGTAAAAAAATAAATAAAAAGAGGATATCTTATTATTTAAAATTGGTTCACGATTATTCGTCAATAAATACGTTTTCTGCTACGTGTTGAATTAATTTTGGTTATACGAAATGAGTAAAGCGATATAAATTTTTTTATAACAACTTACAAGCAACCCACTAAGCTTGACTTATTGTACTGCCGAATTGACTTGCTTTTTGAATAGAAATTGTAGACCGTGAAAGCAACTATTATGCCGGCATAAATGATCTAATCTAATACATTTCACAAGCACATCAATCAAAAGTCCGCGTCGGTAGTATTAAATTCATAACAAAAATTTATGTTATTAAGATCTTAGTACTCTTAAGACATCATTTCAATCAAGATATATAAGCCCAGCTTTATACAATACATAATTACCCTACTAATATTAACGTACATTTAGTTATTTACATTAGTCTTAAATTAAATAGACATTGTATTTAATGTGATAAAAATTGGCAAGTTGCTCATGACTAATGGATTTTTTCATACACTGGAATAATTTAAATCAGATAAAATAGGCCTCGTTTTACATAAGCGGTATCTGCCAGAACAATTTTTCAGTAGAGCTGATGCTAATGAAAAGGCCTTTTCACGAGCTTTGGCGCCGGCTAACATGCAAATGTGCCGTTTAATGATGCGCGAAGCTACACAACACAACTATACAGGCGCAGATAACAAATGGCAGATTATATAAATGTACCACTACTTTTTGACTATCGTTTCCTAAGTAAATAACTCTATTTTTATCTATTTTAAATAACAATATAAGTTTGTTCTTGCGTAATTCAACTTATCACTGGCAGCTGTTGTTGTAGGTACAGTACAAATAAGTAATTGATGCCATTTAAATAAAGACATTAAAAATAATAATGTTTATTTTATTAATTTATCTTCGTCAATATGAAGTCATTTTAATATTGTCCCCGAAGAGAAAACTTCAACCTTGAAAAGACCGTAGATTACAGCATGAAAGCGCTCAACAATACTCTTTTAATTTTTCATTATGGAGCAGTAAAAACATCGTAAATGAGGGCGACAAAAAAGTATTTGAGACTAACAAAAACCGCGAGCTGGGGCAAAATTCGCAAATCATTCCGTCGTAATGATGGCCGCTTGAAAAAAATTTAAATATCAAAAGGCCAGACGAGGCACGGTAATGGTTTAAAATCATTTTTCATTCGAGTCACTTCTGAGTCAGAAATGAAAACGGTAGCCATCGCCTGCCCTCGCATTAATCTCAAGTCGGCTCTCAGTTAGAATTTTTGGACAAGGTCCATCTTTTATTTATCGCTTCTTACAATGCGTTTATATTTTTAGGTAAGTACATAATTTATATTGCGGTTAAGGAAATATTATAGTTTTTTTTTTTTTTTAATTATATTATTAAAATAAAAGAATTTTTGATTTATGTAAAATAAACTTTATTTACAATTAATTGTAGTTTTATTACATGAAAGTAAACGAAACGTTATTTGATCTTTTTCTTTTTATGCATATATGTGTCGACTGGTGGCAGACCGCTGTCAAACTCACTGGCGGTGTGCATGGAACTTTGTTTGTTCACTACTGATCTATTGCCGAACATGCCAACTTTCATTTTCGGGAAACTGTAACAAAATACACAATCTTCAATTATATATATTTAATGAATACACTTATATGAAATAAAACTAACTATGATTCCGGTAAAATAACAAAGTGTCTATAAAAATAGCGCATTTGAATTCTAAAATCTAGTCTTAATAGACGTGAAAAAAGTTTACCGAAATATGATCAATGTGTGTCATGACACATTTTTACAAGACTTGTTCATTGATCCTATACTCTACGTAAGTTTTTCGTAATAAATTGCAAAGAGACAGCTACTGAACTTAAACTAACTTAAAGCATATGAGAGTATAGAAACTATAGTATATATGACATTTTAAAACAATAATGAAGAGCTATCTAAATAAAACCAGGATAGATTTAAATAAATAATAACGTTCAATGAAATTAATTACGGTGACCTACCAGCGCTACATTGAATCAATTTCGTCAAGATATGTTAGAAATCGATCAGTAAAAAATATATTTCATAGCTTTTGACATTTTCCTTGGACGTTATTATGTAACGTTTAAATTGGGTTATCATTTCTGAAATTAGAACTTTTAAGCAAGAACACATCTCTTCGATCTAACTAATGTATTCATGATACGAGTATATAGATGAAGATGATTTTGCAGACGTAAAAAGCAATGAAGAAAAAATATATTTCTAAATGGAAAACGATTTAATATTTAATATATAAACGATTGGCGTAATTTTTGATACAATGAATTGAAACCTTAACATCAATATTAAATATTTAAAAAAAAAATCGAAAAGGTCGTGATTTGAAAAACGGGGGCAGAGTAGAAAATCGATTTTTCTAAAAGTTTTAACACCACTCACCCAGGTCGCTTCTTCTCCTCCTCATTTTGCACTGTCAAGCGGTTGCTAGGCTTGTCCTTCCGTGCTCCAGGGTCGGCCTTGGCTCGCCTCGCTAGGGCTGCCGGTGTCTCCCTGAGGGCGAAGGCTTTAGCCGCGTGTCCAAGATGCAGCTGCCGCGCGTCCAGCCACATGCGGACGTCGCGAGGGTAGCCCGAGTAGAAACGCACCCACGATGTATACGCTACGAGCAACAATTACATTCATTAAAAAAAATCAATTGACTAATTTTTTTTACAACTAAAAACAGGAAAATAATTTTTAAAATCGAGCCAAGAGCGCCGATGATTACAAATTAAACAGATATAGGTATAGAGATCCACTTTAACTTTTATTACCTCTTGACTTTTAGCCACTTGTACACACTAATACGGGTATAAGTGTCTATAGGTATTTTAAGCTAGAAAGATACGCCAAGACCGAGATTTTATAAATCTTATGATTTTAGAAAATATCATTTTTTACAATATTTATAAAATATCACTGTCATGTACCTAATTCTTAAAATTAGTATTTATATTCCTTGCGCAACTGTACATATATTACTATCAAATTTATTATTAGACAAAATTGGATTGTAACTGTAATTAAGAAAAGTTCACAGACAGCGATGCTTAATGAAATCGTATAATAATACAAATTATAACAAGCAACAACAATTATAGTGCGTGCGTGCTATTCTATGACACAAAACTTTGGATCTGTTTAGTAACAATTTAAGTCATCTAGGTAAATATAGTCCTATTATTAAAGTGAAAGTCGTGAATTTATATAGATTAATTTAAAACTTCAAATAATGATGGAAAATATCATGAGATTTGTAAAAAATAATTTTGTTATTGACTCATTAACCATTGATTAAAATTACATAATGTTTAGTAACAACACTATATAATATTCGTAATATTATGGATAGAGATATTTTAGACCAATGAGTGCTTAAATTTTAAGGAACAACGGAAGTAGAATAACATAAATAATAAGAACTTATAGGTGTAAAATTGCAAAATATATGACGTCACACTAGGTGGGGGGGGGTTATAAATGTGAATATCCGTGATAAGGACGGGGGATGTGTCAAAAAATCATGAAATTCATCTGACGTAATTAAAGGATGGCCTGTTAGTACAATTAGTGAAATGATAAAGCTCGTGGGCACCTCTGCTGGCGCGCGCGAGCCAGGCGCGCGAGCTGTGCGCGGTGCGCTCGAGGCGCGCCTGCAGCGCCACGGCGGCGCGCTGCGGGCTCGGCGCCGCGGGCACGACGCTCTGCAGCGAGCTCAACGCCTTCATCTCGTCCGACTGGCGCAACCTGGACACGTGTCGTTATTAAATTAACACGGTTATTTTTATTTCTAAAATTGTTTGTTTGTTTGTATTCGTAGATTATGTCGAAATGTCGATCTTCGCAAAATGAAAATAAAAAAACATGAAATGAAAATAAACAACACACGCTTCAGCCTGTAATATCCCACTATTGGGCATTGGCCTCTTTCCCCATGTAGGAGAAGGATCAGAGCTTAATCCACCACACTGCTCCAAAGCGGGTTGGCGGATATATTCCCTACTATGAGTAACGATCGCTATCAGGTGTACATGATAACAATCGGGACCGACGGCTTAACGTGCTCTCCGAGGCACGGTGGGGAGACCCACAAGGACTGCACACAAAACAAACACACACATTTAATTATTTCTACAGTCCGACCGAAACAGGTCTTGTGCCGAAGCCGAAACTAAAATCGAAATTCGGCCGCTCCTTATTTATTTCATACTATATTGAGCAGAAATCATCATATCAGAGAGAGAAATAGAATGAAGAATAATCAATGCTTGGAAACGGTTTTGGTCCCTTAGAGAAATAATGAAGGATAAAGATATGCCAATGAAAGGAAAAAAGAAAGTATATGAAATATGCATTATGCCATGCTTACTATATGGGTACCAGACATGGGCGCTAACAGAACTACAAGAAAGTAAATTAAAAGTTTGCCAAAATTCAATAGAAAGAAATATTTTAGGCATAAAAAGGTGAGATAAAGTGAAATTGCAAGAAATAAAAAAGAAAACAAAATTTAAAACTACAAACGCAGTCTACAGACAGCTTAAATGGCGTTAGACGGGACATGTGTTAAGAGAAAATAAAGAGAAATGAACTAAGTTAGTAACAGAATGGTATCCAAGAGACAGTAAAAGAAATAGAGGAAAACAAACGAAAAGATGGGAAGATGACTTCAAGAAAATATGTAGCTGGTCTGCTATGGACTCGCTTAGCAAAAGGTAGGAATACGTTACATCTTTAGAGGAGGCCTTTGTCGACAGACAAGCTATTCCACACAAACACCCAGTTGCCGATCATTCAAATACAAGTTAAATTTAATTAAGTCATTTTGTTTTTTAGAAAGTAGGCATATATTATTATGTATTAATGTTAAGGAAAGAAGCAGTAAAAAAGCTATTTTATTTTATTTGACTATTATATTTATATTGAGCACATTATCCTCGTAATGTTATAAGATCTATGTTAAGGACAAAACATAAAGAAGTTGCAGCCCAAATACAGTTCCCAAAATCATTAACTGACGGCCCGGTGACCGAAATACCGGTGTCATAATACACAAGATGGAAACTTTTTTTTAAAAAAATTTAAGGAAATTCAGCAATTTATCAATTTATACTTTCTATCAAAATATTGTCAACGTTGAAGTCATCTATAATTTTAACAATGTCAATATTAACTAATTTTACAAAATTTGGACCTTCGTTAATTTGTGGCGTAACTCATAATCACTCATCATCATCACTTCAGCCTATTGACGTCCACTACTGGACATAGGCCTCCACAAGTTCGCGCAAAAATGGCGTGAACTCATGTGTGTGCCCATACTCACCACGTTCGGCAAGCAGGTTGGTGACCGCAAGGCAGTAACTCATAAGTAGGTACCTAAACCTAAATTGGGCCTTACGATTTTATAGAAATACAATATTTAAAACAAAAAAGCTGAACTAAATAACATTATTTGGTTATCTTACCTTATCCGCTTTTGTTCTAGATGCCTCACAAATTCAGCTTCGCTTGGCAGAAGGAATAACACGGCAGCGCCGACTTGCGCCGCTCGACCTGTTCTTCCGACCCTATACGATAAACATATATGTGTTTATATCTCTGTAGAAATGTAAAATAATTTACAACATATTTTATATTAAGGCACCGAAAAATATTTAGCAATCTATTTCAATAATTCAATCGAATAATTTTTTATTGTATTACACTGTTAGAGCCTCTAAGTCTTAACGTTCTAGTGTAGTACAATTGGTTGTAAGTTTGGCAAATACACACACATATATATATATATATATATATATATATATATATATTCAGCAACTCATATATATATATATATGAGTTGCTGAATTTTTTGAAAACTTAAAGTAATTCAATTTTTTTTTGGGCCCTACGATTGTCTGGTTTAGATTCACGTGAGTAGCAATGGGACATTTCTATTAAGTTTACTCGCAACCCCTGCAGTTTATCATTACGTAGGGTAATCGCCATTAAGCTTCATCATTAAATCTTAGATTATGTTGCTGCAGTAACAATTTTATTACAAAAATCATATAGGTAGCCGAAGTCAAGTACATAGTCAACTTTCGTGAAAGGTTTAGACTAAGAATCTGGAAGAGCTGAAATTTTTAGCGAAAATACAAATAACTAAAAAAATAAAAAATAATTGATCAAATCCTTACCTGTGAACGTAATCTGTTGCTGATGCCGGAGCACAAAACTGTAGTACAAGATCAACGCGTGGTATATCAATACCTCTTGCAGCCACATCCTTGACACAAAAATATATAAAAATATAAGAAATATTCCAAGAAATATTTTAATTGAAATAAAAAGACTAAAATTAAAACAAAAAAAAAAACGCAACAACATAAAATCTAAAAATAAATTTAAATGTACTTATGTAAAAGATAAAAATAATGAAATTTAAATTAAAGTGTTTGTCATATTTTTCTTGAAATATTTTTTCTTATCTAAATAATATATTATGCGAAATATCAAAATTCTACAATATTTTAAACTTTTTGAAGACAATGCAGTCTTAATTTATGTAAATAAAAAAATAAATAAATATAATTTCCTCAAAAAAATTAATTATTTTATCAGACGCTTCCATTGAATTTAATTAAATAAAATTATTTATTTAATTAATAGTTTTTAACAAAGTTTTACAAGATTTATATCAAATATGCAACGGCAGTGTTATCAATAAATGCGATTTATTACACGCGATTATGAGTTAAGGAATTATTTGTATATTATTTTATTATTAGACTGTAAGATATTGGCTCAAAACGAAATCTAAATAAAGAAAATATAATTTAAAAAATACTAGCTGAACTGACAGACGTTGTTATCCTGTATTGCGACTATCAAAAACGTGAAATTTAAATAGAAAAAAAAAATCGGAATTGGGAATCTACTCAGAAACTGGAAACCTACTTAGCTAGCTGTACGAAATATACTTTACGACTTATTATCATACACAAAAAATTTAAAAAAATCCGTTAAGAAGAAGATGCGATGATGACATAATGACAAGAGATTTTTACATATTAGATATATATACTAATTTAAACTTACACGTAAGAAAATAAAACAAATAATTAACACCCACATAAACACAACGTTAATACAAGCATACATATACATACCGTACAGATGAGCAGTCCTCTCTTCGCAGTACGAAATTGCTTAAACACTTCGATACGATGCTCGTGCGGCATAGAACCGTGTAAGCTGAATACATCTAAATCGTGAGGTACAATCCCACCTTCCGCTGGTGCTTCATAATCCATTTCAAATTCCGAATCCGAGTCATCACCATCATCTTTTCTTTTACCCTTAGAATTATTCTTCTCAGCCTCACTTTTCTCTTCTTTACCAGTCAAAACAGTCTCTATTAAAATGGAGAGGTAGTCTACCATTTCTAAAGTTGCCATAAAAACAATCATTTTACCGCCCTTTTTATTTAAAATACAATGTTCGACAATGAGAGAGCATAATGTTACAAGTCGTAGTTTCATTGGCACTACTAAGAATGTCTGATTAACTGTTGCTGGTAAAATTAGTTCATCTTCAACGATAGCTGTTTTAAGCGCTTCTACAAAAGTATTTGCTGGCATAGATTCTTCATTTTCGTTTTGTTCCTCTTCAACTTTTTCAACTTTTGGCTCTTTGGCTTCTAATTCTTTTTGGACTTTAAAATATTCGTAATCCGAATCACTGTCACTTTCGTCGTTCATTGGTGCAACTTTAGTATTATTCATTTCTACTTTACTTTGGCTATCTCCAAATAATTCAGGATGTTTAGCACCATTGAATGCTTTAAGACCTAAAGAACAAACAATCTCATGATTAAACAAAAAATATCGTTTTTTCCAAATAATAAACTTGCGTTGGCGCAGTTTGTAGTAGCCCTGCTTCCTGCTCCGCGGGTTGGGGGTTCGATTCCTGCTTGAGTCTGGGTGTAATATTGGTATTTAGATAATTATATATGTATTATTTCTATGTATATTTAAAAAAAATAGCTATAACAGTCCGCTGTTACCTATAACACAAGCATTAAGTTTCTTACCATAGGAACAGACGACCGTATGTATATGCTATACGATATTTATTTATTTATAAAAAACAAATATATTATAAATAAAATATTATTAAAGGGTGATTACATGACATTTTTTTAATATGATTAATTCCACCCATGTTTATGAAAGAACTTATTGAGAGTACTAAAGTTTTAACATGTTCCACTTTATAAACTTTACAATACATACCTCCTCGACTTTCTTGTATATTATCAATGTTTACAGACAGTACATTTGAATTTTTCGTTTTTTCCTTTAAAGTTTCGCTTGTATTATTATGTTTTATAGCTTCAGATTTTACTTCATTCGTTTTCACATCTATATTTTTATTATTTTCTTTTATAGAATCTGCGATAAGTGCTTTGCCATCAGCAGTATCTATAAATACAGGATCCTGCATAGTTATTCCTGCTAAATTTTCAACCGCCTAGATAACGAAAATATTTTATGTAATTAATGTTTAATCTATATTTATGTCAATTCAATTAATGCAATTAAATTATTCCCTTAAAATAATAAAGTTAGTTCTAAAATTTACTACTTAGCTAAGAAACATTGTAATGCCAATACCTTAGTAAGAGTAGCAGACAAGAGAATAGTCTGCCTTCCTTTAGATAAAAATATTTTTGTTAATGGATGTTCAATATTATGCTCTACTGGTTTTTGTTCCTCATTTTGTACATTTGGCTGATCATCATTGTCGACTGGCTTTTTCGTAATTGTTTGTTTTACAAGAGCAATTGGATCATAAGTTGCAGCTTTTTTGTGGTCTTCAATAGCTTTGACAATTGCAGCTACATCCTTTTCATAACCCATATCTAGTAATCTATCAGCTTCGTCTAATACAAGGCACCTATAGAGTGAAATATTAATTTAGGAAATACTAAATATTTCAATTACTGAAAAATAATTGAGGTAATCAAATTTGTAACATCTGCAACGTTGTCGAAATATCGGTAGATTTAAAATCACATTTACGGTAAGTCCCTAAAATACCAAATAAAACATTTATATAAAAAAAAAAACAGTGAATGGGAGGCGCGAAAAAATAGGTTCTTAAGAAAAAACATTAATGTTACAATTATATTATTTAATTAATTTACCATAACCTTCTAGGAAAAAATAAACTTAAAAAACTTAAGAACAAGATCAATTTTAATTAAAAGTTAATCATTAAAATACCTAACATAAGAGGGCGGATCGAAAACTTCGCGACCTGTTATACAAACGTATATTTTATTTTTACATTCTATGGCTGTCACCTTAGAGTATACATTACAGTTGTAATGTATACTCTAAGGCTGTCACAGTATTAAAAAAAAGTATAAAATTCTTAGACCGATGATTAGATTTTTAGTACGATGAAACCCATTGTAAAAGAAAGAGAATACAATGAAAATGAAAGGAAAAATAAATTACTGGCGATCTGAGCCCGAGAAGTTTAAGGGTAAAAAACGGTTTATCTCGATTTCCGGCTGAACTACAAGTCCTATGGAAAAAAGCTCAATGGCAAAGTAGTAGGTAGTAAAAAGATTTACAACTTTTGTATTTACACGTTTTCCACATAACCTTCTCCTTCCTAATCTTTATATTCATTGTATGACAGAAATCATACCAAATATTTTTATAAATAAGAAAATTAACGTAGATATTAATTTTGTTTAGAAGTACATTTTTTTTTTTACCTAAATAGAATCAAATATTTTATGTCCCTAATAATTTATTGAGGTCACTTAATGCTTACAGTCCATATTTCAGTTACATAGCTTTATCATGTAAAAATACGTCCGTAACTCGGCCACATATATCTCCAGCCCGCTTGTCGGCATTCTTTCCTTGCCTTGAATAACTGATTTCGGTTTGAAGGTGTTAGTCGCTCGTTGACGTATACACGCCTGGGTTCACATTCATTATGCATTCCGTGATGCCAGCGGACTCGAACCATCGCATCCCGGACGGTACGCCGCGCCAACAGCACCACTAAATAGCGCGGGTGCTTACCACTGGCAGCGTTGACACGTCGCAATCCAACCTGTTCTGCATTTACAACGTGCTATTCCTCCAATTCATAGCCGAGCTTTATGGCCAGAGATATCACAACGTGGGTCAAGTTCTCTCATCTCTCATTCCCATTCTTCTCATCTATCTCTGCTATCTCGACGTCGTTCTGGAGCCCTTCTTGTTCACGGTTGATTAGTTCTGATCACAATTGTGTCACGAGATCAAACATTTGTTGGTCATCGGGTACTGTGTAATGATTTCCGTTTGATGCCCAAGACGTTAAGACACTCCTCGATATTTCAAAATTTCTTCGTTAACTACCTACAACCGTGTTTAACCGTGCAATCTCTTTCTTAAAAGCAGACAAGATTGTTTTGGCCAGAATCAAGTTCAACTCTTAGGAGCCACATCCCTAGGACAAGCTAGCGTAGTGATTTTTTATTTTTATTTTCTTATAACCAAATCTGCAAACAAGCGTATGGTTCATCAGATGGTAAGGGTTACCGTAGCTTATTTACATTTGCAACACCAGAAATATTCCATCGTTGTCGGCTCTAACCCCAATTCCCCAGGAACTCTGGTCACCTTACTCACCAACAGAAACACAACACTGCTTGAAAGCAGTATTATTTAGCTGTGGTCGCAGTATTAACTTCTGTAAGTTACTACCACTTCTTCTGTAAGTTACTACCACTTCTTCTGTAAGTTACTACCACTTCTTCTATAAGTGATACCGCACTGCTCCATACTTTGAGTAGGAAATTTTTTGCTATGTCTACCAGTTATTAACTGTTTCCAAATATATGTCAGTGTCGATTGAATGTGTGAATGAAATGACGTTATTGAGAATCACGTTTTCCATGGTTTGATCTGGTTTACGACCCTGACATTTCCCTTAAATAACAATATTTTTGAGGGGAATTATATGCTCAGGGATTAAGTTGGCACATTATCGATTAAATTGGCATGCACACTTAATACAGTGCACCATCTGTTGTAGCTATGAACTTACCACATTAGTGACACTTATTCATCATAGTTAATTAAATTGTCGAACTTTTTTTTGCCCTCAACAGCAGTTCTAACCAGTTCACAATGTCCCGTAAAGCTTTAATGTGTAAAGTATAAATATACTAATATATATGTAACAAGAAGTAAGTTATGTTCTACACTCACTATTTATTTATGTGGGTTTTGATCAGCTAATTGTATTGTACACTAGCACTAATCAATGTTTTATTAGAATGTTCCACTATATAACTTATTATTAGGTTTTGATATCACTTCTAGTACTTAATTACTATTAAATCTCACTTTCAAATATACTTTTTTGTAAACTATTTGCAGCTTTGTTAAAAGTAATCCAATATAAAACTTTAGAGATCAGCTGTTGCTGTCCCTCGCTGGCGTCCTCTACTACTCTACTGCGTCGTTTACGTGAAGAAACGAAAAAAAAACACCAGGATTACTAAGAAAGAAAGTGTCGTTTCACCAGGATAATGCACGCGTTCACACACCTTTCGAAAGAGTGGCTCAAATTCGTGATTGTGGTTTTGAACTGTTGCCTCACCCGGCTTATTTGCCTGATTTGGCACCTTCCAAGTTTCATCTGTTTCCTAACTTTAAAAAAAAAACACCTTGATGGCCAGGAACTTTCATCAAATAAAGAGGTTGAAGCCACAGTGAACCAGTATTTTGCAGACCTTCAAGAATCATTTTCTAAAACCAGTATAGAAGCTTTGCAAAACAGATGGTTTCTTGCATTGAGTTAGGTAGAGATTATGCTGAGAAATAAAAATATTTTTTTATGTAATTTATTTTGTTTTTCTTGTTGAGGCCATTGAACTTTCCGATCTACCCTTGTTGTTTATGAATACGAAATATTTTGACATATTGAAATGTTTCATAATATAAACAAAACACAACTTATTATACATTTTGCAACTTAACTTACCCAGTTTTAGCAAAATTCAAAGAGTGCGTATGCCTCAAGTGGTCATTTATTCTACCCGGAGTTCCCACTAATATACTCAAACCTTTTCTCAATCTTGCTTTCTCAGCTTTACGCTTCTGTCCCCCACTAAGCAATCCAGGCACAATCCAAATAAATGGCTAAAGGACATTAAAAATATTGTAATAATTGTTGTTTTCCCAAAATAAAATATAAAAATTATCAGTCATAATTTATTTTATGCATTTATTCAAGATATAGCAATTTTGAAACCAATATTACTACTTTTAACAAATCATACATTAAACAAATATTATTAGTTAAATTAAGCCAATCAAGATTTGAATGCCAAAAAAATACAAGCTAAGTTTAAATCTTATTTCAAATATTTAAGACTTTGTGGGTAAAAGAATACATACAAAAATATTTAAATATAATAAATAATAAATAAATAAAAAGAATAAAAAGGGCTAGAATAATCTATGACATTAAAAATCTTACCTTGGTGAGTTTTACAAATAGCTCATATGTTTGCACAGCTAACTCCCGGGTGGGAACTACAACAATAACTTTTAGACCATCATTCCGATTAATTTTTGGTCTTATTGCTTGTAATCCTTCTATAATTGGTAGCGCATACGCTAAAGTTTTCCCTGAACCAGTCTGGGACCTTATAAAATGAAATTGTGATTAAATAACTTATAAATAAAATTAAGTAATATAATTTATAAGTTTAACAAACCTGATCAAAACATCTCGACCTTCAAGTATTATTGGTATTGACTTTTGTTGTACGGTCATCATTTCACTTAAATTCAGATTTTGTTTTAAATTTGCTACACTGTGTGGATGTATATTTAAATCGGCAAAAGTCCTGCCTGCAAAAACTTTTTCAAAAAGAGGTTTAACAGCCTTTTGTCCTATTTTTGGGACTTCGGGGTTATTTTTAAATAAGGATGATATCCACGGTCCATTTCTTGGCTTCTGTTTTACCTGAAGATCGTCAATGACATCTTGGTAGTTTTTACCATGGAATTTGCCTTTATTTTCGCTCAAATCTCGCAATCTTGCTTGTAAATCTTCTTGTCTGGTAGGAATACCATTGGATAATTTAGGCACTTTATTTCGTGGTTCAGAATGTTCTGAATTCTTTTGTGGAAAATTCTTTTGGTTGACATTTTGAGGCCTCTTTCTTGCAATAATTTTACCACTAAAATCTGGTTTTGGCTTGAATTTGTATTCATTTGTGTTCTTTTCAAAAGGTGGTTTTCTGTTTGGTTTATTATGTTTCTATAAAATAACCACTACTTTAAAATCATACAATTGTTTATATTAAAAAAACACAATAGGTCACTTACCTTACTCGTGGCCGTAATATTTAATTGTAAATCATCCATTTTAATAAAACTCACTTATTATTCGCTTGAATAGCTTCGAACATAAAATAATTTAAGCGATTGAGGAACACGTTTTGTATAAGTTTCTTGAGGAACACATACAATTTCAGGTTTGAGGTTATATGTGCACGTTGTGACATTTGTGTTATGTTTGTTGACAATATTGACATGTTTTGATATTTAAAATTTTCGTTCAAAAATTTATTTCTTCGTTATCGAATTATAGTTTTGCTTATTTTACTTAAGTAATTCCGAAAATATAATAGACTTATGGTTTTTAATAAAATTAATATTTAAAGTTCATAAAATGTTTCATTGAATTTCATGTCAAATATTTAACTATATATTTAAGGAAAAAGCAAAAAGTTAATTAAAATGTAATATAATTGTGCTAAATAAGCTAAATAGATTTAAAAGTATGTACTTATTATTAATAATTTTTGAAAAATTGGAATTTGAAAATTTTTGAATTATTATTTTGCACATTGCTTTATGAACGATTTTTTTTTTTTTTCGTTTAGAAACTAATTTTTGCAATTTTGTTTTCAATACCACCAGAATAGCAACCAAGCGTATAGCCTGCAACAGCAGAAGCTTCGTCAGTGTATTACCGGTCCAACCTTCTCTAAGAGATCTGATTACCTTACTCATCACTTTAACCTATCGCAGTCCACTGCTGGACATAGACATCCAAAAATTTGCATAAAAATGGTGAGAATTCATGTGTGTTGCCCATAGTCACTATGCTATCCAGCAGGCGGATTGGTGACCGCAGGGCTGGCTTTGTCGCACCGATGACGCTGCTGCCCGTTTTCGGCCTGTGTATTTCAAAGCCAGCAGTTGGACGGTTATCCCGCTATCGGTCGACTTTTCAAGTTCTAAGGTGGTAGTGGAGCTGTGTTATCCCTTACTCGCCTCTTACGACAAATACGGGAAGAGAGGGGGTGGCTATATTCTTTACTGCCATAGCCACACAGCTTACTACTATTACCTTACTCATGGCCAGCGAAATATTGCGAACAATTGAAGTCTATATTTTTGTTTCTCAGTTATTTTTATTAATAAAAAAAGTTCTATCAGGAATGTGGTTTATATTTTCTACTATAGACTTTTACCTATTATTGAGTTTATTAATAACTATGTTGTAAAAATAGAACAATATGAAAATTATACTAACACTGTAGAGCTGAGAGTACAAAGCTGCCAAACGTGCCAGCAAGAAAACGGTAGTCGTAGCCCACAGCAAAAGTCTGTCGCCTCTATTAGTAAGCTTGAAACTGCAGAGGGGCAAGAGCTTATTTACAATCTGGCACGTGCGCGGGACAAACCGCAGCAAGACATCACAAAGTGTCTTTGCGTAAGGGACTCTCAGGGCACATTTCATAACCACATCTCTGTGAAAGAGCACCACCTATACAGTCTTCCGCATGAATCACCAACTAGCCTCAAACTTATTGCCCTTATAATACATGACGAAATACGAGATTGTCTTCACTGTATGAAGAATCGGAAAGCGGTAGGATCTGATGACATACCAATCGAGGCATGGAAGTCGTTGTACTCTCTTGAGGTACGGATACTCACAGATCTCTTCAACAGTATCTTGAACACTGGAACGATGCTTAGCCAGTGACGCCTTAGCATCACCTTTCCCATTTACTAAGGCAGGGACAGTGTCCAAAATTGTGGTAGTTATAGAGGAATCAAGATCATGTATCACACTATGAAGCTCTTCAAACGTGCTATCAACTTCAGGCTTCGTCAGGAATGTGCTGTCTCTGACATATGGGTTCCAACCAAGTTCGGGCAATATAGATGCCATTTTTTCCCTCGGAACTTTGATGGAGGCATACAGGGACAAAAGGAGAGCTTTGCTTTGCCTTTGACAGATGTCTCCTTCTGAGACACGATAGTTTCACAGAAGGAGATCATGCTTTTCCACACTGATTTCTTGAGGAGCATCTCTCGGACCAGGATCTGACGCTCAGAGTACCAAGCTGGGCACGAGTCTAGCGTTTGCTGCGTAGTATCTTGATCCGCGCCACAGTGGTGGCAAACTGCCATCGCGCATTCACGTCTGATCTCACACAGGTATTCGCCAAAATAACCATGACCGGTCATTACCTGTCTAAATCGAAAGGTAAATCGTCGAGCTAGTGCTAGTCAGCACTATCTGGGCACACTCAAAAGCTTCATGTCATGGAAATGAAAATGCTGCGAATGATGTGTGGTGTAATGTGAGACGATCGCATACGCAACTCCTTTATCCGAGGCAGTCTAGGGGTCTGTGATATAGCTAATAAGCTCCAAGAGCGGCGCCTGGGGTGGTATGGACATGTGGAAAGTCAATCTGAAAATTACGCAGGAAGAAGTTCACTTAACATATTGTCTGTCCCTGGAACTAGACCTCCTGGACGTCCAAAAAAGCGATGGCTAGATGTCGTGAAGCAGGACCTAAGAGTCAATGGTCTAACCGAGAACGATGCAAAAGACCGCGCCAAGTGGAGAAACGTTAGTTGAAAGGCAGACCCTGGCAATAAAAGCTGGGATTAATAATGCCAAGTAGAAGAAGAAGAAGATTGCAGAGCTGAAGCATTTGTTTGGTTGATAGCGCTGATATCAGAATCTATTGGTTTGGTTTGAAAATATCTTTCAGCATTAAATAGCCTACTTATTGAGGAAGGCGATAGGCCGTAAATATCACGTTACTATCAATAAAGGCAAGGAGTATTAATAAAATATGTTAGAAGAACGGGGAATTTTTTATTATATTATATTTTACTGTTATGTTTATATGTTACTGTATTCCTTTTGATAGCAGAACATATGAGGTAATATGAAAATTTCAATACAATCGAAGTCGTGAGCAACAGTTTGTATCATGTAAACATAAAACGCCATAGACCTAAACATTAAGGGTACGGAAATTGTACTTACAAGTAAATATTTAATTAGTTTGTTTTAAAATTTATCCCAGTAAACATTTAAATAACTTTTCAGAATACAGATACAAAAATACCAAGAAGATCATTTTCCGGCTCTATAACTTTGATCAATTTATGCTTTAGTTCGTAAATGATCCTATTCATAACTTATGAGGGGCTTTTATAGGATAAACATGGCTTTTTAAATTACAAATATTTATTCCACCCCATAGGCGACATAAAGCCATGTTTTACGGACACGCGCCGGCACGTGATCCGATGCACTCGCTTAGTACATACTTCTGTATAATCGAGTACATATTAAAAAGAACTCTTTGAGATGGATAACAGGCATGTTCATAAGGCGTAGATTAAAAATTATACATTTTGTAATTCAAGCAAACGACATGTTTTCCTCAATTTTTCTTTAAATGATGTGTTATCACTTTTAATAACGTTGCTTTTCTATTGAAATTTATAAGAATACTTACAAATTATAAATATTATATCATAAATTATCAATTTAAACTAATTCTTACTATTTTTTTTAATTGACTCTCGATTAATTTATTGCACAATACCTTAAAGAATTGTATAGAAGGCGGGCTTAATGCTAAGAGCATTATCTAGCAGCTAACCTCAGGACGTACTTGAGCGGACGTTTGTAGGTGTGCAAAATTGAGTAGTAGTAAAATTCACATTAAGAGAAAAAAGGGAGGAAAAATAAGGTAACGTTAGTGATTATCGTTATGTTAATATATATATATACTACACAAATACATACATAAACAGATATAACCATACATACATACAAAAATACATAAACAGATACAAACATACATACATACATACAAAATACTTTAATAAGCCGACCACAATAATCAAAACACAATTACACGGTGCTTATTGAGTTCACCAATTTAGGTTAAATTTTGGCTAAGAAGAACTTAAATGAGTCACGTGAAGGAGCTTTATGGACTCAGGTAACATGTTCCAGAGATGAACAGCAGAAAGAGCAAATGAATCAGACAAAAACCCAGATCGATGAATAGGAGTAGAAAGAAATAAATTATTTGAAAAGCGGAGAGTTCTTTCATGAGATTCGGGAAGGAAGGTGAACTTACGTTTAAGATAAGGATAGTAGGATGGGATAAAAGAGTGAAGGGTAAGCAAAGAATTCTCAAGTACCTACGTTCACGGATTGATAGCCATTTAAGAAGAGATCTGTAATGGGAAATATGATCATGCTTTCGCAAACCGAAAATTAATGAATGCAGGTGTTGAGCAATCGATCAAGTTTGTTCAAATGGACCTGATTAAATTGCTATCAACTGTATTTACTTATAAAAAATTAAATAGAAAGGCAGAGCAGAAGTTTGTCAGTCTAAAAACATGAAAATTATACTGTCAAAATCATTCAGTTTATGAAGTAAGTTTTGGATACGTTATGTCATAAATAGATTGACTCAAAGCCATTATTTTTTTTTAATATATCGTAGTCTCATATACTGCGGTAATCGTAACACCTTGTATCTAGAGAGATTAATATGATCACAGTTGACCTCTTGCTCCGAATCCTCTTTTTTCCAATCTAATGTTATTTTTCCAACCGTGAACCATTTACACATATTTTAATTACTGTAAAATATTTGATTTAAATTTCTAAAACATACAAAATAAGGAACAGTAATTCATTCATTCCATTCAACGAAACGTTCGCCATTACGCAAATACAGAGAATTCCGAGTTGTGAATTTTCGGAAGCCGCAAAATCCTGCACTTGAAATTCTGCGTGCAAACATTGGACGAAGGGAGAAAGAGGTGTGAGGGCACGGCGTGATTACAACCGGCCAACCGGGACGACCCGACCCGGGGAGGTAGAAAGGGGCGACATGATTTTTTGAAGAGACGCTAACAGATCAAATATTAGCTTTACTCTATGTCTCTATGTATTACGATAGCAATATATAAACAATTTTTTAAATCATAAATAAATCGTTTATTAACAATATTTGCATATAAAACCTCTATTTATTTTTTAGACTCTTTTAAACAAAAAAAATATATATTTTGAAAACATTTCGGTACATCAATAAAAATAAAGTAATCAATAATTCCGGTAAGTCTCACTTTAAAAAAATAAACGAAATTACAAGAAGGCGCACTTTTAAAAATAAATTAGATTAATAGTCAGTTATGGCTTTAAAACCGACAACTTGTAAGGAAGCTATCGCGCGTTGGGAGAAAAATAAAGGAGAAAGCGCAGCTGAAGCCAAGGTAATTGAACTTCAGTTTCAGTGGCCACCGATTGAAAAAATGGATGGTGCGCTATCCACGCTCGTTAACTGCGAGTGAGTTACATTTATATAACAATTACTTATAATACATATCATATATAGGTATATAGCTATATTTTGTGATCGTACTCAAAAGATTTTAACACGTGTACACAATATACGTGCCTAAAACCAAACAACTGGCTCTCTAATTTATAATTCAATTATTATGCCTAAAAAGTATTTCGAAAACATAAATAATCAATATATCCATTAGATAATAATTCTTATTTTATAAGTATATTTACTCTATATAATAATTAAAGTAATATTTTTAAATCAAGGAAACTAAGCCTATCTTCTAATATGATCGACAAAATAGCTGGTATCGCCGGAATGAGAAACCTGAAAATTCTGTCACTAGGTCGAAACTACATTAAAAGTTTAGCTGGGACTGTAAGTAAACAAAATGCAACTCTTCTTAGGTAGTAAGTTTTATATAAAATATTTATTTTAAAATAAGTCAAAGAATTATAGACATAGGTATTATTTGATTTTTTATCATATACGTAATCTTAAGTATTTTGTTTCGCTAAAAATAATTTTCTTGACAAACCTGTTTCACCTTATGTTGTTGTATTTACTAGTTTTCTTATAGATTTTATTTCTCATCACTCTTTTGTAAATTAATTTTCTTGAATTTACAAAGGAAACAGTCGCCGATACACTGGAAGAGCTATGGATCAGTTACAATCCCATCGATAAATTGAAAGGTGTAGGGTTACTGAAGAATCTACGCGTGCTCTACATGTCCAACAATATGGTCAAGGAGTGGGTGGAATTTAACAGATTACAGGTATTCTTAAAAGTTATCTAAATGAACTGTATATAATATGTATATACTAGCTGACCCCGCAAACGTTGTTTAATACGTTATAAGCCCCCTTTAATCCCCCCCCCCCTTTATAATTTAAAGGTATGAAAAATAAATTTTGGCCGATTCTCAGACCTACCCGACATGCACACAAATGCACACATGAGATACACTATATATACTGGGCCAATACAAATGTCTGTCGTGAGCCGGGATCGAACCCGCGACCGCCATCGCAACAGTCAGTGCTTGTGACCGCTGCATCAACGCGTTGTTAATTAATTCATATATTAATATTTATTATATGACTTTATTCATTGTTTCTATTAATTTTCATCTTTTACTTTTGTACACATACTTCTATAACAAATTATTTACCTACTTATTCAAATGGAAGGGCCTGACCATTGCATCACATTTTGTAATTATTCGAGATCATTGTGCGCATACGTTACTAAAATAATTATTTTAAAGTTGATATCACGTAACTAATAGATATTAATAAATATTAAATAAAATAATATTAATAATATTTATTAAGCTGTATGGTTACGGCATTATAGAATATAGCCCCCCCCCCCTCTTCCCGTGGGTGTCGTAAGAGGCGACTAAGGGATAACACAGTTCCACTACCACCGCTTGGAACTTAAAACGCCGACCGATGGCGGGATTCCAACTGCTGGCTTTGAAATACACATACCGAAGACGGGCAGCAACTTCTTCGGTGCGACAAAGCCAGCCTGCAGTCACCAATCCGCTTGCCCAGCGTGGCGACTATGGGCAAAATTAAGAAGCTTATTGTTTTATATAAGCTTCTTGGGCAAAACACATGAGTTCACGCCACTTTTGGCGTGAACTTGTGGAGGCCTATGTCTAGCAGTGAACTGGGATAGGCTGAAATGATGATGATGATGATGAAAATAATATTTAAAAAAAAACTGCAAATGATATTTAATTAATAGTTTGATGTGTATTCTGTATAAAAGTTTGCATTTTATAGCATATTAATGCATTATTATAGAAATATAGAGGTTTAAAAATAAGCGCTTTCTGTACTTTTCATTTTGTGAGAATAAAGCGTAACTGTGTAAACAGTCCATGTGGAAATAAATAGATAATTGTAAATTATTCTGACCTAAAATCTACACGAATGTAGCTCGTATAAGACATTTTGTAACATCTACATTAAATTGCATTTTAAAGGAATGTTCAGCTCTAAGGGATCTGGTTTTCATCGGAAATCCGCTTTGTGAAAATCAGCCTGACGTGGACACATGGCGGACGCAGGCGTCTAACCGACTGCAGCAAATAACGAAACTGGACGGCATCCCAATTGTTAGAGATACCGAGTAGATAATACTGCAAATACCTTTATGAAGACCAAAATGAAGTAATTAAATTTATTTTTATCGTTATATATTATATTCATCAAGAATTCCAGTAATACCTCAATTAAGAGTCAATTGTAACTGAAATATTGCCGTCTCGTAGATTTTATTATTCGAATAGTTGTGATCGCGTGACCGCTTTTATAACAAACGCTGATAGAGGACCACTTGTTTAGGATAGAATTTGAAATGACAATAATAACGGAAATAATAGTCGAGTACCATCGCCTTAGCTTGACATTTATGACAGATTATAAATCCAGTAATAATCATCGCACACGCAATCTGTCTATTAAGTGACGCAATTTACGTGTAACGGTTAAGATTGAATTCCATTAATCGAATAACTGAGGTTAATAGATTATGAAGTAAATTCAGCTCTTTATATAATGATCGAAAATAAATTTTATTGTAATTAATAAGGCAGCTATTACTTCTACTAAAACTAGATCAAAAAGTACGTCATACACGATGTAATAAAATAATATATGAATAATTGAATAATATTGTTTATAAGTTACAAAAACAATTTCCATCTCTAATCGTCCAGAATTTTCATGAGATAACTATTGTGTGTCCAAGTTTACAATTCGTTACACGTCTCAAAGTCCGCTTAATAGCCTGCCTAATTCGAACCAAAGGAAATACGAAATGTTGAGGGTTAGCGGAAGAGTCCCTCTCTGTAGTCGCCAAGGGCACCGTTATTGTATTGCTAATAAAATTTAATGATGTAAACGGATAGCGTGAATTTATCTAAGTAAGTATCGTTCAGGGAGATAGGCGCTGAGGGGAAATCAATTAACGACAATATATCTGTCGCAGATTGAATTATTGCTGTAACAAGATATTGTTGAATACGAACTTTCAAAGACTATATTGAATGCCCATTGTTTATACCTATATCTACTTCTTAAATTAAATTGGAAACTTTTTTTAAGTAAAACTTCTTTTCGCACGCTTTACTTGGGGAGTGAGCAGCTTGGTGACCGCGTGACGAGAGCGTTATGAAAAGTGTGACTGGGCGAGGCGAACGGAAGTTGAGAGGGAGATATAAGTTAGTGAAGATAAAAACTTTTATTTCAGTCGTGTAGTCTAAGCTAGCACACACTTTTTTATTTACATAATTGATTAATCAAATTGCTTGACTTATTTTTTCACTTAAAATAATTGATAATTGATTTTAAATGTGACAATAAAAGTATCGCGTGTCCAGAAACCAATAATAAATATTGGTTCGATGGTGACATTTGAATAGCTTTCAATAATTAATGATACATCAGATATTGTGTACTTTCCGTAATGGAGCGATAATTGTCCATCCAAACAGAACTAACTCTGTTAATGACAAAGAGCTCACACCTTCCCACCATACATGGAGAGCGTAAGTCTAGCTGTTCATTATTTAATTATTAACAATACAATCGACCTAATTCTGATTTCTATTTGACATTTCGATTACATACCGCGTAGCTCCCGGCGCGGCAATTTTGTGACATCTGTCGTTGTATGTGTTACGAACTATAAAATTCAATTTCCCCAATCGGCTAGCTCGGCACATTTATTATTCATAGATCAGTACATGGACGCCCGGCCACTAACAGATGTTATCTTTTACGTGAAGGATATAAAAATATGTTATAAATAACCACTTCATATCAAGTTCTTCATAACAAAGATTTTTTTTTGAAAATCTTCTATCCTTTTATGAATACAGAAAAAATTTAAAACATGACTTTATGTTAAAATAGTTTATGATGTTGAAATTCAAAAGATGCTAATTAAAGTAAAAAAAAGTTTCTTTTTCGTTGTGTTTGATAGAATTACTACATCAAACACTGTAGTACGATACATCGTACATAGCTTGCCTATAGCATATTGAAGAGTGCTGTTCGTAACCAGCAAATCATGCAAGTAATTTTGCTTCGTACCATCATATCGTGAAACTACAGGTAATTGACTTGACGTCGAGCTACTGAACGCATTAAATAATGAAACCCTATTGATGTCCATTTCTCTAATAGCTATATCGTATCAACCGGTCGATTTAAATGTATGATCGACACCGAGTGTTTCGCCGTGAGTCAATAAATCAATCCATGTCGTCGGTAATGCACAATCCATTTGCTCACATGTAGCATAATTGCTGTTAGCGCCGCCCAATGACCACATTAGTCTGAAACCTCCCCACGCGCCCGCCCTCGCCCCTTCAGAAACTGCCTGAGACGGTACGAATTAGCGTCCTGGACTCTAATGGCTGATTTTCTAGCTCGCGAAACCTCGGCAAACGTCCACGCTTAAGCCATTTAAAGGCGGAGAAAATGGCTTAAGTGCTTTCTCTATTATACTTAAGATCGTTCGTGAAAAGGATAATTTTCAAGTCTCGAATTTACCGCCTACTCAAATGTTAGCATTATATGGACACGATTATTAAAGTGGGTCGCCCTTTAGTTTTTTTACGGCCTCGGTTTTTCTTTCGGATTTTTTTTTATATAATATAAATAAAATATAAATAATCATGAAATACTTACTTACATCTTATGTAATAGTAATATATGATACTAGCTGTACCCTACGGTTTCACCCACGTTAGTTTGAGGAAAAAACGTACTACAATATATAGCATTCCTCGGTTAATGAGCTATCCAAAGACAAAAAAAAAATTAATTCCAACAGACAAACAAAAAAATCTTTTCAACTATGTAATATTTATATGATAATTGTAATATGTTATTCAATCCTTTAATTCCGGAGTACCTACAGCATTTAAATAATTTGTAACAATGAACATGTTGTTTGTCTTTACAACAGGAATTTATTTTTACCGACTTATTAAAAGAATATTCACACTTCGCTTACGTCAAGTGAGATAATATATTTTTAAGTTGGGTAACCTATTGTCAAGGCAAGCGGCGCAGCGAGCGAGGGTCGCGAAATAAAGCTTTTCCAACAAACAATAGTTCCGGCCCTTTGTCGCGCTCCGAGTTGAGTAAACATTAGTAGTTGAGGGCATTGTGAGGGCCGCGGCTTAAGAGGTTACGGCCAGATAACTTCCACTTGCCCTCCTTACCTTTTGTTTGTTTGATATATTTTTGTCTTTGTAAAAACTCTTTGCTCTATGAAATTTATTTATTTACCTAATGGAAGGATACGTTACAACTTGACAATAAAAATCTACTATGAATGTATTATAAGGAATCTTGTACACTTACATACATAATAGGTACCTTTATCTTTAACATTGCCCTTTACAAAAATAAAATATATTAAAAAAGCTTAACATTAAATTTAGCTAACTAAAACAATATCGTTCCGCTTATAGCATAAAAGTTCATTGAAAACGTGGTAGTCACGATCCTATCATAAATTACTGTTTCAACATCAACACCTACTTTCCATAATAGCCGATAAACCAAATTTAGTTTTCATGTAACGCACCCTCCGTAGCTACTTATATAATAAGCAATGATCAATGGAGAATAATCCTATTGTGTGACACCCAGACAAAAAACCATATCTGAATTATTCCGCCACGGTCGCGCTAATATCTCCATTACATTACGAGCACAGCGCATTGTTGTCGCCCGCTACTCCGCTTCCTACGCGTATAAAGGATTACTCGTCAAACGTTGACAGTTGCAGAGACAAAGAACGCGTGTGCATTCCGGAGTACGCATAATAGCTTGTGTTTATTTAATTTAAGTCACTAGCGACACAATAATGTCGTGTTTTCGCCAGCGGCGCTCTGGCTTGAGCGGAGCGCCTCGGGGCAATAAAATTAATGAAGCGTAGAGATGGGACCATTTTACTTGTATTATTCGTCTCCTGCGGGCTGAGACTGAAGCGAATGTCCATTAGTTCTGTTTTAACATGTTAGCGAGGTTGAAATGTTGTAAATGCGATTTACTCTAAAGAGGGAGTAGAAATGGCCGGAGAGATTCGCTCGCGATCAATAGTCGAAGCGCTTCAATCAAATTTAAAGCTGCACTTTAAGATCACTTATTTTATATTTATTGCATCCATTTGATTCTTGATGGATAAACGATAAACTGAAACGGTATTTATACCGTACAATATTCTCGTTTATAGAACTATTTCGCTTTATTATTGATGAGGAAAAAACAATTATAATAATAAAATTGATATAATAAGATATACTATTCCTTATATTTTTTAAAATTCTTAATGTAGGTAGTCTATTTTAAATATAGGTTTACAAATTATACAACAAATCTTACCTATAGGTAATAAATAATCATTGCCCTATTGACCTTTTACAATGTTCATAACTTATTATTTGAACTAAATAATTATATTATTGTCGTACTATATCTGATGTTAAAAGAGTAACGACATCAAGAGAACAATAGCGGTATTAAGACGCATTAGTGGTTGATGATCAAACCAGCGCGATGGCCTCGCGCGCGACACTATACTGATAAGATCTAATCCGAAAGTACGAGGGTGTATCTCTGTTATATGAGAGGAATTAGCACTTTTCATGTGTACTTGGATGCAATTATTTATTCATGATTGTATTACGATACCCACTTCTATAGAAGTGTTTAATCAGTTTGTGTTTTATATGACTATATTTAAAAAATCTTTAATTTGTTTCTATATTCAAGATATATTTTTTTTTAATTGCGAAAAAAATGCTTTACATAATTAACATACAAGTGGGAAACAAAATAAGAAAATCACGACCTCTCTTCCCATGGGTCGTTCTTAAGAAATTTTTTGGAAGTAGGTACAGATTAAATTTAAATTCTCAAACCTAAGAGACACCTATCGCTGTGTCCTTGTGATAGATCCTTAACGTACAAAGTACGTGCTGAAAATAATTAAGTCATACTTTCAACAAATTAATTATACACATCGTGGTTCGTAGAACTTCGTAGCACGAATTTTGTGGATCGAGTAACTGAAAATATATAGCTAAAACTTCGATACAGTACAACACATTACTTATCAAACATATTCAGGATAGACTTTAATTACAAATTCATTTGCTTTCATTTTGATGAAAAAAAATTATAACATTATAGTTATAGGTAAATAATAATGTAATTTTATAATAATAATAATAAGGTAATTTTCTCACCTTCTATAAACTATTAGGGAGTTTTAAAAAAGGTCGAAATGAATTGGTAAAGCTGAGCTCGAATTTTACGCTTAGGAACACGTTCAGCGATTAATTTTTAATTACATAATAGATTAAAGGCTACTTAGGCTACTAAAAAGCTACACTAAACATGGTGGGCGCTAAACCGTCGCACGCTCATTACACGAACATTTGCTACCACTATTACCATATCAAATGCTTATCTGATGTAACGACCGTCGAACACTCTGCCAGCGAAGTGCTCGAGACAATAACACGATTAGTAAAATACGGTAACCGGATTCCGGACGAGGGATTTGCTGAATTATCGATGCTTATCAGCACGATGTATCGATACGACGGCGATTTAACGCTTTTGAATCAGTTAACGGTGTATTTATCACATGTCGTATAAAAACTCTGATCGTATGTTAGCCCAGCTTATGCTGTTTGTTATAATATTATTTATTTAAAAGTAAATAGTAATAGACGGACAGTTTGTTCAACTAAAACTCATTGTTTATTAAGGCTTATAAAGTTACAGGACATAAAGGAAACGTAAATGGATTCTTCTCTAAAGCAATATGACGGGATGATAAAAAAGCGAGTAGAGGAAGAGCAAAGGTTTGGCTTCAGTTTTTCACAATCACCGTAAAGATTGCTGATGTAAAAGCTGCGTTATATGAACTTACTACAAAGTAAAAATGAACTGTTTTTAACTTAAAAAGTTTTAATAATTGTAAAATAAACAAGACAAGAAAAGCAAATAGCCTGCCCGATAAGTAATATATTTTATGAGGTTTCTTGTAGGACGTTCGCTCGTATCGGTGGCGCCCAAATTCCGACAGTCGCGGGTTCGATTCCCGCTCGGAGTGGATATTTGTGTTTATACAAATATTGATTTCCGGTCTGGTTGTTAGTCCTTATGGGGAAAGAGGCCTATGCCCAGCAAAATGAGATATTTTACTGGCTGAAGTGAGGTTTCTTTAGGCATTTTATATACTTACTTATGAACATTGTAGCAAATTTTAAACGTATTTCGGTACGATAATATAAATATTAATAATACTAGCTGACCCGGCAAACGTTGTTTTGCCAATAAACTATCAACTATAAGTGTGCGGGGATTTATTTATAATCTAAAGCGTTGTAGACAGTGAAAGTATACTTTATTTAGTGCACAGAAAAATTAAAATAATACGTATAAACAGTCACTGCTACGATCGATACACAAATAAAACAAAAAAAAAATGGTCGAAAACGGTATAGTTCATAAGACAGGAGACCGGCTTCATTCTCATCCCTACTCCGTGATGTTTGCTGGGTGAGAGGTGACAACGGTAGACATCTAGCGGGGATAAACTGATCGATTGATAATTATCGACCGGCGAAGGCAGGAGATCATAATTAAAGGAAATTATTAAAAATAATAAAAAATAAAATTTTGCGATGGAAAAATAGGGGTTGATCGTAGAGAGGTGCAAATTAAGAGTAATATATTTTTTTTATTCTAAGTCATGACAAAATATAAATAAAAATCTTGCCAAAAAAATTAAAGTTTATTATTAACAAATAAAATATAGGGGTTGATCGTAGAGGGTTGAAAATTTAGGGTTGTATGTATTTTTTAATGTTGTATCATAAAAAAATAAAAAAATAATAATATATCTGAAATATAAAAAAAAAATTTTGGCGTGGACTACCCTTAACATTTAGGGGGATGAAAAATAGATGTTGTTCGATTCTCAGACCTACCCAATATGCACACAAAATTTCATGAGAATCGGTCAAACCGTTTCGGAGGAGTTTAACTACAAATACCGCGACACAAGAATTTTATATATTAGATTTAAAAATAGTGTAATAAGAAATGTGGCCGTATATGTATACAGTAACTTCCTAAAATGAAAGCGAATAAAAAAATATCGAGCTATATGCCGATGATTAAGTTTTATGGGACTGTTACGTAGTAACAATAGGCAGAGAACGCGCCAGAGGTTCGGAGGTTTAGTGCATCCAATTTCCATACAAAAACTTCTATTTCCCGAACTAAATGGCACGTGAGAGCACATAAAAATGCGGGAAAACTACACAAAGCTACGCCGCTAGTTGGTAGAGCAACTATTTACTTTTATGTTACCCTTTTTACGGAAAACTATACCCATTACATTTTCTAAATGTTAAACATTACCGAGCAATGGTCTTATTTTTGTTAAGAGGTTGTTTAAGTTATACATTTTTTTGTATAGAATTATATTTTAAGAATTTTGTACTTATAAAATGGTAGAGGAGGTAAATAATCCTTCTACTTTAGAATCACTACTAAACCAGCTAGTATCTATCTGTATAAAGTGTAATTTCTTTATTCATAGTAAAAATAAATCTTTTTACTACTAAAATAACTTTAAAAATTAAACGCTAATGATCTGTTATTGATAAACCTAGATTATAATAGGAAAAGTATTATTATATGGTGGTGAGTTAAAATCAAAACTAAATTTGTCATAAAACTCGGTCTGAAGGATACTATCGTGACTGTGCGGCGTGATCATTCCTGTTACAGAAGAAATTATAATATATATATATATATATATGCCAAGGTGAATTGGAATTCATTTGTGTTCGGGCTGCTATAACACAGCACAATACCGTATATTTTTATGTTAGTTTATAAAATATTAGAGTTGGTACAAGACGTTTTTGTTTAAATAACAGCCAAATAAAAAAATAATTTCGTTCTAGGTATTCTTAACAAAACAAAAGTGAAGACAAAATTTTAGTACAGAATAAGAGATTCTTTATCCTATTTTTCTAAACTAGAGCGATAGTCATAAAAAGTTTTCTAGCGCGATATATCCAGTACACGTCAAACAGGACTCGAGCCTACCGACTTGTGCCATCTCCTGAGGAAGTGATTTGTCAGCGCCGCCCCCTCTCGATTGAATAATTCAAATAATCGAGGTATTTATATGTAAATAGCGGGCTACATCTCCATACGAAAGGGACGATCGGTACATAAATTTGGCAAGAAGACGCGAAAACTGCGACGCACCACCGAACTGATTTATTCGCCAAGTTTTGGAAAAAGTGGCTCGCGTCAGGAAATGTTTGTCTAATCGCGTTTATTGCCCCGACCCGGAATTTTTCGCCCCGAAGCACAGGGGGCGAGCCGTTCTCATACATACCAATATTAGAAGAACATGAAAACAATTTTATTCATGTCTAAAAATTGTTTACATCATTGCAAATAAAATGTCTGTGTTATAAAGACGGTGCTCTATTTACGTCGTGGATTATGAATAAAGATTCATATTAACTAAAATTACCCGCGTAATGATAATTTATAGTAGAAGCGTATCTCATACTATATAAATAACTAAAATCCATTTTCTGAATTCAAGAAAAAATCACGAATCAGTTGTATAAAAATTCAATTATCGCTAAGACGGTGCAGGCGTGTAGTAATTCATGGAAACAATATCAAAGGTATTTCAAAACGGTTCTCCGTAACGAATATCATATGTTCGTGGCACTCTATTAGTCATTGTGAGCGGCAAACTCATCAATCATACTAGGAGCGCGCTCTAGGTAAAGTGTTAATAATCGTTACCGACACTATTGTTCTTTATTAGGTACGTAATTCGTGTTTCAAATAGTTATAACGTTTTAATTATTTATTTATTTTTTCATTTTTGTTGAGATAAATATAAATTAAAACTATGCTATTTACAATTATAGCTGTCCATTGCAAATAACTTTATTATGCAATTACGTTTATTTATGAATATGTCAAAAAAATCTTGACTAAAATATTCTATAAACATACTTAATACATACATAATTGGTTAAATAGTAGTACCCAAATAGTTATAATGACTATTATTATATGAATAAAATATTAATTACAAAAAGGATTAAAAACACTTTTTTAATTTGGATATGGTATACTCGTAGTTACACTATAGAGAAATAAGTAAGCGAGCAACAAAACGCACTTTATCAGGTGGCAGTAGCTTTATCTCGCTAATGACCAACCCCTCCAGAGTAATAAAAGTCGATATCAACCTCCGCATTTTGACCACTGCATAACACGTCTTGATACTTAATTTAATTTCATATTAGAAACATTACAATTTTAATAATTGAATTTTAATTAATACCTAGGTACAGTTTATACCTATATTTATACCTAGGTGTAGATATTTGTTAATTGATTGGATAATATAGTTTTAAACTAGTTAAAATATTACTAGCACAATTTGCAGATAATTATATATCTTTTCTAACTAAAGATTAGTTATAAAATATCTCGTCAAACTATACCTACTTTAATTAAAAATAGGTAATAAAATAGGTAAGCTCACTGTGACTGACTGAACATTTAATGTGTCTTTTACTACGCTTGAATTTTTACTTTTAAAATAATCTTTAAGAATATTTAAATTATCCTTAATAGATACCTAATATAAGTTTGTATGCAAATAAAAATAACTTTTTCATTTATATTAAACCTTTATATTTATAGCTAGCTGTGCCCGCAACTTCGTCCGCGCGGAATTTTACAAAAATGTTATTGATCAGTTCGCAGACTTATAAAATAAATAAATTTCCAAAATGAAAGTAGCCTAAGTTACTCCTTATTATATCGGCTATCCACTTGTAAAAGTCCCGTCAAAATTGGTCCAGCCGTTTTAGAGATAAACCGGAACAAACAGACAGACAGGCAGACAAAAATTGTAAAACATGTTATTTTGGTATATGTACCGAGTATACATCCATATGCATTGAGTAAAAAGCGGTTATTTTAATATTACAAACAGACACTCCATTTTATTTATTTGTATAGATAAACCTTTAGATATTGTTGTAACAAACATGCTCGTATATGAAATTATCATTGTCAAACATTTCAATAAGCTACTTTTCACCGCATTAGCTACGTTGATAATTTTTGTCTTGCTTCAATACCTACTTATAGGTAGGAAATCGTATTGAAAATTAATAATTATTATTAACACATTAATTGCTTCCTAATTAAATGAACAACACAAAACTAGTAAAATAAATAAATTAAAAGCACGAGGATCAAGATAAATGATCGAAGTCTATGTTCACTGAAGCGCGGCTGAGAATTAGCGGCGGCGGGAAAGAAAAATGATTGTGACAGTCCGGCGAACACCGCTAATGGAGTCTGCGTCTGCGAAATGTTGCCACTTACAAACACTGAGCTAGTGTACCACGGACAAATTACAATGAATGTCATTTACGTTAAAAAATGAAATGAATTCATCTGTCCGAAGAAGGCATTGTCGTGGATTTATTACATGCTCTTGTCACATACAAAATTATTGTAATAAAATTTATCAACCTACCTATTGATAAATAGGTTATATTGGAAAGGTTGTTACTGCACATCGGTACATGCGATAGGTAGGAACATAGATATTGTAATGAACATAAACAGCATTTTAATTTATATAAAAAATCATGTTTCAATAATTTTAACCAACTTCAAGAAAGGAGGAGGTTACTCAAATCGACTGTGTATATATATTGTTTTTTTATGTGTGTTCGGGGATAACTTCGTCGTTTATGAACCGATTTTTTGATAATTCTTTATTTATTGGAACGGAGATATCCCAAGTGTGGTACCATGATAAGGAAACCACGATCTGATGATGGAATCCTAAAGAAATCGAGAGAAACCCTCGAAATTCGTAGTGACGACTAGTGCGTTTGTTAATTTTTTTGTCTACTTACTTTGTATTACTTGTCGATGTAATTAAAGTCGGATTTTTTCGTTTTTAAGCAAACACAATTATATAAGAGTCAATAAAAAATAATAAGTAAAGAACCAATGCTGTTCTCAAATTCACAAAGATTTCGTCGAAAAGTCTTAGACCTTTGTGTTTCATTCTTATGTTTACAGTAAGTATTAAGTATTGTAAAATTCTATGAGTAATACTAACACGCAGGAGAAAGTATAGCTCAGTATATTATAAATTATTTGAATATTCTATAGCATTAACCTTAAAATATTGTTAATATATAGGTACTAACTAAGTATCTATTTAAAGCTAACTAAGTAAAGTTGAGACAAAGACCTTCTACGACTTCCCAGAGCATTGAAATATAAGTCTTGTCTATAAGATACATACAAAATAGTTACGAATATGTTTCATTACTTACATCTAATTGTATCGATTCGTCGTTATCAGATACTTAACTGATCTTTATATTGTAACCGGGTGTTTGATATTTATCTACTCGAATTTAAATCTCTTAGACAATAAATGAAATACACGAGGGCTACGAAATAAATTCAAAGCAATAACAGCGCCCCACCCTGACGATACCACACGTTCCCCTTGCAAATTAAGTGTAAAACAAACCTAATGAAATTTAAATATCTCTTCGGCGACGTAATAACTGCACAAATAAAATCATGTCGCGGGGGAGAGTAATCGCTTCTATTGTGTACACATTGTATGAAATTATGGTGATACCGAAAGCAGGTCTTTGTCGCATCAAACGTTTCCTAGTATTCCTCTAGATTCCACCATTAGTATGAGTGCGACAAGGTTGCACTTGGGGTTAGGATAATGTGAGAAGGGGCGGGAAAGCTCTCCAGACAGTAATAGGCTCTCGGGGTGATAGGCATACCTCTTATTGTTGGCTTGTTAGCAAATTATTCACACTAATGTAATTCAAGCGTATTTATTAAGAAAATCTGAAATTGTAACGTTGTTTGTCCTCAAATAAATTACAATGTAATGATATTATCCACAATAATAATATTTTTAGAGTATACGATATACATACATATTTTACTTAACATGGTAAAATAGTTAAAATCATTTTTATATTTTAATCGTCCACAATAAATACAAATGTATATTAAAAAGTCACTTTGGAATATAAATGTAGAAAACGTAATTATTTTATCAGATTGAGTAAAATAAGAACCTTTTGAAAAAACGTTTCCACTTTCAAAGGGGAGGATACTAATTTTCTTTAGAGTCTTAAAGAAGCTTCCTTTCAAGATGTGGAAAAAAAGTTACAATCGAAAAGGAATTTGCGTTTTAAATCCTCTAATGAAGCTGAGAAGTTTATAATGGAGGGGCGAAAGGCTGCGAACAAATTGAGGAAAAAAGTTGGAAGGAATGTCCGCTACGGTAACGTCAGCAATATGCTTGGGAAGATAAAAAGGAAAATTAGACTTTTTAACAATGTATTTTGATGTTTTATCATAACATATTTGTCGAAAACTTATAGTAAGTATATTATTTTTAGTATTAGTAGTAGTATTTTTGATTTTTTACTTGATTTTCGTTTAAAAAAACCAAAACGACCAAGAGATAGTTCACTGCCAACAATTAGGTATAATTTATGTTTATTGAACGACAAGAGACCTATTTCTCTTATTGTGACCAATATAATTATAATAGTGATAGACAGTATAAGTACTGTCTATACTTACACCGTATTTGTATATCCTGCTGTTCTAGTAACCTATTTTAGTACCTATTTTTTATGCCTGTTACCTCATAACTTTTTACTGAGTGTACCAATTTCGATGATTTTTTAACCGAAAGCATTAAAATTTAATCGAGATCGGTCGTCTGTTCTTAAAGTAAGCAACTTAATGCTTATGTTATGGGTAAAAAACTGGTAAAGCTACATTTTTTACGATAAACATATTATAATATAAATAAAAATATATAAAAATGTTTATTTCACCCACACTTTGGATGGCAATCGAACCTACAACCCCTGAAGCAGAAAGCAGGGTCACTACAAGCTGCCTCAACGGGCTAGTCAAGGGGTAAGCAGAGAGTAACTATCCACATAGTGCGGGATATCGTGCGATATGCCGGTATTAACTATACGTATTAACTATACTCTCTGATGCGAGCTTTGAAGTTTACTTGTATGGCAGAGTCGCTCGATAGTTGGTGGGACCAAAACAGTGTCCCGTAGAGAGCCACGGATCTTATAAATTTCTTCTTCAATTCTAAATTTTGCATGTAGCATGTACCATCATCCCTTGGTCTTTAATTATTTTTTTTTACTGATGTCCATGTTCATATATTTTTAAATACACATTTAGTAACTTTCAAGGTTAAAATTACCGCGCGATACACTTCAATATGCATGAATCGAATGTAATACTCATAGGTCGTGTGGTTGCGCCGAGTGATTTTCGTACGAAAACCGAAGTCTATCTAATCCAAACACAAAATAAATTTAATGAAAAAATATTTAAGTAATTCTTTGCTGTGTGGTTACGGCAGTGAAGAATATAGCCACCCCCGCTCTTCCCGTGGGTGTCGTAAGAGGCGACTAAGGGCAAGACTAACACAGTTCCATTACTACCTTAAAACTTAAAAAGCCGATCGATGGCGGGATAACAATCCAACTACTAGCTTTGAAATACACAGGCCGAAGACGAGCAGCAGCGTCTTCGGTGAGACAAAGCAAGCCCAGCGTGGTGGTCGGTTACTTTCGTTCTCTCGCGGATAGTCTCATTTCTAATCTTATATTCGAGAGAAACCCCAAGCATAGCCCCGTTGAGCGACTTTAAATTTGTGGACCAGTTCCTTCGTCAATGTCCACGTCTCGACTCCGTATGTTAACACAGGCAGGACGCATTGCTCGAAGACTTTTGTTATCAAGCATTGCGGAATCTTCGAAGTGAAGACTCGACGAAGCCTGCCAAACGCCGCCTAGCCTAACCGAATCCTCCTATCAGCCTCCTTTTCGAAGTTGTTGCGGCCTAGTTGGATAGTATGGCCTAGGTAAATATAATCCTGAACAACTTCGAGAAGGGTACCATCAACCGATACCGGTCTCGGTATGAATTGGTTATTAAACATAACTTTCGTTTTGTCCAAGTTCATACAGAGTCCGACACATCGGGAGGACTCGTTTAAGCCGGCCAGCATTTGGCCTAACTCACCCAACTTCTCCGCAAAGATGACAATGTCGTCGGCGAAACAAAGGTGAGAGATGAATTCACCATTGACGTTGATGCCTCGTTCCTCCCAATCCAAAGTCTTAAAGATATCCTTCAGCGCAGAGGTAAACAGTTTCGGTAATATTACATCTTCCACCTACCTTGTCTTACCCCACGCCGGAGGAAAATAGGTCTTGTTCTCTGGTCCTGGACATGAACGGTCATCGTCGCTGCGTCGTACATACACCTCAGTACCTCGATATATCGCCAGTCGATATGACATCTCTGCAGAGAGTCCAGGACAGCCCCGAGCACTGCACTAATCTCATCCTCTTCGAAATCCGGGATACACTCCGAATAATGGCGCAACAATGGTGCCCGAGGATCTTCGGTGTCCCAAGTCGCAGGCTTAGGTTTAGGTTTAAAGAACTTTATTTCTCATAAGAATTTAACATTCACTTAAAATGAGATACAATGACATTTTTATACATTTGCAAGAATACAGTTTTAACATCTGGGCCGTTGGAAGGCTTTCTTATTTACTTATAGTAAGGATATAATATGATTTTTTAGTTTGATTTTAAATATGTTCATACTATCACATAGTTTTATTACATCTGGTAGTTTATTAAACAGCTGTACTTCTTCAAATAGAATTGTTTTTTTACCATAATTAGTTCTTACATTATCAATATGAAGTTTATATTTGTTTCTTAAATTCGAAATATGCGATCTCTCATAAATACTCATTTCCGACTGCACGGAACCTGATTTAATTTTTTTGATTAGAATGCATGTATTGTATATGTAAAGTTGTGATATATTCATTATTTTTGTGTTATTATAAAGTTGTGTCGTTGGAGTAAAATAGTGATAGTGATATAGAATTTTGATTATCCTATTTTGTATTCTTTGTAAAGTATTTAAATTTGAAGTAGTAGCGGATCCCCAAACCTGTATTAGATATTCTAAATGTGATTTTACTAATGAATTATACAAAATGTTTCGGATTCTTTTTGGTAGACAAGTGGAGATCCTGTTGATTGCTCCTAATATTGATTGTAACTTTGTTTTAATATGGTTAATATGTATCTTGAAATTTAGTTTGTCATCTAACCATAAGCCAAGGTATTTTTCATGATGAGAGCGCTGTAGTATATCGTTGTTTATCGTCAGCGGAGTGAAGTCAGGTATCTTTTTATTTTTAGCAGAAAAAATAAAGCTTGCGTGTGCTTGACGAGTACAGCTGTCTGTGGTGACATCTATCGCGCAACATACTAACTACGTAATTAGAGAAAACTGACGTATGCTACATTGCGCTATCAAAGTTTTCAGAGCGATTGAGTATACAAGAACCCGAAAACAACCGTTGGGGCCGTAGCCCACCAGACACAACACCCGTCTGGTCGGAGGATCCCCCTTTTCAACGGTGGATTAGAAACTTTACAACCTATTCCTCGTACCCCCCCAATTGGTGACCCCGAGCATGAACATCAGCGCAACCTTCATCGTCATCATCACTTCCTCAAGCTTTCGAGCAGCGAGTAGCATCCAGCATCTACGGCTTTAGCCAGCCAGCACCTACGGCTACTACAGGTGTCCTGACCACCAGCATGCAGCGGATGCGCATTCCTGGTCATCACCCACAATCTTTTCAGCGACTTTGGCACAGCACACTGCACCTCGGCCGGTCAACTGTCCATAAAAATTCTCAACCTCTTCTCGGATCTGAGGGCGAGAGTAGACGGTTCTGCCATCCGCTGTTTTGAGCTTCGCATATAGGTATAAAGTGAAGATAAATAAAAACTTGCAACAAATAATAAGAACAATTTTCTACCAGCGAATTTTTAAATATATTGCTTCTACCCCACCTTTACAAAATTCTAGGTACGTCAATTCGTGTATTAGATATAGGTAGGTACATACCTAGTAAGCGGCAGCAAACGAGCAGATGATTAACCGTTAAGTAGTTACCGCTGGCTATCATTAAAAGGTAAGGTAGGTCCCTAATGTAATAATATTTATAATTTTATTTTTGTTATTTTATTATACCTCGGTTGAACGAGTCGGAGTATATTATCTACAGCTAGTTTCGACTCCAATAACATCCTTAACGTATAAAAAAAAACTAAAATAATAAGTATATAGAAAAAAAGCTTCCTAAAACGTAAATTTTTTTAAATATAGGTACGAATAAATACTATGCCTTTCTAATGTATAAATAAGTGAAGATGTGTAATATACGAACGAGTATGCTCGTATTTTGTAACTATACTCGGTTAAGTTTATTAGAAAACACCTACACAATACCTACTACTAACTTCGTACTTCCTGGAGATTTGTCAAAGATTTATTTCAACTTAATTATCGTAAAGGGTAGTTTTTTTTTGCAATGTACTAAAAAAAGTAGTTTTTAATATTCTTTAACTCCCGACGCAAAAGGGATGTTACTGTGTTGATATATCTGTCTGTGTGCCTATCTCTGGCATCGTAGCTCTCGAACGGATGGACCGATTTTTATGTAGTTTTTTAAGTAAATGCAAATTTCCTTGCAGTCGTTATGAGCTACGTTTGGTAAAAATCGAAAAAGTAGTTTGAAGAGTAGAATCCGTTTTTCAAAATGATCCAATTTTTTTTATTTATTTAATAGTTACACCAAGAACTATTAAGGCATTTTGTCGTCAAGAAAACTACTGAGTTCGTCGTGTTCACGTAATCTTGGTTCAAAATGTCGAAGAAATCCGTGGTTTTTTAGAATTTTCTTGATTTCCCTAAAATTCATTCATCACATCAATTTTAATATTTAATTCTACTGGTGTAACCAAAATCTCTACCAAAATTCAGCTCTGTCGGAATTTATCTTATTTGAAATGTCTATTTTGACTGAAATATTTTGCCAATACTTTTTTGATACGTTAAAAGAGACTTGTCGAAACCTTTTCTTAATTGATTAATGAATACATCCTGTAAATATTTCATTGCTGAGCAAGACTTCATCTTCTTCATTTATTAGTAATCAACGGCGCTGTAGCCATTTCGAACCCAGCCTGCTCTGGTGGTTGGAATTCGTTGAGCCTTCTGGCGAGACAATTCGTAACAACCCTCGAAAACAGCTTATAGACGTGGCTCAGAAGTGAGATCGGTCTATAATTTTTCAAGAGAGACTTATTGCCTCTCTTAAAGAACAGCACCACCACACTCCTGACACGAGACACATGGACAGTTTAAATGAAAATCCAACTAACATTTTTATTATACCAGTTAAAAACTTGGTATAACTAAGAGTAATAACTTCGTGTTATTTTTTCGATGACATCACTTACAATAAAAGACCAAAAAAATTTTGTAACAAAATTTATTTATTTATATACAATAAATGTTACTCAAGCTACGACACTTTGTAAAGATTGATTCGAGTAAACGTATAATATCCTACGATTGTTGATAGGATTGCTAAACAATATTTATATCGTAACATAAGTTATAAATCGTTATAAGCATTAATACTCTGCCCGTTAGCAATTCGTTTACCTAGAATTTAAATATTTATATACATAGAAAAATTGCTACACATTTATAAAATTGAAATAAAATTTATTCTTCAAAGAGTATATAATTTTTTTTTTTATAAAACTCATTTCATTTGAGTAGTTTTATAGTTTGCTATTTTCTTTACATATTTGGAAGAAGTGTAACAAAATGATCCGTTGCATACATTATCCAGATAATATTTTAAAACATTTTAAAGTTATCAAGCCTGCACTTGAATATGATATTGAATGAATACCGTAATAACAGGCACTTGTGTGTTTAAAAAAGATAAAATTGTGTCTAATTACATTATTTTATAGAGATACCAGAAATTTAAATGAAAAAGTGACAGTTAGTTTCAAATAAAAATTGTTATATTTTATAATACAAATTAAATCATTTAATAACGAAAAAGTAAATGTACTATTGCTGAACAGCCGCGTTTGCGATGATCGAAGGCGAGTTGATTGTCTCTCCGAGACTCTCCAGTAGTTCCTTACGATAGTCGTCGAAGTCTCCGTCGACCTGTAAATAATTTAAAAGTTATCATACATACGCCTATAATACAAAAAAAAAAATTAAACACATTCATTGATTGTGTATTTGTTTTTCAGTATAGTCAATTATTTTACTAAGCATTAGATATATACAATATATAGTCGACTCTCGTTAATTCGAAACTCAGGGACTCGAAAAATATTACGAAAAATTATGTGGTGTCATAGGACACCAGGTAAGAACGAAGTTCCTTCGGATAGTATAGAAGCAACACAATTTAAAAAAATGTTGATTTTTTATATATTTTCTAGTTCTTGATTTTTTTTAATTTTGTTGATTGGTTTTTAATTTTGTTGATTGGTCTTTAATTAAGTACATAAAAGTATTTAGGAAATTTAGTATTTTAGAAAATAAGAAATACCGTAAAATAAAATAAATCAAACAAAATAATAATTAAAACTAATAAGTGAAATAAAAAAACATATGTCTATTTATTTTTGTCGACAGTATAAAATTACATAAATAATTTAAAAAAAAGTTTACTATGCTACGTGTTAGAAAATTGCTTGCTGGGCCAGAGAGACACCCACAACTCCTAACACGAGACACAAGAGAGAGAGTAAAAAAAATCCTACAGAATCTTAATCTTCTTTTTCAAAACACACAAAATCACCTTACACTAAAGCAGAGCTTAAACCTATAAGAACTACAATGACTCACCCACAACAAATCACAGCTAGATCCCAAGACGGCGAGAGAATCCAATCCAAAAAAGAGAAAAGAGCAAAAAGCCCCGCAACACACGTCCTGAGCCTTATATACAGCAAACCCAGTGTCGCGACACAACTACCCCCTAAGGTGAACCGCAACGTAATACGATACGAGGGTATTCCAAAAAATTAAATCAGTCGCCTAGAGAAAGTAAATAGCAACGCTAATGCATAACTGTGCATAATGCATATATGCTACAATACCCCCCCCCACAGAGAAGAATTTTGCATCTCTGGCAAAATTCTAAAAAAAACTAATGTAAGGAGAGAATCAGGTAAGCTCAGGAAGGGATTATAAAATTTAACTCCATACTAAGAGAAAAAAAAAATTTCTTTTTGATAGATTAATCATAAGAGATAATCGAATTACAAAAACACCACATATAATTTTGAATTCACTGCAACACTGTCTTACGACCCAATCATACGTCACTAACATACAACATCCTGAAATTCAACTATCAACGTGCGTTAACCGACCTAGACAATTAACGCCCTGACACTCAGAGTGACGGTCTATAATTGAGCACCACTCAGCAGCTACTTAAAATTTTTAATTTAACAATTTTTTTTTTCTTTTTAATCCATATTTAATACCGTATTCCCGATGTAGGCTTTAGAATGTGCATAACACAATTAGAATCGAATATATATTCAATAGAATAAAATAATATGTGGAATCGCCACCCGTTCCAGAATTAAGTTGTAACACAACAACAACAACTTATGGCGTAGGCTTTAAACAAAATAATATGAGTGTGTAGATACGTTAGAGATGCACCCAACACACACAAATTAAGTTATTGCTCAGTGGAATAACTCAACAAAAATAAACACCAAAAGTACATTAGAGACGTACCCAACACACAACTATCATAAGTCATGTACTTGTATAAGCACAAAATAAGAAAAAAATGAGATCATCACCCGTCTCAAAAATGGAATACGTAATATAGATTTAAAACAAAAATAAAACACAATATCAATTACCCTTACTACCAGAACTTCCTGTTAACTTCAAATCTTTAATATGCCAAACCCCAAGATCTTTACCATTCATATCCTGTAATACGTATACAAGAGGAGACCTTTTACCAACAATTCGACATTTGATAAATTAGGCGCTAAATTCTTAGAAAAGTATTTATCTTTAACACTCAAGAAGTAAGTTTTCTTATAAACAAGATCACCAACATTAAATTCCGCAGTCCTACGACGCAAATTATAACTTGAAGTATTTTTTAAACGAGCGGCATACAACCGAAATTGAACTTTATCGAAAATACTCGCCAACCGACCTAAGTTCTCCGCATAACAGTCACGAGGAGTAAAAATCATGTTTTCTATACTATCAGAGTCCAAATAATGCGAACCACACGACACTAACTCCCTACCGAAAACTAAAATTTATTATAACTAAAATATATTAATAATTGATTTCACTTTTATCAAAGTGTCACTAATACCTGCCAAATCGGTTATAATATCCAACGGACTGACCAAAATCTCCTCTGACGGTAACAATTCCGACAATTGTAATATTTGTTTACGTAAAGCTAAAACTGTGGCAGCTGGCTCCTCATTCCGAACAACCACCTCATATTCTAACTCAGCCTTAGGCAGGGATACGAATTTTATTAAGTGAGTCATCGTAGCACAATAATAAAATTTAAACGAAACAAAAAGTACAAAAGAAAGTTCGATTTAAATTAATGTTAAAATGTAACAAAGAAAGTACAAAGTAAGCAAAAATATTCGTTAATAGAGGGTAGTCAAAAAAATTTAGTTACGGCAAAAATTATTGAGCAAGAAATAATACAAAAAGTAGGTAACTGAAAATTTTTAGCAAGGAACGATTAACAATGCAAAAACCGTGACTACGTTCGGACAAATCTTTTAAATTCAAATAAAAACTTTTAAATATTAACTTTAAATTTTAAACATACTAATAATATAAATACACAACCTAAACGAAACAGTAATCAAATTTAATTAATAAAAATGAAAAGTAATAATTTAACACAATTCACAAAACACAAAACACACAAAGACACAAGGACAAGACCCTTTACATACCCAGAGAAAACCAATTGCCAGGAATAAGAAAAAAAAAATTGAGTGCCAATGCGATACCCTACAAAATAAAATAATTAAAATAATTCACCGACAAACAAATAATTTTAAATATTATAGAATTTACGTTGGGCGCCAGTGCTACGTGTTAGAAAATTGCTTGCTGGGCCAGAGAGACACCCACAACTCCTAACACGAGACACAAGAGAGAGAGTAAAAAAAATCCTACAGAATCTTAATCTTCTTTTTCAAAACACACAAAATCACCTTACACTAAAGCAGAGCTTAAACCTATAAGAACTACAATGACTCACCCACAACAAATCACAGCTAGATCCCAAGACGGCGAGAGAATCCAATCCAAAAAAGAGAAAAGAGCAAAAAGCCCCGCAACACACGTCCTGAGCCTTATATACAGCAAACCCAGTGTCGCGACACAACTACCCCCTAAGGTGAACCGCAACGTAATACGATACGAGGGTATTCCAAAAAATTAAATCAGTCGCCTAGAGAAAGTAAATAGCAACGCTAATGCATAACTGTGCTATTATACATCAGCAGGAACGAAACCAGGCGCTATTAAAAATATATGCTACAACTAGTAATATTTTAGTTTAACAAACGTCATATTATACAGTGGTGTGACTGATAGTACGTCACTTCCGTTATATATTTTTCTTACGGTTTTAGTATCACATTTTTTTCAGTTCGGTCGCCCAGCCAAATGTCAAGCCTGCCGTAAGGAACTTCGTTCCAATTATCGAGTGTTCGAAATATCAAATGGTTCGAAATTTTTGAGAGAAAATAAATAAAACTTCGAATTATTAAGTGTTGATCAATTATTAAATACAAATTTATTAACTGCTATTCTTTAACAATGACAACAGTCACCTTTCTTCTCACCTCTCTCTACTTTTCAGCAATCGTCAAGCATTTTATACTTTTTAGGAATCATAACTAACACAAACTTTTAATCTGTATACAACGAAAGAGTAACAGTAACTGAAACATAACTAAACAAGCCAATTCGTGCGGAAGTGTGTGTCAAATTAATCATAATAAAAAAAGACTCGTGTACGATGATACGTGTATTTACAAGTTTGAACTTGTCTCGAAATCTGCAACTTTGAATTGTCGAGTGTTTAGCGCCGATGAGTTCGAATTAACGCGTCGTTTTGTCACGTGGCAAAAGTTTTTTTTCGTTCGAATTACCAAGTGTATAAAAATGTATAGATTTAGTTCGAAATATAAAGAGACTAGCTGACCCGGCAAACGTTGTCTTACCGCTAAACGCTATTTAAAAATAGGGGTTGATGGTAGAGGGTTGAAAATTTAGGGTTGTATGTATTTTTTAATGTTGTATCACAAAAAAATAGAAATTAAAAATTTTGTCTAAAAAATAAAAATTTAGGGTTGGACTACCCCTAACATTTAGGGGGATGAAAAATAGATGTTGGCCGATTCTCATAGATACCGGATAAGCACAAAAAATTTCATCAAAATCGGTCAAGCCGTTTCGGAGGAGTATGGCAACGAAAACTGTGACACGAGAATTTTATATATTAGATTTTGTAGGGAACTCGTGATGACTTTGAATTATAGAGAGGTTCGAATTATCGCAGGTTTGAATTAACGAGAGTCGACTGTGTGTATATATATATATACAACTAGGTCGGCAAACAAGCGTACGGCTTACCTGATGTTAAGCGATTATCGCCTACAATACCAGAAGCGTCACAAGCGCTTTGCCGACCCTACCCACAATCCCCCCTAGATGTACTGTTCACCTTACTCACCACAGGAAAACAACACTGGCAATAGGTGAGCCGTACGCTTGTTTTCCGACCTAGTTGCATCAAAAAATGGTATGGCCTGTAGGCTATAAAACGTCCGCAGGTACCTCGTTGATGGTCTGGTCCTCGATGACGTAGAGCGCGCAGTCGGTCTCGCGGATGAGGCGCTCGTCGTGCGACACGATGACGACGCCGCCCTTGTACTGGTTGATGGCCTCCGCCAGCGCGTCGATGCTCTCGATGTCCAGGTTGTTCGTCGGCTCGTCCTGATTAATTAAAATAACGTAGAAAAGTTCTATAGGTTTCCGGCGTAATTTCAATAAATTAATTATACTAGTGGTCGCCCAGTAGTCGAAATTCGACCATAAATAACTAATAACTACTATATATATTGTAATAAATGAATTTATTATGGTTATGTTTGACATTCAAAAAAGACAAACAATATTAATCTATAATCTATTCTCAATTTGACCACAGTATTTAGCAAAAAAAAAAAAAGTATAATATTAGTGTGTGTCAAATACATGGTAGTGTGTGTAATTTTTTTTTTTTAAATTGATTTAATGTATTTTTATTCATAATTTAAAAAAAATATATTATTCTGCACTCTCTCTATATAAACTATAAGTGTGCAAAATTTCATACTCCTCCGTCGGCGTAATTATCGTAAAAAGGGGATACAAAGTTTTTGCTTCACGTATTAATATATAGATTGTAATTTTAAAAATGGTCAAGTTTAGACCGACTTTATTCAACTTAAGAATACCTTTTGATGATTATATGCCATAAAGATAACAGGTCGTCCTGAGAAAACGCATATGTTTGGATTTCTATGGTATCCCTAACAGATAGATTTTTTTTTCTCATGTTATTGTTTCTTAATTTGCTAAAATTCATTCATGAAAACATAGGTTTTTAAAAATGATTCACAAGAAACCCAGACACTTTTTTACCAAAGAAAACTTAACTGAATAGAACATGACTATCTACTGTTTCTTTCCTGGTAGTCGTAACTCCACTTTATTATTTATTATTGTTACTGCGACATAATACTTATACCAAAATTATTCTGATTATATCATTTCACTGCTTCATATTAGCTGTTTAATTGAAAGAAATGTTTTTATTAAACAACAGATACACATTGCCCTATTATTGTATTTTTTACTGTCACTACACAATTAAAAGTTTAAATCAAGAACGAACAACATACAATTCACCATAATGTGTAAACTTAAACCACAAGTTGTAAAAAATATGCTAAAAGGATACCAATACAAAAATTTAAAAATCTTACCAATATAACAACATCTGGCGCCATTAAGGTGAGTTCGGCCAACGCTACCCTGGCCTTCTGCCCTCCACTGAGATCCTTCATCTTGATAGTGTGGGCGTGACCCGCCAGCCCGAAGGTGCCGAGAGCTTTTCTAGCCTTCTCGTACTGGAGACCGAACAAACGCTGCAAGTATTCCACTGGAGATTCTTCCGCAGTCAGATGCTCACCGGAATGCTGATCGAAGCGACCTATCCTCTAAAAGACAAAGGAATTACGTGTTAAAATGTATTTAATACTATATTATAATTTAAATTTGGCAAAAGTAGAAAACCCATTTCTATTTTATATAAATACTTTTATTTATGGATGTCATTCCCTAACCAAAACTTAAGCTTTTTCAGGTTTCGTCTGTCTGTCTGTCAATCTGAATTTGAATGAAACTAAGTATAATTTCACACAATTAATATTTAAAAATTCTATAGCTTTGGAGGAAGGTACCCAATTCTCACCCGCTCTCAATAAGTTGTCCCTCTTAATAATTTGTACTAAAATATATTTCAAAACAGAAAAATTTAGAAACAAACGGACAACTGAGCTTAAAGTGAGCTTAAAATATCCTATAATAACGAAAATATCACGAAATTTAATATTTTAAAATACACGAAAAGCACTCTTTTCATCTACTAAGTACTTACCAATCTGTGATTTCTTATTAATTCTCCTCTAACTGGACTTAATTCTCCAACTAAAAGCTTCAGGAAAGTAGACTTTCCGACCCCATTGGGCCCTACAATTGCCACTCGAGAGTTAAGATCTATACCAAAGTCCACTTGCTTGAATAAAGGTTTCTGTCCAGGAAAGTTGAAATCCACATCTAAACAAAAAAAATGACGAATATTATTTTTTTTTTACAAAATTGACAAATACTAATTCCTAATAAACCAAACATACATTCAAAAATCTTAAGTAATTTCAAGAGTACAACGCAAGAGATGTTATAGCTTTAAATAAATAAAACGTAAGCATTTCACACTGATAACCTCTTTAGAATGTGAATCCTGTGCTAGGGATTCAGAAACACACACAACACAAAGACTATCTAACTAAGATCGTGACTAACATTTATATATCCTACACAGATATATGTCATACTAGCCACGCGCCGCAGCTTCGCACGGGTGCAATGATGTGGAAATCGAACCCGCAACAGCTAGTACGTTAACTAGCTGCTAAGGCTACTGCGCCATCGCGTCGTAAGTTTGACGCTGTCATCTATGTAACTATTTCATTGTATTTTAACCGACTTCCAAAAAAGGAGGAAGTTCTCAATTCAACTGTATTTTTTTTTAATGTGTGTTACGTCAGAACTTTTGAGTGGGTGAACCGATTTCGATGAATTTTTTTAATCGAAAGGTGTCGCGTGTCTTGTTGTTTTTACTTGACTATTTTTTCGTCGACCTACGTTGTATAAACCGCATAACTTTTCACTGGATATACCGATTTTGATGATTCTTACTTTAATCGAATATATTACTATTAACTAATAATATATTACTTGTCGATGTAACTGAGGTCGGCTTTTTTTTTTCGTTTGCGAGCAAACACAATGTTTTTATTAACCGACTTCCAAAAAAGGAGGAGGTTCTCAATTCGACTGTATTTTTTTTTTATGTATGTTACATCAGAACTTTTGACCGTGTGGACCGATTTCGACGAATTTTTTTTAATCGAAAGGTAGTGTGTGCCAATTGGTCCCATTTAAATTTATTTGAGATCTAACAACTACTTTTCGTCCGTCATCCACCGAGGTACCACGCCGGAGGCGTGGTCCAGGAGTGTGGTGGTGCTGTTCTTTAAGAGAGGCGATAAGTCTCTGTTAAAGAATTACAGACCGATCTCACTTCTGAGCCACGTCTATAAGCTGTTTTCGAGGGTTGTTACGAATCGTCTCGCCAGAAGACTCGACGAATTCCAACCACCAGAGCAGGCTGGGTTTCGAAATGGCTACAGCACCGTGGACCACATCCATACTGTTCGGCAGATTATCCAAAAGACGGAAGAATATAATCGACCGCTGTGTATGGCATTTGTGGACTACGAGAAAGCCTTCGACTCTGTCGAGACCTGGGCTGTCCTGGACTCTCTGCAGAGATGTCATATCGACTGGCGATATATCGAGGTACTAAAATCTATGTACGACGCGGCGACGATGACCGTTCATGTCAATGACCAAAGAACAAGACCTATTTCCCTCCGGCGCGGGGTAAGACAGAGGGATGTAATATCACCGAAACTGTTTACCACTGCGCTAGAGGATGTTTTTAAGACCTTGGATTGGGGGGAACGGGGCATCAACGTCAACGGTGAATTCATCTCTCACCTTCGTTTCGCCGACGATATTGTCATCTTTGCGGAGACGCTGGATGAGTTAGGCCAAATGCTGGCCGGCCTAAACGAGTCCTCCCGACGTGTCGGTCTCTGTATGAACTTGGATAAGACGAAAGTTATGTTTAACAACCAAATCATACCGATACCGGTATCGGTCGATGGTACCCTTCTCGGAGTTGTTCAGGATTATATTTACCTAGGCCATACTATCCAACTAGGCCGCAACAACTTCGAGAAGGAGGCCGATAGGAGGATTCGGCTGGGCTGGGCGGCGTTTGGCAGACTCCGTCGAGTCTTCACTTCGAAGATTCCGCAACGCTTGAAGACAAAAGTTTTCGAGCAATGCGTCCTGCCTGTGCTAACATACGGAGCCGAGACGTGGACACTGACCAAGGGACTGGTCCACAAGTTTAAAGTCGCTCAACGTGCAATGGAACGGGCTATGCTTGGGGTCTCTCTCAAAGACAGGATTAGAAATGAGACTATCCGCGAGAGAACGAAAGTAACCGACATAGCCCACAGAATTAGCAAGTTGAAGTGGCAGTGGGCTGGTCATCTGTGTCGCAGGACCGATGGCCGTTGGAGTAGACGGGTCCTAGAGTGGAGACCGCGTCTTGGCAAACGCAGTGTGGGACGTCCTCCGGCCCGTTGGACCGACGATCTACGTAAGATTGCCGGTGTAGGCTGGATGAGGATTGCGTAAGACCGGGATGTGTGGCGCGAACTTGGGGAGGCCTATGTCCAGCAGTGGACTGCGATAGGCTGAAGTGAGTGAATTATTTTTCGAGTTATATCTAATAATGCATTTTTACTTGACGCTTTTTTCGTCGACCTACGTTGTATTATACCGCATAACTTTCTACTGGATGTACCGATTTTGATAATTCTTTTTTTATTGGAAAGGGGATATCCCTAGTTTGGTACCATGATAACGGAACTAGGATCTGATGATGGGATCCCAGAGAAATCGAGAGAAACTCTCGAAAATTCGCAATAACTTTCTACTGGATGTACCGATTTTGATCATTCTTTTTTTGTTGGAAAGGGGATATCCCTAGTTTGGTACCATGATAAGGAAACCAGGATCTGATGATGGGATCCCAGAGAAATCGAGGGAAACTCTCGAAAATCCGCAATAACTTTTTACTGGGTGTACCGATTTTGTTAATTTTTAATTTAATCGAATGCTAATGTTTATCATGTGGTCACATATAAATTTTATCGAGATCTGATAACTACTTTTTGAGTAATCTTTGATAACGCGTAGTTACTTGACTATTTTTTAGTCGATCTACGTTGTATTACTCGTCGATGTAATTGAAGTCGGTTTTTTTTTTCGTTTGCGGGCAAACACAATTATTTAAAAATAGCTTGGGTACAAAATCCATAACAAAGCACTCACTGTGCAAGCCCAGGATCGGAGGCTGTAGAGGGGGTGGGTCGGGGAAGGAAAACTTGACTATATATTCTTTAGGACGCTGCAGTAAGGTGACGGGAGCCGCTCCATCTTCAGCCTCCTCTCGTTGTGACTTGCTGCGGTTCTTCTCTTGCTTGCGAGTGAGGGCTTCCTTCTGCTTTTTCTCCTATTACAATTTATTTATCATTAGTATAATATTACAAAGCTAAAAAGTTTGTGTGTTTTTTCGAACGCTCTAATCTTAAGACTGGAATCTTACTACTGGTTTGAATTGAAAAATTATTTTTGTGTTGTATAGCACATTTACCCAGGAGGGCTATACATATAATATTTTGATCGGTAAAACCATGGGGCCCGGCCAATCTATACAAATAAATAAAATCGGAGTGTCTGTTTGTAATAATAAAATAACCGCTTTTTACTAAATGCATACACGGTACATATACCAAAATAACATTTTTTATAATTTTTGTGTCTGTTTGTTTCAGCTAATTTCTGAAACAACTGGACCGATTTTGACGGGACTTTCACTGGCAGATAGCTGATGTAGTAAGGAGTAACTAAGGCTACTTTTATTCTAGATTTTTTTTATAACTGCGAACTGAACTATTCGTTAAATTCCACACGGACGAAGTCGCGGAGACAGCTAGTCATTAAATGCTGATGCACTCAATAAAAATGCTAATATTAACCCGCAGTGGAGTAGCGTAGTGGATCATGATCCAAACCCTATTAATATTATTATTCTTTTATATTTGGGAAACAAAAAATACAATAATACAAAAAATCTGTGGTATTGCCAAAAATCCGTCAAGTTTCCACTAATAAAAAATAACAAAACATTTGAAATGACTATCCTTTAAAATAAATGTCTTTGAGTCAATGTTTTTTCAGGGTTTATAAGTCAATCTTGCTGGATCTACAGAAATTTTGAGATGCCTGTATTGGTGCCTAATATCTATGAAGCAAAAAACAATCCCAAACACCAATATTTATTTAATACGACTTATTAACAATCACTTACAGCCGCTTTCTTCGACTGTCCGTGCGCCTTCAATTCTTTTATTCGCTTCTCTTGTTTTTCGTATTCCTTTATCATCTCTTTTCGTTTTTGTGCATACATCTTCTTAAACATTGAATAATTGCCCTTATAATATAACAATTTTTGCTGATCCAAATGTATGATTTCGTTACAGACATTGTCTAAGAACGATTGGTCGTGGGATACTACTAACAATGTCTTCTTCCATCCTTGTAAGTAGCTAAAAGTATAAAAATATTATTAGCTTTGTTGTAAATGAGTTTGTACTGTAAAATAGTGTGTTTATTTTATACTTACTTATCTAACCAAATGACAGCGTTAAGATCTAAATGGTTTGTAGGTTCGTCAAGCAGCAGTAGAGTAGGTTCTATGTACAAAGCTCTGAAAAAAATTTATGATTGAGATTTAATATATAAAAACTCAAAATATAATATTTGCGTACTTAATGTTGTTTTAATTAATCAAACTATTAACTTTTGCAAAACGTAATGAAAAATAACTTTAGCTTTGAGACCAGAAATTCGAAGAAAACGAAAAGAATTCGAAAGAATCGCAATTACTATGTAAAAAAGTTTGTTCAGAGTTGTAATAATAATAATAATGTATTTTTTAGTGTACGCCAGAAAAAATAATTAAAATAATTTACAAAACAAGAAAAAGTACAAAAGGCGTATCACCTTTGGATGGAAATTTAATAATAAGAATTTATTAGTTGTACTGAAACATTAATAAATATTATTCATTATTAGTGTTTATTTAAATTTTTTCTCATATTTTTAAACACGAAATATAGATTGCATGCGTACATGTTTTATGGTCAACGGAAGAGCATCTCACAATTGGATGGCTGTAATAGTAAATAAATTACTATACAAATGTGTGCAGTTTTTAGCGTCAAATTTTCGGATGATCTTAGGGATTTCTCGTGGCTATCACCTAAAAAGACGAAACGGTTTCGAAGATAGGATGGGGTAAAAGGGCAAAACAAAGTTTTGTAAAGAAGTCAGAGTATATGAGCATTCTTATGAAGATAAACAGGGAGTCATACGAGCATATTGCAATATTCAGCGATGTGATCAAATTTTCAGATGCCAAAAAATAAATCTGATGCAACTTTTGTAGGCACTCAACCTTATTGAGTCGTTCCTTGGAGAGAATGAGGTAGCCGGTATAAATAAATAATTAAATATATTAATTAATATTAAATTATTATTTGTATTAATATTTTAAACAAAATATTAAATATTTTAGACTTAAAAGTATTACTACTTTTTAAGATGATGGTGGTTTACTACTTTGAATAAAAAGTAATGTAATATAAATATAAATAATAATTACAATTACATAAGAATGTAATTATAAAAAATTTCTGGAACTTATTTATTCACAGAAGGGAGTCATTTCCGATACTCTAGACTTTCTGCTACAGGTGAATGACCACTGAGTGACGGAAAGTTTTTTGAAGCAAAACTTCTTTACGCACGCTTGACTTAATCGGGCGATGCGAACGGAGGTTGAGAGGGAGATATAAGTTGGAAGATATAAGTCAGATGATTACAGATGGAAATTTTTACTTCAGCCCTGTGGTCTAAAGCATAATTGTTTTTTTTTTTTTTTTTTTTCAAGTGAAAACTTCTTTAGCCGTGTTGGGCACTTTTTGGTAGGGAAAAATCTTGTGTTCGCGTCAGTGACGTGCTCATGACTCACGCTCAGCGACCGTGTGCTGTGCGCGTTAGACGCTTTGGATGGTTGGATGGGGGAAATCTTGTGCGTTCGCGACTCCGACATCATTAATGTTGATAATTTTAATCTTCTATATATATATAAAAATCTCGTGTCACGATGTTTGTCCGGGCTAATCTCCGAAACTACTGGAGCGATTTTAATGAAATTTGGCACAGATGTGTAACTTTGTCCAACTTGAAAGATAGGCTATAATTTATTTCGATATACACAATTATTATACTCAATAAAAAATTTAGGCGAAGCGAAGTTCGCCAGGTCAGCTAGTTTAAACATTATAAATTTCATATTTTAGTACTTAAAGTTCTAAGTTTACACTTCTATCGGGCGTCTCTAGGACTGTCATTTTTTTTTTTCTTTTTGAAAGCAGCGTCGCAGTGTCCCACCTGGCCAGCGAGACCCTCATGCGCCAGCCGCCGGAGAAGTTCCTGGTGGCGCGGTCCTGCATCTCGCGGCTGAAGCCCAGCCCCGCCAGGATGCGGCGCGCGCGCGGCTCGGCCGAGTCCGCGCCGATGGCCTTCAGCTCCGCGTACACCTGCCGGCGAGAGCGCCTTCGTGAACATTTATTACCCCCCAGTGGGCACAACGAAAGAAAAATGCGGCTGAAACCGCATTTATTCGAGAAAAAGAGACGTACAAAAACGTTATTTATATAATATATACATATATAAAATTCTCGTGTCACAGTTTTCGTTGCCATACTCCTCCGAAACGGCTTGACCGATTTTGATGAAATTTTTTGTGCTTATCCGGTATCTATGAGAATCGGCCAACATCTATTTTTCATCCCCCTAAATGTTAGGGGTAGTCCACCCCTAAATTTTTATTTTTATTTTTTAGACAAAATTTTTAATTTCTATTTTTTTATGATACAACATTAAAAAATACATACAACCCTAAATTTTCAACCCTCTACCATCAACCCCTATTTTTAATAGCGTTTAGCGGCAAGACAACGATTGCCGGGTCAGCTAGTATAATATATTTGTAGCCTGCCTCGGTAAAGAGACTATCAACCGCAAAAAGAATTTTTCACTTCGAACCAGTAGCTCCTGAGATTTGCGCGTTTAAATCTTCAAACTAACTTTATAATGTTAGTATAGATTTATTTATGTAAAAGTCCTTTTTATCCAAAATTAACCTATTCCCTCGATTGTTACATGACAATAGTTGGATTCAGCACCATTCTTAATTACTTTTAATTTTATTTCGGGTTTGAAGACACGTTGGCGCAGTCATAGCGGTGGCTATTGCGTTGGAGGTTGCGAATTACATCCCTGCTTAAGGCAAATATTTGCAGAAGCCATACAGTTGTTGTTGATTTTTGTGATTGTGTATTTGCCGAGGTATAATAAAGTAATACAATTTTTTAAAAAAAATGGATATTTGAGTATCTTATATGCATTTTACTTACTTCGTTCAATCTTTCCTGCTTTTTAAGATCACCTTTCTCAATTTCAGCCTCTAACTCCTTGCATTCGTTCAAAAGTTCTACAAAAAAAAAACAATGGTTGTAAAAGATAAAACATACTTATTTAATTGAAACTCAATTTTTTTTTTACATACCAGTTCTTTTAACGTCAGATTCTAATAATGTTTCGACAGCACTTATATCACTTGCTGTAACTTCTTGTTCACACAATAGTATATCTATATGGGGTGGGAGAGGGAAAGCCCGTTGGGCCAAATGTCTCAATAGTGTGGTTTTTCCATGACCATTAGGTCCGACCAGACCATATCTACGACCATTAGCTACGAGCAATGTTGCGTTAACGAATAGATCTTTGCCTTTAGCGCTTATTGAGAAATTCTCGACTTTGATATCGACTGCGTTCTCCAAAGCCGCCATTTGACCTTAAATAAAAATAAAATGGTTTAATTTTATTTTAGATTACAATTAAGTGGTTTATTATGAAGCGTCAATTGCTTTTAATATTAGTTTTGCACAATTTTTCAAAGTCAAAAAAATATATACGTAATAAAGCACGTGTCTAATATCTATTTACATTTAAATCATACAATAATTATTTTCAATATTTTATTTGTGAATAGTTTATTTGCTTTTTTTTACAAGGTCGGCAAACACGCATACGGTTCACCTGGTGTTAGCGATTACCGTAGCTTGTAGACACGTGCAACACCAGAGGCATCGCAAACGCGTTTCCGACTCTAGGCTCTAATCACGTTACTCACCAAAGGAACACAACACTGCTATCAAGCAGTATTGTGTTCCTGTGGTAAGGTGAATAAGGCTGCTCCAGATTTTGAGCCGGATACTTCTTGCTGTGCCCTACCTCAGTTGTCAGTGACTTTTTTATTAATTTTTTAACTGTATCATCATTATCATTACAGCCTATACAGTCCACTGCTGGACATAGGCCTCCACAAGTTCACGCCAAAAATAGCGCGAACTGATGTGTTTTGCCCATAGTCACCACGCTGGGCAGGCGGGTTGGTGACCGTATAGTCACTATGAATTCATCAACATTACAAATAAATTAATATAGAGACAGCTCACATTCTACGTTAAACATTTTTTATCAAGGTCATTAATAAACAAAGTATATGAATTATATATGTCGGAAGTGGAGTCATAATCGCAACTTTTCGGAACGCCATCTCCCTTTATTGGTGCTCGACAGAGTTTAAGTTGTGGCAGCTCTCCGAGCTGACCTGACTAGCCAGTCGGGCAGTTCACTACGCGCGTTCCGTATCAACTGTATATGGTGATAGTGAAGTGTTATAATTAAGTACTGAGTGATTATAATGTGGTGTGGTAATAAAATACTAATTTTAAATATAATCTTTCATTGCAAGTTTGTTTTGTTTATTGAACCAACACTTCCCGCCCACTGAGTACGAGTATATCACAAAAATATAATGGAATACGCAGTTGAAAATAGAGAAGATCCGAAATATATAATAGAACACAATAATTAAAACTTACCAGCAGATTTTTGTGCTTGACTAACTGTAAAATTTGCATCCAATTCACTATGACCCTGTCCCCCCTTTTTTGTTAACATCTCCATCTGTTTCTCATACTCCTGCTTTTTTTTCAATTTCTTTTTTTCTTTGTGGCTCATTTTTTTATCTGATGTCTCGGATTTATCCTCAATTACTGACTAAAATCATAAATATAAGTTGTATAGGCACTACATGAGAAGAATTATTATTTAATTGAATTTAAAATTATTTTAGAATTCTAATATTTATTACGATAAAATATGAAGAGGATGTTTTATTTGTTACAAAATCTGTTATGATGATAACAAGTTACTTTAACAGGTTTAGGTTTAAAGAAATTTATTCTTATAAAAGATTCATAAAAAAAAAGTAAAATTTACATGAGAACACAATTTTATAACAAAAATTACAAAACGAAAGAAAAAATTAATTAAAAAGAGTATATTGCTATTGAAAATATAGCACTACGAATAGACATACCTTTTCCTCTTGATTCGCTTCTGGTTCTTCATCTTTGATTTCGAACTTCTTTAATTCCTCTTCAATATCATCAATATTATTTCTCTTTCTATGTTTGCCTAAAATTATAATTTATTTAAGTTTATTCATAACGTTTTAACATCATTTTATTCTTTTGAAATTAAATAGTTCAGAAATAATTTTGTTTTTCCAAAATATTTACCTTTACTTTTCACAACAGGCTTTAAAATATCCTCATCATCTTCAGATTCAAGTTTAAACTCCTTGTCACTTTCCTCATCCGGCCAGTCATCCTTTTTACCCTTACCTGAACGTAACAAATGGGGTGAAATCAAAACAAAATATTTTACAATTTTTTATATAATAAAAAAATTAAAAATTAAATGATTGTCTGTAGAAGGATTATTTCTTAATGAAATAAATTTAGTTGTGATGAACAAAAAACTTTATACCTTTAATTTTTTTTTTTTTATCATCATCATTACAGCCTATACAGTCCACTGCTGGACATAGGCCTCCACAAGTTTACGCCAAAAATAACGTGAACTCATGTGTTTTGCCCATAGTCACCACGCTGGGCAGGCGGGTTGGTGACCGCAGTATTGGCTTTGTCGCACCGAAGACGCTGCTGCCCGACACCCAAGGGAAGAGAGGGGGTGGCTAAATTCTTTAGTGCCGTAGCCACACAGCACATTTTTTAAATGTCATATCAAAAATCGACCATTCCAACACGGGTCAAACCTGCATCTCCGACTGACTCTAGCTAATTAAACTATGGAACGATATACCTGTTAGGTCGAAATTTTTGATATGTTGATTTTATAATCGGTTTTAAGCGACAGCGCCGCCATCTAAGTAAGTCCCTAATAAATTAGTATGACTTAAAAAGAGCATGGTGTCGTCTCCTGTCAAAGATTTTAACTGTAATATGAAACTTTGAATAGTTACGGGTTCTGTAAAAGAACTCAGAAATAAAATTAGGAATGATATTAAAACATTAAATTTACCTTTCTTCCCCTTTGACTTGACAGGTTGTGCATTACTCGACACATTGCTAACCACAGATTTAGAATCATCTTGATCCTCATCTTCTGATGATTCTACTGCTAAAGACTTTTTTTTATTTCTAGCTGCAAAGTTTATTATTAAATTAAAGACAAACACACAGCAATAAGGCTTTAATTAGTAAAGAAATAATGATAGCTAGCTGTTTATGTAGACATTTGAATTGAGTACTTCCAGAATTCGAAAGCAGGATTTCATTTTTTTAGTTAGTTTAAGTCATCATCATCATCATCATTTCAGCTATCACAGTCCACTGCTGGACATAGGCCTCCACAAGCTCGCGCCAAAAATGGCGTGAAATCATGTGTTTTGCCCATAGTCACCACGCTGGGCAGGCAGATTGGTGACCGCAGGGCTGGCTTTGTCGCACCTACGACGCTGGTGCCCGTCTCCGGTCTGTGTATTTTAAAACTAGCAGTCGGAAGGATATCCCGCCATCGGTCGGCTTTTTAAGTTCCAAGGTGGTAGTGGAACTGTGTTATCCATTAGTCGCCTCTTAGGACACCCACGGAAGAGAGAGGGTGGCTATATTCTTTACTGACGTAACCACACAGCTAATTGCCGTAACCACACAGCTAATAAATAATAGCGAACATTAAAAAACAAACTTTCTCTTGAGTTTCCTTGCACATAGTCACTTCTCTCTTAAGACCCTTTTTTTGTATCGCAGGGGATCCCCCTTACGGTACCACACAGCAAAAGTTAGATTAAGTGTTTAAATAGAATATAACTTAGATTGTCTATATTTTATGGACCCAGTGATTAATAGGACATTATAAAAAATGCCCGCTCATAGTAAATAGCAATATAGTTAGTTAAAAAAAATTTTTAGGTTTATAATTATATACTCATATTATAAAGAAACTAATCTCAGGGCCTACTGATTAGAACTGAAAAATTATTTTTGTGTTTTTTTTTTTAAAATAACATAGTTGAAACGGTGGGGTACAGCTAATAAAACATAAACTAAGAAACTTCAATAGACATCTAGCATTATTTTACTAAATGATGTTACCTACATTTCTTTTTGCTGACTGGTTTAGCAATTACTTCATCTGAAGCTTCTTTGAGTTCAACATCACTGTTTTCATCAGACCAGGCTTCGTCTTTTTTCCCTTTTCCTGTAAAGGTAAAATATTATTATTTATTATTAACTATTTACTTGCTAATTTCACAACTTAATTATTGAATTAGTTAAACAAAAATTTTAGTTGCACATGGTGATATTGAATAGTGAAAAAAAAAAATTTTTTTACCTTTCTTTTTTTTATTTGTTTTTGACGCAGACTTCGACGCCGTGGTTGTCGCGTTACTATCAACAGATCTGTTTTCATCCTGTTCATCATTCGATAGATCTCCTCCTTTTTTCTTAGCTGTAATCGTGACAAGAATGTTTATAAATGTAAGTATTACGTGTCATCAACTTTTATCATAATGACCAATAACGAACCTTTTTTTTGTGATTTTTTCACAGGTTTTAATTCTTCTTCTTCTTCATCTGATATTTGACTTTTCTTGAGATCTCCATCGTCTCCGTCGGACACTTCTACATGAGCTTTGCCTTTTTTCTTAAAATTTTTAACTTTACTTTTAGAGGTTATCTCGGAAGTATCATTTGATAGTTTTTTTTCTTCAAAGTCGTCATCAACGTCTAAATTTTTTTTATTTCCTCTTTTCTTAGACATTTTAAATTATTTTACTTAAAACAAATTGAAAGATAATTACACAAATTTAAATTAAAAAAATATATATATTCAAAGCTATGCACTACTATCCAGCTGTTATGCGAAAACTTTAATCTTTATAAATCTGTCAAGCTATCAAGTACACAGACGATACACAACACACACAGAGCGCATTCCACCTAAGGCCCACAACACCCTCGATCATGACCGCTTAAATTGCCGTTCCAGTAACGTAAAAAACACCACCAGCGTTGTGAGCGAATTTTATAAGTGGTGTGGAACGCATATAGATATAGAACGCATATAGTGGGCACTGTCAAGTGTCAGGTGTCAGCTGTGTGCGTGCTGTGTGCTCGCAATATGGCGGCATGGTGAAAACATGCAGCTGTATGGGTTGTGAGTGAATATTTCGCATAGATTGGAGTAAAACTCAATTCGACATGGATTTCCGGGAATTTATCGTTGCGTTTTTGCAGAATAGAATGAGAGATAACATTCAGAATTTGACATTGACAGTTTTTTTTTTTAATTCCCTCCACGTTTTAATGATAGCCGACTTTAACTCTATCATCGACTCGACTTGTCATCTATGATGTCAAGCGATCGCCAGGGGCCTTAGGTACGAACGATAGAATGGGCTATGCGGGCGCTGCGGTCGCTCAGTGGAACGCAGCCACAGAGATAGATGGGTACTGTCAAGGTTCTGTCGTATCAAGTGTCAACCAAGTAACCAACACTTACAAAAATACCTACTAATCGATAGATTTTCAATAGCTCAATTCAACTACGTTGTCCTTTTGAATTGCTCACCTTAAATTATTTAATAAAAAATCAAAAAAGTCGTTGAAAAATATTAATTTATCAATAATTTCAAACTCCTATATATTTTGATGTATACAAAATTTTAAATTGCTCAATGTGTTAAAAAACTGCTCAAATTGCATTTATTTAAAACAAATTTAACGTTTATATCTTAAGACAGGTGAGCGCTGCGCATGCGCATAGACAATGATGCGATGCAAAAAAATTGCGGATATTCGTAATAAAAAAGTTCGAACTATATATATATATATTTAAAAATTAAGGAAAGTGGATTTGTTCCAAACTGTACTTGAGCAATTATAAATGCAACTTGAGCAGTTCTTTAACACTTTGAGCAATTTAAAATATTGTATACATCAAAAGATAGAGGAGTTTGAAAATATTAATAAGTGAATTTTTTTCAACGTCTTTATTGATTTTTAATTAAATAGTTTAAGGTGAGCAATTTAAAAGGACACAATAACTGAATTGAGCTATTCAAAATTTATCGATTAGTATTTTTTTTTTTTACAAAATCATTATTTTATTTGTTCAAACTATTTATATTTATTTAAAAATTAAGGAAAGTGGATCTGTTACACACTATACACTATACTTGAGCAATTTAAAATATTGTATACATTAAAAGATATAGGAGTTTGAAATTATTGATAAATTAATATTTTTCAATGACTTTTTTGATATTTAATTAAATAATTTAAGGTGAGCAATTTAAAAAGACAACATAGTTGAATTGGGCTATTAAAAATCTATCGATTAGTATTTTTTTTTTTTATTATTACAAATATCATTATTTTGCAGGGTGGGGTGGGGTAGGTTCAACCAACTTTTGAAAAATGTTAACGTCGTAACTAATGATGTGCCGGATCGTCAAAAATGTATATCCGCGGATACGGATCCGGATACGGATATTTAGTGTCAAGATCCGCGGATACGGATAAGGATCTTTATTTACTCAGTCAATCAGTGTCGGTGCGTGACTTTGAAACGATAGTTGACGTCATGCCCGCCGCAATGACGGGCAGGACCAAAGTTGCTAGATCGAATAACCCTATTATCGGAAGAAAAAAAAAAACCATTTTTCGGGATATAAGGGACTTTGATCAGAAGAAACAAAAATAAAATAAAATTAAAGTTAATATATATATATTTAAAACAACAACATTTAATGTTATTGTTACATCGTCCGCTGCCGATACAAATGTCTATATAAATAAATTCTAACAAAAAAAAAACAGAAAATGTTTTTCTCATTACCTATATTATATTATTATATTATCAACGAAATTAATAAAGTATTTTATTTTTTAGCTTTCCACGTGTATTTTGTATTACCTTTCACAGACTTTACCATTTCACTATTAATTTTTCTATTTTTCACTATTTAATTTGTAATTCAAACAATTTTCCTCAAAGTTGAATGAAATTATTACCTCTGTTTTTATTAAATCAATAGATTGTTCAGTAAATTAAATACTCTTCCACAATAAGCATTGCTTACTGAAATAGACAGCACTACACATTTTTTTTTAATTTTTTACCTCATTGCACCTACTAATAAAATCGGCCCATATTTTGTCATTGGACTTATTCATTTTTCCTTCTGGGAGGAGATTTAAATTAAACGTTTCTTTAAAAAAACAATAAATATTATACAATTCATCATTATTGATGTCATTAGAGATGTTTAATTTTTTTACTAGATCAAAGGGCTCATTCTATGAGAACAAAGTGTTCTTTTTTAGTAAAAATTGAAAGTCTTATATAAGAAGTTCTCACTGAAATAAAATCGTTGTTCTAAGTACTTAATAGCTCGTTTGAAAAACTTCTCTGCTTCTTAATAAAATTGTTCCTCTTCAGCATCGGATACTCTAATTGATATGGATCTGTTCTTACTGTCATAGAATTTATCTTGTATTCGGCCTTTGAGCTGGCTAGTAGCTTTTTTATTACAGCATCTTATTTTTATATACAACTAGGTTGGCTTACAAACGTAAGGCTTAGGTGATGGTGAGCGGTTACCATAACTTATAGACGCTTGCAACACCAGAAGCATCGCAAGCGCATTCCCGACCCTACCCCCAATATCCCCCAGGACACCTTCCTCACCACAGAAACACAACACTTCTTCAAATCAGTATTATTTAGCTTTGATCAGTATTATCAATGTCTAGATACTTGCCGGCTTTGCCAGTCAGGCTGCTTCAGATTTTGAGCAGGATATTTCCTGCTGTGCTCCGCCTCAGTTTCATAACAACATGTCAATACTACCGGAGCGCCGAGTTGCAACGTTTCTTTTGACGAAAATTCGGAACTTAAAATTATTGTTTCCTCAACTGCTGTTGTTTTTCGGGAGATTGTTTTTCTTTGTCGGGAGTCGGGAGGGTATACAAAAATTTGGAATCCCGCCAAATCTCGACCATCTTGCAACCCTAGGCAGGAAAGGTTTCGACTTGTATTGCGCGCGTATTACTTTTGTTTAGCAACCAGGTCCGGGAAATAATAAAATGTAGCAGTGATGAAGGTGATGATCTGGTCGTATTATTATTACAGATTTTCAGGTTTCAGTATTGACTTTCACTCGACCTTTATAACTTGAGTAGATATCCTAGAGTAGTTAGACAATCTCTAACACTCCACCGTACCGTTTAATATCAATTATTATTACAATTTCTAAGAGTAAATGTATTTAATTTTTTTAAAAATAAACATCAATCGAACAAATAATCATTTTTGACCAATAAATGAGAACAAACGACGAACAAACAATTTGTTTATAAAAAAATAGTCAAAATTACTTTTCAGCCGCCAGGTTCAGGGAGGTCACCGACCTCTAAATTATTTCTAAAAAAAAAAAAAAAAAAAGATAAAAACGATCGAACAAATAATTTAGTTGATCGAACAAATGATAAAAAGAAAAAGCTATCGAATACAAAACAAAAAGCTTAGATTTGGTTTATGTTGTGCCAACTTATAGAACTAAATTTATTTACTTTTTTAAAATTAAACATCAATCGAACAAATAATAAATGTTGACGAACAAATAAGCACAAACTACGAACAAACGATTTGTTTATAAAAAAAATAGTAAAAGTGACTTTTCAGCCGCCAGGTTCAGGTAGGTACTTAGCTTAATAGTCCGGTCATATTGGGCCAAAAAATAAGAGTGAAGGTACACAATTCACATCAAGCTGAAAGTGAGTAAAATTGTTCAAAACATAATTAAAAACATTTCAAAATTCCCCATCGTTCCGGTACATGGAAAAATTTTTATTCGTATTGTTGCAGTATATAACATTTTTAAAAGAAAACAATGAGATGCAAAAAAAACAAAGGCAGTACTTAATAAACTTATACAGTATGGTTGACTCCTAACTGCATTCAAATGGGGTTGTCTAGTGTAATCGATCACATTCCACATTTAAAAAAAAATCCTAGCCATATTAGCCTACTGTAGTGCCATACCAAGCAACGGACAAACTTTCCTGTTAAAAGCGTTCTGGTGTCTCCCTAGAGTAGGCGAGGACTATCAACTGATGGAAACGCACCTCGCAAGGTCGAGTAGAGGTAGTACACCCCAGTCGGGCTGCTCCATGTTTTGAGCAGGAAATTTTCTGCTGTATCCTACCTCAATAAAGAAGTGTAATTGTAGGCTGATAACCGGATAGTATATTATACAACATATAGTGCACTGCCTTGGCTTGATTGGTACCAGAATTACTATTGTAAAGCTGAAGAGTTTGTTTGTTTGAACGCGCTCATCCCAGGAACTACTGGTTTGAATTAAAAAATTATTTTTATATTGGTTTATTATATAATTCATTTATCGACGAAGCCTAGACTACTAAAGTAACTATTGCTGCCTGGTATTTTCCAAAGCCACTATGAGTTTAACTTCATATATGTTCAGAGTTTCTAATGATGTTGGGAACATGCGCTGAGAAATTTAGAGCTATAATAAAATACCAAACTCTCGCGGGTTTTTGGGCTATTATTAACACCTAAGTTGCATTTAAAATTTATAAATAACTAGCTGTTCTAGCGAACTTCGTGCCATCTTTTTTTTATTTTATTTTTTTATTTCTTTAATATAATAATTACATATAACAAAATAAAATATAGCCTATCTTTCAAGTTGGATCAAACTGCACACAGTGTGCAAATTTGACTAAAATCGGTTAACTAGTTTTAGGAGTCCATCGCGGACAAACAACGTGACGTGTAATTTATATATATTAAAGATTATTATTATAGCGTAAAACCTCTTTATGATATTAAAAAACCTGGCAAAGAGCACATTTTCAAAGTCGTATGAAAAAAGAATTTAAATTAGAATAATACAAATATTCTATCATCCGTTAATAGTTGAAATCATGAAGTACGGAGTATATTTTTATTTCGTTTTCGTTTTATTCTTATTTAATTTTGTTCAAAAAACACACTGTGGAATTGAAAAAAAAAGCATCGAAGACAACCGAGATGATGAAGTTACAGACGACGCAAAAGAGGATTCAATGGATATAGCCGGTGAAGCAGAACCCAGCAATGTTACTATCTGCTCGAGAAGGAAAAATAGTCAAGTGCATGAAATACGTAAGGCCACTCCAAATCAGTTTCCTTTCATAGTGGCAATAATGTCACCTCGGAACGAATACGTGTGTGCTGGCTCTTTAGTCTCCAATGGCTTAATTCTTACGTCTGCACAATGCACGGATTCTATTAGCTATGTCCTAGTAAATACCACGAGTGAAAGAAAAACTAACGACACTATCTCGCTGCATATTATTAAAAATGAAAAATTTCCAACATACACTGGAACCAAATCATTGAAAGACGTAGCTCTTATATATACCGAAAAACATAACAATACAATTGCATCAAAAATAAAAGTTAGCAATTACACAAACTCACAATCATTGGGCGATTTAGAAGCTGTTGGCTTTGGCTTAAACGTTGACATTGGACAATTAAAAGAACTACAATATGTCGGTGTAGACCCGAGGGAGTGGAGTGGAGACAAATTAATTGCTTATATCGATTGTATTGATACGAAGGTTCCTACCTGTTTTAGAGACAAAGGTGGACCTCTAATATTTAACAATGAACTAGTTGGTATTATAAGTACAGGTCAAAAAGAATGTACGAATGAAATTGTATCGAGTTATGCTATTAACAAAAAAATTTTAGAAGGACTGCCAACATATACCTTTAAAGCTTGGCTTGACGAGAAAATTGCTATGAATATTGAAAAAGCCGAAGAACAGTTGGAGACCTTTCCAAAGAAACCTTTACTGCGTGAAGCTTCAGTTCATGTTATGACTAGTGGCGCACGGTCAAAGAAATGTACTGTCATATCTGTTTTAATATTGTTGTGTTTAAAATTAGACTAATTTTCTTTACTCTTTTCAATAATTATTACTAATAAATGTTAAAGAAACATATGTTTTATTACGTAATCTTTAATTATTTTTTTTATTTAATAAGTGACTAACGACTTGTCTAGTTGTACCCTCATAATAAATTTAAAATATACCGATAAAAACAAGAAAAACTAGCTCTCGCAATTTGTACTCTAAGGGGTCGCTAGTGGGAAAGTTTTTGGGGTAGTTCTGATTTCATTCATCCTGTACGTATTTTGGGGTGCTAAATCCGAATCTGAGGTTTGCGGACGAAATTCCGTGACGCAACATTAAAAATATTGCAAAAAACTGCCTTTTTCGGTTTTTGACCGACTTCCAAAAAAAGAGGAGGTTCTCAATTGGACTGTATTTTTTTATGTATGTTACATCAGAACTTTTGACCGTGTGGACCGATTTCGACAATTTTTTTTAATCGAAAGGTGGTGTGGCAATTGGTCCCGTTTAAATTTATTTGAGATCTAACAACTACTTTTCGAGTTATATCTAATAATGCGTTTTTACTTGACGCTTTTTTCGTCGACCTACGTTGTATTATACCGCATAACTTTCTACTGGATGTACCGATTTTGATAATTCTTTTTTTGTTGGAAAGTAGATATACTTAGTTTAGTACCATGATAAGGAAACCAGGATCTGATGATGGTATCCCAGAGAAATCGAGGGAAACTCTTGAAAATCCGCAATAACTTTTTACTGGGTGTACCGATTTTGATAATTCTTTTTTTGTTGGAAAGAAGATATCCCTAGTTTGGTACCATGATAAGGAAACCAGGGTCTGATGATGGGATCCCAGAGAAATCGAGGGAAACTCTTGAAAATCCGCAATAACTTTTTACCGGGTGTACCGATTTTAATAATTTTTAATTTAATCGAAAGCTGATGTTTGTCATGTGGTCACAAATAAATTTTATTGAGATCTGATAACTACTTTTTGAGTAATCTTTGATAATGCGTTGTTACTTGACTATTTTTTCGTCGATCTACGTTGTATTACTCGTCGATGTAATTGAAGTCGTTTTTTTTCGTTTGCGAGCAAACACAATTATTTGCCTAAAACTCGATAACTATTAAATTTTAGTACATGGTTTATTTACAGAAATTAAAGTACTTAAAATTCTCATTTTTTTTTAAATTAATATACGATCAATATATATTAAGGTTTAGTATTTTAGTCCTACTTTAATAATTCCTAAAACCTAATCGTCCTGATTTTAATAATTTAGATCCTTTTTTTAATTACTTTTACAGTAAACTAGGAGAAATTTATCAAATAACAGCATTCTAATAAAAAGTAAAGTTTCGGAATGTAAAAAGTGGGTTTTGCAGAGACTACTGAAATTGCCAATTTTCAACACAGTGTTGGTCTGAGAAAAAAAATTAAATAACTATATTTGTAGGAAATGTTAAGTACTTTAATTTCTGTAAACAAACCATAAACTAAAATTTAATAGTTTTCGAGTTTTAGATAAAAAAACCGAAAAAAGGCAGTTCTTTTTTTGCTTTTTGCAATTTTTTTCAATATTACGTCACGAAATTTCACCAGCAAACCTCAGATTCAGATTCAACACCCCAAAATACATACTGAATGAAATAAATTAGAACTACCCCAAAACTTTCCTAGTAAAAACACATTTTATCTGAACTAGTGTAATATACTGAGACTAGTTCTAACTCGGTAATCCGCTCGGTAACTTTTTTAAAACGAATACAAACATTCATAATGCTATCTTATAGCATATTGTGTTAAAAAAAATAGTGACTCACTACGCGTAAATTATAATAGCGTACGACCCTCCTGATGGTGAGCGTTTACCGTTGCCACCTGCACACCAGAAGCATCACAAGCATGTTGCCAACGCTACCCCTGATCCTCCCGCAGGAGCTCTGGCCACCTTACACAGGAACATTAAGCTGCTTGTAACCAGTATCATTGATATGATCTTCTGTAAGGTTAAGGTACTTCCACTGATGGGCTGCTTCCAATTTTAAGAATGTTTTATACTATGTCCTACCTCAATAAGACTTTTGGCTGTTTGACTAAGGGTACGACTAGACGCTACCGGTTGTTACAGTACTCATGATGTATGAATCAATGTATTAAAAGATTATAGTCAAATCAATTTAAGTTTGCTCGGGAAGGGGACCCAAAAAGACAGTCATCCAAACCGGAAAAATAATTTGTATAAATTCAAATATCCATCCGGAGCGGGGTCGAACCGTCAACCGTAACGAGCATACTTCATCTTAGACCGTAACCTTCAGTGTTTTAGGCGACTACTCACACCACTACACCAGAGCGGTTGTTATGTGTACAAGTGTCTGTAAAATTAATAAAATCTTTAACTTAGATTTTATTATTTATAATCTACAAACTAAATAATAAAATAAATAATTGTGTTTGCTCGCAAACGAAAAAAAAACCGACTTCAATTACATTGAAGAGTTATACAACGTAGATCGACAAAAAAGTAGTCAAGTAACTACGCGTTATCAAAGATTAAAGTAGTGATGTTAATCGCAAGAATTGTATGAAATTCTTGCTTGATTAAATTAGTTTAATCTCTACTTACATTTTAATTTTGTTTCGTGCAACTCGGCGTTAGTATGTTAGACAAATTGCGATTAAGTTGGATGGAAAATTCCTCCTTATGGAAAAAATCTCATAAAACATGGACAAACACAGACCAAATTCTCATACCGAGTAGATAAGAAACAAAAAAAAAAGAAAACCTAAGTATGATGACATTTATGTTTTAGCTATGTTTTAACCTTTTGACCGCCATAGTCACCTATACTTGACAAGGGCTCGCGAGTCCTGGAACGCCGAAGTCGTCTATAGTTGACCGCTAGGGATGTGACGCAAGAGGTATAAATAAATAAGAAATAAATAAATATTTATAATATACACGCACCGTCATCTGTTTCTAAAGTAAGCAACTTAATGCTTGTGTTATAGATAACAGCCGACTGGTATAGCTACATTTTTTTTTATAAACTTATATATAAATCTATACATATAATAAAATGGTAGGAAAGTCGAAACTGTACATTGAATATTTTTTAAAAGAATATTTGGGGTGTGATATACAGTCGATACCGAAGCCGAAAATATAGTTTTTAGAATTTTTGTCTGTTTGTCTGTATGTATGTCCGGGATAAACTCAAAAAGTACTCCATGGATTTACTTCAAATTTGGCACGAATATTATTAAGAAGTCGGGTCAACATACAGGCTACATATTATCATGCTATCACCTACCAGGAATGAGCAGTGAACCTTTATTTCCTCAACGCATTCTGTAACAACGTGTAATCTAACGACGCATATTTGAATGTTGTTGTTATTATGTTAATAACCATGCTATATAAGCTAACTTCACACTATAAAAATCACGCAATATAAGTAACTAAGCCCATAAACATAATTAAATGAATTTAAGTAGACAAGACAATTTTAAAGCGGTGCCATCTATGAGATTTTTCTGTAGATATGAAATGTAAAGAAGAAACGGGTAAATGAATGTTATTTTAAAAAGTATAATCGTAGGTATTTTTGGTGCTGTATAGCGTTCACGCAGACGACGTCGCGTGCAGCAGCTAGTAATACATATATAAATAAATATATATTACACCCAGACTCGGGGTGGGAATCGAACCCACAATCCCCGGAGCAGAAAGCAGGGTCACTACAAACTGCGCCAACGGGCTAGTCAAATAGTATAGGTGTTTTTTAAGCTATTCAAAATTGAACTTAAACGTGTTCTATTTTCTATAAATGATTTGATATTTGAATAAAACAAAATGTAAAAAACATAAAACTATCAGCTAACACATAAATAGCAAATGAATAAAAAAAATCAAATCAACTAAAATCAATCAAATCCCCATAATAAATCTGATATCGCAAATCTGGGGCAACACTAGCGTTTCACCATTAATCCGTTTACTACACGCCGTTGTCAAGCATAGACGACACTGTGGTGACGTCATAAGCGAATAGTGAGAAAAGTAGTGAAGTGCAACATGAACGATACCTTAGAACATCGTCGCATTTTGGAATGCGTCGCATCGATGATTTTAATAATTAACAATTACAAATAAATAGTTAATATGTACGATTTTATTTTTGTGTTACCCACACATTATTCAAAAATGTAAATAAATAGTTTTTTTGTTAAGAGCCTAACCTTAGATGAGAAAATGAAAAAAAAAAACTATTTATTTACATTTTTGAATAATGTGTGGGTAACACAAAAATAAAATCGTACATATTAACTATTTATTTGTAATTGTTAATTATTAAAATCATCGATGCGACGCATTCCAAAATGCGACGATGTTCTAAGGTATCGTTCATGTTGCACTTCACTACTTTTCTCACTATTCGCTTATGACGTCACCACAGTGTCGTCTATGCTTGACAACGGCGTGTAGTAAACGGATTAATGGTGAAACGCTAGTGTTGCCCCAGATTTGCGATATCAGATTTATTATGGGGATTTGATTGATTTTAGTTGATTTGATTTTTTTTATTCATTTGCTATTTATGTGTTAGCTGATAGTTTTATGTTTTTTACATTTTGTTTTATTCAAATATCAAATCATTTATAGAAAATAGAACACGTTTAAGTTCAATTTTGAATAGCTTAAAAAACACCTATACTATTTGACTAGCCCGTTGGCGCAGTTTGTAGTGACCCTGCTTTCTGCTCCGGGGATTGTGGGTTCGATTCCCACCCCGAGTCTGGGTGTAATATATATTTATTTATATATGTATTACTAGCTGCTGCACGCGACGTCGTCTGCGTGAACGCTATACAGCACCAAAAATACCTACGATTATACTTTTTAAAATAACATTCATTTACCCGTTTCTTCTTTACATTTCATATCTACAGAAAAATCTCATAGATGGCACCGCTTTAAAATTGTCTTGTCTACTTAAATTCATTTAATTATGTTTATGGGCTTAGTTACTTATATTGCGTGATTTTTATAGTGTGAAGTTAGCTTATATAGCATGGTTATTAACATAATAACAACAACATTCAAATATGCGTCGTTAGATTACACGTTGTTACAGAATGCGTTGAGGAAATAAAGGTTCACTGCTCATTCCTGGTAGGTGATAGCATGATAATATGTAGCCTGTATGTTGACCCGACTTCTTAATAATATTCGTGCCAAATTTGAAGTAAATCCATGGAGTACTTTTTGAGTTTATCCCGGACATACATACAGACAAACAGACAAAAATTCTAAAAACTATATTTTCGGCTTCGGTATCGACTGTATATCACACCCCAAATATTCTTTTAAAAAATATTCAATGTACAGTTTCGACTTTCCTACCATTTTATTATATGTATAGATTTATATATAAGTTTATAAAAAAAAATGTAGCTATACCAGTCGGCTGTTATCTATAACACAAGCATTAAGTTGCTTACTTTAGAAACAGATGACGGTGCGTGTATATTATAAATATTTATTTATTTCTTATTTATTTATACCTCTTGCGTCACATCCCTAGCGGTCAACTATAGACGACTTCGGCGTTCCAGGACTCGCGAGCCCTTGTCAAGTATAGGTGACTATGGCGGTCAAAAGGTTAAAACATAGCTAAAACATAAATGTCATCATACTTAGGTTTTCTTTTTTTTTTGTTTCTTATCTACTCGGTATGAGAATTTGGTCTGTGTTTGTCCATGTTTTATGAGATTTTTTCCATAAGGAGGAATTTTCCATCCAACTTAATCGCAATTTGTCTAACATACTAACGCCGAGTTGCACGAAACAAAATTAAAATGTAAGTAGAGATTAAACTAATTTAATCAAGCAAGAATTTCATACAATTCTTGCGATTAACATCACTACTTTAATCTTTGATAACGCGTAGTTACTTGACTACTTTTTTGTCGATCTACGTTGTATAACTCTTCAATGTAATTGAAGTCGGTTTTTTTTTCGTTTGCGAGCAAACACAATTATTTATTTTATTATTTAGTTTGTAGATTATAAATAATAAAATCTAAGTTAAAGATTTTATTAATTTTACAGACACTTGTACACATAACAACCGCTCTGGTGTAGTGGTGTGAGTAGTCGCCTAAAACACTGAAGGTTACGGTCTAAGATGAAGTATGCTCGTTACGGTTGACGGTTCGACCCCGCTCCGGATGGATATTTGAATTTATACAAATTATTTTTCCGGTTTGGATGACTGTCTTTTTGGGTCCCCTTCCCGAGCAAACTTAAATTGATTTGACTATAATCTTTTAATACATTGATTCATACATCATGAGTACTGTAACAACCGGTAGCGTCTAGTCGTACCCTTAGTCAAACAGCCAAAAGTCTTATTGAGGTAGGACATAGTATAAAACATTCTTAAAATTGGAAGCAGCCCATCAGTGGAAGTACCTTAACCTTACAGAAGATCATATCAATGATACTGGTTACAAGCAGCTTAATGTTCCTGTGTAAGGTGGCCAGAGCTCCTGCGGGAGGATCAGGGGTAGCGTTGGCAACATGCTTGTGATGCTTCTGGTGTGCAGGTGGCAACGGTAAACGCTCACCATCAGGAGGGTCGTACGCTATTATAATTTACGCGTAGTGAGTCACTATTTTTTTTAACACAATATGCTATAAGATAGCATTATGAATGTTTGTATTCGTTTTAAAAAAGTTACCGAGCGGATTACCGAGTTAGAACTAGTCTCAGTATATTACACTAGTTCAGATAAAATGTGTTTTTACTAGGAAAGTTTTGGGGTAGTTCTAATTTATTTCATTCAGTATGTATTTTGGGGTGTTGAATCTGAATCTGAGGTTTGCTGGTGAAATTTCGTGACGTAATATTGAAAAAAATTGCAAAAAGCAAAAAAAGAACTGCCTTTTTTCGGTTTTTTTATCTAAAACTCGAAAACTATTAAATTTTAGTTTATGGTTTGTTTACAGAAATTAAAGTACTTAACATTTCCTACAAATATAGTTATTTAATTTTTTTTCTCAGACCAACACTGTGTTGAAAATTGGCAATTTCAGTAGTCTCTGCAAAACCCACTTTTTACATTCCGAAACTTTACTTTTTATTAGAATGCTGTTATTTGATAAATTTCTCCTAGTTTACTGTAAAAGTAATTAAAAAAAGGATCTAAATTATTAAAATCAGGACGATTAGGTTTTAGGAATTATTAAAGTAGGACTAAAATACTAAACCTTAATATATATTGATCGTATATTAATTTAAAAAAAAATGAGAATTTTAAGTACTTTAATTTCTGTAAATAAACCATGTACTAAAATTTAATAGTTATCGAGTTTTAGGCAAATAATTGTGTTTGCTCGCAAACGAAAAAAAACGACTTCAATTACATCGACGAGTAATACAACGTAGATCGACGAAAAAATAGTCAAGTAACAACGCATTATCAAAGATTACTCAAAAAGTAGTTATCAGATCTCAATAAAATTTATTTGTGACCACATGACAAACATCAGCTTTCGATTAAATTAAAAATTATTAAAATCGGTACACCCGGTAAAAAGTTATTGCGGATTTTCAAGAGTTTCCCTCGATTTCTCTGGGATCCCATCATCAGACCCTGGTTTCCTTATCATGGTACCAAACTAGGGATATCTTCTTTCCAACAAAAAAAGAATTATCAAAATCGGTACACCCAGTAAAAAGTTATTGCGGATTTTCAAGAGTTTCCCTCGATTTCTCTGGGATACCATCATCAGATCCTGGTTTCCTTATCATGGTACTAAACTAAGTATATCTACTTTCCAACAAAAAAAGAATTATCAAAATCGGTACATCCAGTAGAAAGTTATGCGGTATAATACAACGTAGGTCGACGAAAAAAGCGTCAAGTAAAAACGCATTATTAGATATAACTCGAAAAGTAGTTGTTAGATCTCAAATAAATTTAAACGGGACCAATTGCCACACCACCTTTCGATTAAAAAAAATTGTCGAAATCGGTCCACACGGTCAAAAGTTCTGATGTAACATACATAAAAAAATACAGTCCAATTGAGAACCTCCTCTTTTTTTGGAAGTCGGTCAAAAACCGAAAAAGGCAGTTTTTTGCAATATTTTTGTCATTTCTGTCAAGGTATAAGGCCAAATGGCCATATGCGTACAATAAAACTAGTTGCAGCGGCACTGATCACTAGACTAAATCTAGTTGCGCGATTGAATCAACGTCCTTCAAAAATGCCAAATTGTTCTGTTTTTTGCTTCAAAAAAAGATCTGCCACGTCAATTTTACTAAAACATGGCGTTACCTTTCATACGTAAGTATTTTTTAATCACATTATTACTTGTATACTACTTTTAAACTTTTTTTAAACTTAAAAATTACAAATATTATCGGTCGTGTTGACTCGATTTGTTTACCAACATAGGCCGCTCGCCCTCATACAATATGCGGATCGGTCGAGCGACTGATCGGAGTCTATTTCCGAGAAGTCACTGTCGCCGAGCGATAGTGTTGTTACCGGTTTGTTTGTAGATAGTTATCGATAAAAACGGCAAAGGCAAAAGAGGTGACAGACATTTTTGAGATTTTGATTTATTTATAATATAATATTGCTAGCTTTTTTTAATAAACATAGTTATATAATAAAATTGCATTAAATTAAATATAATACGCGTATTACGAGTATTAATACATTTTACTAGAATTACTTAATGTGAACTTCGACCATAATGTTTTATATAAAAATTTGGCAGGTTTTCTGAAAATCCAAATTTAAGGGATACATGGAAAAAAATTGTAATAACAGACAGACCTGGACGCCCACAAAAAATAGTGTAATTTGTTCAGATCATATCAATACCACTAACTTTCAAGTGTTGGCGAACAATAGAAGGATTAGTCGAGGGCACCAAACCAACACTAACGCCACACTGTTTTTGTCCCGTAAGTTTTTTTTTTTTTTTTTGTCTCATGTACAAGGTAATCAAGATATGGTTCACCTTTGTCATAGTAGTGAAACGAAACTTAGATTTGTCAACTTTGAAAATTAACAATGTTAAATCCATCCTTTCAGAGTCATCAACAAATCATTCAATCTAGCAGATGACAGGCTATCATCTTATGGTGCCATTAGTGCTACGCTCCCTATTCCTGATTCGTTGACATCACAGTGTACATCATCAACTCCTCAAAATGTGGGTTAATTTTAAATCGTTTATTGTAGACTGGCATTGTTTGGCACAACAACGTTCGGTCTCAATTCGAGTGTATTTTTTTATGTATGTTACTTCAGAACTTTTGACTGGGTGGACCAATTTTGATAATTTTTAATTTAATAGAAAGCTGATGTTTATTATGTGGTTGCGCTTAAATTTCATCGAGATCTGATAACATCTTTTTGAGTAACCTTTGATAACGCGTATATATTACATAAATTGTATTACTTGTCGATGTAATTGAAGTCAGTTTTTTTTTTTTTCGTTTGCGAGCAAATACAATTATAGTAGATAATGATGTATTCTACAAAGTCTTACTACATTTTGTATTTCTATTATCATTAGTTTTTGCAGCGCACGCAATGTAAGGAATTTTTTAGGTTATTTTTTTATCCCTTGGGTTACATTATTGGAGTTTTAGTAAAGATCCCTAATATTTTTAAAAATATAGTATAACCTATGTCGCTCAAGGATAGTGTAGCTTCTCAACGATGAAATAATTTTTTGAATCGGTCCAATAGTTTCGGAGCCTATTCAATGCTAACAAACAAACAATCAAATCTTTACTCTTTATAATCGTTTATTTTACATGAAGATGTTTGATTTGTAGTATATAATAAATTAAGTCTATTTTTATAATAATATCTTACCTTTGTATCACTTTAAAAACATTATTTCCCTAACCGAGTAGTTGAATTTATCGATAATGCATATCGACAGTTGTTACAACCACGGCTGTTAGCAACTTTTCGGTGTAGTTGCGGCGTGTCATTATACTGTAATGACATAGAATGTATCCATGTGTGTGTGAAAAATGTAAATGTGATTTTAATTTAGTAATGTGTGAGTTTCGTAGCGACAGACGATTATTTTTGTGTGGGAATTAGATAAAGTGTGCATGTGTGTAATTTCCCCCCGCAAAAAATGACAGAAAGTTTTGTATCGGTAACAAACGCAATGGCCACTCCCCTCCGTGTTGCTCTATGTGATTTACTACGATTTTTGTAATCGTTGTTTTTTATTTATGTTATTGTAAATATATATAACGAGTGCAAGATAACACAAGAAAAATATTGAAAAAATAAACCTTCCTAGACTATATAAGTAGTAATTTATTGCGCTAAGCGTCCGCAGCGCCCGCATAGCCCATTCTATCGTTCCACCCAAGACCCGTGGTCGTCACGAGCGATCGCACGACGTTATAGATGACGTCACTGTTCGCGACCACATCGCCCACAAAATATAGGTAGGTCAAAGTTGACTATCATTAAAAAGTGGCGGGAATTTAAAAAAAAACAACTATCAATGTCAAATTATGAATGTTATCTCTCATTCGATTCTGCAAAAATGCAACGTGAAATCCATGTTGAATTAAGTTTTACTCCAATTCATGCGAAATAAACCACTTACAACCCCTACAGCTGCATGTTTTCACCACGCGAGCATATTGCGAGCACACTGCATTTGCACAGCATGCATACAGCTGACACCTGACATTTGACAGGGCCCTAATATGCGTTCCACTCCACTTATAAAATTTGCCCACAACATTGGCGGCGTTTTTTACGTTAGTGGAACGGCAATTTAAGCATTCATGATCGATGGAGTTGTGGGCCTTAGGTGAAACGTGCCCTTGATAGTTCCGCATTATTCTACCGCATTATTTATTTATTTATTTATTTGAGCATACTAACAATATACATATATTGTTACATTTTTATAAACACATTAGGTAAACAGTAAGATCCTTAATACATATATCAATACCTAGCACGCATAACATTCAATTTTTTTTTTCAGCTTGCGTAACACAAAACAAAACTATTAATTACTTAAAAAAAGGATTACAAACGAGAATATAAAAAAGGATTACAAAAGAGGATATAAGAAAGAAAAAAAAACTATATGTATTATTTGTAAAAATTAGCAATGAGTTTCCTTTTAAATGCATTACAATGATCACAAAATATGTCAACACCTGGAAAATCTTTTGCAATTTTGTTATAATTCAAACACAGTTTAACCACGGGTGCCTAATTTCCCATATGAGTTTTTGATCGTAGAATATAAAAGATGTTATGGATTTTATTTCTTGGGTACCTACGTGGGACTGAAAGAGATATACGCTCAGCCAAGTTGCTACAATGTACATCATGATGCACAATTTTATATAAAAAGCATAGCTCGAGAATGGTGCGCCTGTCCCAAAGGCTCATCATCCCAAACCAAGCCAATTGTTGATTGTATGGCTGTCATGTGTGTGAGATGCCACTGGCAGAAAAAGCGATATACCTCGTAAAAATACGTTGTATACTTTCTAGGCGTTGTGAGTGCACAATATAGGTGGAGCTCCAATCAACACTAGCATATTCGAGAAGGCTACAAAACAATTTTTGTACACCAAGAGAAACCGTTGGTATTACGTCTAATAAACCATAGCAAACGAGTCACTTTCGTAATTACTTTTTCAATATGGGATCTAAATGTTAATTTCTTATCAATAATGACTCCTAAATCTCTAATTTCCGCCACTTCCTGGAGTGATTTATTACCAATCAAGTAGCTTGAAACAAGCGGTTTTTTTTTCCTTGTGTATTATTAGTATGGCATGGCGCTATGTGGAAATTGCATTAAGATCTTCCTGAACAAACCTAGCATCTACATTATTATTTATTGTTTTATAAACCCCGCACATGACAAACATTTGTATTGGCCATACAGGTGTTTGCCGTGGTCTGGGTGTTTGTGCACTCTTTGTGGGTCTCCCCACTGTGCTTCGGAGAGCACGCTAAGCTGTCGGTCCCGGTTGTTATCACGTACACCTGATAGCGATCGTTACTCATAGTAGGGAATATATCCGCCAACCCGCATTGAAGCAGCGTGGTGGATTAAGCTCTGATCCTTCTCCTACATGAGGAAAGAGGCCTATGCCCAGTAGCGGGATATTTCAGGCTGAAGCGTTAAATTTTTAAATCGTCAGCGAACAAAATTTTTTTGCAATGTTTTATTTCACTCGTATTAAAGCTAAGAAAGCAATTATTTTATTGACAGGTTATAAAAATAGTCGAATTGAGAATCTCCATCTTTTTAAGACGTCAGTTAATCAATTGCTTAAATCTTGATTAAATCTGGTAGTTTTTGGCAATTGTCAAACTGTCATTGTCAATTGTTGTTTCTCTCCAAGCTCTCAATTTGTATTGAGGAATAATCATTGTAAGCAATCAACATTTTTATAACTAAAATAATCGTAACTATTTTTTATGAATACTAATTTTAGGAAAAAGTAGTGTTTACAGTTAAAGCTCCTTATGAACCAGAAACTTCAATGATTAATAGTAACTTAGAGACGGCAAGTGTTTTTAATTTTTAATAAAAATTAGAATATAACTATACTTTTAATTATTAATTTGTTAATTAGACATACATTATGGATGTACCTAAGAGTAATAATTATCTAGAATTATATCTTTTATTGTTATCATAAACATAACTCATTGCTTTTTACCACAAATTTATTTTAAGTATTAATTTCAGCATGGGGGGGTTAATATAAAACCATCAGCAAGAAAAAGCATTCACAGTCATTGTAATACTTGTAACGCTAAGTTTTGTTTAAATATGGGAAAATATGGACTCAAAAACTGGAAGCATGAGAATATATCAAAAACCTCTTTACATGAGCCAGGAGTCGATGTGACAGATAATGTTATGAGGTAAATCATTCTGTTTCATAAATTTGTTCACAAATAACTTATTAGTATAGATAAACAACATAGAAGACATTGCTAATTCTCTTTAAAATGTAATTGATCTAAAAAAAATTTGAATGTTCACATATGTTTCTTTTTAAACTATATTCATATCAAATCAACACCAGCAATTTATACTAAACTAACTCATAACAGTGAACTTTACAATAAAGGCTTATAAAAGGGAAAAACGTGATACCTTTTATATTAATCAAGAAATTTATTTGAAATTTGGTATCTTTAATAGTTAATTTATTCATTGCAATTTCACAATTTTTTTATTACATGTAAAAACACATTTTATCAAGCTCGCATTAATTAAACCAGCTTATTGAGAATTTGAGTTGGCATGGTATTATTTGTAGGTGTCGAAATGTATAGCAAGCTAAGTTTTAATCAACTGTCACAATAATACAATTACGTGACAAATAAATATTTTTACAGCAAGATGGCCCGACAAGCAAGTCCTATCCCAACGAGACGAAACAACGACACCAAACATAGGAGAAATTCTTTCGATTTGCCTACTGATGAGTGTACTGATGAAGAATCCGACAATGAGTATGTATTTATCTAAATATTAATCATTATATTGTATACATTACCATCTCATGCTTATTGAAATCAGCTAATGCCATCATTGGTTTATCATTATCGTTCTGTATACAAATATGTAGTCTTGAGCTGGTAATGTGCTTTCAGAAATATTTTATCCAAATCTTCCCCTGCAACATTTTCATGTTACAGTGAAGAATTATACAACAGTGCATTGCAAAATGAACTTTCAAGGAGCAGAAATTCGTCTAGTCATTCTTTGAATAATATATCACCACATAGACACAACAATATCAATACCGAAAATCATCTCAACAGCTCTTTTACATTATTACAAGAAAATAAAAATAAAAAGGATAAATTAGGATCATCAAATCATTTCCTAATAGTAATAGTTATATTGCTGTTGTCTATTGTGTTACTCTATATAAAATTTGACAGTGATCCTGTCACAGTAAAGTATGAGTATGATAGGTTTCAATTTGATAATGATGTTAAAGATTTGAAAGAAAAGTACAAAATAGAAGACAATTCTATACTACAAGTAAAGACTGGTGAGTTCTTAAATAACTTCTTTGATTATTATGTAATATTTCAAACTACAATCTTAATTACTCATACTCGGAACACTAAAGCAATGTTAAATGATTGAATAACTTCAAATATTGATCAATTTCAGGTGTTGCTACAATATTCAAAAATCAAGACACAGCTTCATTTATATTTGCATATAACAGCAATAGTAATAATTTCAATGGGTTAAAATTTAATAACTTTATTGATGACATTGCTGCCACAACATCTAGATATTTACGTGAGTTTTTATTATATAATTATTTAGTTACTACCTTTCTGATTGCAGTTTTGTATTTTCTTCTATTAAAATATATTCTATGCCACTCAGTAATAAGGTAGCAATAGTAGCTATTAATAGAATTTTTAAAATAGGTCTATTAGTTTTTGAGTTTATTCATGACAAACCTTCAAAAATACGCATTTCTTTCAGTGCAATCTAATTTTTAGTCATAAAGTATACTTAATTGTAATAATAAATAATTGTGTTTGCTCGCAAACGAAAAAAAACCGACTTCAATTACATCAACGAGTAATACAACGTAGATCGACGAAAAATAGTCAAGTAACTACGCGTTATCAAAGATTACTCAAAATGTAGTTATCAGATCTCGATAAAATTTATATGTGACCACATGATAAACATCAGCTTTCGATTAAATTAAAAATTATCAAAATCGGTACACCCAGTAAAAAGTTATTGCGGATTTTCGAGAGTTTCCCTCGATTTCCCTGGGATCCCATCATCAGATCCTGGTTTCCTTATCATAGTACCAAACTAGGGATATCCCCTTTCCAACAAAAATAGAATTATCAAAATCGGTACATCCAGTAGAAAGTTATGCGGTATAATACAACGTAGGTCGACGAAAAAAGCGTCAAGTAAAAACGCATTATTAGATATAACTCGAAAAGTAGTTGTTAGATCTCAAATAAATTTAAACGGGACCAATTGCCACACCACCTTTCGATTAAAAGAAAATTTGTCGAAATCGCTCCACCCAGTCAAAAGTTACATTTATAAATAAAAAAATACAGTCGAAGTGAGAACCTCCTCCTGTTTTGGAAGTCGGTTAAAAATCTTTATGTCCTCTCTCACACACAACAGATACAAACTAAATTTTACAACGATTAAAAAAAAAGTAAGAAATTTCTATGTGGGACTATTGACTGTACTAAGAACCTGTACATAAAAACAATAATAAAATATGAGAAACCTGAATTGTACTATCTTATCAATTGCAGGCAATGAAAGTAATAAAGTCCATGTGACTATAGACTCATCAAACCTAATAATTCAAACTGCAAAAGAGTTTATGAACCAGTACCAGAATGAAGTTTATGAATCTGGTGTGATGCTCGTCAAAGACATTGAAAGTGTTCCATCTCAGCTTGCGATGGCCTTTCACTACTACTGTGATGAGTACAACCCTTTGGTGAAAAGAAGTGCTATTTTCTTTACATTGAACTGGGCAAAGTGTTCTAATAGTTCTGGTAACTTTTATGTCAATTCTTATTATAAAACAATACAATGCTGTTTTGTTTTCAAGTGATAATGTACTAAGTCCATATTAATTTAAAGTAACTGACACAGTGAGCAGTTTGTACTGGCATATATTTATTCTGAATATATAAACATTAAAAAAAATTATATAAACCGTGTCCTTACAATAATGAATACAAAAAAAAATTATTCAATTTAATGCAGTTACAGTTTGGTTGGTACATACAATTTCAATAAATATGTTCAATCATTACATAAAATTTAAAGTTTTAATCCTATTTAAATTATTTTTTAATTTACAGACTACATTTATCAAAATTTACTTACAGATAAAAAAGCAACTCATGAAAATATTGAAAAATGCCTTGCGAGCAGATGGAAAACTGTAGATGAAGAAAAAATCGGCCCACTGTTGACCAGAGTGGTTAATATTGTTGTGGATGTTACTCAGTCTTTTTAATTTAATAAAATTCGTGTGATATATTTGTATGATACTTTTTTACATAAAACAATTTAAAAGTAATTACCTAAGTTTGTTTAGCAATCTCAATTATGTTATTTTGCATTTGAAAATGAAGAATTAGTACTCAATACAATAAAGGGGGAATAGAGTAATGTAAATTTGTTTGTAAGCAGCATTTTTATGCTATTAATAAAAGCTTATTTGCTTGTTATTAAATTCATAACAAATACTTATAATATTTAAATAATCATCACTATCATGGCAATTATGTTTAAGTTTCTACTTGTGATAATTTTTAATGTAATTGTATGCATGTTGTTGGATAATATATTTTTAGTTGAAATTCGTTTTATGATTTTATTTAATTCTTTTAATACAACAATAATACTATTAGTGGTATAGATTAAATAAAAGACTGTTCTCTTTAATCATAATTTTATTTATAAAAGAATTTTTTTTTTAAATTTGCACTTACCATAATCTGACAAATATAATTATAGTTTACATAATGGCTTTTACTTTATCAAAAGAAAAAATAATACTTGAATTTTTTTAATTACCTTTGAAAAAGTTTATGAACAAAAATTGCAAAATATCTGCTAATTTAATAAAATAAAAATATACATTATTTATCCAAATACATAATCATACACTGCATAGGGTGATACTGCTTGAACCATTTTACGAATATATTTCTATGTTCAATAATGACTAGAACATGGAATTATCCTTGATTTAACTGTATTCAATTTAGAGCTTGCTTGTATTGAAAGAAAGAAGATTAAGTATATGGTTAATATAAATTTAATTTTTACACACTTATTGTTATGTAGGTAGGTTGTTTTTTGTCCACACAAACCAATTAGATTTCAAATACAAAATTAACATGTTTTATAGATTTCCTATTTAGTGTATCAGTTATTGAAATTAAGTATTAATTATAACATTATATGAAGGGGCTCAAGATTGAAGCATACCCTAGGTGTCAAAAATGACTGGGTATTACTGTATTGGCCAGAGAGCACTTTGGTCTGGAGTGTTTGGATCTACAGTTTCGTTGGGATCATCTAGAGCATCAGGTTCCAATTCATTATTATTCCTCGGAGGTGAATATGAACGTAGCTCCTCGTCCTCATCCTCATCATGAGACTCCTCAGATTCATCAGATTCTTCATTACCTAATTGAGAATATAACAAATTAATTAATTAATTAAAGTTATATATAATTTTAGTAAAGTTATTAGAAAAGTGGTGTTGGGTAATCTGAAAGAGATCGCTATTTAGTGATAAGATCGCCCATTGCACTACATGTATCTAATATTAAGGTTTGCTATGTATATTATCTTTAGTTGCAATAGTGGTTTATTATTATTATTATTATTAAAAGTATCAGCAATCTTTTTGTGTTTTTGGTCGTTACAAAAGTTTGAGAATTGCGAGTTGTCATGTATAATAAATAATAATATATATGCATAAATGCCAAACAGTAAAGAACACTAAAAATAATAGGCTTACCTTCTTCTTCATCTGAATCAGCCTCATCTTCCATGGGTTCAGAATCTACCTTACCTAAAGGTTGACGTTTCATATATTGTTGCCCAATAGAATTAAGCTGTAATAACGAAATTTATTTGAAACTAAACATATCAGTGTAGCCCCTTAACTAAGCATTTGCTTTGTTTCCATATACTAACAAATTTAGTCACTAAAAGAAACAAAAGCCATAGTACAGTCTGATAAAATAACTAATCAAAAAGCTATTTTCAATATACACGTTCACGGCACACAACCTACATATACACATAAATGTCATATTAATCTTTTTTTATTTACCCATTGTTGATGAGCTTGTTCCATGTTAGTTAATTCTGCATCCTCGTCACAAGGACTATCGGCGCTAAACCAAGAGGGATCCACTAAACGTGGGTACAATATTGGGAACGGAATATTCATTGTTAAAACTTAGTGTTAAAAGTAGTAATAACACAACGTAGATACAAGTTATTAACGCTCCTTAAGTTGTAACTATAGTTATCGTAGCCGAAGAGAATATAAGTAACGATCGTAGCGGGTAGGTATATATTGGTATATATTTTTGAATCAATGCAATAAATGTCAAGACTCGGTTTGACTGTCACTGTCATATGAACATACTACTAATTAATCATAGAGGTTCCGCTTGCGTTAGCTGTGGTCAACACACGTGTTTTAGTGATCTTGGTGTCTTATTTCTTATTGTTTACAGTGTAAATAGTAGATTATTGTGGGATTAGTGGTTAAACTAACATTATTATTGTAGGTAAGTGTTTAATTATAATTGTGTTGTAAGTTTAGTGTATATATTTAATTTTAAAAATGGATCTCGATCGTCCTCCAGACCCGCCAGATACGGGTGGTTCTACTGACGATAGAATTACATCTGAATCCTCTTCCTCTCATCAAAATATGAGAAAACGCCCAGCCATTAACTCTTCCAGCGACTCCTCTTCTAAAAAAATTATTGTACATCCATCCACGGCTAGCCCGTCAATACAATCTCTTTACACACACCCATCCTTTTCCGAAGGCCCTAAGAGTTACTCTGATGACGACAAAGGTCCCTTCATTGTCCATGTTGCCCGTGAAACCCCAGACCCAGCCTCAGGAACTACTATTCGCGCTTTGAAATTCGGCCAATTTTTACACACACACAAAATTGGCTCGGTTGTGAAAGACGGCGTTAAAAATGTAGGCAGAAACAAGATTTCTGTTGAATTTATTTCAGCTCAAACTGCAAATGATTTCTTAAAAAATCCCATATTAGGAATGTGTAAGTTCAATGCTTCTGTACCGACTTACAATATAACTAGAATGGGTCTTGTAAAGGGTATTCCGGTTGACTGGTCAATGGAGGAATTAGTGGAGTCATTAGAGCTCCCATCTGGCTGCGGTTCAATTATGAAAGCTCGTAGGCTTAATCGCAAAAACATTCAGGAAGGCGTAGTCACTTGGGTTCCAACCCAGTCAGTGGTTCTAACTTTTAGAGGTCAAATCCTCCCAAGTAGAGTTTATTCGTTCCATACATCATTACCAGTTGAGACCTATAATTTACCTACCATACAGTGCCTAAATTGTTGCCGTTTTGGCCACATTAAGACACAATGCAGGTCACAGCCAAGGTGCTACAAGTGTTCACAATCGCACACAGGTGAGTCATGCGACGTAACTAAAGAAAATGCCACTTGCTTACATTGCTCTGGTAGGCATTTTACAACCGAGAAGGACTGTCCTGAATACCTCCGTCAAATTAAAATTAAAACCGATATGTCCACGGATAACATATCCTATATAGAAGCATCCTCTCGCTATCCTCCTGTTCGTCGGTCATATGCAGAGATGACAAAGGAAATGTTCACTCCCCCCGTATATATTCCCACTTCCTCAACACCACCTCCTTCTTCACCAAATAGGTCCTATCGTAAAACGGTAACGCATTATCCTCGTCCTGTAGCCGCTCTAGGCAAAGGGTACGATAAACAAGCCCATCAATCCATTGTAGGTGACATCCCTTCCTCTCTCCCTAATGGTTGTGCACTAAACAACCCTCAAAGTCCCTTAACCCCTTATAGTAGTAACCTATTAGAAAACCTCGTCCAAATGATCCTCAGTATTATTACTACATGTAATGATATGTCCTTACCGCCCAACGTTGCCGCATCACTTGCTCAACTCTTTTCTATTCTTAAAAATGGCCCCACTCAGCTTCCTTCAATGGAACTGTAAGAGCATCCGCCCAAAAAAACATGAAATCCTATCCTTAATCAACCTGCATAATCCTGCCATTATTGCCATCTCTGAAACATGGTTAGTTCCAGGTTCTCGTTTTCGGGTTCCGGGTTTCTTCTGTTTGAGAGATGACAGAAGTGATGGGTATGCGGGTAGTGCCATCCTTATTCGGCACAAAATCCCCTTCTCCCAAATCCCCATATCCTCCCCCAGCCAGCACATCAATGCTGTTGCTGTTAGATCCTGTGACATTTCCTTTTTATCTCTGTATATTCCTCATCCTAGTCCTTCCCTTATCCCTGAACTCCGTTCTATCTTTTCCTCTCTTCCTAGCCCTGTTCTTGTCATGGGAGATTTTAACTCCCATCACACCTCCTGGGGATCCCACCTTACTGATGGTTTTGCTCTCCTGTTGTTGGACGTCTTTGATGAATTCAACTTTTGCATTCTCAATGATGGTTCACCAACTCGGAGAGCTTATCCTAATCAGAACCCCAAATCTGCTGTAGACCTTTCCTTAGCCTCCCCTTCCTTAGCTTCTATGTTGTCCTGGAAAGCCCTCCCATCCACTTTTGGCAGTGATCACTTTCCCATTATCCTTGCTATGCACTTACGACCTTCCCTGCCTTCTAACCCTATCCCTATTCATAAATTTAAATTGAATTTTTCTAATTTCTCTCCTTATGCTGAATCTGTTGATAGCATGATTGACATCCTCCCTGATTCTCAAGATGATGGAAATATTTTAATTTGTTATGATCTTTTTCTTAATGCTATTTTAAATTCTGCTAATACCCATTTTCCTAAAAAGCACCACTCAAAAACACGTTTGCTTTCCACCCCCTGGTGGGATGAGGATTGCAAACGCCTGGCTGAACTAAGATCGGAAGCAGAAAAGGCATACTCTCTGAACATGTGCCCTGAAAACTTTATCAGGTATCAAAAATTGGATGCCAAGTTTAAACGCTTGGTGTCAAAAAAGAAAAAATTTTGTTGGGTTCGCTTCTGTGAATCCCTTACTCCCCGCTCTCCTCCACGTCTAGTTTGGAACCAACTTAAAAAATTTCGCCGCTCCCTAGCCTCTGATAGCCTATCCTCTAATGATCCTTCTGTATGGCTTAATGATTTTGCAGACAAACTCGCCCCTCCCTTTGTCCCTTGTGAGGACAACATCCTTACTTCAATGCCAGCATCTATCTCGGATGAAATGGATGCCCCCTTTTCTTTTTCTGAGCTTCAGTGTGCTCTGAATGGATTGAAAGATTCAACACCTGGGGAAGATGGCATTCCATACTCTCTTATCCAAAATTTAAATGATAAAGCAAAACATTGCTATCTTAACATAATTAACACCTTGTTTATGACAGGAATCGTCCCGCAATCATGGAAGTCTCAAATTATTATCCCAATATTAAAACAAGGTAAAAATCCCTTAGACAGTAATTCTTATCGTCCTATTGCTTTATCGTCTACTCTGGCAAAAGTTACTGAGCACCTTTTGAAAAATCGCCTGGAATGGATAGTGGAAAGTAGAAACATTCTGTCTCCCTCCCAATTTGGCTTCCGGAAGGGTTTCAGCACAACTGACAGTTTAAGCTTACTCACAACAGACATTCGATTAGCTTTTGCTAAGGGAGAATATCTTGTAGGCATTTTTCTGGACGTAGCGTCTGCATACGATAGTGTCCTTCTTCCGATACTCAGGCAGAAAATGCACCAGCTGAGTATTCCGCCAAGAATGGTTCATTTTATATGTAGTATGCTATCTTGCAGAACAATATCTGTGAGACATCCACTATTTGTGCTTCCTCCCAGATTTATCTGGAAGGGTCTCCCTCAAGGCTCTGTCCTCAGTCCCTTGCTCTATAGTATTTATACACATGATCTCGATATTTCTGTTGATAGCTTTTGTAACATTTTGCAGTATGCAGATGACATTGTTTTATATCATAGTTCAAATTCAGTAGAAAATTTATCTTTTCGACTTAACTCTGCTTTGCATTACCTAGGCCAGTGGCTGGGTGACAATTTTTACCAGGAAAAGAGTAGCCCCTGTCTTTGATTTGGTTTATCAGGGTGAGCGCATCAACCTGGTGGACAAGGCAAAATTTCTTGGTATAATACTCGACAGCAAACTGAATGGATTTTCCCACATAGAATATATTTCCAAAAAGTGTGAAAAATCACTTAATGTATTAAGAGCAGTAGTATCAGGTGTATGGTGGGGTGCACATCCCTACTGCTTAAAATTAATTTATCATGCCCTTGTACGTAGTCATATGGATTATTGTCTGTTTGTTTTAGACCCTATTAGTAAGTCACTATCACAAAAGTTAAATAAAATCCAATACAAAAGCCTACGGATTATCCTAGGTGCCATGAAATCGTCGCCTACTAATGCCCTACAGGTTGAGTGTGTTGACCCTCCTTTGCAAATCAGAAGACAATTTTTAAGCGATCGTTTTGTCATAAAATCATTACAGCTGTCTTCCCATCCTCTTTGGCCTAAACTCAACAAGCTCTCCCAACTCTGCAACCCAAACCGGCCACGTTCCTACATTTTAATCAGCTACTCCAAATTTTCAAACCTCCCAAATCCTCTCTCAACCTTTTGTATCAATCCCTTATTCTCTACTTCCTTCAAAGCCCTTACCTTTAATGTTCCTATCGTCACAGATTTGGGTCTGAAAAAAGGAGATCCTGGTATAAAGTTAAAATTTCAAGAAATTCTTCATCAAAATTGGTTAAATCATCATCATATATATACCGATGCATCTAAACTTTCCCCGTCCAGCTGTGTTGGTGCTGCCTGCTGGATCCCTAAATTTAAAATCATTCTCCAATTTAAGTGTCCCCCTGAAACATCTGTGTTTACCGGTGAAGCTATTGCTATACTGGAAGCCATCCTCTTTGCCCTCTCCCATGACTTAGGACCGACAGTAATTTTCACTGACTCACTAAGTTGTCTCTTAGCCATTAAGGAAAATCCCTTTCGTAGCAAATTGAAAATTTCTATTGTTTTTAAGATTAGAGAGGCTTTGCTCTCTTGCAGTCAAAAGGGTCTGCATATTCTGCTCGTCTGGATTCCAGGCCATTCAGGCATTGCAGGCAATGAGACAGCAGATTCGTGTGCTAAAGCTGCAATCCAAACTGGTATCCTTGATCACTACAAAAACTCCTGCCAAGACCTTCGTTCCCTAGCCAAAATCCATATGGACAAGTCCTGGAATTTATCTTGGAGTTCATCAAAATTGGTAAAGGGTAAATTTTACTCAAATATACAACCAGACATCCCAAGACGCCCTTGGTTTTCTCTTCATAGACATGCTCGTCGTTGGGTTACATCTAGCATATGTCGCTTACGTCTTGGCCATGCGTGTACACCTGTTCATCTGGCCAAAATCAGAGTTCGTGACCACTCATTGTGTGAATGTGGCCTTGACGAAGGCACGGTTTCCCATATCCTTTTTTCCTGTCCCAAACTCATCCGTCCTATATACGACATCCTTCCCCATGATATTCCCCGCCCTATAAATGTTCAATGTTTGTTAATGTTGGTGTTTAGTCCCTATTGTAGATTTTTGTGTAAATATTTTGAAATAAATAAAATTAAGTTGTAAATAAATCATGTGTCTGTCCTAGTGTAATTATTTTGTAATAGTTTAGTTACTAACAGCTGTAGTCTTAGTTTAACATTAAATGTTTGTGTTGTTTTAGGTTATGGTGTAACAATGAAAGTCTGACTATTTTGCCTGTTTTCCAAATTAAATAGAGACTGTTATCTCTACTGCACCGACCAATTAATCTCCTTCGTGTGTTCTCCACTCTACGTGACATTGGCGGAATCAACCGTGCTACTTTGGCACAACTGAAAGCCATTAAACCAATCAATCAATCAATTAATCATAGACTAATAATAGATGCGTGACAGTAACGCCCATCGCCAATTCGCCACCCCTTTACACCCGAAAAAAAAAGTAGCAAATATTAAAAAAATATTGAATAAAGGGGATATCTAGGAGTCTAAAGAAGCTAGGAAAATTGCATAAAAAAATCCTTGAATTTTTAGTTTTCCTGAAAAGGCGTGACCCTCACGGTCGTGACTCTTAGACACAATCTCCAAGTCTCACGATCGTGAGTATTATCTTTTTTATTTGATTTTTCATAAAAATAAACAACGAATTAGCTAATTATCATTATTTATTTGTTTCAATGACCTCTTCATTAATCTGTCTTTATATTTGAACAAAAAAATGCGTTCATAAAAATAATTATATGACAAAAATCAACAAGTTTGTAAAATAAACAAAACAAGCCTCTAAAAATTTTAACATCACAGAATTACAATTATATTAACTATAAGGAACAAAAACGAGATCACAAATTATTTAATATGGTAAGAATAGTAAAATGTAACATATTTTGAAAAGACGTAACTGGATATTATGGTTTGAGGTGATAAAATTGAAAACAGTTTTGGTTTCGAGAAAGACACAGGTAAATATTTGGAATATTTAATCTTTGTTCGGCTATGACATCCCTCCATCTTGCAAGACCTTGGTGTTTTTATGTTATCAAACACAGCCAGGTGATCATACCCATCATATCTTTTGCCGTGTGATGGGCGTATCGGTTTGTATTGCCTAATGATAGGAGGTGGTTTGTTTTCGTCTTCGCGGCGATCTTATACTGGGAAATTAGTTAGAGAGTCAGCGAGATAAAAATATTTTAAACATTCTAGTCGTGGTTTATTTTTGACGACCTGACGCAAGGAACATCGGCCACTGAAATGTATCATCTGTTCATCTATGCAATAATAAGATGGAACTTTTTCCAATTTGTTGCAGGTATCCTGAACCCGTTCGATTATCGGTTGCACCTTCCAAAGTTGATTGTTCATCTCAGTTTCAGTTGGCTGATTGTGATCAACTACATGGAGAGCATCGCGTAAAGTAATTAATCGATCGCGAACTATTTTGTCTGCTATAAGTCCAATCCTCATATTAGCTCGCCAGTACATCGGCATTCGTGGGTATGATAGGCATCCCATGAGAATATGTACGCCAAACATGTTGGCTATTTCTGCTTTTGTAGTTTTGATTTCATGGCCAGTCTTACGCTTGCAATATAAATGAGTACAACGAGCAATCTCCTCCTAAAAACTTTCATCAAAATAATCAGCAAGATATTCGGATGGTGTACTAAATGGTTTTTCTGGTAAATTTGCGGTATATTTATGTGGCTTATCAGTAAAAGGAATATTCTTCCAGGTGTCCTCCAAGACCATGTGGCTGCAGATTTTGTCGAGTCACCGTAGTACGAGAAAGTTCTCTGCGTGATTGCATTATTTGCGAGACATTGCCAGTAGAACGCCTTCTGCTTCCAATATGCAGCGAACTAGTACTAGGAGAGGTTGTTCTATTTGGTGTCATTACCTTACTTGAAGGTTCGGGTTCTATTTTAGCGCATGAACCTTCAGAATTGTCATCCTTGCCAACAAGATCAGCGAGAACACGCGGCTCTTCTTCAAGACCTTCTTCTTCGTGGAACTCTTCAATTTCTGACTTGTTTCCATCCCTAAAGAGTTCCAAAATACGTTCATCAGATAGAGAAGAAGCACTAAAATAAAAAAGACAAGACAACTGCTTAGCCACAATACCAGTTTTTAATCAATAAACAAAAAACTACATTGAAATGCATTTTATGAGTCATAACCGAAGAGTCACGATCGTGCTACTTGAAGTTTATCTGCAATTTATTTCTAGTTTATAAAACGAAATAATAATGACAGTTTGTATTTAATTTGATTAATGTTTCAATAGTAAAATAAAACAAAAAGGATTCGCAAGATATATAGCAATAAACAATAAAACACGATACTTACACGTGCCGCCGGTTGGATCAAAAATCTCGGCCATATTGTACCTTCGATTGAGACGAACTACGAAACTATTCCACGAATCAGGCTACACTACGAGTGAATACACATCTCTCACGATAGATTGTTGTCGATTACGTTCACAAAAATAAATCCGCGCGGTCTTGAGATTTTTTTTAAAGTACCCGCACTATCGTGTACCTTCAGGTGTAAAGGGATATTATATACTAATACTAGCTGTGCCCGCGGCTTCGCCCGCGTTGAAATCAGTTTGTCACAAAGTTTTACCGGCAAACTTCCACTGAAACTCTCATCAAAATCCGCTTAGCCGTTCCGTAAACCTTCCTCTTGAAGCCCTCTCTTCATTGGTGAAACCGCATGAAAATCCGTTTAGTAGATTTTGAGGGAATCGATCACATACGCTTTTGGGAACTTTGTTTTATAATACACTAACTGTTGCCTTGCTTGCAAATGCAATGCTTAATGCAAATTATTTTTTTATTTTAGTCATTTGAAATGCTTATCAAACTGAGTAACTTTTTAAAAGGCACAATTTAGTATAATTTAATAGTTATTTTTATAAAACCTCTCTATACACCACATTTTTAGTTTTATTTTCAGGCTGCAGTATAAATAACCTATCAGGCGAACTTATATAGTTGCTGTATATGTTTCATACAAACTATCAACTCCAACTAAACCCCCTGAGCGGCGGAATATCGCAAAATCCGTTCTTAGCGGACGTCTACTAACTTAACCTTAACCTTTCTCTTTTATATATATATATATATATATATATATATATATATATATATATATATATATATATATATATATATATACATATATATATATATAGATTACGATGTATTATTTGGACACTTCCTCACCATCTAAAGAGCATACATTTTAAATTTCAAGTCTCTTACCTTAATAACATAGGACTTTCCAACCCCGTTTTACCTCATTAAGGATCGAGTTTCGTAAAATCCATTCTCAGCGGATGTTTACGCCCTATAAGGAACCTATCTGCAAAATTTCAAGTTTGTAGCAGTTAGTGTTTCGGAGATTTCGGATTTCGTTTCCTGCTCAAAATATGGAGCAGCCCGACTGGGGCAATACCTCGACCTTACAGAAGATCAAGCTAAATAATACTGTTTTCAAGCAGTATTGTGTTCCTGTTGGTGAGTAAGGTCACCAGAGCTCCTGGGAGGATTGGGGATTGGGTCGGCAACGCGCTTGCGATGCTTCTGGTGTTGCAGGTGTATATAAGCTACGGTAATCGCTTACCATCAGGTGAGCCGTACGCTTGTTTGCCGACCTAGTGTCATAAAAAAAAATACCCTACCATCCCCCGTTTTAAGCCCAAAAGGGAGTTGATTCCTAAAGATACATTATTTAGACACCTTCTCACCATCTATAAGAGCATACATTGTAAATATTAACTCTCTTACTTCAAAAACATAGGACTTTCATACAAACTACCAACCCCCGTTTTACCTCCTTAGGGGTCAAGTTTCGTAAAATCCGTTCTTTACAGATGTCTACACTCTATAAGGAAACTATCTGTCAAATTTCAAGTTTGTATCTGTTACAGTTTCGGAGATTTCGTGATGAGCGAGTCAACCTACCATCCCCCGTTTTAACCCCAAGAAGGGGTTGATTTCTAAAGATACATAATTTAGACACCTTCTCACCATCTATAGAGCATAAATTTTAAATTTCAAGTCTCTTACTTCAAAAACATAGGACTTTCATACAAATTTCCAACCCCCGTTTTATCCCCTTAGGGGTCGAATTTCGTAACATCCGTTCTTAGCGGATGTCAACGATCTATAAGAAGCCCATTTGTCAAATTTCAAATTTTTAGGTGTTATAGTTTCGGAGATTTCGTGATGACTGAGTCAACCTACCATCCCCCGTTTTAACCCTAAAAGGGAGTTGATTTCTAAAGATACATTATTTGGACACCTTTTCATCATCTATAGAGCATACATTTTAAATTTCAAGTCTCTTACTTCTAAAACATAGGACTTTCATACAAACTTCCAACCCCCGTTTTACCCCCTTAGGGGTCGAGTTTCGTAAAATCCGTTCTTAGCGGATGCCTACGTCTTATAAGGAGCTTATCTGCCAAATTTCAAGTTTGTAGGTGTTATAGTTTCGGAGATTTCGTGATGAGTGAGTGACCTTTCGCTTTTATATATATTATAGATTGATATTTGAAAATAACAATTTTTTTTATTGTTAAAATAACAATCAATATATGAAAAAATGTAGTGATGAAATTACTTGCTATTTTATATTGAATTGAATATCTAGAAAAAAAAACGTAAATATCATTGTTAAACAAGTTATTTAATATTCAGTACATCTTTAGGTTAATCAATTTTAAAGCATAGCAGAGACCAAAAATTAAATAAAAATAAAAACAAAAAGATAATTTAAGAGCTGAATCTTTAAGATAACATAAAATATTTATATTTTATTTTATTTTTTTAAGTTGATTTGTCGTTTAATGGTGTTGATATCGATAATAACGACGAAAACGAAACTTTACTTCTGAAAAGATATTTTACAGGGAAGGATTTGAATAACATATTACAGAAATAAAATATTTTATTGTCAGATTTGTATTATTTAGTAAAATTAATTAGTAAAAGTTTAAAATTAACTACTGCATTTTACTATTTAGCTAAGCATTACTATGTTATTTGCAAAATTCATTATTATTGTTTAATACATGTTTTATAGTTAAGTTTAGTTTCTAATTTTACTATTTCATAAATAAATATAAAACTAACTTTAAAATTTACTATTTCTTTTTGTACAATTTTGTTTAATTTTCATACAATTTTATTATTCAATTGTATACTAATTGTTAGTTAAATTTTACTCTGTTTCTTTTATACGATTTAATTGTAAAACTGTTCGAATTTTTATACTGTTACAAAATTATTTTGCAATATTTTACTATAATTTTTATTTTCTATTTCTATATTTTGTAATGACTTCTGAACTCTAATGATTTTGCTATTTCGAAACTTCGCTTCATCTTAATTTAGAAAAAGCTCAGTCAAAAGGGGGGGGCTGTTATATCCCATTTTACAACGCAGTAAAAGCTTCATAAGCATTAATATTATACACTGTATTTTTCCTATAGTTTTATCATTACTCAGCAATTGAATTATATTGTTTCTTCGTTAATATTATTTTTATTAAAAAACAGTCAGTTAGACTCAGAGCCCCGAGTAGATCGGACATAAATTAAAGTTCGGAAGTCAATTATCCAACATTGTGTCCAATCTTTTAAATAAAGCAGTTAGCGGTGTAGTATAGTTTTTTTTTAAAAAGACAAACAGGGTCGGCATCCTAACAAATTGGTGTCAGAAGTGGGATACTAGAGAAGTCTGACGACGTAGAGTCAAGGAACAGACGCTGGTATCCGAACAGAGCCACCCTTAATTTTTGACCGACAGTAAGCCTTGACCAAAGGTTAAGCCTGCGTCAACTACAAAGGACGACGATAAGCCTCCGCTCTTAAGCGTGAGCCCGCTCCAGCCGCTCAAAGGACGACGATCAGCCTCCGCTCTTAAGCGTGAGCCCGCTCCAGCTACTGCATCCAGGACGACGGTCAGCCTCAGCATATCGTCTGAGCCCGCTCCAAGTCTCCGGGTCTCCAGGTCTAGCTCACCACACCAAGCGAAAAAATTCCATCCGCTCCAGTTACAAGAGACGTCACCGCAACGCGACACCGGTTCCCACGCGACGACATGCGAGTGTGTGTTGCCGTTTTCTTGTAAGTGTTTTGTGATATTTTTAAAGTATCAAATCGAAAATTTAACAGCTAAAAGTGCTGAAATTAGTAAAGTTTTCTAAATCAGTGTTCTAAATCAGTGTTCTAAATCGTATCAACTCTGAATCTACTTAATTTAAGATTTAAGCATTTTTATTCTACCATTGTCATATTGTACTTTTTGTATTTTGTTGTCCTATTTATAAGCTCAGCATACCATAATAGTATTTTAAGCTAATGTCTCTTAAAGCGGAATCATTGAAAAAAACCGAAATGTCTGAAAAAATAACATTATCCTTTTTAACAAAATTTATCAAATCATATAGTGGGGATAGAGAATCACTCCCTGCATTTCTTACCAATTGTGAGAATGCGATGTCACTGGCTAATTTAGACCAACAACAAATTTTATGTAAATTTATATTATCGCAATTAGAAGGTAAAGCTCAGGTTGCATGCAGTTTAAAACATTTTTCAAATTGGTCAGACTTAAAAACATTTCTAAGGTCTACATTCGGAGAAAAGAAACACGCGACTCATTTATTGTCCGATTTACAACATTCTAAACAATTGCCAAATGAAGACGTAACAAAATATTCATTAAGGATAGAGCAAATTTTAACGCGAATACATTCAGATATCCATTATAGCTGTAAGGACGAGAGCGAGCTCCCAGGCCGTATAGCTGCCATGGAAGACCTTGCTTTAAATTCATTTTTATTAGGGCTTAACCCTTCAATTTCTAATATCGTTAGGTGTAAAAACCCTCTAACTCTCAGTGATGCGATACAATACGCAACTGACGAGGAAAAATTATTTAATTTATACAAAATTAATTCAAGATCTCAGAAACAGTGTTCAATATGTAATAAGGTAGGACATAGTTCCTCAGATTGCTATAAAAATAAAGAGCCTAAATATTCGCGAAAATTATTTCACATAAATCCAAATAATAATTTAAATACAAACTCTAATATATTTTATAATAAAACGTGTAATTATTGTAAACACGTCGGTCATACGATCATGGAATGTCGCAAGCGTCAATTTAATATGAAACGCCGTGTGAATACTAGCAACGTGCAACATGACACGTCAAATGCTAATTCTAATATTGCCGGTGCACATACATGTGAAAACGAATCACATAATTATATAAATGATTCTCAATCAATTAATCGTCATGAAGATTTAAATTAAAAAGGATTTTGGTTCCGTGTCTGCCAAAATCCATTCAAGGTCATAAGGACACGCCATATTCTAACTTTCAACACAAAATGTTGAATCCTATTACGAGTAACTCTACTAAATCCAAATCTCAACCAAAAGTGTTGAGTCATACTAAATCTACTAAATCTAAATTTCAACAAATAATGTTGAATCCTACTAATTCTACTAAATCCAAATCTCAACCAAAAGTGTTGAGTCATACTAACTCTACTAAATCTAAATTTCAACAAAAAATGTTGAATCCTATTAACTCTACTAAATCCAAATCTCAACCAAAAGAGTTGAGTCATACTAACTCTACTAAATCTAAATCTCAACCAAAAATGTTGAGTCCTACTTATTCTACTAAATCTAAATTTCAACTAAAAATGTTGAATCCCAACTTTACTAAATCTATATCTCAGCCAGAAGAGCCGAGTCCTACTATTTTTAAGGGCAAAACTAATCATTATAAATGTCAAAATGTTACTAACTCTAAGAATATATCATTCAAATCTAACTTAAATAACTCTAAATGTATGTCTCGATCAAATGAACTTAATTCTACTATTTCTAGTGGTAAAATTAATTGCCAAAATAATGCCCAAAATACTAACTCTAATATTAAAACTATGTTACATACATGTGACTTAAATACTAATTGCAAATCCAAACCTATTTATGAAATTAACAATTATAGCAAAAAGGTGTCTTTACCTCATATTTACTTAAATTCGAAACTTGCCTCGAATAAATTGTGTTTCCTTGTCGATACAGGATCATCTATCAGTATTATAAAAGGTTCCTGTCTTTTACAAATACCAAATTTATCGAATGAAATTGTCAAATTAAAAGGAATTAACAGTTCTGAAAATCCTGTGGAAACCTTAGGTACTTTTCAAATGGAATTTAATATCTCTAACGAAACATTTAAATATAAATTTCACGTAACAGGAGATAATATTAATTTAAATCATTATGATGGAATTATCGGTAGTGATTTTTGCAATTTTTTTAAATCAAATATTAATTATTATTCTAAATTTATGACTATAATGAATCATTCTATTCCGATTATATATACACAACCAACTTATATCATTCCGGCTCGTGCTGAAGCCGTTATCGAGTGCACTGTATCAAATTACTCGCCCGACTTATATCATAACAATGAAGCTCTCGTATTAAATCACACCTTAAGTGAAGGTGTTTATGTCGCTAATTGTATAGTAAAGGTAAAACCAAATAAGAAAATAAATCTTTCTATTTTAAATACAACTGAAAATAATATTGAAGTAAAGAATTATCATGTAAAGTTAACGCCAATTGAACGTGATTGTTTCGATTCGGAATCTTGTTTTAATATTAATTCTATTTCGACTAATAAATTTGATCGTGCAAATAAAGTTTTGAGCCTTATACGCTGTTCACATTTAAATGATGAAGAGCGAAAAGCTCTCTTAGAGTGTTGTTATTTATATACAGATATTTTTCATATAGACGGTGAACCCTTAACCTTCACGAATGCTATTGAACACACTATTAATACAGGTGATGCACCTCCTATTCATGTCAAATCTTATCGGTTTCCCGAGTGCCATAAAGAGGAAGTCGATTCTCAAATTCGAAAGATGTTGGACCAAGATATTATCCGACCTTCTATTTCGCCGTGGAGCGCCCCGGTATGGGTAGTTCCGAAAAAGATGGATGCTTCTGGCAAACAAAAGTGGAGAATAGTAATTGATTACCGTCGCCTTAATGACGTCACTGTTTCCGAAACTTATCCACTACCTCTTATCACCGATATTCTTGATCAACTAGGTCATTGCAAGTATTTTAGTACTCTGGATCTTACAAGTGGCTTCCATCAGTTAAAGACATGTCCCAAAGATGCCCCAAAAACAGGATTCACAATAAGCACAAATTCAAGCATGTCTGGACACTACGAGTTTACTAGAATGCCTTTTGGGTTAAAAAATGCCCCAGCCACGTTTCAAAGGCTAATGAATACCGTATTATCAGGGTTACAAGGCTTACATTGTTATATTTATTTAGACGATTGTATAATATACAGTCAAAATTTACAAGATCACATGATTAAATTAAAACTTGTATTCGACAAATTTCGCCAATTTAACTTAAAGCTTCAGCCAGACAAATGCGAGTTTCTAAGACACGAAGTTACTTACCTTGGCCATATTATCACCGACAAAGGTGTTTCCCCAAATCCTGATAAAGTAAAGGCCGTTTCACAATTCCCAGTTCCTAAAAATCCTAAAGAAATTAAGTCTTTCTTAGGTCTAGTAGGCTATTATCGCCGATTTATCGAAAATTTCTCCAAATTAACTAAACCACTTACTTCTTTATTAAAAAAAGGACGCTACTTTTCACTGGTCTCAGGAACAACAGATCGCTTTCGATGTTTTGAAAGGAAAATTAATTAATGCCCCGCTGCTTCAATACCCAGATTTTTCTCAACCGTTTATAGTAACCACGGACGCAAGTAATTACGCCGTAGGTGCAGTTTTATCCCAAGGTCCTGTAGGTAAAGATAAGCCGATAGCTTACGCGTCACGTACTTTAAATCGTCCTGAAGGTAATTGTTCGACCACTGAAAAAGAACTTTTAGCAATGTTATTCGCAGTCAAAACGTTCCGTCCCTATCTTTATGGTAATAAATTTAAAATTGTCACCGATCATAGACCACTAGTATGGTTATTTAACGTTAAAGATCCCGGTAGTAGACTCATTCGTTGGCGCCTAAAACTCGAAGAGTATGATTACGAAATCGTTTATAAACAAGGTCGCCTTAACTCTAACGCCGATGCGTTATCTCGCTGTCCCGTCAATGTTATAAATATTAACACTTTAAATAATTCTAGTTATGAAAAATATTTTAAGGATCAATTTACTAATAAACTTTCTACTTCGAATACTATAATTTTGGAATGCACAGAAGGATTACATTTATCTAAACAAAAAATCATTGTGTGTCCTGTCTCTTTAGATTTCGACTCATCGATACCTCACTGCGAAGAAATATTAGCGCAGTTAGAAAAGCCCGAGGACTTATTAAATTCTGAACGCGAACCTTTTACAATTCAATGCGTAAATGATAAGAATAAATCTTACTATTTTCTGTTTACTAAAGTTCATCATTATGAAGAAACTAAATTTAAAGATATTTACAATTTACTAATAAAACTTAGAAATAAAATTGTAATTGAGAATCCTGATATTACAGATCTCGCTTTATCAGACTTTTCAGATCCATTTTCTAAACTAGCTTATATTAAAATATATAACATGATTGCTTATATTTTCCATAACACTAACATTAAAATTCATATATATAAGAACCAACTAATTTATCCTACTCCCGTGGAAATTCCTAAAATTTTAAAAGAAAATCATGACTCACCTATTGCAGGTCATCCAGGGTCAAATCGTATGTATAATCGAATTAAAGCTGCCTATTACTGGAAAGGTATGCGCTCTGATATCGTAGATTACGTAAAGAAATGTCAATTATGTCAAATTAATAAACCATTGAGAATGTCCAATAAGGCTCCAATGGAGATAACTTCTACTTCTACTAAACCATTTGAACGTTTAGCTCTCGATATCGTTGGTCCCTTACCTGAAGCAGGTTATCAAAAATTTAAATTTATCCTTACACTACAAGATGATTTAACGAAATTTTCTAGTGCCTATCCCATGGCCACGGCTACCAGTGAAGAAATAGCCAGAAATCTTGTACATTTTATGTCTCTTTTCGGTTTCCCTAAAACAATTTTAACGGATTTAGGTACTTGTTTTACGTCTGAATTATTCAAAGAATTAACTCAAATCCTAAAAGTTAAAGCTCTATTTACTACACCCTATCATCCACAAACAAACGGAGCTCTAGAACGCTCACATGCTACATTAAAAGAATATTTAAAATCATTCGTAAACGAAAACCAGAACGATTGGCATTGCTATTTATTTACCGCAATATTAGCTATTAATACTACCCCTCATTGCACTACTAATTTCACCCCTTATGAATTATTATATGGTCATAAACCTAACATTCCTAATTCTCTATATGAAACCAATAACAATACAACTTACAATGAATATATTCGATCTTTGCAATATCGAATGCGTGTTAGTAGGGAAAAAGCTATTCAAAATATAATTAATAGCAAAGAAAAGTCTAAACAATATTATGATTATAGTTCACGCGAAATTTCATATAAAACTGGTGACTCAGTATATGTAAAATACCATCACCGACTCCGTAAAGCTCTATCACCGATATGGAAAGGTCCATACAAAATAATAAAAGTACACAATAAACATAATGTAACTATACAAATAGGTCGTAAACATATTAAATATCACACAAACGAGATTAAGCCTGCTATTTCTAGACCTTAAATTTATTCATTATTATATTTTTCAGAGCTTTATGCTATGGAAGCCGAAGCCACGCTGAATCGAGTATCATTCCTATATCTCATAGTCCTGGAATTTATTTTGAACCTATTACGAATATTAATTTTTATAACGATTATTGGAAAGTCATAACATATATAGACCTTATATCTTTAAATCCTTATCTTAATAAAATTGAAAATTTACTATACGATACCTTAAACCTTTGTTCAAAAATAAATACTGACGAATTTTCTCAATGTAAAGATTTTTCAAATCCCGTTGAAATTTTAATAAAGTACAATTACATTAAACTGCAATCTTTAGAGCATATAATAATTAATAATCAATCGTCAAATAAAGTCAAAAGATCTCTAGAATTTGGAGGGGAAATCCTTAAATTTTTCTTTGGTACTTTAGACGCAGATGACGCGAGAAAATATGACGCCGCGATAGAATCCTGTCGGAAAAGTGAATCAGAATTGTTCAATTTGTTTCGAGATAATATTCACATAATTAAATCAACAATAAATAATTTTAACGCCACGATTTATAAATTAAACCAGAATGAGTTAAGATTAAATAACCAAATTAATAACATGAATGAAATATTTTCGCAAGTTACAAAAACTAATAATTTGCTTCTTCATATTTCTAGAATAAATAATTTGCTAAATATAATTGAAAGTTCCTTACTTTCTATTTCTAACTTGCTAGATACAACTGTAAACGCTATTTTATTCTCAAAGTTAAATATTTTGCACCCTAGTGTAATAAGCCCCTTAAGTCTTTATAATGAATTAACTAAGCATATTAATCAAATAAACAAACACTTAGACTTTCCAGTTCAATTAAATATACATAATATTCATTCATTAATTGATGTTTCGAAACTTAGTTCATATTATTATAACAATAAGATTGTTTTCAGTTTGCAAATTCCGTTAATAACACCGGATAAGTTCACTGTTTATAAAAATATCCCATTACCGACTCCTCACGATGAGTCACATGTACAAACTTTTGCGCTTATCCAACCTTCTGATTCTTATACCGCTTTAAGTGACGATAGAATACATTATGCTATGCTTAATAATTTAAATGATTGTAAATTTATTAATAATAACTATTCTATTTGTGAACAAATTACTATATTGTCTAGCATAACTAATCCTAATTGTGAATCGAAATTATTAACAGAAGTAACTCTTTCTCTACCTTCTGAATGTAACGCCAAGTTATTATTCGGCCAAATCGATATATGGCATAAATTAAAAAATAACAGATGGATTTATGTACAATCCGATATTAATAAATTAATAATAAAATGTAATGATGATATCACTGATCATTCTATTATTGGCACAGGCATTGTCAAATTAACTGAAAATTGTATTGGTTATTCTAAAACTTTTCAACTAGTGCCAACAATTACTTACCAATTTTCTGTTAAATCAGCTATAGATATAAGTTTCGATATAACAAAAGACGATTGTTGTAAAAAGAGCATATTTAATAAAAGTTTACCACATTTAACGCCAATTTCTTTAAGTAAAATTAATTTAGATTCTTTGAAATACGCGAATCATCAGCTGAATAATTTAGAATTAGAATTAAATAATCTTCAAAATGAATCACATTTTATTAAATATGGCTCATACTATTCCGCATTCACGTATATTTTAATTGTATTCCTATTTTTATTCTTAACCTATAAGCTATTGAAATGTTTAAGAAATCGTCAAGGTAAAGATAGATATTGTATCCAAATATTTAACCAGTGTCATAATAAAAAGTCATCGAAACATAGTTCTAAAATTACAAATTCAATTGAGATGACTGATATGTCAACTTCTGAAGAAGATAATAAATCGGTAAAATCATTACCAAATTGTAACAATTATGAACCTTATAAAACTGTAAGCAAGGTTCACTATTCCTCTGCACGAAATCTTAATAACTAATTCATGTTCTATTTTATTTGTCAAGTTTTATTTTGTTAATACTAAGAAATGAATTTTAATTACTATAAAATTTTAATTTCTATGTCATGCTATTTTACTATTTCTACTATATTATTTTATCAATGTGATTTACTAAATCCTAAATCTTTTGTAAAACGACCTGTTTTACTTATTTAACAAATGTTATATTATAATAAGCTAATAAAGCTAATAAGCTAATAAATTTAATTGCTACATTTTTACTATTTAGCTAAGCATTACTATGTTATTTGCAAAATTCATTATTATTGTTTAATACATGTTTTATAGTTAAGTTTAGTTTCTAATTTTACTATTTCATAAATAAATATAAAACTAACTTTAAAATTTACTATTTCTTTTTGTACAATTTTGTTTAATTTTCATACAATTTTATTATTCAATTGTATACTAATTGTTAGTTAAATTTTACTCTGTTTCTTTTATACGATTTAATTGTAAAACTGTTCGAATTTTTATACTGTTACAAAATTATTTTGCAATATTTTACTATAATTTTTATTTTCTATTTCTATATTTTGTAATGACTTCTGAACTCTAATGATTTTGCTATTTCGAAACTTCGCTTCATCTTAATTTAGAAAAAGCTCAGTCAAAAGGGGGGGGCTGTTATATCCCATTTTACAACGCAGTAAAAGCTTCATAAGCATTAATATTATACACTGTATTTTTCCTATAGTTTTATCATTACTCAGCAATTGAATTATATTGTTTCTTCGTTAATATTATTTTTATTAAAAAACAGTCAGTTAGACTCAGAGCCCCGAGTAGATCGGACATAAATTAAAGTTCGGAAGTCAATTATCCAACATTGTGTCCAATCTTTTAAATAAAGCAGTTAGCGGTGTAGTATAGTTTTTTTTTAAAAAGACAAACAGGGTCGGCATCCTAACAGTACGTTTGCGTCGATTCGGCTTACCCCTACCATGACTGCGAAACCTAGCAAATACGATATCTACGAAACGATTCAGCCTGTAATATCCTACATATGCCTTTTTCTCAAAGTAGAGCGAGCGATCGATTAGAGCTTAATCCACAACGCTACCACACTGTGGGTTGGCAGATAAATGTTCCTATGATTCACGATTGCTATTAGGTATTTATGATAACAACCGCGACGATGGAACAGACGGCTTAACGTGTTTTCCAAGGCACTGTAGGGTGACTCACAAAGACAGACATCCAAACCGGAGAAAATTATTTCTACAAATGCAAATATCAATTCCCCGTCATTCGGCAGAGACGAAAATTACATAGGTAATCTTAAATCTATCTTTCTTTATAATACATACTATCCTTACATTACATTCTTTCTATTCTACTATACCCATACAATGGTCTATTACATTACCTATACCTACGCGTACATTTCGCGTCAAGTTGTAACTAGTCTAAGATCCCAGTATAGAACGACCTTCACCGAGCTGGTTAATGGATGAAAAGTATTTTATATCAAATTAAATATGTCAATAAATATATTGCAAATGGTTTATTTTCCAAAAAATAATCAGCCCAAAATATGATTATTAAAGAATTGAATTAAAATTAACATTTCATTGGTTTGGTTAATAGACAAATTCCATACTATTCGAAAGTATAAAACCTATAGAATATGCAAACATTATAGTTATTCTCACTATTTTTTCCCTGTCACAACTCTTGAGTAAACAGGTATAAACAAGTAAATCAAAACTAGTTCTTTGCACCGATCTGGTTAATGAATCAAAGTAAAATAAAAATAAAGATTATTTTATTACGAAGACGGTGGTATACTTCTGCGAAAAATCAGTCCTAAATTCCGGTTGTCGAGTGAAATATTGCTGTGAGTGAATACTACGTGCGACAGAGAGATCACAGCAAACCATCCCATACGATAGAAGAGGACTTAACATTGCAGCCGTGTGAAGTTCATCCATTGAATGAAAGAAAGTGGGCCACTAGGGTTCATTGACGATTATACACCTTTAAGGATAGAAGAAATCGTAAAAATAACTGAAAAAGAAAGCGATGACGAAGAATTTTCAGAGGTTGAAGATCACAATTATATGTCCGATGACTCGGATGCTGAATTTAAAAACCTTTTTATTTATATTTTATTACAATAGAAAGATTTTTTTTTTTCTATTTTCAACCTAGTTAAAAAAAGAGGAGGTTTTCAATTCGATTGAATTTGTTTTTGATGTATTCTTCCTCAGAACTTTTTACTAAGTGGACCGATTTCGGTAAATTTTTAAAGTAAACCTTTACGCATACTTGACTTGTGGAGTAAATAGGCTGGAAAAAGAACTTCGTTATAATTTTACTACAGTTGTATTTAAAGTATTATAATATGTTAACTTCTAGGCGCTATGTCAAGTTGAAGCCTTATAATAAAACAAATATGGTTCACATCACTCAAGGATCACTAACAATAACCCATCCAACTTCATTAAGCGTGACGCGGAAACAAATTACAGATAGGCATAAGTTCTAAAAATATTTGTTTTGGCTTATATTGATCTCATGAAGGTCCCCTGCAATTCTTTTTTTTTTTTTACTCTATTTCGTATAGACATCGTCCGTTTATAATTTTATTACATCCACCTGCAGATTGATAAAATAAAAGGAATACTGTGAAGAATTAACAAGGCAAAATTGTACTACTATCGCAGTGGTACCAATCATCGACACTTTAAGAAGATAGTGGCCTTCTTTATAAAATTAAAGGTCATTTAGTCATCTTTAAACCAAAAGTAACGATTAAGTATGGTAAGGTATATTCTTGATATAATAATAATCTCGGTCAATCTCGAAAAGTTCCAAGCAGATCAAGAAAATTTTTTGTTCCGTTTTGTGACTATGGACGAGACCTGGATCCACCATTTTGATCCCGAAACGGAACAACAATCGATGACTTGGAAGCGAGCCTCCTCACCGACGCCAAAGAAATTCAAAGTTTCAAGTTCGGCGGGAAAGGTTATGGCATCTGTTTTTTGGGACGCACAAGGCATAATTATGGTGGAATATTTGAAAAAGGGAGCCACACACGGGCTCTTACTACGTAGACCAAATAAGAAGATTACTGGAGGCCATTAAGGAAAAAAGACACGGCAAACTGCGAGCTGGAGTGCTGTTTCACCAAGACAACGCACCGGCTCACAAAGCCGCAGTTGCGATGGCTGCCATTCAAGAAACGGGATTCGCACTGCTCGAACACCCTCCCTATTCGCCAGGTCTAGCTCCTAGTGATTTCTACCTCTTTCCTCGGCTCAAGGAACGCCTCCGAGGCAAGATATTCGAAGACGATAGCGAAGTAATGGCCGCTGTTGAAGCGTTTTGGGAGGGTTAAGAAAAAGAATTTTTTTCAAAGGGAATCCCGGGTTTAGAAAAAAGATGGACTAAATGTATTGTTTAATGAAACACTTTTTTCGGATTTTATCGCGGTTTATTGTTAACTTTTGATTCCCGACGTTTCGGATACTTTACAGCAACCATGGTCACGGGAGGACTGAGGTGTCAGACATCGTATCGTTACAAAGTTATTCGAAACTACCCGACATACATCAATATTTTATTTAGTCCTATCTACGCAGAATGTGTAATTGAGTCTTTAATCGGTGGTAAATTATGCTTGGTTTTTGATTTAATTATATTAATAATGGGGTCCCAAGCAGGTGGTAATTGCCAGCCATCTTCTCTATTGAAATTTGGATGTTTTTTAATTTCAATAGCCTCACGGATCATCCTTGGTTGGAATCGGTGTTCTTTTGCGAGGATCTGTGGTTTATCGAATCGAATATAATTGCTAGCTGTGTCTAGACTGTGTTCACAGATTGCGGACTTAGTATAGCGACGATGTTTTACTTACCCTTCCAGTAACAAAAAATAATCAAGAAATATAATTTGGTTATTGTCATATTTCTATTTTATTTAATTTTATTTACGACTCACAAGATTCTGTGGTGGCATAAAATTTTATTTATGCTTATATTCAATTATAGCATCAAAAAGATCAAATAGCAATAACATTCTTTAATTTGTCGTAACTGCATAATTTTTTTTTTGTGATATGTGTAAACGGTGACTGATTTTTAATTATTATAGGTGGTAATTGTGGCTTTCCTAATAACGACTAACTAATTACTAATATCTATTGTTTACAGCAGGGATGATAAGTTCCCCTTGAAAAATTGAAAACAATGGCTATAAAAAAAATATTCTCGTTTATTTTTTAAGATAAGACGAATGTGTACGAGTCTACAGTCAGCTAAATTGTTATCGTCGTCATGAAACGAAAATTAATGATCGTTTGTTCTTCGTTTAATTTTGTAAACATTTTTTTGATAGATATACTTGCTGACTGAAATTATAGAAAAGTAAACTGTGTGTATCCATCCGTGGTATTAACACGTATACCAGCCAAATCAGAAATCATGCAAAAAAGTATCGGTAATTTAGTTACATTGATAATTGTAAGTTACTTGCTTGTAGTTATATTTCTAAGTCAAGTGAGTCGAATTTTATAATAGGGATTTTTGATTTTTATTTTGGGAAAACCACATCAATAGATGTCTAAAATCGCGAGATATTTTATAATAATATTATTTTTAAAAAAAAGTATTAAAGAACCTTCTCCTAAAGAAACATGAAAATATATAAAAAAATGTTTGCTACGGTTTCAGTTTAGGTGCGTTATAAAAATGGACAACTAATAATTTAGTATTTTCTGTGAAACATACTAAACAAAACTAATAATAATACTTTAATAGTAGATATTCTTATAAAATAGAATTATCACATGTTAAATGAGTGTATGTGTAGCTCAGGGGTGTCATATGATTGTACGCTCCTGCGGCTAAAATGACGGTAGTTACGATCTTGGCTTTGATAAATAAAACGATTTTATGCCATATCCAATAAACAAAAAGTCATTTTTCTATCTAAAAAACGGCAGTCATTGCTACTTTATTAGTAAAATTAAAATTTAAGCGAATATAAGAAATATAACAATGTATTTACGAGAACGTATTATCCTTTTATTATTTTTTTTAATTATTGTGTACAAAATAATTCGGTCCGAGTTTTAACAGGTGGCTTTAATTGGCACGTACATATTATGTTGTTTAGGAATAAAATAATACGGTAGATTCTGATGAGCTACTGAAAACTAGCTGACTACTAAACTAGCTGACTCGGTAAACGTTGTCTTGCCGCTAAATACTATTTAGAGGTAGGGGTTGATCGTAGAGGGTTGAACATTTAGGGTTGTATGTATTTTTTAATGTTGTATCATAAAAAAATAAAATAAAAATAATTTATCTAAAAATTAAAAAAAAAATAATTAGGGGTGGACTACCCTTAACATTTAGGGGAATGAAAAATAGATGTTGTTCGATTCTCAGACCTACCCAATATGCACTCAAAATTTCATGAGAATCGGTCAAGCCGTTTCGGAGTAGTGTAAAACAACACCGCGATACGAGAATATTATATATTTGATTATGCTTTAATTTTTGAAAAAAAAAAAAACTTGTTATTGTTGAATCTATACAAAATTTGTTTTAATTTCTTGCATTTGCGGAAGATTTTGCTTTGCTGCTTTATTTTGAAGAATTATGCAGATAAAGCGCAGATAATACAGTAATACAAGTACAGTAATAAATTCAACTAATAAAATACATGGAGAAAGGTTTCGACGTTTCAAGAGTGGTGATTTTAGTGTTGAAAAAAGTCAGGTCAGGAAGTCTAAAAAATTCTATGACAAGATATTGTACACAATAGTCGATGAAAATTAGATTTAAACAAAAGTGAAGCTTAATTAATGACTAGTAGTGACACAATAAATAGTTTTACTATGATTAAAAGATACGGAAATACTTTTAAAGTAAGCTAATGCGTGCCATAAGAACTGAAGCTGAAAGTTGTAGAAAGGTTACTTTGCACTTGGAACTCTGGTTCAAAAACAAAGATTGGAACATTATGATGGAAAATGAAAAGTAAATGCCTATTCTTTGACACTTTTAAGAAAAAAAAAGAGTACGTCAAGCCCTTTAATCATTTTTATCAAATCTAGTATCAACACTAAAACTCAGTATCCACTTTTTGATGATAATGTTGTGCATCTGGTGTGACCAAAAGAGTATTGTATATATATATAATTGTACTTAACTGTCTGTAACTGTAATCTTTATACTTTGTTTGTAATATATTTGTGGTGTTCAATAAAGTATAAAATTAATGAGCTAAATTGTCGCCTGGAGGAAATAAACTAATTTACTTATACACGGGGTTCGTAAAAGCATTTGTTGAAGTACAAAGTAGCTGCTAGAGGATAGGTGAAATATTAACTCGAAATAATATATTACGAAAAGAGAAAATTTTATATAATAAATAATCTGCTAAAACCTGGTGATTCCATTACATACATTCGTAATATAATGCAATTGATACGCTTGACCCGGGTCTTACGAGAGATATCTGCGTAGAAGATCATCGTGGTGAGTGTGATCGTGGGCTGTAGCTACTGCTCTAGCTGGCCACCCCCATGGGAGCTCGTGGCGGAGGTCCATGCCGAGACTACTGAGACGTCTCGGGTAGGAAGGCTCTCGATGAGAACGCCACGTTGGACGGGAACCTACGGGTGCGCCAGACGGAGTAAGAAGCACTAATGCGGAGGTGGGGGAAAACCTGGCGGAGCAGCCGTATGGCACACAAGTAACGGCTGACTTGCATTCGGTCCTAGAGCGGTGGATGCGCCGTAAGCGCAATCCCCTCACCTTCCGTCTGACGCAGGTTCTCATCGGACACGGCTGCTTTAGTGACTACTATGTCGGACGGCCCACAGAGAGCCGACGACTGGATCTCATGATTGTGGCGTAGCGGTGGACTCGGCCCAGCACACCCTCGAGGTGTGCCCGAGATGGGTGGCTCTGCGTCGCGATCTGACGATAGTCTTTGGAGGGGACTTGTCACTGCCGAGCGTCATCACTGCGATGCTCCGGGACGACGAGTCCTGGAAGGCGATGGTCTCCTTTTGCGCAACAGTAATGTCCCAGAAGGAGAATGACTAGCGGGTGAGAGAGGAGGCCTCGTCGGCCTCTCTCCGCAAGCGAGAGTTCCACTACCACCTTGAAACTTATAAAGCTGACCGATGGTGGGATAGCCATCCAACCACTGGCTTTGAAATACACAGACCAAAGACGGGCCACGGCGTCTTCGGTGTGACAAAGCCAGTCCTGTGGTCACCAATCCGCCTGCCCAGTGTGGTGACTATGGGTAACACACATGAGTTCACGCCATTTTTGGCCCGAACTTGTGGAGGCCTATTTCCAGTAGTGGACTGCGATAGGCTGAAGAGAGATAGAGAAAGAAGTGAGATCATTCACATTTCAGATTTACGTTGGGACATTAATTTAAAATTATTAAATAGCTAGTATGCGGAAGATTTCACCATTCCTACTGTATTTCCCGGATATGGCTCTTTAGGATTATAGTGGTCGTTTGCATGGAGTATAATTCAGCAAATCGCCGGTTCACTTTTTTTCGGGAAAATTAAAATTTTTATTAATATTTGGATGGCTTCAAAAGATGAAATATTTTTAGAGATAGAATTTGAAAATTAACTGAAAGATGTGAAAAGTGGTAGCTTTCATTTCTTTGATTAATCAGTTAATTTCGTGGGACAGTACAGATTAATCAAAAAAAAAAAAAAAAACTGGCTGAATTAATTTGTAGGCCCAATAAGAATGTTCCTATTTAGTTTTATATCATTAAAATTATTTAAAGGTTCAAGTAGCAAATTCAATGTCAATACAAAAACATTCTTCCTTAATGGATAATAATAAACCAGAAAATGACATCGTGGAATTTATGAGTCCTAAAGTATATTTACCTGACGAGGCGACGTTACCACAACTATCAATAATGAAAAATTCTAGTAAGTATTATAATGTTATAAATGTTTTTTTTTTTATTTATGTTTTTTTTTATGCATGTATGCTCCTTTACACGACGCGTTGGCGCAACGGTCATAGCACTGGTTTGTGGCTGTTGCGCTGGTGGTTGCGGGTTAGATCCCCGCTCATGACAAACATTTTTATGGGCCATACGTGTTTACCGTGGTCTGGGTGTTTGTGCAGTCCTTGTGGGTCTCCCACCGTGCCTCGGAGAGCACTTTAAGTCGTTGGCCCGATTGTTATCATGTACACCCGATCGTTACTCAGAGTAGGGAAGATATCCGGCAACCAGCATTTAGGCAGCGCGGTGGATTAAGCTCTGACCCTTCTCCTACATGGGGAAAGAGGCCTTTGCCCAGCAGTGGGATATTATTAGATTTAGCCGGCTAAAGCGAAATATACGTATATGTTTATACGTATATGTATATACGTATATGTATATACGTATATGAATTCAAGATGTAACAAAATGCTCTAAGATCAGAGAATCCACTATAGAATTGTGTTAATCTTGATATAATTTACTTTCAGAAGACGATGCTACATACATATTATCCAAATTAAGCGACGAAGAATTGTTAAGACTATTGAACGTTGATCCAAGTAAGAATATTTATGATCTAAATGATATTGTACATATAGCACTTGAAGGTAAAACTCTTCAAAATGAAAAAATATCTTTTCCGAGTCAAGATAGAGAAAATATGGGTAAATTGACAAATGTTGGTAACAAGAAACGCCTACCAGAAATAAGCAATAGTCAAACGGCTTTTTATAAATTAAATCATAAAGAAATAGTTTCTCAAAGTCAAAAGAATAATGCAAATTTTTTGGCTCTAAAAAAACTTCATAGTTTGATACTCAATCGACCTCGATTATTATTTGAAGAAGAAAGGCTAGCCGAAGGAAAAAAGGAATTAATCTTTGATTTTTTGGTTGCTCAACTAAAAACTTTGTGTTGTAAAGGTACAATTAAAAAAGAAAACCCGCAAATTAACTATTCAAACAAATCACAATCAGTCTCAACCGATAGAAACAATGAACTTATGTTTTTAATTTTGAATGAAGAAATCAAAAGTAATGATAAGGACGATCTAGTACTGGTAGACCCTAACACCCTAGAAAGAAATAGTAGTGTCTTGATTTTAGGACCTATTACAACTCCATTATCCGATAGACAACTAAAATTAGTCGTAAGTAATAAATTTTATAATAATTGATAATTTATATAGTTATAATTTTATTTTTATTTTTCATCTAATATGCTTTCCAATCGTTTCAGATGAATCGTGTTTCAAACGAATTATCAAAACCTGAATATGCAACACTACTTCAACAGCTTTCTAATGGTACACTTAACGATAACAGTGTTATGAAAAACGTAATGTATGCCCCTGAAACACGAAGATACATAAAAGCTCATAGATGTAATCATCAATCAAAATTAGCAAAAATTTATGGTGGACCAAAATGGTTGATTTGTACTGGTTACTTAAATATAAACACACCGAGCTTATATGATTAATATTAAACACCATAATAAATTATAATATTAAATGCCATAAAATATATTATTATATTTTTGGAGTATACTCCTTAAGAATTGATTTTCATATAAGGCCTACGATATGAAAAAATGACGCTGTGTGGCTACGGCAGTAAAGAATATAGCTACCCTCTCTCTTCCCTTGGAGGTCGTAAGAGGCGAGTAAGACATAACACAGCTCCACTACCATCTTGGAACTTATAAAGCCGACCGATGACGGGATAACCATTCAACTGCTGACTTTGAAATACACAGACCGAAGACGGGCAGCAGCATCCTCGGTGCGACAAACTCAGCCTAGTGTTCAACAAGCCGTCTGCCTAGCGTGGTGACTATGGACAACACACATAAGTTCACGCCATTTTTGGCGCAAACTTGCAGAGGCCATAATAAGCCTTTTTTGTACCTAATTAGACAGTCGATCTAAAGGAGTAAACTCCAGTCGTTCGTCGGAGCTGGCACACACACTTTTTTAACACTCTTCAAAATGTTGAATTTGGATAAACGCATAACAGCGCTTAGGCTTATAGGTGGTTTGCTTTCAATTGTTAATAATTTCATGAGCACTTAAATATTCCTTTACTAGATAACTCCTGGCTTTCAAGATTGATCGTTATCAGATATTTATAAGATCACCCCTCTACGTATCTGTTTTGTGTGCTTTCTAAAGGGTCTGCAAGGATATGCAACACATATTGGTACTTTAATACATAATTACATAATTCAATGCCAAGCAGAAATCGAAACTTAAATGCGACTATCTATATTTACATACTGATCTTCGATCCATCGCCATATCGTTTAATTAAGACGTTAATGCATAGTTTTTAAAATAAATGCAAGAAATAAAGTTAATAATTCAAAATATTTAAAATCAAGGTAGCGTGGAGCTGATTTTCATTAGTGAAGTTCATTAGTTGGCTACCTCACCTACAATTTTTTTATCGCCACACTTAAATAATTAAATACTTAAGATTTTAACCCCAAAATAGTAAGTTAGTGGTTCCAGGCAAAACGATAATTAAGTCACACAGTCCCCACATCACTAAAACGCTAAGAAATACTGCACTAGTTTAAGGTTGTCTGTCTACTTGGTGGAAGGCCTACTGACAATGCGTTTAGCAGTATGCAATTACTGTATGGATCATCAGCACTTCTAACCATTCTCCCCACCCATGGTTATATTCGAGCTAGCAATTCTTTAAACTAATTCTTCTAAATCGATTACGTAGTAATCACAATTCTAAAGTTTAAACCCGAAAAAATGCTGGTAATAGGAATAGTCATGTGCGATATCTTTAAATGACTGCTGTTTCTAGTTTATGGATAAAATAAATAAAGAAAATCATATAGAGGATATGAACTTAATAGCTGCTGTGAATCGAGTGCAGTATAAGTATTGAGATCAAACATTCAAAACGGACTGCCTATAGTATATATTGTATTTCATCATGAAGTACAAGCAGAATGTGCGTATATGTATGCGTAGCAGTATATCTCCGTTTTATCAACTTATTGCAAATTTCTCACTAGTTTGGTGTTGCTAAAGTCAAGATGAGGTATTATAATATACGGTAAAATTATTTGTATCAATGTGGGCAATTTTAATTTAATAAAAAGCTTTACCGAATTCCATTAGCGGTTTTTCCCTTTTGAATTTTTACCTCGCGATTCACCCGTTTTACGGTATATGTTTATTTATTTATACTAGTGGACCGACGATCTACGTAAGATTGCCGGTGTAGGCTGGATGAGGATTGCGGAGGACCGGGATGTGTGGCGCGAACTTGGGGAGGCCTATGTCCAGCAGTGGACTGCGATAGGCTGAAGTGAGAAGTGAGTGAGTGGTCGCCCAAAGGTCGAAACTCGAACAAAATTAAAAATTTAAATAAAAGAAAACCACAAAATAATGAAAATATAGAACCTTTTTTTAAACATTTTCAATTTGACTCATATTTGACTACAAACTTTTACAATCAACAAATGCGTATGTGTGTCAAATATATAGTGGTGTGTAATGTTTTTTTATTGATTTAATGTACTTTTTATGCATATTTTAAAAAAAATATGAGCATTCTGCCCTCCTTCACTATATTAACTATACGTGTGCGAAATTTCCACTCCTCCCAAAGAAGACATTTATTTTCTAAATGTATTTGTTACATTAAAAAGTTAATAAAATATAGTCTAGCTAACGAAAGCATTTAATTGGGGAATATCTAGCGGAAACCTACTAAGATTTAAATCTAAATAATATTAAAACAAATTTAAAAACCTTAATTATTCCAATTACTAGTTACTACGTCTGAAAACACAATTAGAATTTAAACAATACTCGGCAATATAAATCTTGTTATAAACATTGACAAATTTCGGCGATTTTAATAGAGATTGGGAAGAATCGGAATTAGAATATAGTAATAGTTAAAAAAAAAAACAAATAAACAAGATGACGTTTGATTTTTTTTTAAATATGCCACGTTTTTACCTACCCCACCGCAGCCTGCAAAATAATGATACTTGTATTAGAAAAAATACTAATCGATAGATTTTCAATAGCTCAATTCAACTATGTTGTTCTTTTAAATTGCTCACCTTAAACTATTTAATTAAAAATCAAAAAAGTCGTTGAAAAAAAATCATTTATCAATATTTTCAAACTCCTTTAACTTTTGATGTATACAATATTTTAAATTGCTCAAAGTGTTAAAGAACTGCTCAAGTTGCATTTATAATTTGGGGGGTTTGAACCCCCAAAACCACCCCCTGGCTACGCCCGTGAAACCTGCGGTTTTATTTACGCCTTAACAAATACAGATTCAACAACCGGTCGGGTACAGAAAGAATATAAGTTATTTACTATAGAGGTTCCGGTTGAAGATACAAAGGAAGCAGTGAAATGGTTTAAGGCCGACTGAAATTAATCATTGATTCGATAACTCTGTTTTGTAAATAAATTTTTGTTTGGTGTTTGTGTTTTATTATTTTTGAGTACCGTGTCATAAAAGATGAGAGTGTGTAGAGAAAGAGATGAGTGAGTGATAGCAAATAAAAAAATAAAATATGAAGAGTAGATCGTGAATGAAATGTGAAAGTGGATACAAGGAATACTATTTTACAAGTTTTTGAGTTATTAACCTTTTAACAGGCAACACCGAACACCGTAATATTACGAGTACATTCAGCTATATAGCTGAAGCTTCAGCTAATTGTAAATAATTTTATGAATTTTACCAAAACCGAAAAATCGAATGTCGATTTTCAAGGGTGAAATATCGATTCACTGAATCAATTCAGTAGAACATATCGATTTAAAAATAGATTTATTTGGTCCGATCCAAAGAGCAACACGGAGGGGAGTAGCCATGTACAGGCGTTCCCCTCTGTCAAGGTATAAGGCCAAATGGCCATATGCGTACAATAAAACTAGTTGCAGCCGCACTGATCACTAGACTAAATCTAGTTGCGCGATTGAATCAACGTCCTTCAAAAAATGCCAAATTATTCTGTTTTTTGCTTCAAAAAAAGATCTGCCACGTCAAATTTACTAAAACATAGCGTTACCTTTCATACGTAAGTATTTTTTAATCACATTATTACTTGTATACTACTTTTAAACCTTTTTTAAACTTAAAAATTACAAATATTATCGGTCGTGTTGACTCGATTTGTTTACCAACATAGGCCGCTCGCCCTCATACAATATGCGGATCGGTCGAGCGACTGATCGGAGTCTATTTCCGAGAAGTCACTGTCGCTGAGCGATAGTGTTGTTACCGGTTTGTTTGTAGATGGTTATCGATAAAAATGGCAAAGGCAAAAGAGGAGACAGACATTTTTGAGATCTTGATTTATTTATAATATAATATTGCTAGCTTTTTTTAATAAACATAGTTTTATAATAAAATTGCATTAAATTAAATATAATACGCGTATTACGAGTATTAATACATTTTACTAGAATTACTTAATGTAAACTTCGACCATAATGTTTTATATAAAAATTTGGCAGGTTTTCTGAAAATCCAAATTTAAGGGATACATGGAAAAAAATTGTAATAACAGACAGACCTGGACGCCCACAAAAAATAGTGTAATTTGTTCAGATCATATCAATACCACTAACTTTCAAGTGTTGGCGAACAATAGAAGGATTAGTCGAGGGCACCAAACCAACACTAACGCCACACTGTTTTTGTCCCGTAAGTTTTTTTTTTGTCTCATGTACAAGGTAATTAAGATATGGTTCACCTTTGTCATAGTAGTGAAACGAAACTTAGATTTGTCAACTTTGAAAATTAACAATGTTAAATCCATCCTTTCAGAGTCATCAACAAATCATTCAATCTAGCAGATGACAGGCTATCATCTTATGATGCCATTAGTGCTACGCTCCCTATTCCTGATTCGTTGACATCACAGTGTACATCATCAACTCCTCAAAATGTGGGTTAATTTTAAATCGTTTATTGTAGACTGGCATTGTTTGGCACAACAACGTTGCACCAAACGTATTGTGACATAATTATAATAGTTAGACATATGCTGTCACGACACTTTTTTACCGACTTCCAAAAAGGGAGGAGGGTCTCAATTCGAGTGTATTTTTTATGTATGTTACTTCAGAACTTTTGACTGGGTGGACCAATTTTGATAATTTTTAATTTAATAGAAAGCTGATGTTTATCATGTGGTTGCGCTTAAATTTCATCGAGATCTGATAACATCCTTTTGAGTAACCTTTGATAACACGTATATATTACATATATTGTATTACTTGTCGATTTAATTGAAGTCAGTTTTTTTTTTTCGTTTGCGAGCAAATACAATTATAGTAGATAATGATGTATTCTACAAAGTCTTACTACATTTTGTATTTCTATTATCATTAGTTTTTGCAGCGTACGCAATGTAAAGAATTTTTTAGGATATTTTTTTATCCCTTGGGTTACATTATTGGAGTTTTAGTAAAGATCCCTAATATTTTTAAAAATATAGTATAACCTATGTCGCTCAAGAATAATGTAGCTTCTCAACGATGAAATAATTTTTTGAATCGGTCCAATAGTTTCGGAGCCTATTCAATGCTAACAAACAAACAATCAAATCTTTACTCTTTATAATCGTTTATTTTACATGAAGATGTTTGATTTGTAGTATATAATAAATTAAGTCTATTTTTATAATAATATCTTACCTTTGTATCACTTTAAAAACATTATTTCCCTAACGGAGTAGTTGAATTTATCGATAATGCATATCGACAGTTGTTACAACCACGGCTGTTAGCAACTTTTCAGTGTAGTTGCGGCGTGTCATTATACTGTAATGACATAGAATGTATCTATGTGTGTGTGAAAAATGTAAGTGTGATTTTAATTTAGTATGTGTGAGTTTCGTAGTGACAGACGATTATTTTTGTGTGGGAATTAGATAAAGTGTGCATGTGTGTAATTTCCCCCCGCAAAAAATGACAGAAACTTTTGTATCGGTAACAAACGCAATGGCCACTCCCCTCCGTGTTGCTCTATGGGTCCGATCGTGGTCCGATCCGAAGAATCGATTCTTCGATTAATCGATTTTAGATCACCAATTTTTTTTTACGTGGGGAAAATCTATCATGGATACCCTCCAGCGCGGGGGCGCCAGAAGGTCAGTCTCCTACCGACTAAAAAACCACCACGTGTGAGCAGTCGTCCGCCTGGGTGGGGTGAGATGGGGTCGCGCCTGCATTCGCCACCTAGATCCCCATGACCCTCGGACTATGATTCTTATTCCGAGCCATCATGACCCATGCCTAATCGAAATCTTTTGACAAATTGACAGTATTGACAGTTGAAACTAAAAACCTATAACTAATCATTGGACAATAGCATAGAGAAAAGTAATATAGGTACTTAAAAGACAATAGTCTTTTGCCTTTCCCTATTGCAACCTACCCCACCCCAGCCTGCAAAATAATGATATTTGTAATCAAAAAAATACTAATTGATAGATTTTGAATTGCTCAATTCAACTACGTTGTCCTTTTAAATTGCTCACCTCAAATTATTTAATTAAAAATCAAATTTAAAAAAAAAAACAAATATTTTCAAACTCCTATATCTTTTGATGTATACAATATTTTAAATTGCTTAGAGTGTTAAAAAACTGCTCAAGTTCCATTTATAATTGCTCAAGTATAGTTTGGAACAGATCCACTTCCCTTAATTTTGAAATAAATATAAATAGTTTGAAAAAATAAAATAATAATATTTGTAAAAAAAAATGCTAATCGATACATTTTCAATAGCTCAATCAAAGAGTATAATAATATATAGGGAAAAGCTCAATTCAACTACGTTGTCCTTTTAAATTGCTCACCTCAAATTATTTAATTAAAAATCAAAAAAGTCGTTGAAAAATATTCTTTTATCAATATTTTCAAACTCCTATATCTTTTGATGTATACAATATTTTAAATTGCTCAACGTGTTAAAACCCTGCTGAAGTTGCATTTATAATTGCTCAAGTACAGATTTGAACAGCTCCACTTTCCTTAATTTTTAAATAAATATATAAAGTTCGAACAAATTTAACGTTTACATCATAAGATAAGGTGAGCGCTGCGGATGCGCATAGACAATGATGGGAAGCCAAAAAAATTGTGGATATTCGTAATAAAAAGATGCTAATCGTTCGATTTTCAATAGCTCGATTCAACTACGTTGGCCTTTTAAATTGCTCACCTCAAATTATTTAATTAAAAATCGAAAAGTCGTTGAAAAATATTCTTTTATCAATATTTTCAAACACCTATATCTTTTGATGTATACAATATTTTTAATTGTTCAACGTGTTAAAACCCTGCTGAAGTTGCATTTATAATTGCTCAAGTACAATTTGGAACAGCTCCACTTTCCTTAATTTTTAAATAAATATAAATAGTTTAAACAAATTTAACGTTTATATTATAATACAGGTGTACGCTGCGCGTGCGCATAGACAATGATGCGAAGCAAAAAAATTGCGGATATTCGTAATAAAAAAGATACTAATCGATAGATTTTCAATAGCTCAATTCAACTTCGTTCGCTTTTTAATTGCTCACCTCAAATTATTAAATTAAAAATCAAAAAAGTCGTTGAAAAATATTCTTTTATCAATATTTTCAAACTCCTATATCTTTTGATGTATACAATATTTTAAATTGCTCAAAGTGTTAAAGAACTGCTCAAGTTGCATATATAATTGCTCAAGTACAGTTTGGAACAGATCCACTTCCCTTAATTTTTAAATAAATATAAATAGTTTGAACAAATAAAATAATGATATTTGTAAAAAAAAATACCAATCGATAAATTTTCAATAGCTCAATTCAACTACGTTGTCCTTTTAAATTGCTCACCTCAAATTATTTAATTAAAAATCAAAAAAGTCGTTGAAAAATATTCTTTTATCAATATTTTCAAACTCCTATATCTTTTGATGTATACAATATTTTAAATGGCTCAACGTGTTAAAGAACTGCTCAAGTTACATTTATAATCGCTCAAGTTCAGTTTGGAACAGCTCCACTTTCCTTAATCTTATTATCTATTATCTATATATATATAAGAATCAATTGCTGTTCTTTAGACTCGCTAAAACTCGAGAACGGCTGAACGGATTTATCTTATCTTGGTATTGAAATGTTCGTGGGGGGTCTAGGGAAGGTTTTAAAGGTGAGAAAAATTCGAATAATTTCCGGGAATACGGTGATTTCCCTACGCCCGGATCTCCGTCGACGGGTAGGAAGTCTTGTAGGATTAGTATTTTTTTTTTACAAATATCATTATTTTATTTGTTCAAACTATTTATATTTATTTAAAAATTAAGGGAAGTGGGTCTGTTCCAAACTATACTTGAGCAATTATAAATGCAACATGAGCAGTTTTTTAACACTTTAGGCAATTTAAAATATTGTATACATCAAAAGATATAGGAGTTTGAAAATATTGATAAAAGAATATTTTTCAACGACTTTTTTGATTTTTAATTAAATAATTTGAAGTGAGCAATTTAAAAGGCCAACGTAGTTGAATTGAGCTATTGAAAATCGAACGATTAGCATCTTTTTATTACGAATATCCACAATTTTTTTGGCTTCCCATCATTGTCTATGCGCATCCGCAGCGCTCACCTTATCTTATGATGTAAACGTTAAATTTGTTCGAACTTTATATATTTATTTAAAAATTAAGGAAAGTGGAGCTGTTCAAATCTGTACTTGAGCAATTATAAATGCAACTTCAGCAGGGTTTTAACACGTTGAGCAATTTAAAATATTGTATACATCAAAAGATATAGGAGTTTGAAAATATTGATAAAAGAATATTTTTCAACGACTTTTTTGATTTTTAGTTAAATAATTTGAGGTGAGCAATTTAAAAGGACAACGTAGTTGAATTGAGCTATTGAAAATTTATCGATTGGTATTTTTTTTTACAAATATCATTATTTTATTTGTTCAAACTATTTATATTTATTTAAAAATTAAGGGAAGTGGATCTGTTCCAAACTGTACTTGAGCAATTATATATGCAACTTGAGCAGTTCTTTAACACTTTGAGCAATTAAAAATATTGTATACATCAAAAGATATAGGAGTTTGAAAATATTGATAAAAGAATATTTTTCAACGACTTTTCGATTTTTAATTAAATAATTTGAGGTGAGCAATTTAAAAGGCCAACGTAGTTGAATCGAGCTATTGAAAATCGAACGATTAGCATCTTTTTATTACGAATATCCACAATTTTTTTGGCTTCCCATCATTGTCTATGCGCATCCGCAGCGCTCACCTTATCTTATGATGTAAACGTTAAATTTGTTCGAACTTTATATATTTATTTAAAAATTAAGGAAAGTGGAGCTGTTCAAATCTGTACTTGAGCAATTATAAATGCAACTTCAGCAGGTTTTTAACACGTTGAGCAATTTAAAATATTGTATACATCAAAAGATATAGGAGTTTGAAAATATTGATAAAAGAATATTTTTCAACGACTTTTTTGATTTTTAATTAAATAATTTGAGGTGAGCAATTTAAAAGGACAACGTAGTTGAATTGAGCTATTGAAAATGTATCGATTAGCATTTTTTTTTTTACAAATATTATTATTTTATTTTTTCAAACTATTTATATTTATTTCAAAATTAAGGGAAGTGGATCTGTTCCAAACTATACTTGAGCAATTATAAATGGAACTTGAGCAGTTTTTTAACACTCTGAGCAATTTAAAATATTGTATACATCAAAAGATATAGGAGTTTGAAAATATTTGTTTTTTTTTTTTTAAATTTGATTTTTAATTAAATAATTTGAGGTGAGCAATTTAAAAGGACAACGTAGTTGAATTGAGCAATTCAAAATCTATCAATTAGTATTTTTTTTATTACGAATATCATTATTTTGCAGGCTGGGGTGGGGTAGGTCCTATTGCAGGGGCGACAATCTTAATACAATGAAATTGGAAATTTTATTATTATTAGTATGCTAAATAATGAAGCAACCTGAAAGCATTGCATTGTAATGCTATAATATACTTTTTAATTTGGTAGCATTAATTATGTGATTGTACTACTGCACTCAAATATAGATGGCAGTGCGTACACTTCTGCTACATGCTTTTATAAAATAGTTTGGGTATTATGTGTAAGATGGCGTTTTTTATCCTAATTTTTTGTTAGTGTGACCAGTGCAATTTACGAAAATTTGTAATTAATTTTATTAAATATATAATGAATATAATAGTTATCCAACAAAGCGATTCAATAAAATTAACGCTTAAGTTAAATTATGTAATTTCGGAAAGCTCAAATCCATGTCAATAATGTTTTTCAGTATCTAATTTTTTTTTATGGGCAACACTAACTTCAACTTCCCAGTAATGGCGGTTCACAGTGTTTGAAATTTGAATTGTTTGAATTCTTGTTGTGGCTGTCGTTTGCGCAAGAGTGCATTCGGCTATTACTATTTGTGTTCTGGTTTTCAAGATTTTTTAATTGTTTGAAGTGCTTATCTCCACCTAAGTCCGTTGAGTTGAGTTGTCGCTCCTCCGGCTATCTCGAGTTTGTGCTTACAACGATATAAATCTTTGAACTGAGACAGAGACTCTTATAGTGACCTTCGTGGTATTTTATTTGGAAAAGACTCTTTCTAAAACCAGTGTGGTATTTGTTTTTTTATTGAGATAGGACTCTTGGCACGTTTTGTTATATTTTATGTTAAACATTACCATGTCTAACAAAAGGTGTTGCGTCCCAGGATGTGTGAATTTAAAAGCAGCAGGTAAGTGGTAATTTGATTTCATTACCCTAACGTGGACTGAGAAAACAAATTAACTTCACATACTGTTAGAAATAATTTTTTTGTGTCTTCTTACGCTTTTTATTGATGGGAAGAAATTCAACAATTTGGGTTATGTCATAACTGTTAGTGTATATGCATTAAATTACATTATTTAATAACAGTTCTTACTAATATTACTTACCTACTACCTGTATAATATTATAAATGCGAAAGTAACTCTTGTCTGTCTGTCTATTTTGTTATGGAGACAGTTTGAGTCCTGAGGCAGGACAAAGACTATATATAACTCGGGTGAAGTTGCAGGCAACAACTAGTATTAAATGAATTCAGTATTGTTTATTTAATACCCGTAAATGCTTAATCAAAATGTATAGAAAAAAAATAATATTAGTATATGTATATTATGGAACTAATTAAAAAACATCAGAAATTGAAATTATGATATTATTTATTTCAGGAGTAACGGATACTTTGCATAAATTTCCTAATCCTGTTAAGGATAAGGAGCTTTTTAATTCATGGGTTTATGCCATTGGAGGTGACATATTACAACTTGAAAATATACACATTTTCAAACATCGTCGTGTATGTCATATCCACTTTGAAGAAAAGTATTGGTGTCGGAATAATCGTCTTAGTAATATTGCTTTACCAACAAAGCATCTGCCTGGTAAGTGAATAAAATTTTATACAATAACAATAGAATATTTTTGAGGGTTCCCTAATAGGCATCATCAGGCCTTTATTACAAAGCCATTGGTCCAGTATGTGTATTGGTATGTTATTCAGATGGACAACATGCTAACATACATACAGATCTGTGTGTTAGCGGGTTGTGTCTCATGAATCATAAAAGTAAACTGTTACAGTGTCTATATTGCTGCTATATAATAGTATGCTCTTACTTATAATAGTCCCCACTCTCCATCAGTCTGTCTGTTAGCTAGCTAGATGTATCTCATAAACTGAGTATGTTAACACATGGAATTTTCACATAGTATGCATTTCAGTTGCTACTTCAACAAATAGTATAAGGTGCTAACTGAAGTCCAGTGATCCAGAGTTGGCAAAAACATTACATTAAAAAAAAAAGACAATACTAATTCTCTCATGATATTATGGTTTATATTATATATTATTGCAGGTTTGACAGTATCCAAGTTTATTATGGCTGGTACGACAGTATCCAAGTTTAAAAGTGAAGAAAGAGTTTTGAGAGGAATACAAACTTCAGAACCCTCTACATCGAGAGGTATGCAACCATAAACTTAAATTACGTGATAGTATGTGTGTAGATATATCAACGTTTCCTTCAAATGCACATTATACATAGCAAAACATTATAACTAACTGTAGAGCATTCATAATTGGGATATTGATTACTTTATTTACTCTTATGCAGAAAATAATAATTGTCAAAAGTAACTTACATAAATGTTTGAAAAATGGTAAATTGATACATCACCAATATTCAAAAATCAATTAAGTTAACATGTTTCGTATTGCTCTCCTGAAAAGTTTAATTTAGGCGACTCTCTGTCTGTCTATTAAACCGTCCGTCTTATAAAAACAGTCAAAGAAATTAGTATCACAATTAGGATATGTGATATGATATTTGGATATTGTGTACAAGTCAGACCATTACCTAAATAGTGGATAGATAGCTTCACTGTTTTATTTATAACTAGCTTTCACCTGCGACTTCGTCCGTGTAAAAATACCCTATGTCCTTCTCTGGAACATTACGACGATCGATTCAGTAGATAAGCCATGAAAGCGTAACAAATATACAAACTCCCTTTTGCATTTATAATATTAGTTAGGATAGTTAGGATTAGGATATATATGTAACTATAGATATGTAAATTTAACCAAAATAATTATATTTGCAGATATTGTGGCTCCAATATTTAAGCTGCAAGGTACAAACGAAGATGTTGAAATGAAGGAGAATCTTGGTAAGTTCTTATTTATTTAAAACTGTGACACTTATATTAATTCTTTGCTGTAACCATTATGAAATAATACAAATTATTGATACAAACAACCAGTTTATAGAATTAATATATTTCTTCTGTTCATAAAAATAGTTAAGGTATTTATCAAAATGAAATTACCCACTAATATGTTAAATGCAAAAGTAACTCTTGTCTCTTCACCTTCAACTGTGGAACCGATTTAGATAAAATTTTGTATGGAGATAGTTCAAGTTCTGGGAAAAGACAAAGGCTATAGATAATGCGGGCAAAAGCTAGCATATCTATATGAATGAGATCACAATTTAATTTCTTTTTAAATTTATTTCAGATCCAAAAACTTTGAATAAGGATGCTGACTTACAACTGCATGTTCAAACAGTTATGGGAGATGCGGAAATTAAACAGAATTCTGGTGAGGAATACATAATTTTTTATATTAAAAGGGAAGGTTATTCTCACCAGCAGAAAAATATTTGAACGTTTTCAACAATTTTAGTCCTTCCTTATTCCCAGCATAGGCAAAAACTTGAACCTCATTTTCATAGGTATCGGTAATTGCTGTGATACAACAGACCCTAGGCTTTGACGCATCACAGCTTAGGACGCAACTGGGGAAAATGCATGATAAAGGAAGAAGAAATTTTATCTTTAACACTAAAAAACTGACTAGGTGTTTAATTAAGTATATTAAATAATTGTTCTACACAAGTCACATAAGACGATTTGAAAATCTGCCTTTCCATGCCCAAAGAGCCTATGTACATTCTAATCTATTGTCATATCAATTTCCAGAACTTATCATCAGTACGCCTCATATGGATACTGCATCTGTACAACTTTCAGGTCCCACTTCAATTGAGGATAAGAATACTAAGGAAAAAACTGGTAAGTAACTAATCCTACTAATCCTACTAATATTATAATCCTACTGGACGTAGAGAAGGGTTTGGACATGAAACCCACCAACCACGCTAGTCCAATGCGGGTTAGTGGGTGCACAGTAAACCTTACTCGGCCTGTATAACGCTCATCCGCCGCCGCCGATTGATACCCTGTACTGGCACCAAATGTCCAAACAAACCTCTGTATTTGAGCTCCGGTTGGTGTTTTCGACAGTTTAACGTCTTATCGAGGATGATCCCTTCCATCTTAGATAGTTTAACGTTTTATCGAGGACTTCTCTTCTCTACTATCCTACTAATTCTACTTATATTATAAATGTGAAAGTGTGGATGTTTGGATGTTTGTTACTCAATCAAGCAAAAACGAAAAGAACATAGGCTATATATCACGCGGACGAAGTCGCGGGGAACAGCTAGTACAGTATATTTTTGCTCTTATATGGTGATAGTTTTCAAATAAATTCAGGACAAAACGAACGCATATTTTTATATTGTTTGTAACGTATTTGATAAATCTACTAATTACCATTTAATGCACGTTTCCAGAAATTATCGTTAATTCATCTCATCTTGAATCTACCCCTGCACAGTTTCATGCTCCAAGAACTATTGATGTACTTTTTAAGAAAAATATTGGTAACTCCTTAATCTCTAGTCTTTAGTGTTAAAGTTATTATCAGTAAAGGAACAAATTCATAAATATCATTTTTAATATTGTACAAAGGTCTTGGCATACACCCTGTTATAAAGAGGTCCGCGCATGAGGTCATACTCAGAGCAGTATACACAAATTTTATTTTTTCGTCATCTTGGGAACGGATGATAATGGTTCAGATGACTTAATCTCATTTTAATGTGTATCTTACATCCCATGGGATAAGAATAATTACGATTACCAGTGAATTTATAAACATTAAAGTATTTCTCTTAAGTTTTGTGAGATATTATGTGCTTTTACAACTAACATTTTTTGTTACAGGAACTTCCAAACAGAATAGTCGTAAGAATGCGTCTCATCTTATTCGGAAACAACATCTGAAACGTATTGCTGTGACTGCAGAAGAGAACGCTTTGTATGCTAGGCTTACACGAGTTGGTGTAAAGCTTAGTAAATGTAGAAGCGAAATTAAAAAACAAGCCATCAAAATTAAATGTTTACAAAATCTCAATACTCATCCGCAATTTTTGAAAACTTTGGAGAACTTGTCGAGCACCTCAAAACTTTTGACTCTCCTGCAATTTAGAGAACACAAGAAAGGCGCTAAAGGTCGACGCTTTACAATGCAAGAAAAAATTGTGGCACTAGCAATGATGAAACAAAGCCCAAAAGGATATCGTTTCTTTAGGAGAATATTTATGCTGCCTTCTCGCCGAACGTTATTAAACGTAATTAATATGGCAAATATAAACCCAGGGATAAATGAGAATATATTTGCTCAGATAAAAAAATCTACAGAACAAATGAAAACAACACATAAACTTTGCGTTGTTTTATTTGATGAAATGTCATTAAAACCAAATGTACAATACAACGAGAGAAAAGACAAAGTAAGTGGATTTACAACGGATGGTGAAGTGACGTATCCTGAATATGCTGACCACGCTCAAGTTTTTATGATAAGAGGATTGATAAAAAATTATAAACAACCGGTTGCATACACATTTTCACAGTCTGCCATAAAGGGGCCCGAATTGGCCAAGCAATTAAAAAGTGTTATAAAAGAATTACAAAATGCTGGCCTCATAGTGGTAGGAACTGTATGCGATCAAGGCACTAATAATGTCAACTGTATAAAATATTTGCTCAACGAGTCAAGGGCCAATTTGTTGAGAATCGGGGAAGAACCCAAAGAAAATATCATTATAATAAATGATCATGAAATTCTTCCCCTGTATGATCCGCCGCATTTAATAAAATGCATAAGAAATAATTTATTAACGAAAAATTTAAAATATGCTGAAAATGAAAAAAATAAAATAGCAAAGTGGGAACATATCAGGATTCTTCATAAAGAAAATCCGGCATACAGAGGTATACGCTGCATTAAAAAATTAACGGATGCGCACTGTGATCCTGCAAAAATACCCAGGATGAAAGTGAAATTCGCCACCCAGGTCTTCAGCCAAACTGTAGCATCAAATATGGGATATTATGCAGGTAATTTTGGAAATTATTTAAATAAGTCGCATACAAAAAATGTTTGGTATTCATCACATGGAAATGAAATTTAACATCTAATCTTTAAGATATGAAAAGAAATAGGTTTTTATTTTTAATCTCGTGTCTATGGCATTTTCTCTAATACTTACGTCGCAAACTAGTGAAAATTGTTGTTGTAATTTGTTCTGCACTCACAACAGGCTTTCTATTTTACAGATAAGCGTATACTACCAGCAGAGGCAAAAGATACTGCTGACCTTCTCTTGTTTTTCGACCAATTATTCGACTCTGTTAACGGAAGCTGCGGGAAATCGAACAAGAAGGATAAAACATTCAGCAAACCTCTCCTTGGACCAGTGAAGCCGAATTCTATCCACCATAAAATATGGAAAAAATCTATATTAACTTTAAAAACTATGAAATTTATAAACAAGAATTCATTAAAAAATGAATATGTACCCACAATAAATAATTGGGTGTGGACATTAGAGGGAATAGAAACTCTATTAAAAATTGTAAAAGAAAAATATGGTGTAACATCGGTGTGGTTGCGGCATCTCAATCAAGACCCAATTGAAAACTTTTTTGGGTCAATTAGGAGCCATGGATGCCGTAATATTAACCCTACACCAGACCGATTCGAATCAGCATACACTACTTTAATGATTAATAGTCTCTCTAGTGTTCACGCCCCTGGAGCTAATTGTGAAATTGACAGTGGATATGCACTTTGTGAAACATTACTCACAGGTGGGACTAGCAAAGTAAACAAAAATTGTGAAATGTATATTCCCGATATTATATTATTACCCCTTGAAGACAAAAATGATCCCCGCGAAATTGGCGGGTTACAATATGTAACTGGTTATTTTATAAAAAAAGCACAAGAAAAGGTCTTCAAGGGGTGTGCACAGTGTAAAAGTGACTTTATAAGCAATGAAGAGCCAGAATATTTAAGATATCGGGAGTATACAGATAAAAAATGGCTTTGCAGTCCCACTAACTCTCTCCTTAATTGTGTGTCTAATCTGCAGGATATTAATTATACAGTAATAAAAGAAAATTTAGAAAAATTATACCTAATGGAATTAATAAAAACAGTTGTTTTTATGACAATGGAATTTAATTTTATAAAATGTCAAAAACACAGAGTTAATTTAATAGAATTCCTACTGAAAATATCCTGCAGATTTTTTATAAATAATTACTGCAAAGAAATAAACAATATTTTAACGAATAGGAGAGAGTGTGATGATGATTCAGATTTATACAAATTTAAGGCAAAAAAGCTGTACCATAAATGTTTTAAAAGAAAAAATAAATAGCTAATACCATTTATGTGTTTTATTTTGTTTAATAAGTATTACGGTTGTAAGTAGTAATAACTAGATATACCTATAAATATAGCTATATATGTAGGCTGCCGCTCTATATATGGTATATATACGTATACGGTATTTATAGCTATGGCTAATTCAGAAACTTAATATCAGATGGCGCCACTTTCGTTTCCCGTCTAGGCCGTCGAGTTACATCTCTATTTCCTATATATAATAAAGTACTCTGTGCCCTATTGGGTTTGGGGTAGGCATGATCGATATTAGAAAAACATCGATGTTGACATCGATGTCATAATCGAAAGCCCAACATCGATGCTCGATATTTATCCAAAACTAAACATCGACGTTGGATAACATCGATGATTTTTACATTAATAATTTACAAAGAAATAAAATGCAGTGAAATAGTTTGAAATAGGGATGATCGATATTAGAAAAGCATCGAGAGTAACGAAACTATTGGAACAGCTTACTCTGGTTATCATCGGTTACGTCATCGGTGACATCTAGTGTATAATATTTAAACTTAATATAACCCAGCACGCCAGATGGCCCTAAAGAGTATATTGAATTATTGACGTTCCCATATTTTATTCTCAAAATATCGATGTGTCGATATTATCGAAGTTCAAACATCGATGTCAAAACATCGATGTTTTCTAGCTAAACATCGATATTTATTCACCATCGATGAATATCGATCATCCCTAGTTTGGGGATACATTTTAAACCAACAAGTATAACAAAACAGTCCTTAGTCTTTTGCCTTTCCCTATTGAGGATAAATTTTAATTATTGAGGATATTTTTAAGTTGAATTAAATATAAACCAGAAGCATCTTAGTGGTTTTTCTTAGTGACGTGTTTACTATTAACTAGACATGTTAGTATCAAAAAAAAAACATGCTAAATAATGTTAATAAAAATGCAAAAGAAAGAAATAATCAGATGTGGCTGGCTAAATGAAGATCCACTTTATATATCTTACCACGACAATGAGTGGGGCAAGCCAGTATATGAAAATATATATCTTTTCGAAATGCTTTGTTTAGAAGGTCAACAAGCTGGCTTATCATGGATAACTATTTTGAAAAAAAGAGAAAACTATAGAAGGCTTTTTTATGATTTCAACCCAAATAATATTGTACAGTTAGATAGTAATGATGTATACAAACTTTTATATACCTCAGACATTGTGAGGCATAAAGGCAAAATTGAATCAATCATACACAATGCTAAATGTTATAATAAAATGAAAAACAATGGAGAAGATTTTTCTAAATTTATATGGAGTTTTGTGGACAATACTCCTATAGTAAATAATTGGTCAAACCATAAGGAAGCTCCAACAGAAACTCAAACCTCTATTGCACTTTCTAAAGCTTTAAAACACAGGGGATTTAAGTTTGTTGGGCCAAAAATTTGTTATGCATTTATGCAAGCCTGTGGCTTAGTAAATGATCATATAAATGATTGTATCACTAGGCAATAAATATGATGTCATGAAAACATTTTATAGTTTGTTTCTTACTGTTACTGTTATAAACTACAAAGTTGAAATAAAAATACTAAACAAAATAAATAAAAAACTAATTACGATAAATAGGCTAGCTAAAACATAAATAATTTGTAAGATAAGTTATAGTAAATCCTAAGAATAACATTCATACATGCCATTTCGAATAATTTAATCCCATGAATAATAATTTCCAAATTAATTTTCACTATCATCGGCTGGACTTTTACGGGACTTTCACTGGCACATAGCTGATGTAATAAGAAGTTACTTAGGCTACTTTTATTTTATAAATTTATCTATTTTATCACTGCTAACTGAACAATAACTTTTTTGTTAAATTCCACACGGACGAAGTCGCGGGCACAGCTAGTTTTAAATAGATGTTTTTTATATATTTTCATCTTTATATTTATCATTAATATGGCCGCCAAATAGAATATAATTTAATAATTCAGAAAGTTTTATCACATTTTACACATAGTTGCACAATTTAGATTCTTATTAAGTATTTATTTCTAATACATTTATAATTTAACTAAAAGAATATTTGTTATTGACCTTAATTACTAATGGTGTTTCCTGTTAGAATTTACTTGTCTTTTTTCTTTTAATAGTTAGATTTAGTATTTCGATTTAACTTAGTGAATGAAATTATTAGAACTAATAAATAAAAATAAATAATTGAATAATATTTTAAATATTGTTAGAAATTTGTGGAGTTTACTCCTAAAAAATCGATTTTCATATAAGGCCCCCAGTATGAAAAACATATGCGGAGTAAAATTATTGAACGAATGACCTCGTTACGTTTCTCGTATCGCCATCTATCAGAACTCAATAGGGTTCCGATAGACGACGACTTTTTCTAATAACGCCATCTATTACGATATTATATACCTCGAACTTACATCACAACTAAATAACCCTTTTTTAAGCAGTGTTGTATTCCTGTTCCTGAGTAAGGTGACCAGAGCTCCTCTCCCCTCCGGCCCCACACACATGGCAGCACAGAATATGCAAAGACTATCCCAGGAGAACCGGAGAATCTCTAGACTTCCGAGCTTAGGTGCAGGTCCTGAGCCTGACTGAGGGGGAGGGGGGGCAAATCTGTGCTCAACACATTAACTGCCTGGGGTAAACAGAGCAGTCGGCAGAAGTCCCCTTAGACTATGACCGTGGATTTCTGTAACATCAGGGGGCTTCATACCAATCTCAACGCCGTCCACTACCACCTCCAGACGGCGAAGCCAGCCTTGCTCTTTTGACCGAGAAACAGATATCCTCTCCAGCTAATACCTCTTATCTCTCCTGTCTAGGCAACAAATTAGAATACTTTTTTGTACCGCAGGCTGGAGTTTGCGCGTACGTCAGAGAGGATGTCTGCTCTCGTCGCTTTGGCATTCTTGAAGGGACCTCTCCATCCGCTGGTTACGCATAGATAGTTACGACCATCAACGTGTCTATGCCTGCTTGTATATGTCCCACAGCGGTAATGACGAAACCGATCGACTTAAGGCGCACATCTAAATGGCTACAGATTCCGTGCTCGACCAGCAGGGCTATTCTGTAAATAACCATTTCGATATCGAGCTTCACCTGAGTGACAGCGCTCACTTCGAAAGCGAATCCACTTGACCTTGGTTTGGAATTCTGTAAACATTCCGTCCGCACAAGCGATGTGAAGTGAGTGTCGAATCGAAGAGCGGCAATTTAGAGCTGTGTTTATTTTATCGATATTCTTTTCCTATGACTTTATTTTAGAATATGTGCATGAAGTCAAGTGTCGAATCAAGTCTCGAATTGTGATGTGTGAAGCGGGAAATCCCCTTACAAAATACCGAATTCATACTATTAAATGTCAACGTTCTCACGCAACAGGGTTCGACTCGTCACCGCACTCACAAGTGTGGCGCTACGGGACTGTCGAGTTTTAATGAATACGAATTTGATATCTCACCGCGGAATCCGCTGTCGAGACACGAAAATGTTCTTACAGAATAGCACTACAGATCCCATGCGCAGAGATCGTGATACTTGGTGGTTTTAACGCCCATCACACCGAGTGAATCGGCTGGCTCACAACCGATCATACGTGAAGATCTGTTTACGACTTTGCCTCAGCATATGATCTGACACAATTAGTAGTACCACCAACGCATAACCCTGATGTGGAAGAGATGCGACTTCCCTGTTGGATCTTCTGCTGACCTCTCATCAGGACAATTATGTGGTTTCTGTTGACGCTCTACATGGCTCGTCGGACCACTGTCTAGTTTGGAGTTCTGTGCCCGTTACACGCCCATCATGGCTTCGCTTTGCGGGCAGCCGCTGCGTTTGGCACTATAGGCGTCAGCTGATTGGGATGGAATGCAGTCCTTCTTTGCAATGATGTCTGGATAATCCAGACATCATTGCTGATTCTGTTGCCAAAGTGGTGCTGCAACCCATGGAAATTTTCATTCCATGCTCTGCGGTGCCTATAGGTGGCAAATCCCAGTTCTGGTTTGGTCGACCATTCAAAATAGCTGCAAGTCATAAACGAGAAAGCTACCTTTCAGCTTGGGCCAATTCATCGATGTCCCAGGATGTAAAAACCAGTGCACTAAAAAAGGAGTATAACTTTGCCTCCAGATCCTTCAAAAAAGTGCCGAGATTGCCGAGGCAAAAGCGGAATACGTGTATAGAATTGGCGAGAGATTGGTTCGACTTCCTTCGGGAACTCGTGCATTCTGGTCGCTCGCCAAGGCTGTCCAAGGGAATTTTTGTAAGCCATGATGGTATCATTGCACACAAGGGACGACTCGTTAGCCCACACAGCGAAGGAGAAGGCCGATCTTCTAGGCTCTCTTTTTGCTTCCAACTCGACTTTGGATGACCGGGGAAAAATACCACCGACGATCCCTCGGTGATAGGATCCGAATCATTAATGCCAGAAATAATTTTCCGATAGAACTCCGTGCTCAAGGCCTCTTTTCGTTGGACATCAATAAGTCGTCCCTCCGTTAGTCCTACGAACTTGTGATCCTGAGTTGGCACCCATCCTTACGCATCTTTTCCGGCACTCTTATTCATTAGGCGTCGTCCCGCGCTCGTGGAAGATAGCTTTAGTGCACCCAATCCCCAAAAAAGGGGACCGCTCAGATCCGTCCAATTATAGACCAATAGCTATAATATACTTTGTTCTCAAAGATTATGGAATCCATAATCAACTGCCAGCTCCGGCGGTATTTAGAGAAGCACCAGCTGATTAGCGATCGCCTATATGGCTTTCATTGGAGTCCCTCGGCTGCATGGTTATAACATAACATAACATAACAATACACTTTATTGTACACCAAAACAGAAATAATACATAATATGGACTTAAACAGAGTATCATTAGGCACAAAGGGCGGCCTTATCGCTAAAATGCGATCTCTTCCAGGCAACCTAGGGGCAGAGGAGATGGTATTGTGTCAGTGTAGGTGTACAAATTGAGACATAAACGTTTGAATATATTTACTTATTTACATACATATATACATAAACATATACATAAATACATACATACGTACATACATACACATATACATACATATATACATAAATACAAATATACATAAACATATACATACACAAACACATACATACAAACATACATACATACATACATATATATATAATTTTATTCACGTTGGATATCAAGATAATGCTTCCTGACAGCCTTTTTAAAAATAGAAAGCGATTGTACACGTCTAATATGCAAGGGTAAAGAATTCCAAAGTCGAGAAGCTTGAACAGTGAAAGATTTAGTATAAAAGGAAGAGGAGTGAGGGGGAATTTCAAGAAGTAAGGTATTCTCAGAACGAAGACTGCGTTCATGGATATCACTAAGAAATTTAAATCGTTGCTTTAGATAAGCAGGTGCAACAGGGTTAAATAGAATAGAGTAAAGTAAGTTAAGAATATGCGTATTCCTGCGAAAGCGAATAGGGAGCCACTTAAGTTTTTTACGGAATTCAGAGATATAATCATATTTACGAAGTCCAAATACGAATCGTATACATAAATTCTGGATTCGCTCAAGTTTATTAATCTGCTCTTCAGTAATGTCAAGATAACATGTGTCTGCGTAGTCCAGAATTGGTAATAGAAGACTATTTGCAAGAGCAATTTTGGTGGGAATTGGAAGTAGATTACGCAGTCTGCGAAGAGATCCACCCGAAGCAAAAACTTTACGACTGACTTCACAAATCTGCGGGCCCCATGATAGATGTTGATCAAAAATAACGCCTAGATTCTTCACATTTTCACTATATGGAATTACAATACCATTAAAAATTACAGGAGGTAGTTGAGATCGATTTATATGGCTAAATAATTTAGAACTTCCTATAATTATAGTCTTAGTTTTGGTTGGATTTACTACTAATCCGTAAGCTTTACTCCATGTAGTAATGGCAAGTAGATCACCATTTATACGAGATACGCATAGAGGCAAGTCACTCACAGTAGAATGAGAGTATATTTGGAGATCGTCTGCATAGAGGTGGTAGAGAGAAGTTATAATATTACAAATGGAATTAATAAATATAGAAAATAATAGAGGGGAGAGCACACCACCCTGGGGGACACCAGCAGCAACCAATGACCAGTTTGAAAATGTGTCATTCAATTTAATTCGCTGCCGGCGACCCTGCAAGTAGTAGTAGTAACTTTGAAACCAATCAGTGGCCTCTGGAGATATGTTAAGAGAACGCATAATGTCACAAAGTATATCAAAGTCTACAGTACTGAAAGCGTTACTGAAATCAAGCAACGTCAATACTGTAACCTCGCGTCTGTCCATGCTAGATCTTATGTGATGTTATCTTCTAATATTCTTAACTCAGCGATAGGTGGAAGCAGCTCAGAGCAAGGGAGAAGCGCTGGCGGTTAGTTTGGACATAGCGGATGTCTTCTATCGGGTGTGGCATAAAGCATTTCTAACAAAGCTACCATCCTATGGGTTTCCCGAGAAATTATGTAAATGGATCACCAGTTTTTTGACAGATAGGAACATCAAAGTCGTTGTTGTCGGTGCATGCTGATGTCTGTCTGATGGTGCTGTCTGAAATCAAGTCTCTTTTAGCCAAAGCCTTGCAATGGATGCGACTTTACCTAGTTGAGTTTAACCCCTTTAAGACACAAGTTTGCGCGTTTACCGCTAAAAAATCATCCTTCGTCGTACCTCTCCAATTTGAAGGCACCCCCTTAATCTCCTCGGCCAGTATTGGAATACTTGGCGTCGACATATCAAGCAGTGTGCAATTTAGAGGTCATCTGGAAGATAAAGGCCAAACTATCCTCTAAGAAACTTAGTGTTCTCAGTAGGGCGAAGCAATATTTCATGCCTTCCCACCTCCTACAATAATACAAGGTGCAGATCCGGCCCCATATGGAATACTGCTTTCACGTGAGGGCTGGAGCGCCCCAATATCAGCTCCTTCCATTTGACCAAGTTCAATGCCGGGTGGCTCAAATCGTCGGCGACAATGTTCTCTGTGATTTGCTTGAGTCGTTGGCGCTGCGTAGAGATGTCGGGTCACACTCTGCATCTTCTACCGCATCTACCACAGGGAGTTTTCTGAGGAATTATTCGAACTAATACCTGCAAGTCCATCACCGGACATCCCGACAAAATTTCAAATTCCACTCACATAACCTTCCTTCACCACCAGCCTTCTCGAATATGCTAGTGTTGTTTGGAACCCCACCTATATTGTGCACTCACAGCGCGTAGAAAGTATACAACGTACTTTTACGAGGTATCTTGCTTTTTCTGCCAGTGGCATCTCACACAGACAGCCATACAATCAACGATTGGCTTGGTTTGGGATGATGAGCCTTCGGGACAGGCGCGCACTTCTCGAGCTATGCTTTTTATATAAAATTCTCCATCATGATGTACATTGTAGCAGCTTGGCTGAGCGTATATCTCTTTCAGTCCCACGTAGGTACCCAAGAAATAAAATCCATAACATCTTTTATATTCCAAAATCAAAAACTCATATGGGAAATCAGGCGCCCGTGGTTAAACTGTGTTTGAATTATAACAAAATTGCAAAAGATTTACCAGGCATTGACATATTTGGTGATCATTATAATGCATTTAAAAAGAAACTTATTGCTCATTTTCACAAATAATATAGTTTTTTTTTTCTTTTTTAATATTCTCTTTTGTAAACCTTTTTTATGTTCTACTTGTAATCCTTTTTTTAAGTAATTAATAGTATTATTTTGTGTTATGCAACCTGAAAAAAAAATTGAATGTTATGCATGCTAGTTATTGATATATGTATTAAGGACCTTACTGTATACCTAATGTGCTTATTATAACAATGTAAAAATATGTATATTGTTAGTATGCTTAAATAAATAAATAAATAAATAACCTCAATGTCCGGAAATCTACAACAACTCGTTTTTTACGCCAATTCCTGCCTCGCACGATCACTGTATGGAACCAGTTGCCACCTACGATATTCCCGAACCGATACAACTTAGGACCTTCAAAAAAAAAGAGCATACTCTTATTTGATAGGCCGGCAACGCGCCTGCTAATCCTCTGCGGTAGCAGGTGTCTATGGATGTTGCTTTCACTTACCAACTAGTGAGCCAACTGTCCGTTTGCCCCCTATTCTAAAAAAGGGCGTCATTTAATTCGTTTATTTACCATTTGATATGGTATTAATCTTTTTTTTAGTCTAGTAAGCCTTTTTTGTGCCTATTTAGGCAGTCGTTCTGAAGAAGTAAGCTCCATTCGTGCGTCGGAGCTGACACACACACATACTTTTTTTAGTTGAAAAAGGATACTCCACCAGAAGGACCAGCATGCAGCAGTATCTTGACATACTTAATACCTCAAAGGGGGCATCCATTAATTACGTGAGCTGTTTTTCGATCAGTTTAAATTTAAACTTTAAACCCCACATAAGATGAGATTTAGTGAGATTTGCCTGGACCCCCCTCCCCTTACGTGAAGATTGACGTTGAATATAATAGAGATTGACGGGAAATAATAAACTGTTCAAATATACTGTAGTTAATTTATTTAAATTAAATAAAATTCGAAGCGAAAACTAAATGAAAAACATTGATAATGAAAAAAAAAATTCGGTACCATCGAGTTATTTTACTCCCTCAATTACAAACACACACACTTTTTCGTTTATTGGATCCCTCTCCCCCCATTCTGAGCTCACGTAATTAATGGATGTCCGCAGTCCGATGTCCCCAAACGAGTTATAACCGCGGTCTACACAGGTCGTGCAACAACAGTAGTGGGGGTTCGTCACCGTCAGCTTAATTGTTGCGTTTTTCTTTTCAATTTACGGCCACCAAAGGTATGACTAGCCCGTTGGTGCACTTTGTAGTGGCCCTGCTTTTGGTTCCGCGGGCTGTGAGTTCGATTCGCATCTGAGTCTGGGTGTTATATTTGTATTTATATATCCATTGTTGCTTACCATATATAACAACAAGCGATCGTGTGTGTATATTACCTATAAGATATTTAAAAATTTATTTATTTAAAATTTAGGTTATTTCTGTTTCTTCATGATTTCATTCAAAAATGAAATGTTCTTATAGTTTTCACTTTTGGTTTTCACATAATATGTTATAATACCTATTATTTAAAAAAAGATACTTTTCAGTTTCGTATGGTGGATTTATAATGAGAACAATAATGTTGACTTAATTTAACATCTTATAAGAGACTTTATTGTGGGTGTAGTGTAATTTTTGATCACGCGGAGTCACGCCACACGTATGCACTACGCAACGATAGTGTTTTATTTTAACTTTTAAGATTTAAGCTTAAGCTTTAATTTTTTTCAATTTCTAGTCTGACAACACCACTTACGTCATATCCTTATCCTATATTTTTTGTCATTAACCGGCTGCAGCTTTGGTGGCGATTATTCCTTTCATTCTTGTCGTAACGCGTGCTTTGTACATAACCTGTACCGGTAAATTTAGAAATTATTCAGAATGGCCGAACAACGTGAAAGAACTTTCATCATGGTCAAGCCCGATGGTGTACAACGAGGTCTTGTTGGAACAATCATCGACAGATTCGAGAAGAAAGGCTTCAAGCTTGTAGCTCTTAAGTTCGTTTGGCCGTCGGAGGAACTTTTACAGAAGCACTACAGTGACCTTGCATCGCGTCCATTCTTCCCTGGTCTAGTTAAATACATGAGTTCAGGACCCGTTGTACCTATGGTATGGGAAGGACTCAACGTTGTGAAAACCGGACGTCAAATGCTTGGTGCTACCAACCCCGCTGACTCTCTGCCTGGAACCATCCGTGGTGATCTCTGTATCCAAGTTGGCCGCAATATAATTCACGGCTCAGACAGTGTGGAATCCGCTAAGAAAGAAATTGGTCTCTGGTTTACCGAAAAGGAAGTCGTCGGATGGACCCCTGCCAATGAGAACTGGGTTTATGAATAATTTCTATATTTATTCCAATGTAATTAAGTAAACTAATAAACAGTAATACAATTTATTGTCTTAATTTTTTTAAGCCTTTTTATTACACATAAAATAATTAATTTTTTAAATTTGGAGTCTTTGATTTAAGGAATTAAAAAAGCAAAATATATTTCAAATATACATAAAAGTTATTTAAAGAAGTTCTTTAATTAATACTTTTAATTTTTTTTTAATTTTATGGGTAGTGTAGTTAAATAAAAGAAACCAAAACTGTCTTGTTTCTTTTAATATGCTTTTGGGTCATTCTTAAATAATAAACGATATCTAGTAACTACAGAAATGCATCATTTGGGTGCATTTGATTTTACAACTTTGTAGTTACATCTCTGACCAAATTCAATTTATTACAAGAATTGTATAAAAAAACTACATTTCTTTCTATATAACACGTTAAACGCCGCCTTGATTTTTTAGTTTTTCTGTTTGGACTATGGGTCCGTTGGTTCCGTGGCGGACACTGCATGACCGTGAGAAATAGGTATGGTGGTGGAATAAAAACTTATCATTAAAATTTTGTAAATAAGCTCTTTAAAGTGGGCCCAATAAGTGATGCCCAACTGGTGACCCCCATGGTGTTCAACGTGTTAAGAATAATTAAGTAACCAAGGTCGACTTATTTAGAATTTTACAGTATGTGAATTAAAACCACTGAATACAACTTGACCATCTTTATCCTACGATATATATTTACATGTGTGAGCGAAGAGTAACACCAATACCAGGTTCCTAATTTTATATCAAAATTATGATATAAAACATAATTTCTTAATTCCACAGCCAATGATAATCCCCTAATATTAATAATTATATTACACGAGTACAAACATGGAGCCCATCAAATAGCCCACCTATACAACTGGACACAATGTATTGCTAAAAATACAAAAATAAATGTTGATGTTATATTAAATCTTGCACTAGTATGTATTGGCAGTGTTGTGTCGCTCCTTGTATCCAATTCACTCTTACAACAAAATAAAGGGACCTGCTAATATAGACTACTTAGGTAATAAAACCACATTTCCATATTTCATGATTTTTCCTTGTAGTGTTACATCTACATAAAAATAACTCCTGTTAAATTATACTTGATTCTATGAGTTATTTAAACTATGTACAATTACGTAACTATGTTTCTTTATATTTATCTAGTACAAATCTTACAATGTGGTGGGGAATAAATATTGAACTTAATTTAAAACTAAACTCATAGAGTTTGATCATTCCGAAGTTCAACTTCAACCGTTGTTTGCGTTCCTTGTTGTTCACTACTCTGTTGTTGTTGTGACCCTTGTTGCTGTTCTTGCTGATTTTGTTGTATTCTTGAAGGTAGTGGAGCAGTTTGACCTGGAGTTTTGGATATAATTAGAGGATCATTAGTATGAGGAATGTTTTTTTTTATCATATTAAAAAAAAAAAATATTAGGCAAAATGTTAGTCAGGAACACCTTGTGTGTAAGTCAAATTCTATATTTTTAGATTTGGATGTAACATTGATAATTATTATTGTAGTTATACCATATTTATCGTGTATCCCTCGATGTCGTTTTAATGCGAAGCGATCAGCAAAAGCAGCAGTACATATATCACACTTAAAAGGTTTCTCGCCAGAATGCACTTTAGCATGGTTTTTAAGATGTGCTGCTTGACTAAATGCTGAACCACAAGTTTCACACCTATTACAAGAAATATAAATTTTAGCATTAATAATAATAATTAATATCTTAACAAATGTAACTAATATTTTAAAACTATTTCACTAAACATCAGACTAAAATTGCAAGTATGTGGAATGAATTGAATACTGACTAGATTCTTAATATAAAAATATGTCTTTTATACATATAATTAGCAATAGGTACCCGTGCGAATAATTCGCACTAAATATCGTCAAGTCAATCATGTTGACGTTGTTCTAAAATTAAAGCCGTCATATATCATATATAATAATACTCTAAAGTTAAGTTGTTTGCCTCCCTTTTTAACCTTAGCGTAAACATCTTAACCTTAGTGTATTAATTATGTACCTATATGATTAATATAGAAGACTCAAATTATAACAATTGTTGCTATATACAATTATTGAATGTTGGTATTTCTTACTAATAATAACAATATACCTAATAAATATGTTTATTTAACCCTTTATCTAAAATAGTTAATGTTTTAAATAACACAAGAGACGATCCATGTGAAACTTAATTACCTATCTATTACTATGCTTATTTTTTCACTTTTAGGGCCTCAATGAATGTTTAAGTTATTTCTAGGCCGTTTTAACATCTCTGTATACTTACTTGTAAGGTTTCTCTCCGGTATGTATACGTCGATGATTCCATAACGTCGCATGCCTCGCAAAACCTTTATCACAGACCTGCATAACAAAATAATCGTATATTACACCTAAATTAAAGTTATTTATATATAATTAATAAATGTAGTATATAAAGCAGTTAAATATTTGTATGAACAAATATCGTGACGGGCTTTGGTGTCTATAATTCAATTGATTTATAAAAAATTAAAGTATAAATTAAACTTCAACGCGGATGCGAGCGCACGGACTGCGTTATGGTCTAAGATCCACACTAAACCCGTTTTTCTTTTTCTTTTTAACAGACTTCAAAAAAGGGAGGAGGTTCTCAATTCGACTGTATTTTTTTTTTAATTTTTTTATTTATGATACTTCAGAACTTTTGACTGGGTGGAGAGATTTCGACAAATTTTCTTTTGACCGAAAGGTGGTGTGTGTCATTTGGTCCCATTTTTTCGAGTTATATCTAATAATGCGTTTTTACTTGACGCTTTTTTCGTCGACCTACGTCGTATTATACCGCATAACTTTCTACTGGATGTACCGATTTTGATAATTCTTTTTTTGTTGGAAAAGGGATATCTCTAGCTTGGTACCATGATAAGGAAACCAGGATCTGATGATGGGATCCCAGAGAAATCGAGGGAAACTCTCGAAAATCTGCAATAACTTTTTACTGGGTGTACCGATTTTGATAATTTTTTAATTTAATCAATAGCTGATGTTTATCATGTGGTTATATATAAATTTTATCGAGATCTGATAACTACTTTTTGAGTAATCTTTGATAACGCGTAGTTACTTCACTATTTTTTCGTCGATCTACGTTGTATTACTCGTCGATGTAATTGAAATCTGTTTTTTTTTCGTTTGCGAACAAACACAATTATTCAGTAACAGTCAAAGAGTGACACAGAGTGAGACAGAGTAACACGCAAACCGTCATAAAACCAGACTTTATGCAGATATCCAACATATTCGAATTATTTATTAAATATGTGGATGACTAGTAAGTATCAATATACATCATTATACAGTTATTCCTGACAATCCAGTAGTTATGCCAGGAAAAAAAGCCAACCCCAACATTTTGTTTTATTACAGGCTTTATACTGTCACTTTGTATTAAATTTATTATTTAAACTCATTGGTGCGATTATAAACAAAAAGTAATTATTCAATTTTTTATGAATCCTGGTCAAGAATTTTTTACCTAACCAGTTTGCGATTTATTTTTAATAATTTTCATCCATTAAACAGGTGGTCTCTAGTTCAGATCTCCTACTCCATTAACTTTGGTTAATTTGATTAAAGTGCGTTCTAGAAATCTAAATTTTTGCATAAAAAATACATATTTTTATGCATACGTACATAATCACTGTACATTTAAAGACAAATAGACATAACAGTTATTATGAGTAATTATTATCAATTATTTTTTACATTTTATTATTTGATGACGCGTTAGCGCTGCGGTCACGGAATTGTTTGTTGCGCTGGCGGTCGCGGCTTCGATCCCCGCTCACGACAGACATTTGTATTGGCCATATAGATGTCTGTCCTGGTCTGGGCGTTTATGCTCGTGTATTGTGTGTTCCCCTCTACTGGGGGCAGTTGATGTAGCGTTTATATATATTTATTTTGTCAAGAATTTACTTACCTCACACACATAAGGTTTCTCTCCTGAATGTGTTCTTTCATGATTTTTCAAATGCGGAGACTGAGAAAACTGCATTCCACAAGTTTGACATCTATTAAAATGAAATAAAGTAATAATTTAACGTCTTGCTCACACAAACACAATCGTATTTTTTTTTTTTTTTGTTCAAACTAGTTAAAACCACTATCATGAGATTTAGAAGAAAGAACTTAATATATATATAATGGCTTAGTCACAATTAAGTCTGTAACATCCTATTGCTGGCTCGAAACTTAATCCACTAAACTGTACCACTGCGGGTTGGCGGATATAATCCCGACTATGAGTAACGATCGTTATCAGGTGTATATGACAACAACCGGACCCGACATCCAATCCGGAAATAAATCTTTGTAAAAATACAAATATCGATCCGGAGCGGGAATCGAAGCTGCAAACCGTGTACGTAGGCGCCGACACGGCACACGCACTACTAGACAGGAGCGGCTGTTTTTTTTTTCCTACCTTGTACCTTTTTCCTAAACCTAAATGAAATTTCTCTGTGACAAGTTTCAATTGTGCAAATTTAAAAAAATCGCTATTATTATATTTTGTACTAGCTGTTCAATTAAATTGGTGAGGTGGAATTTAACAAAAAAGTAATTGATCAGTTTGCCGAGTAATAAAATAAATAAATTTCTAAAATAAAAGTAGCCTAAGTTACTCCTTACTACATCAGCTATCCAGCATCCAGCCAGCGAAATTCTCGTCAAGATCGGTCGAACCGTTTCAGATATTAGCCGAAACGTTTGTTCCGGCAGACAGACAGACAGACAAAAATTGTAAAAAAATGTCATTTTGGTATATATGCCTATATATCCATATGCACTTAGTTAACACACGTTATTTTAATATTACAAATAGATACTCCAATTTTATTTATTTGTATAGATTATTTATATTAAAAAAGTTAAAGACCTGTAAGGTTTTTCGCCGGTATGGATTCTTGAGTGATTTTTAAGGTACACGGCTTTCGCAAATGCAATACCACATATGCCACATTTGAAATTTTTTTCACCAGAATGTAACTTTTTATGTGACCATAATGAAGAATATCTTGAGAAAGAGCCTCCACATATGTTACAATGGAATGGTTTGTCTGCATTTGCTTGGTTATTTTTGTTTTTATTTCCACCAACAAATACTATACCAGAACCATTACAGTTCTGACATTTTGTTACTGATGCTAAATTTCTTTTTTTCACAGGATGGTGGCCTGGCACTGTAAAAAAAATTAACTAGCTTAATATACACTCAAGTTATATTCATATACTAGATGTGCCTGCGACTTGGTCCGCGTTTTGGGTATTTACAAGTTCAACACGATTCTTTAAATTGGCATAACTTTTTTATTTATGAACTGATTGTCATGAAACAAACACTAAATGTTAAGTGAAGCTTATCACAATATATTAGTGAAAACCACATCTAAATCGGATAAGCTATTTCTGAGATTAGCATGTGCACAGACAAACAGACAAAAATTCTAACAATCATTGTTTTAGGTGCTATTTGCGTTGATAAAGGGCCCAATAATATTTTTTTCTCTTATATCTTCCATGTACAGACAACGATCTGTTAAATTTTTATTATATGTATTGATGTAATAATATCTAAAATCTCTATTAATATTTGACGTCAACTATAATTTTTTTGTAATCATCACTAGATAGAGCTACATAGTATAAAATACTGCAGGTTATAAAAGATTGACACTTTTTTTTTTAAATATGACTTGTAGTAGTAGTACAGTAGATATAAATGTGACCTAGTAGCATAAAATTTATTATAGAAATCTATTATATATACATGTCTTACTGGTTGACATTTATTAACAACAAAATTTATGTACCAAAATCGTATAAAGAAACTAGTTGTGCCCGCGACTTCGCTCACGTGGAATTTAACAAAAAAATTATTTTTCAGTTTGCAGAGTTATAAAATAAATAAATATCTAAAATAAAAGTAGCCTAAGTTACTCCTTATTACATCAGCTATCTGCCAGTGAAAGTCAGTCCAGCCGTTTCAAAGATTAGCTGGAATAAACAGACAGACAGACAAAAATTGTAAAAAATGTTATTTTGGTATATGTACCGTGTATATATCCATATGCATTTAGTTAAAAGCGGTTATTTTAATATTACAGACACTACAATTTTATTTATTTGTATAGATAAATATTATATTTATAAAAATAAATATTATATTTATAAAAAACGCTCCCATTTTTTGGAACATAGTTAGGAGTCAAATGTCCTATATATTTATTTTTATTTATTTACTGTTTATTGTACACCACAATATGCAAATACAAAATAATAATAATACAGACAAGTAATGTAGTACAAGAGGCGATCTTATGGCGAGTTAGCCATTTCTTCTAGACAACCCGAAATAGGATTGAGTATTATTTATTCGAAGATCGCGTAGGTGGTGCAGTTATATTACAATAAACTTACATACAAATATCGACACATTAATACTTACAAGCAATACATATATACATTAGAATAATATAATATAATAAACTAATAAATATAACAACAGTATCATATCATAGTACTTACAATCAATTTTGCCATAAAAATTAAAAATTAAAAAAAAAATTAATAAATAAAATAAATAAATTTATTTGGAATCGCCCTCAGTATTAAGGTAATGCTTTTTAACTAATTTTTTTAACGTTGGGAGTGATTTGGCTTCTTTTGTATATAATGGTAAATTATTCCATAGCTTAATTGCCCGAATGGTGAAAGACTGACTGAAAAATTTTGTTTTATGAACAGGCAATTTTACCATTAGTCTCCTCGAAGATCTTAGGGAAGAATGATCCCCAAGAAATTCAAACTTATCTTTTAAATAAAAGAGCCTTAGAGTCGAATAACACAGTACAGAAGAGATAAAATATGCAAGTTTCGGCGAGAATGTATTGGAAGCCACTCGAAATTCAAAAACATGGTCATATTTGTGAAGGCAGAATATAAACAGTATAGCAGCTCAAGCCTATGAAGTTGGTCCTCTGTTAGATTAATATAGCTTATATATCTATCTAACTTACGCACTGTCATTGGTTCCTGAGGTAAGCAACTTAATGCTTGTTATAGGTAACAGTCGACTGATATAGCAAATTTTTTTTTCATCATGCCCCGTGTCATCAAAAATAAGTAAAAGAAAGACCCTACCCTTCTTTGGTGTTTACGTAATGTTTGTTTGGCCCGAAACACATGCAAATAATGCTTAAATAAATATAAATAATACACCTAGACTCAAGCGGGAATCAAACCCACAACCTCTGGAGCAGAAAGGACACTACAAACTGTTAAAATGGGCTAGTCAATACTACTAAAATAATAATGTTGAAACATTACTCATTATTTGATTTGTTCTTGTCAAGTGATTTTGTACGTCCTATCTTTTTTAATCTTCATTTTGTACCTATAACAGTTTTATGATTATAAGTGTCCTTACAAGGTTTTTGTTGTTGTTGATTGTTCTGCGCTGTTGCTAGTGGATCAGTTGAATTTTGAACTCCACTCACACCACCTACTTCAAATTTAACATTATTTTCTGTTGCTACAAATATTTGTGCTGAGTTAACTGAAAATATAAGAGAACAATATTATTTTACTGAATAAAATATTTTCAATAGTCTAACAAATTAATACTCAACTATGTATCGAAGAACTAACATAATTATTAGCATACAAAATTATACAGGTGGTGCAATAGAATGTGCACATTGCATCATCTTTTTTGTGGGGTAGAAATGCACAGGCAGGAGCTTACTACCGTTGGGTAGGCACTCTTATTGAGTTTTATCTACAATGAGTCACTTCCATGGAAAGCATCACACATTTTACGAGAACTGTCATTCATACATTGTTACTAGGTGACTATATTGTTTTTATTAAGCTTTGAGTGCTAATTTATTTAAAATGTGGGTAAAATGTTTTGAAGGGACTAGTTCTACGTTTAAACGATAAGCAAAAGGTCGTTTTCGTAATTCCTTAGTTTTATTTTAACTATACCCTATAAATATGCATGTTCTATTGCGCTTTCCTGTATATGCTTAATCACAACTGAAGAGCACAATAATATTCACGATTTTTATGATATTATTTGTGTTACCAAACAAAACCACGCAAAACTAAAATAAGTTAAACAAAATTACAGCTTTTAACTTGTTTCTAATATGGTTCACAATATGCAATTGTCAAATACAAGCAATAAGTAACAAACAATTATATCTAAATATACTCTATGTTTTGTTTTAACTTTTCATTATCTCTGTAAGCAATTAATTAACTCACTTTGATTATTTCTTTGTTCGACTGAATCTTGAGCTATGCAGTTTTCACACCTAATGAGTTTCGGTCCTTTTCTTTTAGGATTATTTGCTATTGGTCCTCCACATGTAATGCACTTTTGGACTTTGTCAATTATTACTGGTTTAGCTGAAACGTGGAAAATACTATTTTTAAAAAACAAACCTTTTTACAATATATGTTATAGATAATATCTTATATGTAAAACATTCTGTAAAAGCAAAAATCTAAGCAAAGTCAAACATTTCTATTCTTTCAAAACAATATTTATTTTATTTTTATTTTCCACAACAATTATAGATTTGTACATGCAAAAATCACATTTTAGTAAAAACTATCTTATTACAGTTAGTGTTTCAAATACTTACTGTCTTGTATTTGCACGTGATGCTGTTGTTGATCATTAGGATCTGCTGAAAGAATTTGAATATGAGGTGGCATTGTTACTTCGTTTGAGGTGCTGACTCCTGTTGCGACTACTGTAATATTGCTATCTGAAAAACAAAAAAAAATTAAGTAAACAAATATCATAATAAATAACTGTTTTATAAAACAGTTTCGCTCTGAAAAACACAATAATGTTCACATGTAATGTTATCAAAATCAACTACATCCAAAATTATCAATTATATACAAGCAAATCTGCATTTTTACAATAATGTTCTCACAGATATGGATTTATTTATTCCGATTTTATAAGCTTAAATATATGAAAAAGAATTTTAAATATCTTTAAATTATTTTACAGTTATACTGTTGTAAAGTAACAATATTCTTCACTGACCTGCATCTTGAGCATGAATCCGTTTATGAGCATTAAGAAGTGTGAGGTGGCCAAACATTAATCCGCAAACATCACATTTAAAACTAATATTTGATATTGTGTTTTGAATACCATTGGGTGCTATTTGCATTTGATTTACTAAGGCATAATTGTATGAGAATGGTTGAGCTATGTAGCATGTCTTGTCATCACTAGTGGTCAGTTGGGCAATGTTCACTCCTCCTGTGACACCACCTGCTCCTCCAGCTGTCTCAGTACCAATTTTGCCAATCATATTAACATTAGTTGTATAACAAAATGTGGGAAATTCCTAAAATAAATGATAATAAAATAATTTAAATAGTTGACAACGTTTTTTTATGATAAGTACACATTTTTATTATTAAAATGAAGCCAGGGCACTATTAGTACCTGTTGTGTTTGTTGTGTTTGCTGCGTTTTCTGTTGAGCATTTTCAATGTTTTTTCCTTGCGATTTTTGTGGATGCTCCTGGTATTGTAGAGTCGGTACTGAGCCGGCTTGTACAGCGTTTGTAGTGAACATTGTGGTTTTATCTCATTACAACTTTATTATTCTGAGATTTGCTTTATAATACACTGCGAACTATTATTTAGGATTAAGTTATACGATTACATTGTTGTCAAACCAAAAATGTTGCGATAAATTTAAAAGCGCGGCTAATTGTATACGCGAAAGAGAAACTCCCAAAACATACAGTGCGAAGGTAACGGGGAATATTTCTTATCAGTCTACTCTACTCGTAAAAAGATCATTCGCCGATGAAAGCAGTGTCTCCGTAAATAGTGTCGATATAATGTAAGAAAAGGATGACGGACTATCTATAGACGCGCTTCAAGTAAACTACAGTCGCCATTGTTAATTTCTTTGCCACTGTTTGATAAATGAAAGCTTTAAATGCCATCAAAAAACGGTCCAGACTTGAATAAATTTAGGAGTTGTTTATAATCTCTTACCTAATTATATTAAAATCGATTTTTTACAGAAATACACTAAATTCAGTAATATGATTATATTATTTCTATCTCACTTTGAAATCTTCAATTTTCCATCTCACTGAATAAATGAAATGGCGATACAAATAAAATGGCGACCAAATAGTATAGATAATTAATATCCAAACTCGAGTTAGAAATAGATACTTAAAAATTAAAAATATACTACTTTTAATGTCGGAGTTACTAAAGTTAAATAATTCAATCATTTTAAAATGAATTTATGAAATTAGTCTTTCATTTTACTGTTTTTTTTTTTTAGTGAATTAAATAGTGACCAAAATTAATCTCATGTCACAATGTTAGTTAACATACTCCTCCGAAACGAATGGACAGATTTTTATGAAGTTTTGTGTGCATATCGGGTAGGCCTGAGAATCGGCCAACATCTATTTTTCATACCCCTAAGCTAATAAGGGGGATGAGGATTAAGGGGTTTATTATCATATATGGCAAAACAACGGTTGCGGGGTCAGTTAGTTAAAATAGAAAATGACAAAAAATTTAAAAAAACTAACTAAAAGCACGTCTAATTATGTCACGTTTGGTAATTTTAATATACGTTACTCTTAAAAACTCATATCATATTGCATTGTAGAACGTAGATAGTTCAAACGTCAAACGTGAAAACGGCGTGCCATAAAATTACGTCCCTAGTACACAAAAAGCTAGTACAGTACCTACGTATGTCAACTGTCATCGTAAATCATTCCATTCACCGTGTTCACTACAGCTACTCTCTGCCAATCAATCAATCTCGTACAACATTCTGTAACAACATTTTCGTATCTCGACAGCGGAATCCACGGTGAGATATCAAATTCGTATTCATTAAAACTCAACAGTCCCGTAGCGCCACACACGTGAGTGCGGCGACGAATCGAACCATAGTTGAACTCTGTTGCGTGAGAACGTTGACATTTAAATAGTATGAATTCGGTATTCTGTAAGGGGATTTACCGCTTCACTCATCACAATTCTAGACTTGATTCGACACTTGACTTCATACATATATTCTAAAATAAAGTCATAAGAAAAGAATATCGATAAAACAAACACAGCTCTAGATTGCCGCTCTTCGATTCGACACTCACTTCACATCACTTGTGCGTACGGAATGTTTACAAAATTCCAAACCAAGATCAAGTGGGTTCGCTTTCGAAGTGAGCGCTGTCACTCAGGTGAAGCTCGATATCGAAATGGTTAGGTATTTACAGAATAGTCCTGCGCTCTGTGGAGCATGGGGTCACCACTCACCAATTCACATTTAAACTATAGAATTTATGCGATTTTAATGGGTTCTGTAGAAAAATCTGACCAGTTTCAATAGATTTTTTTTTATTGTTAGATGATTTAATAAATAATATTATACTAAATAACATTATACATTAAAAACATTTTTTAATATAACTTCGGGTATTAATAACACTGTTTGATTTAATTTCAATGAATTTTGTGTCATAAATCTTATTTTTACTTGCATAAAAATAAAGAAAAAAGGTTTCTAGGCTTTGTGAAATCAAAAAATATATATATTTAAATGTATTGTATTTGCGTCTAAAATTCGCAAGAAATAAAAGGCTTTTTTATTTTATTTATTTATTTTATTAATAACACAAAAATAGTATTTGAAATACTAGATCATTCAATAAGTCCCGAGACTAACCTGGAAATGGCGCATATATTAAAAACTCTTTTGATTTTTAAAAAGTACTGGCTATCAATACAAGAATATGTGTCAAATTTTTAAAAATGGAACAATAAAATTATTGATTTTGAAACATTTATGTGACGCTACGGTTGTAATTTCGATACAATGGAAAAAAACGAGTTTCGCGTGTTGATAAAACATTGTTTTTTAATGGGAAAAAATACCGTTGAAGCACAGCAATGGCTTATAAAATGTTATGCAGGATCAGCTCCCTCTAAAGCAACCATTTGTCGGTGGTATGCCGACTTCAAACGCGGTCGCATGGACACCAATGATGGAGAACGCTCAGGTCGTCCGAATGAAGCAGTGACTCAACAAAATATTATCCAAGTCCTCAAAATCGTATTGGAAGATCGGAAGGTAAAAGTGCGAGAGATAGCCGAGATAGTGAAGATTTCAGCTGGTAGTGTTTTCACTATTTTACATAAAAATTTGGCCATGAAAAAGCATTTTTCTAAGTGGGTGCCGCGTTTGCTTACAACTAATCAAAAAGAACAACGTATCAATGATTCAGAGCGATGTTTGGCGCTGATGAATCATAATAAAAAGGATTTTTTACGTCGGTATGTAACAATGGATGAAACCTGGATATACCATTTCACTCCGGAATCCAATCGGCAGGCAGCGGAGTGGAGAGCGGCTGGTGAAAGCCGCCCGAAGCGTCCAAAGACTCAGAAATCGGCCGGTAAGGTTATGGCGTCTATATTTTGGGATGCGCATGGAATACTTTTACTACTACTACCTTGAAAAGGGGCAAAATATAAATAGTGACTATTACATGTGCTTATTGGAGCGATTGAAGTACGAAATTGTGGATAAACGGCCTCACATGAACAAAAAGAAAGTGGTGTTTCACCAGGACAACGCGCCTTGTCACAAGTCCGTGAGAACGATGGCCAAAATTAACGAATTGGGCTTCGAATTGCTTCCTCATCCCCCTTATTCGCCAGACTTGGCCCCCAGCGATTACTGGCTGTTTGCAGACCTCAAAAAAATGCTTCAGGGTAAGAAATTTGACTCAAATAGTGAAGTTATCGCAGCAACGGAGGCTTATTTTGAAGCCAAAGACAAATCGTTCTACACACATGGGATAGAAAAGTTAGAAAAGCGTTGGAGGGACTGTATCGCTCTTGGAGGAGACTATGTTGATGAATAAAAATTAATTTTATAAAAAAGACCTTTTTTAGTACTTAGTCTCGGGACTTATTGAACCACGTGTTACATAATAATTACAGCCTAATTCAGTAGACAGTTTTGCATGCTGATTATAAATAAATACAGGTTGTTTATTGGTAACATAAATAAAATGTACTTATTTGTTAGTTATTCTGTTATTCTCAAAGTTTAGGAATTCCTGGTATAAAGACAAGTCTAAAATAAAATAAAGTCACAATACCTACAAGCGTTATAAAGTAGAAACAGGCTGATTGCAATGCACACAATGCGGGGTGCATTGATGACAGACCTATCCTATTAGTTCACTGCATGCCTGACACTGGTTGTAGGTATGGTAGATATTGTAAGCTGCAAGTTTACTGATACTCGTATTTAAGGTTAAGTACAGACCTCTCAAGGAGTTTGTTGCCAAAACACTTGAGTTAATGAAATATTCCAACTTTTACATCAATGTTTACAGCTATTTACTCTTGTCTGTTACAACAGTGTTTTTGGTCTAACAGATCTACTTTCTCTCGTCAACTACTGTAGCATTCTGTATGCATGTGTACCGTATCGAACTATAGGGGCTATAACACCAAGCTAAGCTGGATTTATTTACTTTTAACGAAATAATCAAATATAACATTATGATCGAATTTAAGTCTCTTTTCTATGTCTGTTAGTATGTGACAAATTCGGTTGTGCCAATGGTGACAAGTTTCTGGTTTAATTTTTTCTAAGATGTTATGGCTAGGGCACCAAAAGTTTGGTATATTGTGATTACATAGGCTTTCCTTAAGTTTATTTAACATCTTTAGTACTAAAAAAGATAAGGAATTTTTGCACCAGTAACTCTTATCATTGCTGGCACATTCCCAAAAAAATAAAGTTTTAATAAAATAGCTCGTAAGTTTAGTAAAACCTTGTACATCCCTAAACTGCTTAATAATTCGTATAGTGCTTTTTAAATTATTACTGTTTTTAAGAAAATATCGTTCTTGAAAAGGAAATGCTAATCTCCAACTATAATCATCACTATTCGGTTTAGGAACTACAAAATATCGCAAGATTTTTGTAGACTCAACCCTTGTAAACAAAACTTTTGAATGAATAGGTTTTTTTGGTAAAGAAAACGCAAAAGATGGCACTAAGTCGATGTTAATTACATCATTGTCATCTTTTACAATTGTTATCGTGTTAGCAGGACCCGACAGATTCGTATGAAGTTTATATTTATATTTGTTATCAACTTTCAAGACCCTCATACCATCTTCCAATGGAAGACTATTTATAGCAACATCAACAGTTCTTTGCATCCAAGATCGAAACTTTACCACTGACAACTTAAACTCCTCGTTGCACCAAGAGGTAGTTTTTACAAAACCTTGATTACTTGTTGCAGCAATTTTTGATAATCTTCGGAATTCGGATGGCATTACGATAGCTGTATAGTCGTTCGATGAGTTAGCTGCATCCAATATTATTTTATCGTAATTAACTGGGAATTTTAAGATAATGTTAATATCGTATTCATTCGGCTGACCAATGCGTAATCTATCAAAGTAGCTGCCTAAAAAATCTAATTTGGGCCTTAAACTGTCAAACAGTTTATCCCCTTTTCGCATGATGTGTATAAGTTTTTTCAAAACTATAAATAATATACGAGTATATTCTTTTTTCTGTTTTTCTTTCAATCTTATGTAGTGTCTGTTAATTTGATGAAAAATGGCTTCACATCTCCCTGCTTTTATCATAGTTTTCTTTTTTCTATTTTGTTTCATTTTTCCACCTGAAAAAAAATTATTTTTAGGAACGTGTATAACAACATACTTCAATAAGTTGACAGTGAAATAAAAAGCGTATACTTTTCCCTATTGAAAATAAATTAATATACCTTGCTACAATATATCGTCAAGTTTTTCAAAATATTTAAAAATGATGATTTGCAACTTAATTTAACTTAATTGTACTTAATAATAAAATTATACCCAAATAAAGTAGTAAAAAACAAGATCACAGAGAGCATGTTGGCAGTATCTCATTAAATACGGATACCATACATTAAATAGCAGCGATCCACCGTGCAATCCGATCTCGAGGGAACGTCTCGAGGGAATGTAAGTTGTGTTGTTCAGGATCTCCAAGTTAAATTTACAATTAGGTCCGAAGTTTTTGCAGGAAAGAGTACCTAGCACACGCGTACATACATACATTTTCATATACACTGTCGCATTTATAATAATTCTATATCTATATAATATATTATGTACATATATATATACAGGGTGTCCCAAAAAGTAGTGATAAGCGAAATTCCAGAGATAGGGCACCCCTTGGGGTATCCGAATCACCCCTATGTATGTTCAGCGATTTTGCATAGTTTTCGAGTTATGAATTTTTTTATATGTTTTTGAGAATTTTCCACCTGAACAACTTTAAAAATTTCTAAAAAAAATTGAAGACTTTTTAGAATTTTTGTTTTTGTATCTAAATATTCATGAGCTGTAGCTTCCCGTTTAAAAGATTCAGCTTCTTAACTTTGATGGAAATTGTGAAAATCTAAGTGTAAAGTGAAAATTTTACGTTTTGAGAACTATGACTTCAATTTTCAACTTAGAATTAAAAATCTAAACAGGCGATTTTATGGTTTCTAATTAGGCTTAAAAACTTCTCCAGAGTCTCAGCTTTCATAATCATAAATAAAAAGTTGTACTTAATGGGGCTACTTTTGCTAAAATTTGCCTTCAAAGACATCAAGGTGGAAAATTCTTAAAATTACCAATTTGAATAAAAAATATTTTTTTGTTCAATTTATTATTCCTTTAAGGTTAATTAGTCTGTTAACCAACCAAAAGATTGCAAGAAAACTAAGATCGAAGATTTAATAAACATTTGGAGGTTATTTAGGTTTAATTAATAAAACGAAAAGTAATCGTCTTAAAATTATTTATTATAAAAAGTTTTCAATATGTCGACCTTCGTGCTCGATACATCTTCTACATCGTCTTAAAAAGTTTTCTTTGAGTCTTACGAATGCTATTCTGTTGTTTTTAATTGTTTCTTCTGCCTGTCTCAATTTTCGTCTTAACTCCGCTACGTTGCTAATGTTTTTAGCGTAAACTATTTCTTTATAATATCCCCAGACAAAGAAATCGATTGGATTCAAGTCTGGGGACCGCGGCGGCCGATCCATCTGTCTCTAAATCTTTCTAAAATTTTGTCTGACTATTCTTGCAAAGTGGCATGGTGTACCATCGTTTTGGAAAATCATGCTCCTACGCGTTAACAGATCGACGTCTTCTAGTAAGACGATCGACGAAAATCCACACCTGACACTTGAATCCAATTTTCAAGAACAGTTTAGCGTAAAGTAATGGTCAGGCATCTTAAACGGGCAGCTGATTGGACCGTTCGAATTGCCTGACCGTTTGAACGGCGAGGCCTACTTGGAATTTTTAAGAAATGACCTACACGTAGCCCCATTAAGTACAACTTTTTATTTATGATTATGAAAGCTGAGACTCTGGAGAAGTTTTTAAGCCTAATTAGAAACCATAAAATCGCCTATTTAGATTTTTAATTCTAAGTTGAAAATTGAAGTCATAGTTCTCAAAACGTAAAATTTTCACTTTACACTTAGATTTTCACAATTTCCATCAAAGTTAAGAAGCTGAATCTTTTAAACGGAAAGCAAGAGCTCATGAATATTTAGATACAAAAACAAAAATTCTAAAAATTCTTCAATTTTTTTTTTAGACATTTTTAAAGTTGTTCAGGTGGAAAATTCTCAAAAACATATTAAAAAATTCATAACTCGAAAACTGCAAAATCGCTGAACATACATAGGGGTGATTCGGATACCCCAAGGGGTGCCCTATCTCTGGAATTCTGCTTATCACTACTTTTTGGCACACCTGTATGTATATATATATATATATATATATATATACTTTATTGCACTCAAAAAATACATGTAAAAACAACATAATAATAATGTTTATGGCAAAGGTGGACTTATCTCTAAAAGAGATTTCTTCCAGTCAACCCATGGTCATGAGTAAGTGTTTAATACAGCGAGGCAAACAGTGCAAGAAGATTTACTAAGAACAAGAAGAAAAAAAAACGTAAAAAAAAGAAAAGATGATAAATTTGATAAATCTATACATATATATTCAAATATACATACATACATATATATATATATATATACATATATATAGATATACATATACGCAAACACATACACATACATATACGCAAACACATACATATACACATACACACATACATACACACACATATACATCTATAATATACTACATACTAACAAATACATGTATGGATACATACCAAAATACAAAAATACACTTGTACACATACATAAACATATACAAACTCACTACAATACATACGTAAATACATACATATTCTATAGATGATTACACATTTGCTAGTGAAAGCAAGTGTTTCTTTAATTTATATTTAAAGGAAACAAGGGAAGGACTAGTTCTGATGTCACCTGGGAGATTGTTCCATAGTACGGAGGCGCGTACCGTAAATGAATTTAACTTAAATTTTGTCTTACATTTCGGTATATCTAACATAGCTTCACGGCCAGGGCGCCTGGAACGAGTAGGAGAGGGCAGGGGGTGAAATCAGGATTGAAGATACAACGGAGCATTCGGATCATTAAAGATATTGAAGAGGGTGGACAGGATGTGCATATCACGCCGAAGACGAATAGGGAGCCATTTTAACTGAGCACGAAAGTGAGAGATGCGATCAAATTTTCGCAGGCCAAAAATGAATCTTATGGCAAGATTTTGGAGACGCTCTAACTTTCTAAGTAGCTCCTCAGTCACATCCAGATAGCATACATCAGCATAATCAAGGATAGGTAGTAGAAGGGTTTGTGCAAGCATAATTTTGGTATGAAATGGAAGAAAATATTGGAGACGCTTGAGAGAGTGGAATGTGAAGTGTATTCTTCTGCTGACTTCGCTGACATTAGCTGCCCAGGATAAATTGCAGTCCATAATGAGCCCTAAATTCCTAACTTTATCACAGTAAGGAATCGGAACCCCAGAGTATGAGATTTTAGGAACCAATCCCCAATCAAGCCTGCTTCTCAATCGACTACTTCCAATAATAATAGCTTGTGATTTAGCAGGATTGACCAACAACCCAAATATTTAGCCCAGACCTGAACTGCAGCAAGGTCGCTATTTAAAGTTTCAACAGCCTCATGCAGCTCAGTCAACTTGAAGTATCTGTATATTTGTAAGTCATCTGCATACAAATGGAAGGGCGAAGTGATAACACGAGAAACATTATTGATGAATACAGAAAATAGCAAAGGGGATAAGACGACACCTTGTGGAACACCAGCAGTAAGCTCCATCCAATCTGATGTGGTGCCGTTGAAAGTAACGCACTGCTGACGTCCAGAAAGATAGGAGTGAAACCAGTCAAGGACAGCGGTTGAAATGTTAACCGCGCGCAGGGTACCAAGAAGAATGTCATAATCAACTGAGTTAAAAGCGCTGCTTAAATCAAGCAAGATCATGGCATATATATATATATATATATATATATATATATATATATATATATAATATTATAAAATATATATAAAAGCGAAAGGTTACTCACTCATCACGAAATCTCCGAAACTATAACAGCTTCAAACTTGAAATTTGGCAGGTACGTTTTTTATAGGGCGCAGACATCCGCTAAGAACGGACTTCACAAAACTCGACCCCTAAGGGGATAAACCGGGGGTTGGAAGTTTGTATGAAAGTCCTATGTTTTTGAAGTAAGAGACTTGAAATTTAAAATGTATGCTCTATAGATGGTGAGGAGTAGTCCAAATAATGCATTGTAATCTATATATATAAAAGAGTAAGGTCACTGACTCACTCATTACGAGAACTCAAAAACCGCTAGATGGTCCCATCCCTCCAGGATGGACAAAGATGAAATTTGGCAGGGAGATAGATTATAGTCTGTTACAAATGAAAATGCATTTTTTTTAAAATACCGTGTATCCACTGGTAAGTGCTACAGTATCTCTTTTACGCGCAACCATAATATAATAAAAATCAATACCATATTGACGGAACTTTGTCGCAACAAAGGTCGGAGATCCGGGATTTAGGGGTCATTTTTAATTCGAAATTGTTGTTTTTACCTCACATGAATAACATAATTAGTAAAGCTTCTAAAATGTTAGGCTTTATCATTAGTAATAGTAAACTATTTCGCAAGCCAACCACAAAAATTACTATCTATAACACTTATGTACGGAGTCACATGGAATACTGTTCTGTAGTTTGGTCACCGCATTATAATGTACACCAACTCAAGAGCGCATTCAGAAACGCTTTCTAAAGCACATTGCTTTGTCGTGTGGGTTACATTCATATGTCGATAGATTAAAACATTTCAAAATGCACGGCCTATCGACGCGCAGAAAGCTGCACGACATAATATTTCTTTACAAAATAGTAAGAAATAAATTTAAATGTCCTGCCCTCTTGAGTTCGATTGAATTACATGTTCCACGTCATCTGCCTCGAAGCGTGCTTATAAATTCGGGTTTGTTGCATCAGTCATTTGCCAGAACTAACCTTAAAAAATTCTCTGCCATATCCCGTATATCGAAGATATATATAAGTATATGTGAGAAAGTGGATGTCTGTAATGATAAATTAGCCTTCAAAAAAGTTGTTTTGGGATTGGTGAGGGACTAATTACCTACTTTTAAATTATTTTTGTGTTTGTTGTTTATGTTTGTTTTTAATTTACTACATCTATTTTTAATTATACTCATCTGTATTTCAATTTGTAGATATAATATTTTATAATACTTACTAGTGTTACATCTCTTTTTAACCGACTTCCAAAAAAGGAGGAGGTTCTCAATTCGACTGTATTTTTTTTTTTTTTTTTTATGTATGTTACATCAGAACTTTTGACCGGGTAGACCGATTTCGACAAATTTTGTTTTAATCGAAAGGTGGTGTGTGCCAATTGGTCCCATTTAAATTTATTTGAGATCTAACAACTACTTTTCGAGTTATATCTAATAATGCGTTTTTACTTGACGCTTTTTTCGTCGACCTACGTTGTATTATACCGCATAACTTTCTACTGGATGTACCAATTTTGATAATTCTTTTTTGTTAGAAAGGGGTCCTCCTGTTATCCTTAGTTTGGTACCGTGATAAGGAAACCAGGATCTGATGATGGGATCCCAGAGAAATCGAGGGAAACTCTCGAAAATCCGCAATAACTTTTTACTGGGTGTACCGATTTTAATAATTTTTAATTTAATCGAAAGCTGATGTTTGTCATGTGGTCACATATAAATTTTATTGAGATCTGATAACTACATTTTGTTGAGTAATCTTTGATAACGCGTAGTTGCTTGACTATTTTTTCGTCGATCTACGTTGTATTACTTGTCGATGTAATTGAAGTCGGTTTTTTTTTCGTTTGCGAGCAAACACAATTATTGTGCATATTGTGACAACTTAAAACGTTGCACATTTAAGCTTAATATAGTTTTTATGTGAAAATTGTAATGTAGCAACGACTGTTTGTCCAAATAAAATAAAATAAATGAAGTAATGTAATATTATTAAAATTTATACCCACACATTTATTAACGTCTCAGCAAAAAATAAAAAATATTCTATTCGAAATGGCCACCTTTAGCTTTTATACAGGCCTTATCTATTTGGCCTCGAATCTATGGATTTACGCACTGTTTCCAGGGGAAATTTCCCCACTGCTTGCTCCAAAGTTTATTTAAGAGACTCAATGTCACCGTGTCATTTAGAGCAGGCCATGTCCTCTAAAACTGACCATAATTTGAAGTTTAAAGGGTTGAGGTCTGGCCTAGATGAGGGCCAGTCTTCAACTCTTATAAAGTCCGGAACGTTGGTTTCAAGCCAGGCTTGGGTAGTTCGTGCCTTGTGACCAGGTGAAGAGTCCTGCTGGATAGGCCACGGTATATTTTTAAAAAGTGTATTGCTGAGAGGTTTCACAACATAATCCAATACTGTATCTTGATACAATTTGGCTGAAGTTTTCACTCCTTTTTCACAAAAATGTAGTTTTGTGACTCCTTGATAAGACACGCCCCACTAAACCATCACTGACGCAAGATGATGACCACGTTGTACCTTTCCGACAACTTGAGCAGCTTCTTTAGAACTGTGAGCGTATACTTTATCATTTTGCTTATTGTAGTGTTCTACAATCGTGAAATTTTTTTCATCGGTAAAGAGGATATTTCTATGCCTTTTACACGCGTATCGCGACAGAAGGCGTTTTGATCGATCGACTCTCTTTAAAAAAAAATGATTTAGTGCATGTCCTGTATATCGGCGATAAGCACCGAGCTTCAGGTCTTGTTTTATAATACGCGACAGAGTCCTAGCGGGAATCTTCATTTCTCGCGATAGGATTTTTTGCTTCCTAAAGGGGTTTCGACAAATTCTTGCTTTAACAGCATTAACAAACTTTGTAGTTCTAACAGCACGCGGCCGCTCCGATCTTTTCTGGTCTTCGACATACGAAGTGTTGCTGTATCTGTTGATAGTACGATATACAAACATGCGGCCGATACCAAGCTTTTGAAGTGTCTGGAATAGGATCGACGGCTCCATACCCACTTTGTGCAAGGCGATCACTGCAATCCTATTTTCTTTAACACCCTATTCCATATTGCAATTTGATAATGAACACGAAAAAATATGTGAAATGGCGCAAAATCGAAATAAGTTTTTAAAATAATATAAGTACGTGTTCCAATTTCAAAATAATTAAAAAATTGAAAAAAAGAAATTTTTTATGTAACAGTATTTATGGCCAGACTAGTTATCTATTATATAAAAATGAGTCGCTGAATGTGTTGCTAAGCGCAAAACTCGAGAACGGTTGGACCGATTTCGCTAATTCTTTTTTTAAAATATTCCTTGAAGTACGAGGATGGTTCATACAGAGAGAAAAATTCTAAAAAAAAATTTAAATTTCCTGAAAAAGTCTAAAAACAACACTTTTCTATACTCCCATACAAAAGATTTGTGATAATACTTAAAAGTCAATTTGAACTTTAATACCATACCACGTTTGTGTTAGGCGATACGAAGTTCGCCGGGTCAGCTAGTAGTACATAGATAGATATATAACTATAACTTCTGTCCTTCTTCATCAAAAAAAAAAAAAAATAATATCGGAATAATTATTGTAAAAAAATCTTTGAGAATCAAGTACCTACTTAATAATATATAAAAAATAGGATTAAATAAAATACAAATCTTCAGCCTCACATCCTTCCTACTAAAGACCTTGGAGAGACTATGCGATAGGTACCTGAGAGATAACGTACTACCAAAAGTACCCCTACACAAGAATCAACATGCCTATAGTGCAGGTAAATCTACAGAATCAGCCTTACATGCTGTAGTGGGCAAGATCGAAGAAGCACTCATAATCAAGGAATCCTGCCTAGGCACCTTTATTGACATCGAAGGGGCTTTTGATAAAACAAATTTCAACAGCATAGTTACAGCGCTAAACCGCCATAAAACCAACTATAATTACTTGGATCAGAAACATGCTGGCAAACAGGATCGTAAGAGTAGACAATGACAACAAATAAGGCGCTATCGTTGCTAAAGGATGTCCCCAAGGAGGGGTATTATCACCCTTGCTATGGAACCTTGTAGTAAACGATCTAATATCCTTGTTAAACGACAACAGACATTATACAATAGGCTATGCAGACGACCTGGTTATACTCGTGGCGGGCAAGTTCACAAGTACACTTTGTGAACTAACTCAGACAGCCCTGCTATTAGTAGAAAGATGGTGCGAGGAGCATAATCTATCCATAAACCCGAACAAAACAGAATTAGTTACGTTCACGAACAAACGAGACTTGGGAAATTACACTCTACCTAAACTCCTTAACTTAACCCTGAATCTAACCTCAGAGGTAAAGTATTTAGGTGTAATACTAGATAATAAGCTAAGCTGGTCCGAACACATAGAAAATAAATTAAACAAAGCCAGCATCATCTTCTGGCAATGCCGCAGGATGATTGGCAAGAGTTGGGGACTTACACCCAAACTGACCCTATGGCTCAACACTGCGGTCATTAGACCCATAATCAGCTATGGAGCTGTGGTGGCGCAGAACACTCCTCACCACAACGCAATCCAAGCTACAAAGCTGGCAGAGGTTGGTGTGCATGGCAACCACGGGCAGCATGAGAACCATACCAACAACAGCAATGGAGGCCATGCTAAATATTCTGCCACTTCACCTATTTATCCAACAAGAAGCTGCAGTTACTGCAGTAAGACTAAAGACTCACAAACTACTGTGTTCAACAGGCATACCACACATAAAGATTCTGGAAGAAATAGCCAAAGACATTCCGTTCATGGAAGCACCAAATGACGGAATACAGATCAAATATATTTTTGATAAAAAGACAAAATACAGCTGGAAGAGGATTCACGTGTAGCCTCAATTGGGCGAGACCTGAGTATCTTCACGGATGGCTCTAAAACGAAAACAGGGTCAGGAAGCGGTATCTTCTCCGAAGACCTAAATATTAATATATCACTACCCATTGGTACCTATAACACAGTGTTTCAAGTAGAGTGCTTGGGTATACTTGAGGCAGCCAGAACAATCGGGAGGAGGAACGTAAAGGATTCCCACATCCGTATATTATCGGACAGCATGTCAGTACTACAGGCATTGGATAGTAACTCGACCACGTCAGGTATAATCTATGAATGCCATAACACCCTGATGCAGGTAGGTGAAAATAATGACATCACACTGCAATGGATCAAAGGTCACAACAACACACGCGGTAACGACAGGACAGATGAGCTAGCAAGAAGGGGGTAAAGTATGACGGCTATAGGGGCCGAACCGATTATACCGTTACCTTCTTGCTGGCTCAAAGGCCAAATTCGACAACGCATGAAACGCAAACATATCACACTATGGTCCGAAATTGAGGACTGTAGGCAAGCCAAGTTGGCGCTGCCAGAAATTGATGCCAAATTGGCAAGAATTCTAATAAATCTGGACAGACGCCAACTGAGACTAATAACTGCGGCACTGACTGGACACGGTCCGTATAACAAACACCTATTTAATATGGGCATTACCGACAGTCCCCTGTGCAGAGCTTGCATGGGAACAGAAGACGCATACGAGACGGCTACGCATGTACTTCTTTACTGTCCAGGTGTAGCGGCTTACCGGGCACAACATCTTGGCACCCTGAAGACACTTCCGGAGATCTTCAAGAAGCCAAAAAAGCTTCTGAAGTTTCTGGAGGAGCTTGGGTGGCAAGAGTGAATCGAATCACTCCCACACACGCAAAATAGGCGCAAAGTCGTCGAGTTGCGGAAACCAGCCCGTGTTAACCATACCATACCATACCAAATACAAATCTTACCTAATACTGCAATTATTTTATGTAAGTAAAACTCACAACAAATTTACTATAAACAAATAAGAGGACAGAAATAAAGATGGATTGTTCCAGTTAGTGAAATAAACGGCTTCTTGTCAAATAACTTAATAACACTGAGCAATATGATACTGATACTGTTTTAAAACACGTTACATCACACAGGATTTTCCCGTTTTGTTTTATGCTTACATTTTCTCACGGCAGTCAATATAAAGGCGAATGAACAAACCATAGATCTGCGATTAGTGTAAACAATCGTAGCAAATGTATGTCAGTAAAGCACACAGCAATTAATATACTTACTTCCTTGATTAAGTAACTAATTATTTTATTTAAAAATAGCTGTACCTACCCATGACTTCGTCCGCGTGTATTAGTGACTTTGGACAGCATTTTTTGGATATACCTATTATATATATTATTTTGGATTATAAACACCGTCGTTTGGGTATTTACAATTTCAACGTGACTCTTTAAATTGGCATAACTTTTTTTTTTTTTATAAACCGCTTGGTATGTAACAAACACTAAATGTTAATCGGATAAGCCGTTTTAAGTTTAGCGTGCACAAACGCACATACAAACTGACAAAGATTCTAACAATAATTGTTTTGGATGTTATTTGCGTTGATAAATGTCCCAATAATCTTTTTTCTCATATATCTTCCATGAACAGACAGCGATTCGTTACATTTTTAACGTATGTATTGATATATCCTATTCCAATTATCATTACATAGCATAAAACAAAGTCACTTCCCGCGGTCTGCATACTTATAGATCGTTAAAACTACGCAATGGATTTTGATGCGGTTTTTTGTAGTAAAAAGAATGATTCCAGAGGAAGATTTTAGTTCGCAGTCCGAACTTATTCTTTTAAACGTCTTATTGAGACTCATGAAGATTTATTTAAGATTTTTTGCAGTTATGAAGACTTTGTATTACTATGAATAGCCTATCAATGACCAAAGCTTTGACAGTGTCCAGTTAAGCCGATCTTAATCTACCATAGTGTCTGTTATAACTGAGGTAATGTACAGCAGGAATTTCCTGCTCAAAATATGGAGCAGCCCGATTGGGGTAGTACCTCGACCTTACAGACCACAGCTAACTAATACCCACTATTTTGGTAATACCCACTATGTTAGAGGTAATTTTTTTGATAAGTAGCATTACGATCTAATTGATTAAATTTTCCAAAAATTAAAAAATATATATTCTTTGATATTTTCTTTTAATAATTGATTTGGTGAAAGTTTGTGAATGCTTTTTGCTTAGTTGTGATTCGGAGACAACTTATTAAGGTGCGTTCGGCTAAGATCGAACAAAAGGGTAAGATAATACAAAACGAAATACGGGACATTTCTTAATGTTGATAACATAGAATGCAATACTGTTTCACTACTCACATGCACCACTCGTCGATTTGTATTTGAGTCGATTTTGCATTTGAGTTTGAGTCGATTCGCATTTGCATTGTTTTTATTGTATTTAAAATTTAATAATATAATTCAAATGAATATTTCTATAGAATCTGTTAATATGTTGTGTATGTTTACAGACCCTGCCACAGGATTCATATCCTGCTGGGGGGTCGTTGAATGCAAGGCCAACTTTAGAAGTAAGGATAATATATCCAGATTAATTTCATTAATTTAAATAAGGTTAGTAAACATTATTGTAAATAAAAAAGTGATACATACAAAGTTATGGCTTTAAGTTTTGCGCCCACTCTTTTTTGAATTGTTCTATAGCATCTGGAATAGTCTTAAAATCTGCTGGTTTTATGTCATCCTCCATAGAATCAGGCACTTCAACTGGTTGATCTGTTAATTTTTTTAAAAATATATCACTTGATTATTATAAGTTATTATGTTGAAATTTGAGTGATAAGTCCCCTATGAAGTATTATCTGTAGTTTATCAAAGTGTTTTGTCTAATTAACATTATTTAAAAAATATTATAAGTTTATATAATATTTTAGTTTTTCTCTTAAATCCACACCAGGGGTCCATACCAGTGGTGATAGGGAGTTAAAAAGTTGCTAAAAACAACACATGATTAATGGAAGACCCCTATAGTATAATTAAATATCATCATCATCATCATCATCATTACAGCCTAAACAGTCCACTGCTGGACATAGGCCTCCACAAGTTTACGCCAAAAATAACGTGAACTCATGTGTTTTGCCCATAGTCACCACGCTGGGCAGGCGGGTTGGTGACCGCAGTACTGGCTTTGTCGCACCGAAGACGCTGCTGCCCGACTTCGACCTGTGTATTTCAAAGCCAGCAGTTGGATGGTTATCCCGCCACCGGTCGGCTTCTTAAGTTCCAAGGTGGTTGTGGAACCTTGTTATCCCTTAGTCGCCTCTTACGACACCCGCGGGAAGAGAGGGGGTGGCTAAATTCTTTAGTGCCGTAGCCACACAGCCTACGCTTAAATACACTAAGTACATGTAAAAATGTATATTAATATTTTATCAAGTAAGTAATCATATATACCTTCTTTTCCTTCTTTTGGTGTTACATAGGCATGCTCTACAGATATTAATTTCCTTGTCTTACATACATACTTAAGATATTTTTCTGGTAATTTGTCAAACAATGAATCTTCACAATGAGGTGATGGATCATCTTCAAAGAACATAAATGTCCCTAAAGGATTTTCTGTAGTACCTGAAAAGGGATTTATTCATATTAGTGACTAAAAAAAACAGATATAGACAGATTATTTACACATTAACGGCGAAAAACGGCCGTTAGATAATCACAATGCTTCATGTATTGATGTACCTGTAAAAAATGTGTCATCTAGTTGAAAAACTGGATGTTTAGTTTCAATGCCTAATACATGAATACTGTTATATTTGTCCAAATTAACACTGTCTTCAAATTCAGCGAAAACTAAAATTTCTTCGACGTCATCTGAAGCGGTTCCTGTATCACTCATGTTGTTTCTAGAGTAAATTATAATATATTATATTATTCAATAATATTACTTTTGATTATTTTTTATTTCTTTAACTTAATTGCATAATATATTATTTATGATTTTGTTTATTTGCTTAAAAATAATGGCACTAAAAATGGAAAGTGAGAAAGTGTGTTGACTCGTGTACTGAAAAAAAATAAGAAACAGTAGGTACTATATACTATACGAAACACGGACCCACAGAGCCACGGCGCTTTTATTAAGTCCAAGTTATTTTCAAGTTTCCAACCGCGGTTTCCAACGCGCAATTGTCAACACATTGTTTTGACTTTTGAAGTTTTGCGTTTGTCATTCAATCTCTTGTCATGCTCCATGCTCTTGTCTAGTACATTTTAGGAATAACTAGTAAAAATCGATATTATTTATTCAAACATCGATATTTAAAGAAAAGGAAAGTTTTCAAAGTAAAAGTTTATTTCATTCGAGTAGTGTTTTAAAATACTTTCAAGCTAAAAAACAATTAAATTTATAGAATGCTAATTTTTTAAGAATAAAGATTCAAACATACTTTTAAAATTAGCATTCCAAGAGAGTAAATTGAGTTGTATGTCCTACCAAAAGCCAAAATCTTAAAACTATTAATTTACTACATAATTTTTTTATTCCTAGTAGGTAGGTGTTTATATATAAAAGAAAAAAAAATGTTGTAGACCACACGACTGAAGTAAAACTTACGAAACGTAACTCTCTCTCTCTTTCTATCTTCACTTATTTATATCTACCTCTCAACTTCCATTTGCCTCGCTCAATCACACTTTTCGTAACGCTCTCGTCACGCATTACTCCCCAAACAAGCGTTCAAAAAACAATGCTTATACCTACATTGACATATTATGACGCATACTTAAGTTAATGTCAAGCATTAAGTAAGGAAATTACAAAAAATCAATAATATCTTTATTTGCGATTCATTTTCCATTAGTACTCTTCATATTAAAAAAAACAATATTTCTGTGACTATATATACTCTTATTATACTCTAACGCAATTATTAGTATACCTTTATCTTTTTAAAAACACCCGTAGGCAGACTCGAGATCAAAATTATTAAATGTTGCGAATAATCTTTTTACAAAATAATTAGTCTTAATATCTGTGGCATTACCCCACGGCAACCACCCTTAGAAATACCCATTTCCACTGAAGTGGAGCTGGGTGGAGTAGGGTCGAACATCATTACAGCCTATACAGTCCACTGCTGGACATAGGCCTCCACAAGTTTACGCCAAAAATAACGTGAACTCATGTGTTTTGCCCATAGTCACCACGCTGGGCAGGCGGGTTGGTGACCGCAAGGCTGGCTTTGTCGCACCGAAGACGCTGCTGCCCGTCTTCGGCCTGTGTATTTCAAAGCCAGCAGTTGGATGGTTATCCCGCCATCGGTCGACTTCTTAAGTTCCAAGGTGGTTGTGGAACCTTGTTATCCCTTAGTCGCCTCTTACGACACCCACGGGAAGAGAGGGGGTGGCTAAATTCTTTAGTGCCGTAGCCAAGGGGTCGAACAGTACCAACATAATTAATTGACGAACATTCCTAACTGTGAGCATGCCGAAAACGTGGGTCTTCTAGTCAAGGATAACAAATGGAAATTCCCCAGAAGCTTATAATCCAAATTTACACCAAAGAAAACTTTAGTGGCACTGACAATAACTTTCAATGTATGACGTAGATACTATATGCATTTAAGCAATAACGAGATATTCGAAGCAATTTAGACCTGCTAGAAATGCTTTCATTAAATTTGTAGAAACAAAACTGGTAGTCTATCCGGTTTTATTACGTTTTTCTTATCCCGTGGGTTATACAGGGCGCGTTCCACTAAAGGCTTTTAATCTGATGGGATCATCATGAGATCCTGGTTCCCTTATCATGGTACCACACTTAGAATATCTACTTTCCAACAAAAAAAGAATTATCAAAATCGGTTCATAAACGACGAAGCTATCACCGAACATACATAAATATATATATACATACATACTATGCTGTGTGGTTACGGCATTAAAGAATATAGCCACCCCCTCTCTTCCCGTGGGTGTCGTAAGAGGCGACTAAGGGATAACACAGTTGGAACTACTACTGGTTACTACCTTGGAACTTAAAAAGCCGACCGATGGCGGGATAGCCATCCAACTACTGGCTTTGAAATACACAGGCCGAAGACGAGCAGCAGCGTCTTCGGTGCGACAAAGCCAGCCCTGCGGTCACCAACCCACCTGCCCAGCGTGGTGACTACTGGCAAAACACATGAGCTCACGCCATTTTTGGCGTTAACTTGTGGGGGCCTATGTCCGGGAGCAAACGCGGCTAAGGCAGTCTTGGCTCTGGCTTGGCGCGGTGCACTTGTTGTATCCTGTTAGTAGCTTAACCTAGACTATTTCAATAATTAATTTGTACAAACGAATTAATTGTTACCTATTATATTACAGTTCTTCCGTGCCCATGGCGCATGGAACTGCGCCGAAATATCGGAGCCTCAAATATAAAAAGGTACATGGTATAAATCCCGAAAAAACGAATTCAAATAATGTTAAGAACCATGGAAATTTAAAACAATATATTATTATATTACGATCTATAATTTGGCTAAGTAAGCTTTGGCCGTAAAGGTGGAAGGATAGAAAGGGCTTTACGGTCGCGTAGTGGAACAAGGCCACAGTCCTCGAGTTATGATCATGATTCATATGCATAATATTATTATGGTTATGAATCATAACTTATGATCAAAGATAATATAAAATATAAAGGTAGTTATGATGAGCATTTCAACTGATGTTAAATAGAGTTGATCCATCTAGCCTTGCGGTCTATATCACTGAAAAAAAAAGAGCGATATATATCACTTTAATCTTAGGATATATATCACTCTTTTAGCTCTTCAGCTCATTTAGCTCAGTGAAATAATTTTTTAATGCAACCTAATGTTGTCAACAAAAAATACCTTTTCGCTTGTACAAAGCAAGACCTTATTCTTGACTCTTCTATGACCTTGTGAAATATGAATCGAAAAGATACGGAGACATAGCTAACTCTCTCTTTCGCATGATAAACGCCATCGTCCGATCGAGTGGCTGTGGCTCACTAGCTCAGTCTCGTTTATTCTCGCTCAGTGCGTCAGTATCTCGAAAATGAATCATAAAGCAAGTGAGCTAGAGATATATTTGAAACGCAAGTAAGCTGATGAGAGACTAGTTCACTTGAAAAGATATGTTACATTTGTAATTTGTATCTCACTCAAAGAGTAAAATAACTTATTGTTTTCTAATGTTTACGCGAATTTTACTCATTTAATAAAACACTTTTTTCGGATTTTATCGCGGTTTATTGTTAACTTTTGATTCCCGACGTTTCGGATACTTTACAGCAACCATGGTCACGGGAGGACTGTGTAAAGTATCCGAAACGTCGGGAATCAAAAGTTAACAATAAACCGCGATAAAATCCGAAAAAAGTGTTTTATTAAATGAGTAAAATAACTTGCTTAAAATCTCACTCATGTGTTACCCAAGTCTAGATCCATCAGTGGATAATAATTATATTTTAAGATTAAGAATGCTTAAACTTAGAAACTTAGGTGTTGTTTAAATTTTCGCAAAATACTGAAAACCATTGAAAATGAACTTAGGTACCTATTATATTATGCGAAATTTTTGAACAATTTGCAATTTTCATTATACTCAGGCTTGTCTTTGACGTAATGTCAAAACAAGTAAACTTTGTAAGCTATAAAGTATTTGTATTCATTTTAATATCGATAAAGATATTTAAACAATAGCGTGACTGCAGCGGTAATTTAGCGTGACTGGGACTAAGTACAGTTTCAAATATATTGTGATAATTTAATCACACTGAATTCCCCTCTAGTGTTCTTTAGAAGCCGGAGACTTCACGGAACTAAATTATGCCGATAACGGTCTAATTTTGAGGTTAGGTCCTATGAGATTTCTTTTTCAATTTTTTCAAGAATGGTGCATTACCTTGGGTAAAGCTTTAGATTAGGAAAAACTGAATTTCGGGACCGTGGGGGGAAGGGGGGGGGGACGCTACCCCTGGTACCACTGTCACACCTCAGAACCCCATGGTTATGGAGATATCCATGGTTAAAGTTTTGAGGTTAGAAGAAGAATTTCGTAGCTGAAATGTGAAAATAACGTGTGAAACGTTATTTTCACATTTCACACGCGTTTTGTCAAGTTAATCTACCACCTTTAAAGTTAGAGGAACGCTTGGCTCCGGCGCTGCGGGAAGTGCAGCCCTTCCGCCCTTGCGTGCGAAAGCACGCTCACTCACGCTCCGTTCCGCAGCGGATATTTTCACATTTCAGCTACGAAATTCTTCTTCTAACCTCAAAACTTTAACCATGGATATCTCCTCTACGCATTCGTTCCCGCGCTTTCGCACGGCGGGCGAGGGCTGGCCTCCCTCCGCGGCTTAAAAAAAACACTAGGGGTAGGACAGACCAAGACCACGTGGACAGTGAGGTGCTCCGATTCGGTTTTGGGTATTTTTCGAATTTCTAAACCTATATTCTAGCACGCAATGTTACTAATTTTATTAGAATATTATGTCTGACGCGTTATTTTGTTTAAAAGTGTCGATTTGTAACACAATGCAAACAGTACGAGCTCAAAGGTATTATAATAGCTTTAAATTCTTCTTCTAACCTCAAAACTTTAACCATGGATATCTCCATAACCATGGGGTTTTGAGGTGTGACAGTGTTACCTTGTATAGATTCCCCTACACCCTCCGCCCTCCACACCCAAAAACCCCATAATTCGGTTTTTCCTAGTCTAGATCTTAGCCCAATTCTAAATTTCAGCCGTTTTTTTTTTTAGATGTACCAGTCACGCTAAATTACAGCTGGAGTCACGCTAGTGTCCAAATAGCTTCAGCCTTCTAATATATAGGTAAACTTACAAGTATCTAATTAAATAATAAAAAAGATACCGTAACAAAATTTTTGTTTTTAAAATTCAAATCAAAATGACGTAGTATTATATTTATTAATGATGGCTGTGACTCGTAGATATTATAAGCTTCTAAAGAATTTTAACACAAATTATATAAAAATTCACTTTATATTTACTATTTTTTAAAGGAAATGATTGTATTAATCATAAATAAAACTATTTTATTGCATATCACATCCACATTTCACGATCGCTGCATATTACTTTTTCCCAATGGTAACATCATGAGAACTTTCCAGAATCAATACAAATAAATAAAATGCTTACATCATATAACGTGACTTTAAGAATTTTACTGTAATAAAATAACTTTTAACAGCAAAAATATGAGAAATATTATGCAATAAAGAAATCGGAGTTAAGTCTTCGCCTCCCAGGGAATCCGTTATTTCTGTCCTCCAGGAGGCTGTAGCGGTTGGCCACGATCTTTTCCACGTAGTTTTATTCCAATTGCTCTTTCGATCTTACCTAAGACAATGTTGTTAGGAATACCACGACCGGCTTCATAATCGTTAACGATTTGAGGTTTTTCACATATTTTTGTAGCTAGGTCTTTTTGACTCATGCCTTTAGCTTGTCTGCCTTGCATTATAAGTTTTCCTAAGTCAAGCGGTATTTTTTCATGTCGAAGTTCCTCAGTCTCTCTGTCAAGTTTTGCAGTATTTTTTGTTGTAACATGTTGTTTATTAGTTCCCGCACCGAATTTCTGTTGAGTTTCTACTGGTAAACCTTGACGACGTGCAGCATTAACAGCTTGCTCAGTTTTTAATGCTGACGCCTTTGGAGGTTTTTTTCGGAGAATCGTTACAGTATCCCAATCCGACATTTTTAATAAGGTATGGGTGCTGGCAAAATTATGAAATAACCAAAATTTTGTAATCACTTTCTTTTACTACAAAATGTGCAACTAGACACAGGCTATTGCCTGAGACACAGATTAGACAGACTATAATATTATATCCATGGAGCATAGACTCATATTCAGTGTTACCAGTTCGAAATTTGTCTCCGAGGTAGATATGATTTCAGAAATTGGTAATTTCCTAACAATCCTACTTTTAAGAGTCAGTAACTCAGTACATGATTTATCACATATATTTATTTAAGTTTTATAGAAACTTCACAATAATAATACTATACACATAATTAATGTTTCTACTGGGTAACAAATATTTCACCTCTTTTATATATAAGGAACCCCATGTAAAAGTATAATCATTGATCATCAATTTCCTAAATATAGCCCGAAAAAAATTAAAAACTAAAAAACGAATGGTGATAAGTTTATTATATCCTTTATTTATTATTTGATAGCTTCTTATTTTAAATATTTAATTCGATTATCTGTATTTAGTTACTTGAACCCGAGTGATAATGCATCTTCTTCATTTTACTGTGTCACTTTCACTCGTTGTGAATTACTTAAAAAGTACGGTTTATTAAGAGTTAATATATAAGTACCTAGCTTATAAAAGTTAGCACTAAAATTTTGTAGAGTTGGTTGTACTGACAAAAGTATATCCAAAAATTAATTAAGACCAAGTATTTTAACATTAAAACTTGACTACAACAAATTAGGTAATTATAAACAATGTATTTCATTCAACATCAAAATAAATTTTCGTGCTTGAATGGTCTTGACTCTTGCCAAAAGGGTATATAAAGGTATATCACATAATATTCTTTTATTACACTTAAAATTTTTGTACAGTTATTTATAAACAAATTTAGTTAGCAACAGCGGACTTATCTTCAGATGAGATCTCGTCCAGTCAACCTGTGATACAGTGGCGTAGCGTGGTTGTCGGCCCCCGGGGCGGAAGAAAATTTTGCTGTGCTCTTATTTAGTATTTTTATCGTAGTGTATTATATATATATTTCAATAGTAACAATGTCATTAAACCGTTATTGGGTTGGACTTGGCATATTTACGTTTGAAGTTTTATATTTTGAAACTTAAAATAAAAAAAGAAATATATCAATAGATTTTTATGTGCTACAATCTAAAGAAATATTCATAATATAAAGTAAAACCTTTACAATGAACACTTTACAATAAAAAATTGACATTCGCAATATTTTGGAAGCATTTGTAGATAAAAAAAAGAAGAAAAAAAAAACAATTAATAACAAAAAACAAATTAATAACAAATCGCTTTACGGTAACTTTATTAAACAAATTATAATTCGTGAAAGTTTATAATATAGTTAAAGAACATGACGTATTTTATCGCTCATGCTGCTCATTCACTTAGACTCATTCACCTCTAAAAATATTATGACCACATCCCTATTTGCCTTTTAATAAAAGATATTGAAATGTCATATTCATTAATATTACTTATCTGTACTCTTAGAATTCGTATTTTAGTAGTTTTTATGTGTTTAAAATGATAAATTGATATTTATTTTCAGTGAAATAAATATTAAATGTAGTTTTACAAATGTCCATAAGCTAATGTGTAAGTGAGTGATAAATGCGGAAAAAACGTGAATTACGATTGATTACCAAATACGACTCTTCCAAAAAAACGGAATTATATACAGGAAGTAAGGGACAGCTATCTTTTAACTTCGCCAGTATACTCATAACACTATTCTGTGTTTAAAACTAGTGGAATTTTTTGTCAGAAAATTTCCAAATATTTAAAATTTTTTGGTATGTTTATTTTTGGCTTGTCGCTTTTTTACGTTGTTTTAAAGTCAACATCATTTTCTTGACATATTTGATAGTTTACCATATATGATTGCTTTATAACGCTTCAACATATCTGATGGCGGGGAAGTAGACCGGCTCCCCGCCGTCACCGGCTTACATAGGTAGTAGCTACGGACCTTCCCTCAAAGTCAACATCGATATTTGTGTGGCTGGAATAAGTGCAATAGAAATAGTTATTAACCACAAAATACGAATCAATGGTTTCAATTTTAGGATAGTTCTCCCTTATATTTTGTATGTAATAGAAGTCATTCTCGCTGATTAGTAAACATAAACGTGTAATTTTCACAAGTAAAGACATTGCCAGGCGCTACAAAGTATCATTCAAAGAAAAGGGATTTCCCGACTTCGCCACAAAATAAGCAATTAAAAATTCCGCGCTCCTTTCAATCGGTTCGAATTTTTAGTTACGATAAAAATAATGAAACAAAACATGGTTCAAATATTTACAAAATATTTTTATTATTTAAGTATTGTTAAATTTTGCTCCCCCCTAAAAAGTGTCACCCGGGGCGGGCCGCCCCTGCCACCCCCACTACGCTACTCCACTGCTGTGATAGTGAAAACTAATGTTACATAGTAGGCTAAGAAAGTGCAGTAATTTAGTTAATATACAGATTCTTGAAAATAAAAGCTAATTAAATAATATTGATAACATCTTACAATATATACATACATAGTTCATATACATACTATATACATAATATACACACCACTACTTATTTATGATTATACAGTACAGTATACACATATATATTACACATATTTAGGGTATAAACTGTAAAGCCAATGTAACTAAACGAATTTGCTGTTTTAGTTATTGAATCTAGAAAAATGAATAATTAAGTAATTAAATTAATTAAACAATAAAAAAAATATTAAACATGTATTTGACGGTGTGGCTATAATAAATTAATAATTATAGAACTTATAGAAGATATGTCTCGATGGTTGTGATTAGCGTAATAATCTGTGGTTGAATTAATTTTTACGACTCAATTGAGATTTAAATCATATGCGTGCATTATTTTGGCATTATTAACTTCGACATAAATTTAAATAGTTTTTGTGAAGTAAAAAACTAGTTAACTAGCGAGTTATGTGTTTAGTTATGATCTAGTTTGGTCATTCTAAACGTTAACGTATCGATTTTTTTTGATAATGTCGTTTTCATTTGGTTCAAACTCTTCACAAAGCTCTGGTTTCGGTTCTGCTGCTAAACGTAAGTTTTCACGGTAATAAATGTCTTATCTAAGTTTAAAGTATATTAATTTGAATCTGAAATACCTATCAGTGGCAGTTATGTTTAATATTGTTGATGTATTGTAGCAACTTTTTCATTCGGAAGTACAAATACTGCAACGACTAGTACTGCGGGTTTTGGAGGATTTGGTACATCAACAAGTGCTTCTGGGTTTGGTACATTTGGTGCACCATCATCAACTGCAGGTCAGTACTACGTTTGTACTAACAAAGTTCTTTTTTACTAAAGACGACTTTTGTGTATTCATGTAAAAATGTGTATGTACATAACATTTTCAAAAGTGTAGCTGTACCATCACTACATAGTATAAAACAAAGTCGCTTTCTCTGTCCCTGCACATGTATGTACGCTTAAATCTTTAAAACTACGCAACGGATTTTGATGCGTTTTTTTTTAATAGATAGATTGATTCAAGAGGAAAGTTTATATGTATAATAACATCCATTAAATAGTGGAGAAACACTGTTATTTTTGAGTTTTCTAATGTTATGTCGTAAATAATTATTATTTTTTTCGCTTAAATTGCAAACGCAGGCTGAACCCTACGAGATTTATCAAAATAATGTACTAAGTATTGTACACATTAAAAAGGTCTACAGAAAACTCCGCTATGGTGTATGTCTATCTCTTATGAATATCCCACAATAACATTATTTTGTCATTTACTTTTTACGACAAATAATGGCTAATTTTCAAAACGATTTTAACCAATACAGCATTAATCCTTATTTAATTAAACACCTTAAATACATTGTTGATTTAATATAGATCTATATGTCTCTTTACAGCATATGATTTAAATGAATATTTTCGAAGATATTACAGATTTAAAAATTGCGGTACATAGCGTTTGCGGCGGTTCCGGTCGGCTTTTACTCTAAAGTTAACGCGAGCGGGCCACGGGCAGTAATGAATAAATCAAAATTACTGGATCGATTTTAATCATTTTTTTTCAGTGAATGATATAGGCTATAATTATATTTTATACCCGTGCGAAGCCGGAGCGGGTCGCTAGTTGTATATAAAAATATGTAAGATGTAAACAGTATTTGTATACACAAAATTTTGACTTGACATTTTCAATATTATTGCTTGACTAATGAATACACAAATAAATTTATGTATTTTAAAATGTCTATACTAAACTACTAGCTGACCTGGCTAACTTTGTACCACCTTATGTTGTTATCTAACTATAATTGTTTATCAAAATAAAATATAGCCATTTTATCAAATTCTTTAAAATCAATCCAGTAGTTTTGGAGATTAGTCTGGACAAATATTGTGATACGAGATTTTTGTGTATATAGAAGATAGAAGAAGATATACATTTTGCAAACTTTTACTTGTTATCAATGTTCAGAATCTGAATATTATATGTAACATTATGATATATGATGACTTATACATAATGAAGCTAATTTTTAGTACAATTGTGAGTTAAACTATAGTACATACTTTTCATTTGAAAATATTACTTATTATTGATTATTATGAATATTGTTCTGACTTTGTGTCGGCTTTGAAGCACCTGTATATATACATGTGTTCGACTCCTAACTATGTTCTTTTAACCTATCCTCCTGGGTTCTGTAGGTGTAGATCACATTCTACGTACACTCGTCCATTTAAACAGTCAAATTAAAAATGGACTTGAAATTTTTTTTTTTCATTCAGAACATTATCTATTACATCCTTAGAACCCCCCCATTTTAACGTAGGAATGCAGGAACAGAATCGAACACCTATATTTAAAGTTGTGTATTTATTTTTTGTGTTATTTTTCAGCGACACCATTTGGTCTTAGTACAGCTACAACAACTACTCCTAGTCTTTTTGGTGGTACTGGTTTTGGATCTACAGCAACTAAACCAGCTACAGGTAACTTATATAAATGTTGTTAAAGTCAACATAAATAAAATACAGTATAATTTTTTATATTGTTTGAATATAATATATTTATAAATATTTAGTCAGGGTTGAAATAACTCATTATATCTATTACTTTTGAAAATATTAATTTATTTTATTTTTTCATAAATGCATCTAACCTGTTCTTAAATTGATTTGTGTCTCTGTGCTGTCACTTTTTTCTCTGGTACTTTATTCTACATCTCCACTACTCTATTGCCGAAAAAGTGCTTGTATATAACACACACATATTAGATCTTGTTTTTTTTCTAACTTAAAGTAGTTGATAGTAGTAGACTTCAGTTGTTATTAAATTTTATTTCATGTTTTATTTCCAGGATTCGGAACGGGTACATTTGGCACAAACACTTTTGGAACTAACACAGGGTTTGGAACTGGCACCTCAACATTTGGTAGTGCTGCACCAACATTTGGTACTAATACACTCGGAGGCAGTACTTTTGGTACTGGATCAAGCTTTGGCTCGACATTTGGCGCTAAAACTACCAGTACTGGTTTTGGTGGAATTGGAACAGGACTCGGAACAAGTACTTTTGGCACAAATACTTTTGGTCAACCACAGGTAATAATAAATTATTTGTTGAGGCTGTTATAATTTTTTTCTATTAATGATTTAAAATATTTTTTTTTACCTTATTAATAAAAGTGTTATCATATTTTAAATGTTATTAAACTTTACTGGGTACATTTCAGCAACAGCAATTACAACAGCAGCAACAGCAGCAAGGACCAACAAATGCTCATGAAGCTTTAGTTGCAGCTGTGTTTAACTGTTGTGTGTTTGGTGATGAGAGAGATCAGGTGCTGGCCAAGTGGAACCTATTGCAAGCTCAATGGGGCACTGGTAATTCACTGTTTATTTTATAACTAGCTGCTGCCCGCGACATCGTCTGCGTGAAAGCTATACAGCACCAAAAATACCTACGATTTATACCTTTTAAAATAACATTCATTTACCTACCCGTTTCTTCTTTACATTTCATATCTACAGAAAAATTGTCTTGTCTACTTATATTCATTTAATTATGTTTATCGGCTTAATTACTTATATTGCGTGATTTTTATAGTGTGAAGCTAGCTTATATAGCATGGTTATTAACATAAAAACAACAACATTCAAATATGCGTCGTTAGATTACACATTGTTACAGAATGTGTTGAGGAAATAAAGGTTCACTGCTCGTTCCCGGTAGGTGATAGCATGATAATATGTAGCCTATATGTTGACCCGACTTCTTAATAATACTCGTGCCAAATTTGAAGTAAATCCATGCGGTACTTTTTGAGTTTATCTCGGACATACATACAGACAAACAGACAAAATTTCTAAAAACTATATTTTTGGCTTCGGTATCAATTGTAAATCACACCCCAAGTATTCTTTTAAAAAAATATTCAATGTACAGTTTTGACTTTCCTACTATTTCATTATATGTATATAGATTATAACCAATTTCATACAAGACTAGACTAAATTTATAATGATTGACAGTCTTAAAAGAGATATACGTCATATGGACACATTTTAAAAAAATGTAAATGCCAAGTTGGTTGGCAGATTCTTCACAATAGAACATTTTTTTTTTCTATCCAACTGCAATCAGCCCTTGAGCTTTAAAAAGATTGGTTATTTCTTAAGTGGCAGCTCGAGATTCTTCCATCCTGCAATGCGTCATCTGATTATAAGGTTTCATTTCCTTTTGAGTCTGTAGATAGCCTATGTGCTGTGTGGTTACGGCACTAAAGAATTTAGCCACCCCATCTCTTCCCGTGGGTGTCGTAAGAGGCGACTAAGGGATAGCACAGTTCCACTACCACCTTGGAACTTAAGAAGCCGACCGATGGCGGGATAACCATCCAACTGCTGGCTTTTTAAATTCACAGACCGAGGACGGGCAGCAGCGTCTTCGGTGCGACAAAGTCAGCCCTGCGGTCACCAACCCGCCTGCCCAGCGTGGTGACTATGGGCAAAAACCCCCATGAGTTCGAACCTAAAAATAAGGCCCTCAGTTCCCGGCAGCCCCACTATTCCCGGCTACGGCAGCGGCCGTGGTAACGGTGGGGTAGAGGGTGCTAAGAATCACCGGGGTACGGGAGGCTGCCATAGAAAAATATTCCTGGCTACGTATAATGGACGCACGCTACGGTTGGACCATCACCTCACCGAACTTGAGGTAGAACTTAGTCACATTAAGTGGAGCATACTGGGGTTGTCTGAAGTCCGAAGAGAGGGAGAGGACACGATGATCCTGGACTCCGGGCACTTGTTCTACTTCCGTGAAGGTGATGGGCTTTCCCAAGGTGGCGTCGGTTTTCTGGTTCACAAGACTCTCACTAACAACGTTGTGGAAGTCAGTAGTGTGTCGACCCGGGTAGCGTACCTTGTACTTAAGCTCACCGACAGGTACTCCCTGAAAGTGATACAGGTATATGCGCCGACCTCGGCACACTCTGACGATGAAGTCGAAGCCTTGTATGAAGATATTACAAGGGCCATACATGGCACTACTTCGACCTTCTACAGCGTTGTTATGGGAGACTTCAACGCTAAAGTGGGAGTACAAGGCCGCGACGGATCGAGCATCGGACCACACGGATTGGGGCACAGGAATCACAGGGGGCAGACGCTTGTCAACTTCCTCGAATCGGAGGGGCTCTTCTTGATGAACTCATTTTTTGAGAAGAAGCCCCAAAGGAGGTGGACATGGCAAAGCCCCGATACTGTGACGAGGAACGAGATAGATTTCATCATAGCGGATAAAAGGCATATATTCAGAGATGTCTCAGTGGTTAACAGGTTTAACACCGGCAGCGACCACCGGCTAGTACGGGGCACTCTGAATATATGTCTCCGAAAGGAGCGGACCCGCTTGATGAAATCTACTCTCCGACCTACGCTGCCCCAAATACTATGTGGCTCCGAGCAGTTTCAGTTGGAACTCCAAAACCGATTCGATTCGCTGGAAACTACTAGCGACGTGGACGAGATAACCGACAACGTGGTGAAGACGGTGTGTACACTGGGTCGCAGGCACTTTCCACCAACAAAGCCAACGAAGCAGTCCAAACTTTCTCCCGAAGCCTTGGATCTGATGCGGCAGAGGCGCGAGTTGCCGGCTGCTTCGCCAGAACAGAGGGCTCTTTCCAAGAGGGTACGGAAAATTATTCGCCGAGACCTCCGCTGCTCAAATACGAGAGAGGTTGCTACTCTGATTGAGCAGAATAGGGGGTCCAAAGTTTTCCAAAGACCATTGGGGAGAAGCCTTCTTGCGAAGCTTAAAACAGCAGATGGCAGAACCGTCTGCTCTCGCCCTCAGGTCCGAGAAGAGGTTGAGAATTTTTATGGACAGCTGTACTCGTCGAGCGCACGCAAGCCTGCGACTTGGGACACCGAAGATCCACGGGCACCATTGTTGCGCCATTATTCGGAGTGTATCCCGGACTTCGAAGAGGATGAGATTGGTGCAGCGCTCGGGCAGCTTAAAAACGGAAGGGCCCCGGGGGATGACGGAGTTACCACTGAACTCCTTAAAGCCGCAGGGCGACCTGTCCTGAAAGCCTTGGCAAGACTATTTAACGCCGTCATCCACCGAGGTACCACGCCGGAGGCGTGGTCCAGGAGTGTGGTGGTGCTGTTCTTTAAGAGAGGCGATAAGTCTCTGTTAAAGAATTACAGACCGATCTCACTTCTGAGCCACGTCTATAAGCTGTTTTCGAGGGTTGTTACGAATCGTCTCGCCAGAAGACTCGACGAATTCCAACCACCAGAGCAGGCTGGGTTTCGAAATGGCTACAGCACCGTGGACCACATCCATACTGTTCGGCAGATTATCCAAAAGACGGAAGAATATAATCAACCGCTGTGTATGGCATTTGTGGACTACGAGAAAGCCTTCGACTCCGTCGAGACCTGGGCTGTCCTGGACTCTCTGCAGAGATGTCATATCGACTGGCGATATATCGAAGTACTAAAATCTATGTACGACGCGGCGACGATGACCGTTCATGTCAATGACCAAAGAACAAGACCTATTTCCCTCCGGCGCGGGGTAAGACAGGGTGATGTAATATCACCGAAACTGTTTACCACTGCGCTAGAGGATGTTTTTAAGACCTTGGATTGGGGGGAACGGGGCATCAACGTCAACGGTGAATTCATCTCTCACCTTCGTTTCGCCGACGATATTGTCATCTTTGCGGAGACGCTGGATGAGTTAGGCCAAATGCTGGCCGGCCTAAACGAGTCCTCCCGACGTGTCGGTCTCTGTATGAACTTGGATAAGACGAAAGTTATGTTTAACAACCAAGTCATACCGATACCGGTATCGGTCGATGGTACCCTTCTCGAAGTTGTTCAGGATTATATTTACCTAGGCCATACTATCCAACTAGGCCGCAACAACTTCGAGAAGGAGGCCGATAGGAGGATTCGGTTGGGCTGGGCGGCGTTTGGCAGACTTCGTCGAGTCTTCACTTCGAAGATTCCGCAATGCTTGAAGACAAAAGTTTTCGAGCAATGCGTCCTGCCTGTGTTAACATACGGAGCCGAGACGTGGACACTGACCAAGGGACTGGTCCACAAGTTTAAAGTCGCTCAACGTGCAATGGAACGGGCTATGCTTGGGGTCTCTCTCAAAGACAGGATTAGAAATGAGACTATCCGCGAGAGAACGAAGGTAACCGACATAGCCCACAGAATTAGCAAGTTGAAGTGGCAGTGGGCTGGTCATCTGTGTCGCAGGACCGATGGCCGTTGGAGTAGACGGGTCCTAGAGTGGAGACCGCGTCTTGGCAAACGCAGTGTGGGACGTCCTCCGGCCCGTTGGACCGACGATCTACGTAAAATTGCCGGTGTAGGCTGGATGAGGATTGCGGAAGACCGGGATGTGTGGCGCGAACTGGGGGAGGCCTATGTCCAGCAGTGGACTGCGATAGGCTGAAGTGTAGATAGCCTATAATAGTCTGAGGACTCCAGAAGTGTCTTTGCTTATATCTCTTGTAGGACTTTCCTATAACTTCCCTGACAGGATTTGCAGATACTCATGTACTGCAATATTCTACGTGAACCAAGGTGTGCATGCTACTCAAGGTTTTAAGTGCAATTAATAATAATAATAATATAATCTTTATTCCTTCAAATGTTAGTACATCACATAAACACATTACATCAATTATACTTAGTCACTGAAAAAAACAATATATCTCTGGGTCTCTGTGTGGTGGGGTCCATTCCTTTCCGATAGTTTAAAACAATTGTAGAAAGGAATGAATCTAGTTTACATTTTGCATTTGAATATTCCTTAATTAAAAGTGCAATTAAGTAAAATATTATAAAATATATTCTATACATGTAAGAATCACTTCTAGAGCTATTCAATAGTTCTGTGAGTTTTGATATGTCCGTAACACCATATAGCATCATTGGTGGTGGATTGCTTGCTTTTTTAGGTTGTGACTGAGTTTGACTTTCCATTGGCTCAAAGGATCCGGCGAGTCCACTAGATGTCCACTGTATCTGTTGGAAATATTAATAGATCTGTGAGAGTTCGCGGTTGAGTTCTTATGTCCTTTAGATGGTGGGTTGCTTGATATTTTTTTCTTTTTGGATTGAATTAAATGGGAATTTGTTGCAATGTAGGAGGACAGCTGTGACATCATTATCTATTATGATCGTCACTGGTGCTGTGGGAGACAAGTTTTTCTTTGTGGTGCTTGTTATGCTATGATTACTACCAAGTGAAAAAGATCTAGGTCTTAAGGAACAGAGGCTCGGATGAAACGCCTGCTGCACAAGATTTCTTTATTCATATACATTTGTAATACACAAAACTATCCAGTTGACTAAGTAAATTTTACATTACAGTGTATTAAGCCATTTTTGGCATGTATATTTAACTAATATAATAAAATAAAAAATTCATTCATTATTATAGTAAATCGGAGACACTTTAACTTTACACTTAACTTTGACAGATCATTACTATATTTTGTTGTGTGTCAAAGTTATGACCCCTTTGTGGGTCACCTACACACAGATGAGATTTTAAGATAGACATATTAAAGGTTGTATTATGTTTTTACATACCTTTATAGTAGCAAAATTTTCGAGTTATCTAAAAAGTATACCTCTGAGAAAAATTTTTGACATTAACTTCGTTTGTCAGCTTCCTTTTTTTTACAGAGTTCACTTACGAAGTTTGTTATGTAAACAAATTTTATAAATTTAATTTTACGCACTAAATGTGGAAAAAAAGTAATTTTGCGATTTGACTGTCAAAGTTACCCTTGTCAATCCAAGTTACCCTGAGTGACCGTAGTGTCAGTTATTAGTTATAACAAGTCGAAAACAAATCAAATTAAATTTCCATTCTTACCTATTTCTATAAATAACATGTCATATCTAATTGCTATGAAAAATGTTAAATATTTAGGTAAAATAAATGGTTTTTGTTAGGATCTTGAGTAAATCGACCGTGTAAGTAAACTAGGTGATGATAGTATATATAAGTCATCTTCATATATAATATTGCTAAGTGTGTAGTAATAATTATACATAAAGTGTATTTGAAATTAAATCTTACTCATATTACTATATAAATTATCTTAAAATTTGTAATATCTTTACTCTGAAGGTCAAGCATACTACAGCCGTACTGCACCACCGTTAGAGCTCAATGAACAAAATCCACTGTGTCGTTTCAAAGCAGTTGGATATTCGAGGCTAGGAGGCAAGGAGGATAAGGATGGACATGTTGCATTGGTCTTTAATAAAACTGAACAAGAAATAAAGTAAGTCAATATTTTCACTACATTTTGAAAGTTTTGTCACACTAATGACATTAATATTAGAAGTCATCTATGTAAGAGCCTTGTTATTTACTTTAGAAGTCGAGTTGCAGACTATTAATAGTTTTTTGTAACTATATTTTGATTTTATAATTATTTATTATAGGTTCCGCATTAAAAGGTTTGCAAATACTAGATTAACATACTTTTTTAATTCTAAAATAAATTCAAGTTGGTTATTCTCTATTAACACTTATAAGATGTTTCATATATATATACTAGCTGAACTCGGCAAACGTTGTCTTGCCGCTGAACGCTATTTAAAAATAGGGTTTGGTGGTAGAAGGGTGAAAATTTTGGGTTGTATGTATTTTTCAACACCAAATCATAATAACATAAAGAATAAATAATTTATCTAAAAATTAAAAAATATATAGTTAGGGGTGGACTACCCTTAACATTTAGGGGGATGAAAAATAGATATTGTTCGATTCTCAGACCTACCCAATATGCACACAAAATTTCACGAGAATGGGTCAAGCCGTTTCGGAGGAGTTTAACTACAAACACCGCGACACGAGAATTTTATATATTAGATATATATATTTTAATATGCACGTGAAACAAGTTACGAGGCATTAAATTAAATCCATATACCATAGAATTTTATGGTGTACATTAAAAAAAACCAGTCAAATAGACGCAATATTCTTGACAAAAAATAGGCTTTTAGTTTTCCAAAAAACTTCATTATTTTTGTATATCTATATAAAATATTAAGCTGTTCTACTATCGCATGTCGCGTTACTTATGCCATTTTTTAATTATGAACCAATAAACTATTTTAGCTTTTTAAATTTATACATATCCTGTTTTAAATTCGAAGAAGTTATAAGGCAAAATAGTTCGTCTAATTGTTTATCAGTGCAAAAGAATTCGTCTATCGGTGATTATTCCTTCTTTATTGTACAATTATATTGCATAATTTAAATTTGTAAAAGTAATTCTGTCATTTGTCAAGTGAGACAGTATAAATTCTGAAAATTTCAGTTTTTTAAATTAGTTTTTAAATACCAATGGGTCGTGGCCAACCCGTGTGTGAAGAGCTTCGAAAGCGAATAGTTTGTGGGGTCGATGCTGGCAAATCAAGTTACCAAATATCTAAAGACTTGATACTTCTCAGATTTACAGTCCAATCTATCATACATCACTATAAAAAGAATAGAACAACTTCTTGTTTGAAGAAAACTGGTCGACCACGCATCACAAGTTCAGCAGAAAACAGAATCCTGAAGAAAATTATCAAAAATAATCGTCGTGCTCGAGCTGGAGAACTCACGGTGCAATGGAAGGACATGATTCACAGAGACGTCTCAGTTGATACTTGCAAAAGAGTCCTAAAAAGAATCATCACATCATCATCATCATGAAGTTTGCTCGTGGTCATTTAAATTGGACTTCCGATCAGTGGCGTAGTATCATTTGGAGTGACGAGTCCAAATTTGAAGTGACATTGAAAGGAAAAAAGTGATTCGGAACAAAAATGCCGAATTTTTCATACTGATTGTCTCAAACGTTAAGTGAAGTTTCCGACGTCTCTTATGATATGGGGCTGCATGTTTGCACAAGGTGTTGGTGGTATGCAGTTTGTGGATGGTTCTATCAATTCTGTAAGGTATCAAAACCTTTTGGAAGAGAATTTACTGCCCTCTATTTAGGATGGTGCTTCCTGCTATACTGCAAGGACAACAAAGACGTAGCTACTGGCGAAAAGCATCCCTACAATCGAATGGCCATCTAACAGCCCTTTTGCACGCAATTTTTGCGTTAGTTTTTTAGAATATTTTTTAAAAAAATTTATGTTATGTAAAGTCATGAAAGAATTTCAGTTATGTTAAAATAAACTTTAAAAATGTTCCTCAAATTGTGGTTTACTTTTTATTAAACGTTCTTAATTATTTTACCAATATTTGCTTTCTATATTTTACGCTTTGCATTACTTTCCATACTAGACGAACTATTTTGCATCGAGGCTCGTATACAAAAATCAAAATTATTAAACTCTTTATAGTAGGCATATTTCATTTATTTTCCTTTACAGAAATAATCAACAAGCACTCAGCACGTCATTATCAGGCCTTTTGGGAAATAAACCAAATTTAGCTTTAAATATTGAATCCGTGAAGGCTGTATCAGAAACCAAGACTCAGGTGTGAAGATTGCAAATTTTTTATTTATATTTTACTTTAACTCTATAGAAAATGGCTTAACGACTAAAGAATCTATAAAAATTGTTAATCTGTTGTTATTTCCCATAATCTGTAGTTCTTTTCCACTGCAAGTCGAAAGATAACATAAACTCGCTTTCATCAGATCTCACAATTTTTTCAGAGACATGCCAGCTATCTATATAATATGAAAAAGTTTAGATGGATAAAATAACCGAATAAATCTGGTGGAAGTTACACAGAAATAAGTTTTAGTCTAGAATAGCTCAGTATACTTTTTGTTCCAGGAAAATATTGTTCCTGTGGAATAGAAAATATTATGTAATTTTTTTTAGGGATGCTAACTGAGTCAATATAAACATGTTTGCAGGTAGTAATATATATTGTCGACAAGGGTGCTGGAGGGGTGCACATAAGTGCATCAGAGCTGGCTACGTTTTTAAACACTGGTGTTGCAAAAACAAATCTTACAAATGCAGGCTGTAGCAGTATAACACCGGTTACCCGTCCTACACCTCAGATGTTAGAACAGTACCTGCAGAATCCACCACCAGGTATGGTTCTTACACGCTTTTTATTATAGTTAAGATGGCAAAATTAAATAGAACATAATTTTTATTTTATACTTTCTGATTAAAATTAAAAGAAATTTTTGAAATTTCAATAATTTCAAAATATATTTGATCCTATTAATTTTCCTAATGTCTTCTAATGATTTTTAATTACGATATATCTGACATTTTTATACTAGTATCTAAAAGAGAACTGATGTTGATTGTGTGTTTTTTTTTGTAATAGGTATGGACATGCGGCTGTGGAAGCAGGCTCAAGCTGATAATCCTGATCCTGATAACTACATACCAGTGCCTATTATTGGTTTCTCAGAGGTAAAACTTAAAAAAAAAGTTTTTATTATCTTTGTATTCTGGTCTAGAACCTAGAATTTATGGTAATTTTTGAAGTGAAGAAAAAAAGGCAATCAATATTTATAAATTTTCGTATTTTATATATATATGATATTTATTATTATTTCAAAGAAGTAAAAAAGTAAAAAAAATTAAGAAGTTAGCACCTGATGAAGTGAGGATCTAAAAAAAAAAAAATTGGCATGCGACCATACCCACGATTCCAACCCTTCTAGCAATCTAAAAAAAAAAGATAATTAATTTAGAATAATACCACTACCGTCATCATCACTTCAGCCTATCGCAGTCCACTGCTGGACTTTGGCCTCCACAAGTTCACGGCCGAAATTTTGGCGCGAACTCATGTGTTTTGCCCATAGGCACGTATTTTGAGTTACGGAACCCTAAAAAATGTAAATAAAGAAGTTCTTGATCTTTTTATTACCTACAAATTTGCGATTTAACTATTTTCCATAGGACTTGTAGTATAGCCGGAAATCGAGATAAACCGTTTTTTAAACTTAAACCCCGCCTCCGCACCACTTCTCGAACTCAGATCGCCCGTAATTTATTTTTCCTTTTATTTTCGTTGTATTCTTTTCCTTTTGCAATGGGTTTCATCCTACTATATATATTTTTTTTGTTTCAAAAATTATCGGTACTTGTATATAACCTCACTTTTACAAAACGACTATAAATACGAAAAATAAGTCTAAATGCATTTATTGATACCATTTTTATTTCATTACATTTTGGACCAAGAATGTATGGAATCGTTTCCATCTCCTTTGGGGATAGTTCATGCAATAGAGAAGTCTATAAAGATAATTTACACCAAATTTGAAGTAATTCGGTTCAGTAGAACTTATGAAATCGTGGGTAACGTTTTAAATAAGATAGTTTCGAAAATCATGAAATGAAATTTTAGACTTACGTTTAAATAATCGGTAACGTACCTTCAGATGCAGCTTTTTACTACCTACACAGACTCTCTGCACCAGGTGGGCAATACATTTGTTGCGGTTTTTCATTTGTGGAACTATTAAATATGATATAAAAAACACGGTCGCAGGTATACGGAGAATCCCTAACGTCTTGTCATCTTTTGTTCGATTCGCTCCGGTCGAGCTGGTTTGGATGCCGCGTCAGAAAAACAGCCTTTCTCCGAAAATAATTTCATTTTCTAAAATCTTTCTAAAGACATATTCTTAAAGGCTTAAGAAAAGAGCTTTGAAAAAAAAAAGAAAAAACAAAATAGATTTTTTTTCAGACTAGATTAATACCCCCTTAACATAATGTTTACAAATTAGATTGATTCATATATCTAATGTACTAGCTGTGCTCGCGGCTACGTCCGCGTGGAATTTAACGAAAAAGATTTTGTTCAGTTCGCAGTTGTAACATTTTAAAATAAAAGTAGTCTAAGTTACTCCTTATTACATCAGCTATCTGCCCAGCCGATTCAGAGATTAGCCGGATAAACAGACAAACAGACAGACAAAAATTGTTTAAATTGTTATTTTGGTATATGTACCGTGCATACAATTATACATCCACATGAATTTAGTAAAAAGCAGTCAGACAGTCAGCTGGTGACAAGAGGGCTGGTGCATTTTTTGCCCAGAGAATCGGCATAGCGATTCAACGGGGAAATGCTGCCAGCATTCTTGACACAATTCCACGTGGACATGAATTATACCAAAACTATCTGTAAATATTTAGTTCTTAAGTTGTGAATTGTAAATATGTATAATATTTTGTATAAATAAAAAAAAAAAAAAATTAAAAGCAGTTATTTTAATATAACAATCAGAACTCCAATTTTATCTATTTGTACACATTTTTATATAATTATGGTCTTGTTTCTGTTACCAAGTTTTGACGTAAAGGTAAAATTAAAATATTCGAGAATGATATATTGTCGTGACATAGAATCATATAATTATACTAGCGGACGCCTAGTGGTCGAAATTCGACCAAAATTAATTTAAATTATAAGTTTGAACGTTAAACAAAAGAGTATATATGCGTGCATGTGCCAAATACATGGCAGTGTGTGTAATGTTTTTTTTTATTGATTCAATGTATTTTTCGTGTATAATTTTAAAAAAATATTAGCATTTTGCACTCCTTCTCTATATAGTCTATAAGTGTGCGAAATTTCATACTCTGTCAGCGCAATTTTCGTAAAAAAGATTACCAAGTTTTTGCTTCACGTTTTTATTTGCGTACTTCCGCAAAGAGCAAATAAATGAAAAATATTAAGAGCCATTTCACAAAAATCGGTAACAATCCGCGAAATTGTAATATTTTGACGTCGTTAATCTCAGTGTTGGATGCAATAATGTAATTTATATTCTTGAAATATAATAGAGCAACCTTTGTTGAAGTCCATAGTCAGGTCAGAATTTTGATTTATATTATGTGTATAAAATTATTAACCTTTTCATCAGCCTCCTCCCTGGGTAAACGGTCGCAATGTATACTTTGAAGGCCTACTTTTCAATAACCTCTACGTTGAAACCATTTTAAAAAAATATCATAATATGTGGAATATAATTTTGTTGTCCACTATCATAGATTTTTATTCCATTTGTATCTCTATTAAACGATAAAAAAAATTTAAAGTTACGAATATTTTCCAAATAAGTACAATTTTAAAAGCGATATTTCTCTTAGAAAACTAAGAAATTTTAACGAACTATCTTCATCAAAGTAAACTTACATCATTAAGGAATACAAAAAAAAATAATTAAAAGATGTAATTATTTTTAATACATTTTATATTAAATAATAAAAAGATAGTATATATTGCCACGCATCAAGCCCGGTAAATCAGTCGAGCGCTAGCGCTCTTAGAGGTAAGGTCCACGCCAAATTCTCCGCAGCCGTCTCTTTCGCTCACACGCGCCAAGCGCCTGTTGTTATAGCGGATAAAACGCATTTGATACTTTCATAATAAAATATAAATAAAATAAACATATTACGAAAATAACTGTAAAATAATATAATGATAATTTCTGTAAACAAATGTATAATTTAATTTTCTTTTCTCACACTATCAATACAAATAGGCATTTCAATCTGTTTGTCTTGTTATTTGTTAATTAATATGTGTGTCGGTGTCGATGTCATTAAATGCTTTTTTATTCATATCGTAAATATTAGATTCATTCGTAAACTGAAAAAACTAAATCAATTTAAAAAAATTGTTTCATAAAATTGATTTTTTTTATTTTATTTTAAATTTATTGACTGTTCTTATACAACATACTTGAAATTTTTAACAAATTAATTATGTAAAAAACATTTTATACCATAGTTGTAATTTTTATTATACATCAGAAAATGATCACGATGGTCTTTTGGTTGTCACACTATACGTACTAGCACAAAGATCGCGCGGCTCGTACGACTCGCGCGATGCGACCAAATTTACCTAAACTTGCAGAGCGTAAAATTGTGAAATGGCTCTTAATAAACCATAGACGAAAGTAAAATTCATTTTATGTTCAAATGCTTAACGATACTTTATTGCTAAAATTATTGAAACCTGATAATATACTGAATATTTTTGCTAATAATTAGTAGAGGTACAGAATGACGAAGAAAAATAAATAAATCGAGCATCTGTATAAAAGACAACAAATTTATATTTCTTTTATGTAAAATAATCGGTAAAAAAGACGTGACATATAAAATTTATAACACGGCCTGACTGCGGCCTGTGCCTAGAAAAAAAATTCTGCCCTATTAGTATTATTGTCACATTATTTATATTTATTATGAACAAAACCTTGCGCCGGCGACACAATCTCCCTAACATCTAAAAAAAAGTACAAATAACATTGTTTTTCACGAATCTCTCATTGGGTAATCCTAAGTCTCATCCTAAAGTCCCACAAAATTTTCCTGTGAACTACAGTAAACTTTTATGCACGTGCTATGTACTATCTGGGGGCATTGACAGGGGTTTGTTTACTAAATAAGATTGTTCCAAAAAAATAGAATATAGATTTAATACCCTAACTACTTTTTTTTTTTTAGAAAAAAACACAATTACTCTACATAAATTATACAACAAAAAATATTAATATTGCTTTTGTTTTTGTAAATTAATTAATTATTAAATTTATATATATGACTGCTTTAATTTTGAAACAACGTCAACATGTTTGACGGTCGATAATTTTTTTGCTTATTTAGTGCGAATTATTCGCACGGGTAAAATAATTTATAGACTATTTGATATCAAACTATTAAACTTTTTCCCAGTTATTAACCGACAAAAAAAAGACGTGGTTCAGAATTTGACTGTGTTATTAGTTTTTAAGTAATCGACTTCGACTATCGTGATGTTCTGATATTAGTCGATATTAATTGAAGTCGTTTTTTTTTGTTTGACTAAAAACAATAATTGTAATCGTTTTAAACTCTGCTGTCGCTCATACTTGTAACCTGTAAAGGTATGATTCGGATCTGGGCAGTCGCGACCCGGCAGCCGCGGCCCTGCAGCCGCGACCGCGGTCGCGACCCACCGCTTCGTAGGGAATTGTATGCAATAGTAACCAACGCAAGCGACCGAGCAGCGCGGCCGGGGGGCGTGGCCTACGCGCGGCCTTGGCAGCGCCGCCGAGCCGCTCCGGTGGCAGTTGGGTCGCGCTGCCCGTTCGCAGAGGGTGACAAAATTGAGTTTTATTTAGTCTACAGTAACCCCTGAATTTCTTTTCCTTTACATTTAAGTGCCGTTTTATCAGGATTTGATAGGTGCCTTCATCAATTCTAGACGTATATAATGAATCGATGTTATTTCTCTTTGATGATAGCAAGATCAACATTATTTCATCATCCTCTTCTTCGTCTTCTATCAGTCTCTTCACGAGTTCTCGCTTTCGTATATTTAAATAGTCAGACATAGTGAATATTTTATACACGACTGGAATGCACAAGCGTTCACACTGAGTGCTGTTTGACTACTACACGTGGCAGTCGCTGCCTGGGTCACGGACGCTGCTATCCGTAAGCTTCTAGCAGCGCTGCACAGCAGCGACAATGGGTCGCGGCAGCTGGTCGCCACTGCCGGGTCGCGGCTGCCCAGATCCGAATGCTGCCTTAACTGTTATGGCTGTCGGCAGATAAAGTTCCGGGCGCGCTGCCAAGGTGAGGAGGCGGCGCTGCAGGCGAGCTGGCTGAGGCGCGCCGCCGACACGCTGGCCGCGCTGCGCACGCGCCGCGCCGCCGCCGCCGCCGCGCTCGACAGCCGCGCCGCCTCGCTGCACGCGCTGCGGCACACGCTGCTGCAGGTACTGCTTCCCCTACTACACCAGCTACGTCTACCGGAAGAGTTAGCTGTGCAGCTTCACCTGTGCGAGACCAACCTTAAAATAATTACAGAAGATCACAGCTAAGTAGTACTGCTTCCAAGCAACGTTGTGATCCTATGGTGAGTAAGGTGACCGGAGCTCGTGGAGGAGATTGGAGGGTACGGTCGGCGACGCGCTTGAGATGCTTCTGGTGTTGCAGGCGTCTACGAGCTACGGTAATCGCTTACCATCATGTGAGCCGTACGGTTTGTTTGCCGACCTAGTTGTATAAAAAAAAGTTTAAACAACTGCATAAATCTACTGTTCCCACACACGCTCCGATTCACATGCATAGGTAGACCTTGGATTGACCGTAGTGTATATATTCTCCATTACCTGGCAGCCGATCGGCTTAGACTCGGATCACTTTCGTTTCGACCTAGAAAGTAAAATAAAATTTGATTTAACAATACCTAACAATTCTTTTTCGTTTAAAAAGACAGAAGTTTTTTTTGATCATAAATTCAATTGTAATTCAACCGCCGTTCTTTAGGCGCCTAAACGGCACACGAACCACTAGACCATTACCAGCGCAGTTGTCAACATCAGTTATACAACAATACAAAATAAAAATACAATGTCTTCTGTGCGATCCAGCGAAAATGTAGGTAACATAACAAATTTCATTAAAATCGGTCCAATAGTTATCCTCACAAACTTTCCCATTAAAAGAAATACAAATGTCTCAATCGAAAATTGTTCCTTTTACTTAAAATTGTTGCAATATCTAAAAATGAAAGCCAATAAATATGATACTTATATTTTATATTTACTGATACAGCTTTTCACTAAATGTGGCATGCTCTAAGCCTTTGTCTCTGATTCATCATCCGACTACGGCAAAGTTAAAAGGACGGTTATAATTTCATCAGTCTATGTATGTTCATCTGTTCCCACATACCTCCAAAACTACTTTTAGTCAAATTAGCTATCACAATGGACAATTTAGAAGCGATTTAATTGTTCACTGGTTATAGGCTACTTGGTGAATATCATCACGTTCATATCTTGAATGTAGCACTAAAGAACATAAAGTGAATCATAATTTTTTTTGTAGTAGTAGTTGGGTTTTAGTTTTTTATTTTATCTTGTTATTTAAAATAAATATCATTTAGGTGATAGCTCGTCAAGAAGTCGTCGGCCGTGTAGGCATAGCCCTGAGCCCAGAAGAAGAAGCGGCCAGGGCTCGCTTGCAGGAACTGGCGTCTCAACTGGCTGCTCCACCGTTGTATAACGTGAGTATTACTTTTTTTATCAGTTAAAATATTACTGTATTTTATCACCTAATTTGTTTTCCTGAAATTAGCCAATATTGTTACATATTCAACAGATCTCAAAGAAACATTTATCTAAATAATTATTAGCAGATTTTACTCTAAACTATAAACAAATGAATTGTTTAAGTTTTTTTGTTGTTTGTGTTCCCTTTTTTGCCTTTTTACAGCATTTCGGTTATTAGAAAGCTCCAATGTAAGTTGAGCTCAGCTTTATATTATGTTCAATCATAGTAAAAGGGGTTTAGGGTATATTAGGTACATTTTTTTAACCGACTTCCAAAAAAGGAGGAGGTTCTCAATTCGACTGTATTTTTTTTTTTTTTTTTTTATGTATGTTACATCAGAACTTTTGACCGGGTAGACCGATTTCGACAAATTTTGTTTTAATCGAAAGGTGGTGTGTGCCAATTGGTCCCATTTAAATTTATTTGAGATCTAACAACTACTTTTCGAGTTATATCTAATAATGCGTTTTTACTTAACGCTTTTTTCGTCGACCTACGTTGTATTATACCGCATAACTTTCTACTGGATGTACCGATTTTGATAATTTTTAATTTAATTGAAAGCTGATGTTTATCATGTGGTCACATATAAATTTTATCGAGATCTGATAACTTCTTTTTGAGTAATCTATGATAACGCCTTGACTATTTTTTCGTCGATCTACGTTGTATTACTTGTCGATGTAATTGAAGTCGGTTTTTTTTTCGTTTGCGAGCAAATACAATTATTATTTTTAATTTAAAATTAACACCCACGGGCTCTAAATACGCATGCCTTTTGTTAAACATGCATTATAATAACCACAGACGATTTATCAATAGAACTACAAATCGACAGTCCAGTGACTGCCTAGTGAAGCTAGGACGTGTTCTGACGCTGAAGGTTTTTAAAAAAAAGTACTTCTTCACTTCTAGACACACATACATTACATACTTACAGATATACATATACCTATATAATTATATATCCATATTCACACATATACTTGTCCCCACCTACAGGTAATTTTACTTTCTTTGTACATCATACACCCCTCTTGTGTGACTACTTCATAGAACTGGACTTCACGTGTACCGCTACCATCTTGATATATATTTACATTGCTGTTAGCTAGTTATCGATAATTTTCAGTTTTCAGATTCTATTTTTTGTATATGCATAACAGTTTACCATGGTACCAAATATTAAATTATTAGGTCGTTTAAAAGTGGGTTCGGTTTTTGATCTACAAGTAAGTCCGTCATAAAAATTCCTCTTTTTAATAGCTAATAAATCAGTAATCGTTAAATTTTAAATTCTTTAAGCTATAGGGCTTTATTATGTGTGCCAAATTTCATGCATGTAGATTCCGTAGCTTACGAATTGGTAAGTAGTAAGAAGTAGCTCGCATAGATTCGTCTAATATTACACACGGCGCGTTGCTAGTTCCTTTTTTGACTTTGGCTGGAAAAGCTGCCGCGTGTCTATATAAATTATTTAATGTAACACTATGGTTTGAAAACATTTATCATTGAGTTAGATAGCTTTTATGTAAAAAGTATAAGCAAATTGTTCTACGTGACAAAAAATTTGAAAATGATAAAGTGCGAAACTGTCTAGTCAATATTTGAACATTCACCAAACGCGTGACGCTATTATCTTGATGTTATCGGTCCTTATCTCCAGACATATTATAGACAAAGTACTTTGAGAGAGAACGGTGTTAACACGGTTGATCTAATTTCGGTGAACTTGAAACTCATTGAAATGAATAAAACGTAAATGATGTTTTTCAATTCCTACTACTACATAGTTCACACTTTTTATTATACTCGTATACCTATCAACTTATAATATATTATAACTATAAAATTTTAACAAAATATTTACATATCGTGATATTTTTTTTAAATCATTAATAAAAAAATACTATTTATCCATCCACTCAGATTCAACTATGTTTTTTTTTAAAGATTGTAGTGTATGTTAATTCATAAATGAAAATAAATTTTAAAAATTGTTTGATTATTAAGTATAAATTAGCCTTAATTTTTTATAACTTATTAATATAAAACGTCTCATTAAACTAGCATCCTTCTGCTTATGGCAATATAGTGCTAAATGATACGTAAAAGATGAAGTAATACTAAGAAAGGTCATTACTACGTTACTTTAAAATCGACACATTTGAAAAAAAATGTTGAGAAGACATGGGTAAAGAGGCTAAATATTAACCGACTTACTTAACTGTAAAACTCAGGTGACTCGGTCTTTGACACGACACTAACGTACACACGACGATATTTTTAATAATAATTATTTAAATGCCTGGACAGACTTCGTTCTGTCAAAAGCTAATAGTATTTTTTTTTAAGTATTAAAACCTTCTGTGGGCCTTAAGGAACATACAAAAAAAACAAAAAAATTGCCGAATTGGTCGAACCATTCTCGAGCTAAGCGCTTAACAACATTCATTTTTATTTATATAGATAGATTTAATTTTATTATTTTAACTAAAGTGCTAATTAAGTTTCATATTTAGGTTATAATATCGATTCTGATATCGCAGTTAAATGGAAGGACGCCAGTTTAATAAACACGTACGATAATTACTATGTTTACACTTTTTAAATTGTTTTCTTCATTAGGTCACAATATTGGAGTCATTAAAATAATAAAACATAAATCGAAAAGTTTTAAAGATAGTCAAAATTATTCCTGGAAAAAATATATAGGGTATCCGTCTATTAATTCCGTTCCTTCAAATGGGATGTTCTGCAGGTGAATAAATCACGTTAAGTGGAAAAAAATTCTTATCCATTTTATAATTGACTATGTTTAAATAGACAAGCTACCATGGTAGACTCACATGCAGGATGCTGCCTTATTGATCTTACCTGCTCACGTAAACACGTCTTTCAGTTACTATGAATTAACATTCTACGAGGAAAAGATTTATTTCAAATATGCAGTTCTTTAGTTGTATTCGTCAGTTACAAATGATTTTCTACTTTATGGATTTTTAAGGCTATTAAAGTAGTTTTAATTTTACTATTCTATCGTAGCCGGAAAATTTAAAAATGAGCGAGGAAAAAACTTCAAATTGGTTCCATTTGAAGGAACAGTCAGGAGTCGAACAAATTATGTATCGATGGTTTAGTTTTAACTGAGGTAGGGTACAGCAGGAATTTCCTGCTCAAAATATGGAGCAGCCCAGCACAGCTAAATAATACTGTTTTCAAGCAGTATTGTGTTCCTGTTGGTGAGTAAGGTGACCAGAGCTCGTGGGGGGGATTTGGGATTGTGGGTCGGCAACGCGCTTGCGATGCTTCTGGTGTTGCAGGCGTCTATAAGCTACGGTAATCGCTTACCATCATGTGAGCCGTACGCTTGTTTGTCGACCTAGTGACATAAAAAAAAAGGTTATCAGGATAATGCATTTTTTCACATGGACATTTTAGACAGTCTTACCTTAACACATTTAGTAAAATGCATTAAAATCATATAACTGTTTACAAGAGTTCTTTAACTAGCCGAGGCGCGTTGAGAAATATCATTGTCACTTATCTACGTATCTGGTTATAACCAGTTATGGACGTAAATGTCATGGCGGGTATAATTCCTTGATTTATGGACAAAATATTTGATTGTAATTTGGTAGCAAAAAAAAAAAATACATTGTTGCAAACTAAAAATATCTCGTGAAGTGTACTTTCTTTTCCTGCAAAGTATTTCACGTTCGATGTGTTAGTGATTTATTTTCCACGAAAAATCAATCAATCAAGAATCACGACAATAATATTGGTGGTTAGGAGGTTCTCGATTAGATTGTATTTTTTTTTCTTTAGTACCGTAGAAATTTCCTTAGTCATAAGTAGGACAAGTTAAAAAAGTCGATGCGATCCTTCAAATAAAGATTTAAAACAATAATAACATGTTTCATTTAAAAAATAAAGAAAATATAAAACTTATTCCTTTAAAATATTTGACATATTAAATTATTGCACTATAATTAAAAATATGGTGCAACAGTTTTTGCCACAGTGTGTGTTATCAACTTATCAACGTCTACAAAAAAAAAAAAAAAAAATTAACAACAAATATAAAATTTTCTATGTTAAATTTCATATATCGATATTGATATAATAGATCATTTTTCAATTGATGCGTGACAGTTTAGTTTTTTAATCTAGCTTCACTCACAGATTACCTATTTATCAATGGCGGCAATTACAGTACCTACGATCGCTTCATGATAAATTTAAGTACAATTTTTTTTTATGTTATGTATAATTTTTTTCAAACAATTTAATTTTGTCCGCTTGAAATTTATTAAATCTTCAAATAATATAAATTAAATCTTTCTACAAAAGATAGTTTGTAATGAAGTTTTAACGTTTCTAAAATCAATAATCTCTAGTGTTATTTAATCACTCTTTAGTTTGTTAAAATCATTATTGAAGAGAAAAATAATTAAATTTTTCAGAGGCATCCAGTACATTTGAATTAATGGTTATTATAATATTATAAATAAGAGATTGTCCGCGGATTGTCTTAGAAATTGATTATATTCAAAAAGAGGTGCTAAAGTAGTACTTATTATTACAATAATTTATTTTAACATGTATTTATCCATTTATTATTTATAATAAAATGATTAGTAGCCTTAAAACAAGTTTAAGTTATGTAGTAAGATCTCAGGATCCCCAGACCTTACTTATTTTCTGATGGACAAAATATATACAATAGAGTAGTATTAGTATATATATTGAACGTATATATGTCCGATAGCTAAGGCTGTGGTGGCCAATTTTCAGATATACGTTGCTAAAAGTACGTAAAAATAGTACTGACTTAGGTGTATTGTCAGGGCTAATTCTTACGTATGTTGTATATTCCCTATATTATAAAAAATATAAAATTAAAGCCGCCAGACACGTTCTGTCGGCAGTATTTATTGTCAGACAATAGTTTGAATATAATTTAAAATTCTTGCAAAAAATATTAGCATTTTTTTGAACGAGTACATTTTTTTAAACTTTGTTATGCTAAAGATGCTAAAGCTAATGAACTGATTTAAAACTTAATACAAGCTCTATGCTTTTACAAAGTTGTCCAAAGTCCAGTCCCAGTCTTAAAATAATTCCTGACATATCATAAGAAAAAAGAGCTTAAAAGTATACTTAGATACTTTAAATATCCAAAACACAAATTTACTTACAGTTACTATGGGACTATTTAAAACTGGCTTATATTGAGTTTAAATAAGTTCATTAAATTAATGCCTGTCATAATGATGAAATAATTTTACTCAATTTACTAATAATTAATTTACTAATTTTACATTTTTTATTTTATTTTAAAATGCGGTTATTTTAATATTAGAAACAGACACTCCAATTTTGTTTATATTTTGTTTTATTTGTATAGATATATAGTATATCTTATATATAGAATTCTCGTGTCACAATGTTAGTTAAAATACTTCTCCGAAACGGTTGGACCGATTTTTATGAAATTTTGTGTACATATCGGGTAGGTTTGAGAATCGGCTAACATCTATTTTTCATACGCTTAAGGAAGGGGATTAAGGTGGTTAATTACATATATAGCAAAACAACGTTTGCGGGGTCAGCAAGTATATATATATATATATATTATTACATACCTTTTTTTAGGTACTATATTAGCAGCTGATAACAAAATTGGCCGTCGGTCGTGCCTAGCGGGAATGTATACGTTCACTGTACACACTAATCCTACTATTGTATTCATTTTATCCATCAAAAATAAATAAGGCCTGTGGCCATTGGCTCTTGGATCGTTATTGTGTGAAGTAAATTTTAATACCCTTAACATAAAAAAATAACAAACATCTATACAGATTTTCTTCCTCTATTTCATCCCTACAGGGAGGGTAGGATTAGCATAATTGTGGACTTGTTATTACACATTTTAACCCCTTTAGTTAATGATTTTTAAAAATCCGTTCTTAGCGACGTCTACCAACTATAAACTTAGAGCGTCTATAACACAAAAGATTCTTACGAGAACTTGAAACCTGCAAAACCCTCTTTAATGCGGCTGTGGCGCGAAACCGTCTTGGACGGGTCTACTAACTATTAACTACTTGTTTGTCAAATTTCAAGCGTGTAGTACAAAAAAATAAGTAATTACATACAAACTTGTGAAAGCCCTTACACCTTTTTTAACCGACTTCAAAAAAGGAGGAGGTTACTCAATTCGACCGTATATATATATATATACATATACATATATTGCATGTTTATATATATTTAATGCATGTTCTGTGATAACTTCGTCGTTTATGAACCGATTTTGATAATTCTTTTTTTGTTGGGAAGGGGATATCCCTGGTTTGGTACCTTGATAAGGAAACCAGGATCTGATAATGGGATACCAGAGAAATCGAGGGAAACTCTCGAAAATCCGCATAACTTTTTACTGGGTGTATCGATTTTGATGATTTTTAAGTTAATCGAAAGCTGATGTTTATCATGTGGGCACATTTAAATTTCATTGTAATCTGATTACAACTTTTGAGTAATCTTTGATAATGCGTATTTACTTGACTATTTTTTCGTCTACCTACGTTGTATTACTTGTCGATATAGTTGAAATCGTTTTTTTTTTTTTTTTTTCGTTTGTTGTCCCTCTGCTGAACATAGCCATCTTTCTTTATGTAGGAGAAGGATTGGACTATCAGGTTTTCTTTATATTCTTTCATGTACATGTTCATATTCATGTTTATTTATTATGCAATTAAAGAATAAATGAATAACCGGGCCCGTTACCTTAACTTGTTCTTCGAGGCACGGAGCCTCTAATTTAGCCCTTTGGAGAAATGCGTTCTTAGCAGACGTTTGCTAACTATAAACTACCCCCCTACCAAATTTAATCTTTGTCCGTGAAGCGGTCTTCGATATTTCGTGATAAGTGAATGATCTAACGATTTTATTATTATACATAATATATATTTTGCGATTATTAATTACCTATGTAAAAGTATATTACATAAGACTTTGATAAAAATCTCAAGATGTGTAAATGGAATTGTTGTTTAGGGTCGTCTAAATGAACTGCTGTGTGCTGTCCGATTACAACGCAGTGCAAGCGCAGGAGCACCGCACGAGAGATACCACTTGGATCCAGGTGAGATTCTTTAAATTATATATTAATGTTTCTTTTGGTTGAAGAAGCATATTATTCTGTTGAAAACTATACCTTGCTTAGTATTGAATAATCATTGCTGCCTGTAAGAAATACCGTAATGTTAGAACGTCTTGATTTGGATGATATTCCGTTGTATTTGTACTTGTCAGGACTATATAAGAAGTACTTAGTACTTGTATGAGCATTTCAATGTGATGTGTCTGTCTGTCAGCTAGAGAGTTTTGAATAACAAACATGTGACCATATGTTTCACAAATATTAACAAAAAAGTAAAATTTAATTTGTTAAAGGTAATCTTGATTAGGAAATTTCTTATGTAGCCGGCCAAAATGTGAGAATTTAGTTTAATAATGTTACATTACTAGTCAACGACAAACTTTATAGCGCCATAAATAAGTATACTTTAAGTTCAACGAAGGGGACGAAGTTAGGCTTAGAAACGACAAACGAAAAGATTAAAGGGCAATCGAACGTCATCAACGCTGTTAATTGATTTTAATTTTAGCCAAAAATATTGCACTTATTGTTAGTAAATGTTTTATGGTATTTTTTTTTTTATTTTTTTTAGGCGCACAAGAAGATGTGAAGCAATTCCTATCTCTACAACAGCGTGGTATGGCTCACTTGCTCGATACGGCAAGGAAGGATCTTTCTGCTCTGAACACTATCGCGGAGGGGATGGCTCGTCTTGTAAGTACTTAGCAAAGCGTTCAACCGGTGAACGACTATTCCACGCATTTCGTTGAGTGGTTCGGATAATTGTGAAAAACTATAACGCCTGAGATACATGATACTGTGTATAAACCTAATAAAGTGTTTTTAACTTTCCTTTCATGTTTTTATAAATATAAAAAGTTTCTTAGTTGATTGTAATTATGGATTAAAGTCGAATATTTTTGTTCAAACAATTCATAAAAACTTATTGTACAACCATAATATTTACTCTGTTAAAAAGTATCTTGATAGTGATATACCGAATGTGTTTGAGAAATAATACTGTTCAAATATTATTGTATTCTCATAGGTGTTTTATATTGTAGCCGATATATTGCATTAATATAAAATAAACAACGAAAAAATTAAGAAACACTTTTTATTTAAAATTATCAACTCTTAGTGCTTAAATCTATGGGTAAGTCTTTTTGTCTGACTAGATCTTCAATTGGTTTGCATTCCAGTCGTTTGGCACATATTAAATTAAGGGGTACATCCTCGAAATTGTCGTATTTCCCAGGCTTTTTAAATGTTTTGTTAAATATATCCTGATCGTCTGGAAATGGTTTTTCATTTATCGTTGGTCTTAATATTGGGTGGTTTAGGCTACTTGTATGATTATTTCTGTAGCCATGATCGTAAATTTGGGAATATTCTAAGTAGGACATTTCTTGTGTCGGGACTCTGATAGGGAATACGTGTTCTATTGAGGGGACTATGTCAGGGTATACGTGTTCTAGTGAGGGAACTCTGGCAGGGTATACGTGATCTAGTGGTCTAACGTGTGGGGTGTGGTCTATTACGGGAATATAGCTCAAAGGAGCGCCCAAAGCTGATCCTGAGTAGGTTGGGACGGAATTAAAAGATAAGATGGGTGTTGGTTTAGCAGGAGGACTATACGATAAAGATTGTGGTGACGTGGATTGATGATACATCGTATTTTCTCGTAAAGGAGAAACACTGTCGGAGCTTTGGCGTTCATCGGACGATTCGCGTCTCGGATTATTACTTTCATTGGTAAAATGTTTGTAGGTTTTGACGTGTTTTCTTAGGCTGGACGGGTCTGTGTACCGCTTGCTGCAGCCAGGAATTTTACAGCAGTAGGGCTTATCAACTGTATGTGTACGAGTGTGTTTGAAGCGGTCACTTGAGTTTGAGTAGGCTTTGCCGCATCCCTGTTAAAAAATATTTTCCCATATACAAATGTGTTGATTTTTCAAAAGTAATTTTACACAAACAATTCGTAACATAGAAGCGGTTAATTAATGACTAAAACTATAACTGAAAACCCTGATAAATCTAATATATAAAATTCTCGTGTCATTGGTGTTAAACATTGAACTCCTCCGAAACGGCTCGACCGATTTTAATAAAATTTTGTGGGCATATCAGGTAGGTCTGAGAATCGGCCAACATCTATTTTTCATACCCCAAAGTTATAAGGGGGGGGGGGGGATTAAGCGGGTTAATAACATATATGGCAAAGAAACGTTTGCGGGGTCAGCTAGTAAAGTATATTTAATTATTTACCTCATAAGGACAGACGTATGGTTTCTCTCCCGAGTGTGATCGTAGATGTATCTTCAAGTTTTCTGCTCTAGAGAAACTTTTTTGACATTGATTGCACGTGTGTGGACGTTCATTGGTATGGGTCCTTACGTGCACGAGCATTTTGTACCTATTGAAGAAAAAATAAATTTTTAACAAATTTAAATAATAACAATAATAGACATTGACACTTTGATAAGTGTTTGTAAGATAATTTGAAACTTTGATATTAAATCTGATAGTCGAATTCCATTAGCATCCAAATAGACTTATGTCCAGGAAGGAAAACTCACCTTGCATTAAAGCCTCTTTGAGGTCTGAGGCAGTCTTTCCAAGAACAGTAAAAGAGTCCGTCTCTATGTGCGTGCGCGTGGACTCGGGCTATGTGCGCAGACAGGCGGGTAACATTTGGGAACCTCATGCCGCACCCTCTCCATCCACACATGCCCTCACTAATCTCTCCCCCAGAATTGCTCGTGTGCTCTGGGGAAGATCCTCTTAAAGAATCTTTATCTTCATCCTATAGACAAAAATAAAGAATAAATTACAATATAAAAATTATGTACACGCGTAAACGTTTACATTTTTGTATAAAAACGCACCTGTAGTGGAAGTTGCGGTAAAACATTTGTTCTTGCAAAATACGGGGCGAATCTTTCCGCTTGTATCCATTTTGTTACCCTACATCTTTCATCGCAAATCTGCGGTCTCATTTGAGGAAAAACTAGCATTGTTTGTTTATATTAGAAATAATAATTCAATAATTTAACAACCACTGGCTACCGCGGGGTCGGCCTGTGTAGTGATGGCTCGCGCTCGCTGTTCTTACTTATACAACGTCTCGCAACGACACCGAACTGATAAGCCGCTGAGTCCCCTGCGAATACGATGCTTGTACTACGAATATCTTCTTCTCTATCTTACCGTGAGGTCGATTTCGCTAATCTCATTTGCTAATAATGTGTATTAATGGAGAATTACAGCTAACGCCGAGGGTTTTTGTTATTTTATTTATACGACAATTGGATTTAGTTCTATATAGAAACGAGTTACGCCATCTACTAAGTAGTATAGTAACGTAGGAACGTTATCAGAAGCCGCCTGCCGCGGCTACAGTCCAGTTTTTGCCAGTCTGATGGGCCTCGGTTCAATAGGTGACTGATATGACCGTGTTTATTTGAGCCGACCTCTTATTCGTTTAGTTTGGTTTAATATAAATGTTAAATATATATTTGTGTATATCCAAAAATAACAAAGATATATCTCATTATAAGGTATCGTTTAATATAAATGTTAAATATATATTTGTGTATATTCCAAAATAACAAAGATATATCTCATTATAAGGTATCGTTTAATATAAATGTTAAATATATATTTGTGTATATTCCAAAATAACAAAGATATACATATCTCATTATAAGGTATCGTTTAATATAAATGTTAAATATATATTTGTGTATATTCCAAAATAACAAAGATATATCTCATTATAAGGTATCGATTTACTATTTAGATTTTGACATTAATTAAATTATATTTAAATGTAAATTGTGTGGTAATAAAAAATACTAATGATTGTTACAAATGTATTAAAACAATAACTTGATTTTAAATGAGTTCAAAGGTTGTAAAGACAATTTTACAAATTACAAAAATTATAAATTTAACGGCGTTGAGACAGCTATAATATAAATTATAGGAGGCAAATAAAGCTAGGTAGTTGATTCATATTCATAACTCAATATCAGGTCTCAAACCATTTTTATACGAAATGGCAAACAAATATTTTTTTATTATGAGTTATAATTAAAAAGTTACCGTTGTATATTTTTGTAAGGTGACATAAATTTTAATGATAAGATATATTTTATTTTACTTTACTGTTAATTACATATATAATCTGTAAAAAGATATCTTGTAGATATAAAATGTAATATTACAACTTAGTATTAAAAATGCGTTTTGAAATATGGTGTAATATTAACACGCGTGATCTAGACGATGCTTAGACCTATATCTTATCACATGAAATAAATTTTATTCGTGAGTTGCAGCGCGTGCTACTAGTATGGTCATTAAGTTTCAATGTGTGAGTTACACATTATATAATATATGTTTATAACAACAGATAATCGATTCGTTGTGGTAGGTTAGATAATTTAGCATATAAAAAGTCAAGTAATTACTTCACTTATTTTTCAGTTTCATATACTTAGGTACTCAAGTGTACTTAGTATATTTATCAAATTAATATACATGACAGCACAGAACGCTTTATCGTCATTCAACAATGCAAAATTTTTGCGTCATTATACGACACTCATTAAGTACATAATTATATTATTTGTTCAAGCGAGTAACATCATCGTCTGTTATCAGAAATTGAACTTGTGTGCGAGACTTGACGAATAGTAAATGTTTGTCTGTGTGTATGTGCGGCCCCCTGCGGCTGGCGCGGGCGCTGGTTTTATCTGGTTAGCTTATCAGCCGACGCTTGGTGTCACCGGTGCGACAGTGAAATAACATTATATACATAACTCAATAAGACGTAAACAAATTCTTGATATAATGAGCATTCATTATATTACAATATGATATGTACTTAAATATAATTTATTGTATACTTCAATATGAGTGTTACAAAATAAGTATTAACGTTGTTCATATACAGAGATATCATTGATAATAATAAAGCTTTTGGACTGACTTGTTTAAGTTTGTATAAATATGTGTTCTAAATATAGCTTCTACTTCAGGCGGACTTTGTATGTATCGTAGGTATCGAGTTGGTAACGTGTCAACACGTATTCACGCTATCGGAGTCCGTCGGGGGCACGAGTCAGTTACAAGGGTGAGATTGAACTGGTTTAATCTTTCAAGATATCGTTCTCCTGAGTAAATTCCACCTACTTTGTGTCATCATAACAACATTGAAGTGAATTAGTACGACTGGAATAGATAACTGAACGTTTTATTATATTTACTAAGATTTTTTTTAACGCGGGGAAAATCCTCATCGATATCCCATCGGCACGGTGGCTCCGGAGAGGTTATGTAGACTTTTACTGACTAATAAACCACTACGTGTCATCCGCTTGGGTGGGGCGAGATGGGGTCGCTCTAGCATTCGCCACCTTGCCCTGGCTGTATATCCGGACGACATCTCCGGGCCCCAGCACAAAGGTGTGGCTTCGCTCATAACAAGGCTACCCCTCAGACGAGTGGGGTCGTGTCGTCCGGTCGGCCGAAGTCCTCCGATTGTCGGCCAGAGACCGTCTCCTCTTAGCTCCAATACGTCTGCGCCTGAACGGGTCAGCAGAGGCGTCATTCTCCCTGGCCTGCTTCGCGGTCTCTTTCTGCGTCATTACCTCTTCGCAGAAGGAAACCACTGCCTGCCACGATCTCTCACTGTCAAGCATAGCCTTTACGGCATTCGGCAGCTAGAGATCCTGTCCGAGGATCGCTGAAAGCGCGCGTCGCTGCCTGTCCTAAGCGGCGCACACCTCCAGCGTGTGGAGCGCCGTATCCTCTGGCGCCCCACACTCGTGGCAGGCTGGAGTTGCCTCACGTCTCGCGATTTGGTGCAGGTAGTTACCGAAGCATCCGTGCCCGGAAAGTACCCGCACCCGACAGAAGGTCAGCGGTCCGAACTGCCGCCTCACACACTTTCGTAGGACCGGTCTGACCGCGTCTACTGTCTAAAGCCCGGGGCCCGGCGGGGCTAGGTCCTCCGTCCACTCCCGCAACAGGGTGTACTTTTTTATGTGGTGAAAATCCTCATGGATACCTTCCGGCGCGGGGGCACCGGACAGGTTATGTCAGACTCTTACTGACCAAAAAACCACCACGTGTGAACAGACCTCGGCCTGAGTGGGGCGAGAAAGAATCGTGTTAGCGTGCACCACCTCGCCCCGGCGCACAATGGGAAAATCGCGTATGTTTCGTCTCAAAACTCCGTATCTCAGTTGTTTCAAAACTAAATGAGCTGTAATTTTGCACCCATATACTTGTATGTACAAAGTTTAATGGAAATAATTTTGATTTTGAAAATTCTATTTATTAATTAATTTAAGAAATAAAACTTAAAAAAATACATGCATTCATATCATATTCATTCATTCATATTGAAAAATAAACAAAATTTGTCTTTTTTGTAATTTACATAAAATGGAATAATAGTACTAAACGAGAAAAAAATATGTAAAAAATTCAGGAAGCTCCTACAGATTTTCGTTGATAGCAAGAAGGGCCTTGGCTTCATCTAAAAGTTCTTTCGATTTTGTTTCTAAGGTGTTTCTCAAACTTGATAAGTATGGATCAGAAGTGTATAATAAGGTATGGAACACGTCTTCATTGGTAGCCACTCTTGTTCCAGTTTTTTTTGTAATCGATATTGACAACTGGAGTGAGAAATAAATAATAAATAAATAACTATCTACACAATACACACACGGTCGTCTGTTCCTAAATTAAGCAACTTAATGCTTGTGTTATAGGTAACAGCCGACTGGTATATAGCTACATATATAATAATATTAGCTGTGCCCGCGGCTTCGCCCGCGTTGAAATAAGTGTGACACAAAGTTTTCCCGGTAAACTTTCAGTGAAACTCTCATCATAATCGGCTTAGCCGTTCCGTAAGCCTTCCTCTTGAAGCCCTCTCTACATTGGTGAAACCGCATGAAAATTCGTTCCGTAGATTTTGAGGGAATCGATCACATACACTTTTGGGGACTTTGTTTTATAATACACTAACTGTTGCCCGCGACTACGTCCGCATGAAGCGCGCGTCGCATTTAACAAAATGGTTCGTTGAATTCGTCAGGATTGTGGTATGAAATAATGTGGTAATGATATAGTATTGTAGTGTAAATAAGTTTAAAATTACTGCATGCAATTTAGTTTTTAATATGGTTCAACGTAACTATATGCCACGGAATAGCGTAACGCACGCTCCTCCGTGACTCCGTGACGACAGGGGTAAATAAAAAGTATTCTAGTAACGTAAAGGTTAGATATTGTAAAAAATATTTTTTTTGTATTACTTGATCAACATAAATGTTTCTTGAACACTTAGGGTTGCAACACGGTTATTTTGCTTTAAAGCGACCCTGCGGTATATATTTCATACAAACTATCAACCCCAATTAAACTACCTTAGCGTTGGAATATCGCAAAATCCGTTCTTAGTGGACATCTACTAATTATAATCTACCTCCCTGCTAAATTTCATCTTTGTCCATCCTAGATGAATGGACCATCCAGCAGTTTTTGAGTTCTTCTGATGAGTGAGTCAGTGACCTTTCTCTTTTATATATATATATAGATTACGATGCATTATTTTGGATATCTCACCATTTATAGAGCATACATTTTAAATTTCAAGCCTCTTACTTCAAAAACATAGGACTTTCATACAAACTTTCAACCCCCGTCTTACCCCCTTTGGGATCGAATTTCGTAAAATCCTTTCTTAAGGGACGTCTACGCCCTATAAGGAACCTACTTGCCAAATTTCAAGTTTGTAGGTGTTAAAGTTTCGGAGATTTCGTGATGAGTGAGTCAACCTACCATCCCCCGATTCAACCCCAAAAGAGAGTTGATTTCTAAAGATATATTATTTGGACACCTTCTCATCATCTATAAGGCATACATTTTAAATTTCAAGTCTCTTACTTCAAAAACATGGGACTTTCACACAAATTTCCAACGCCCGTTTAATCCCCTTAGGGGTCGAATTTCGTAAAATCCGTTTTAACGGATGTCTACGCCCTATAAGGAACCTACTTGCCAAATTTCAAGTTTATAGCTGTTATATTTTCGGAGATTTCGTGATCAGTGAGTCAACCTACCATCCCCCCGTTTTAACTCCAAAAGGGAGTTGATTTCTAAAGATACATTATTTGGACACCTTCTCACCATCTATAGAGCATACATTTTAAATTTCAAGTCTCTTACTTCAAAAACATAGGACTTTCATATAAAATTCCAACCCCGTTTTATCCCCTTAGGGATCGAGTATCGTAAAATCCGTTTTTAGCGGATGTCTACACCCTATAAGGAACCTACCTGCTAAATTCCAAGTTTATAGCTGTTATAGTTTCGGGAGATTTTGTGATGAGTGAGTCAACCTACCATCCCCCCATTTTAACTCCAAAAGGGAGTTTATTTCTAAAGATACATTATTTGGACACCTTCTCATCATCTATAGAGCATACATTTTAAATTTCAAGCCTCTTCAAAAACATAGGACTTACATACAAACTTCCAACCCCCGTTTTACCCCCTTAGGGGTCGGATTTCGTAAAATCCTTTCTTAGCGGATGTTTACGCCCTATAAGGAACCTACTTTCTAAATTTCAAGTTTGTAACTGCTATAATTTCGGGGATTTCGTGATAAGTAAGTCAAACTACCATCCCCCGTTTTAACCCCAAAAAGAAATGGATTTCTTTAAACACATTATTTGGACACCTTCTCACCATCTATAAGGCATACATTTTAAATTTCAAGTCTCTTACTTCAAAAACATGGGACTTTCACACAAACTTCCAACCCCCGTTTTATCCCCTTAGGGTTCGAATTTCGTAAAATCCGTTCTTAGCGGATGTTTACACCCTATAAGGAGCTTTCCTGCCAAATTTCAAGTTTGTAGGTGTTATAGTTTCGGAGATTTCGTGGTTAGTGAGTCAACCTACGATTCCCCGTTTTAACCCCAAAAAGGAATTGATTTCTAAAGATACATTATTTGGACACCTTTTCACTATCTATAGAGCTTACGTTTTAAATTTCAAGTCTCTTACTTCAAAAACATAGGACTTTCATACAAACTTCCAACCCCCGTTTTACCCCCTTAGGGGTCGAGTTTCGTAAAATCCGTTCTTAGCGAATGCCTAAGTTTTATAAGGAGCCTACCTGCCAAATTTCAAGTTGGTAGGTGTTATAGTTTCGGAGATTTCGTGATGAGTGACCTTTCGCTTTTATATAATGTATAGATAGATAGATGTATAGATAGATAGATGTATAGATAGATAGATAGATATAATGCGGATGCGAAGAATTCTAATGGTGGAAAGCTATAAGTATAAAAATGTGACAACGCGTCTATTGCGTACGCATCGCGATATCTGTGCTTATCTTTATACTTTCAACATTTTCTTTTTATTTCACTGACAAATAAATCTATGTCAGAGTTCCCAAATCTTCTGACTAACATTTTTTAAAATGTTTCCACTCGATGTTTGGATAAATCCGACGCGATTCCGCGTATTCTACGGCGTTATGAGATAAACTTAAATAAGACGTGAATACTACTGTGTTGCATATTTCTCGCCATTTCCACAAAACTCGATTTATATTGGTAAAAAAAAAAATACAGTCGAATTGAGAACCTCCTCCTTTTTTGGAAGTCGGTTAAAAATATGGAAATTGGAAGAAAACGATGAAGAAGATGGTGACACTGATGTGTGTACTGTTCTACTTGTGGTCTAATATAGAAGTACAAAAAGCTTCTAATTATCTAAAGTTTTACCCGTGTTATGGAAGATGCCTTCACTTTTGAGCTCGAAAAAAATTTTGTTTAACCCTTTTACCGCCTGAGTCGGATTTTTCCGATAAAAAATTTCGGGCTTATTCCGCCTGAGTCGGATTTATCCTACACAAAACCCTGTGTGTTATATATTCAATTTCTAAACGTATTATGATGTTTTAGCCTAAAATACATTTTTTTTTCGAAAGTTTATATATTCAACCTTTTATTTAGTGTTACAATTCAGCTTTACTATATCAAGAAACAAAATAAAATACTATTTCAATTAAGGTAAATTTACTAATATTATCCCGAAGAAAGTGTATTGACTTCCAATGCCTATGTCGTATTTATCCGACAGTAGTGATGAGACATAATGTTTGTTAGCTATTATAAGATATGGAATATTCATAAACAAAAATATTATACTAAATACCAAGTTATTGAATAAAAAAAAGTACATTAAGTATGTATTTGTTATTTAATAACGTGTTGTTTTTGCTCTGTATAAATCTATATTTTGTAAGAAATTAGCAATTTAGTTATTTTTGTGCGGACAATTATAAATGCTAATTCCCATCCCTAGACTGAATCCTTGTCGCCCGTACACGACACGACCGTTCATGGCGTCACAACCGTATGGAATTTCCCATTAGTGTTGCGCGTGTTTTTGTGATATAGTAGTTAGTAAATTTTACGTTCGTGTTTTTAAAATTGAAATGTACCATGACGACTGCTGAATAATTAATGCGAATTCTAGAAGGTGATGACGATGACGAATTTGTGTCAGACGAAGAATTTGATATTGATGAAGAGGTATATATATATTTTATTAAATTGTTTTATTTAAATTTATTGTGCAGTGAGAAACGAACATCATTTTAATACGTAATGCTCGTGCAAAAGACTTAACACAAATTAACACAAAATCAAGAGACTTTCAGCCCGTGTCCATCTGCAGAGTATTAACTTTTTTATGAAGAAATAACAATCAAGACTGATTAAGTATGTTTAAATACTGATTAGCGTATCTTTGAAAATTAATTTATGTGCGGTACTATACTTAATAAAGAAATTAACCTTTGACTAAAATTTGGTAATTTTTATTTATTTCAGTACTTTGTTCATCGATAACTATACTTTACAACACTATGCAAAATTGTACCTAAAGGTTGCTGGGCGCTACAGGCACTTCACGCGAATTATGACATGGTGGTTAAAGGATTAAAAAATTTCACTTGAAAACTGAAGGTTGCTTAAATTGTTTACTAACATAACACAATTAAATTGATTTAATAATAATTTATTCTATTTTAATTCTAAAATTTTAACACATCTAATAAGATATTTTATAATTGTGTTTGCTCGCAAACGAAAAAAAAAACAAAAAATAGTCAAGTAAATACGCATTATCAAAGATTACTCCAAAAGTTGTAATCAGATCTCGATGAAATTTAAATGTGACCACATGATAAACATCGGCTTTCGATTAAATTAAAAATCATCAAAATCTGTACACCCAGTAAATGTTATGCGGATTTTCGAGAGTTTCCCTCGATTTATCTGGGATCCCATCATCAGATCCTGCTTTTATTATCATGGTACCAAACTAGGGATATCTCCTTTCCAACAAAAAAGAATTATCAAATCGGTTCATAAACGACGGAGTTATCCCCGAACATACATTAAAAATATATATTTATAAATGGTCGAATTGAGTAACCTCCTCCATTTTTTGAAGTCTGTTAACAAGAATCATCAAAATTATTTATAAAAATAAACTGCTACTCTAGTGGATAATACAGCTCACTACGTTACAGTAGATTTGGCCGTATAACATCATTTGTCCGAACCGAAGTAGTCTTATTGGGTACCGATAAGTGGTTTCATGACAACGATGCGTACGCACCATTCCATATAACGATAAATGCCCGTATAAATACGTGTTATTAAAGATTACTCAAAAAGTACTCATTATATCTTGGTCAAATTTGAATGACACAACAAGACAAGCACCAGCTTTCGATTAAAACAAGAGTCATCAAAATCGGTATATCCAGTGAAAAGTTATGCAGTATAATACAAAGTAGGTCGACGAAAAAATAGTCAAGCAAATACGCATTAATAGATATAATTCGAAAATAACTTGTTAGATCTCAATCGAATCTAAATGGGACTACATGACACGCACCACCTTTAGATTAAAAAAATAATCATCGAAATCGGTCCACTCAGTAAAAAGTTCTGAGGGAACATACATTAAAAAAAATACACTCAAATTGAGAAACTCCTCCTTTTTAACCGACTTCCAAAAAAGGAGGAGGTTCTCAATTCGACTGTTTTTTTTTTTTATGTATGTTACATCAGAACTTTTGACCAGGTAGACCGATTTCGATAAATTTTGTTTTAATCGAAAGGTGGTGTGTGCCGATTGGTCCCATTTAAATTTATTTGAGATCTAACAACTACTTTTCGAATTATATCTAATAATGCGTTTTTACTTGACGCTTTTTTCGTCGACCTACGTTGTATTATACCACATAACTTTCTACTGGGTGTACCGATTTTGATAATTCTTTTTTTGTTGGAAAGGGGATATCCCTAGTTTAGTACCATGATAAGGAAACCAGGATCTGATGATGGGATCCCAGAGAAATCGAGAGAAACTCTTGAAAATCCGCAATAACTTTTTACTGGGTGTATCGATTTTGATAATTTTTACTTTAATCGAAAGCTGATGTTTATCATGTGGTCACATATAAATTTTATCGAGATCTGATAACTACTTTTTGATTAATCTTTGATAACGCGTATTTACTTGACATTATTTTCGTCACCTTACGTTGTATTATACCTCATAACTTTTTACTAGGTGCACCGATTTTGACGTTTCTTATATAAATTAAAAGCTACTATTTGTCACGTGGTCCCATTCAAATTTAATTGAGATTTGATTCGTAATTTGTGAGTTATATCTAATATTGCGTATTTACTTGACGGTTTTTTCGTCACCCTACGTTGTATTATACGTTATATCTTTTTACTGGGTGCACTGATTTTGATCTTTTTTGTATAAATCAAAAGCTAATACTTGTCATGTCGTCCGTTTTAAATATGATTGAGATATAATGAGCAATTTTTGAGTAATCTTTGATGACACGTATTTACATGACGATGTTAAGACGACTGTGGTCATGTTCAATACTTTGCCACAACGCCATCTATCAAAATGTTATGAAATTACTTCGTTCACTATCGATCAAATTACAATATTCCACTAGAGTAGAGAGTAGCAGTTTATTCGTTATAAATATATTTGAGCTTTTAATTTTTGAGTTATTGCTAATACTGGGTATTTACTTGGCTATTTTACGTCGACCAACGTTATATTAACCTCATTACTATTTTACTGGGTGGATCGATATCGATGATTCTTTTTTTAATCGATAGGTGGTGCTTGTCATGTGGTCCCATTTAAATATAATTGAGATTTGACTCGAACTTTTTGAGCTATATCTGATATGGCGTATTTACTTGACTGTTTTTGGAGTTTTCTCCTTAAGAATCGATTTTCATTTAAGGCCCCGGAATGAAAAAATTGAACAGTAAAATCTACTGAACGAATGACCTTGTTAGAGATGGCGTTCAGACGTTTTCTAATAACGCAATTAGGTTCCGATAGATGGCGTTATTGCATTAATTTATTTACAATTTGATATAGTAATAATATATTTCTTAGACTAGTAAGCCTTTTTGTGCCTATTTAGACAGTTGATCTGAAGGGGTAAACTCCAGTCGTGCATCGGAGCTGTGTGAAAACATGAACATTACATATTTTTAATAAAAAAGACATAAACCGTAATTCAATATAAATCCGCTTCAACTAAAAAACCCGCCGTAATAAGCGATGTCAGCGCTTCGCGCGAATCGACGACGGGCCTTTTATGAAATTTCTGCCTACAATCGCTAACAAAATGTTAGAAATAACAGTAAATATTATATAATTCTACAATTTTATAATGTCGCGTTATATGGAATACGAACAAAGTATTACTATTTTTTCGTCGATCTACGTTGTATTACTCTTCGATGTAATTGAAGTCGGTTTTTTTTTCGTTTGCGAGCAAACACAATTATTTGGAAGTCCGTTAAGACGTTTTAGTTTTCTCTTTAACTCAACTTTTAACATAATATTTACGGAGTCTCATTATAATTTTTTTTAACAATTAAGCTGAGTTATTAAAATAAAAAAGGAGTAGTTATTTAATTAAATTCGAGAATTTATAAGATATTGTGAGAATTAGCGGACAATCTTAGAACAAAGATAACATAAAGGTGACTTTGTAAACTTTTACACAGACGTCAAATGAAAACTTCTCAACAATATTTTACTAATGAGAGCAGATAAGATTTTGAAAGTATGTAATTTAAATCTTGCATTGTACATCCTTGAATATGATCTCAATCATCAAATATCTGATATCTGACTCAAATTGCTAAATTATTCGTCTTCATTCAGTTTTTGCTTAGCTGCGATTTTTTTGGTCTCTGACTTTTATGTCTTGTTGGTAGTTGAAAAGATATATTTTTTCCTTAAAATTTTCATATTATAACTTCAGTTGTATTTTCACGTCAGCCTATTGCAGTCCACTGCTGGACATAGGCCTCCACAAGTTCGCACCAAAAATGGGTGAACTCACGTATGTTGCCCATAGTCATCACGCTGAGCAGGCGGGTTGGTGACCGCAGGGCTTTGTTTCACCGGAGACGCTGCTGCCCGTCTTCAGCCTGTGTATTTCAAAGCCAGCAGTTGGATGGTTATCTCGCCATCGGTCGGCTTTATAAGTTCCAAGGTGGTAGTGGAACTGTGTTAGTGTGTGTCAGTTGTATTTTAGTACAACTTATTAATTAAAGGACTAATAAATTGTAGGTTAGTATATACGTAAATCAAATTTGTTAATTAGACCAAAAAGAAAATAAGGTGATATGAAAATTCGTACTAAGAAGAAATTAACTTCTGCAATAGAAGTGTATATGTTATGTTATTATTATATAATCAAAATATGTTGAAATTTTGGTACGTACTAGGAAGACAAACTTATCATGTTGCGATTGTGATAGCTTTGATATAATTTATGATAAGGAGTTAAACCCCGTCTGAGCATGCGAGCTGCATGATAATGTTCACGCAGTAGTAACGTGAAATTTACTTGCGTGTGGGAATCTTTGCGTTAGGTATAAAGAAATGTTATAAATGATATATATTGATAAGTGAACATACTATTATTTTTCTTTATTTTTTAAGCGACTTCAAAAATGGAGGAGGTTACTCAATTCGACCGTATATATATATTTAATGCATGTTCGGGGATAACTTCGTCGTTTATGAACCGATTTTGATAATTCTTTTTTGTTGGAAAGGGGATATCCCTGGTATAGGGATACCAGGATCCCCTTGATAAGGAAACCACGATCTGATAATGGGATCCCAGAGAAATCGAGGGAAACTCTCGAAAATCCGCATAACTTTTTACTGGGTGTACCGATTTTGATGATTTTTAATTTAATCGAAAGCCGATGTTTATCATGTGGTCACATTTAAATTTCATCGAGATCTGATTACAACTTTTGGAGTAATCTTTAATAAAGACTACTTTTTACTTGACTATTTTTTCGTCTACCTACGTTGTATTACTTTTCAATTTTATTGAAGTCGGTTTTTCTTTCGTTTGCCAGCAAACACAATTATTTCTAATCAAGATATTTCTAGAACGAATTTTGGTTTTTCTAGATATGGATTAACTTGATACGACACAAATAATAGGTCAGGGAAAAACTCTTGGTATTTTTTAGTAAAAAGCTGCAATAAAATCTTTTAGGTTGTGTTGTTTGTAACTGGTTGGTTTTAATTCCATGAAAAGGTGACATTTTAAAAATGAAATTAAAAAGTACAAAAACCGGTTTCCCGCCTTTTTTCATTTGTTTTCTGTCGATAAAAATGTACGAAAAAGATCGTAGTCTAAGGTCGGTCAAGCTGCGAAGACTACCGCGATACCCGGGTTGACACGCAATAAGATGATGTTGAATGTATGGTGAGATTGGAAGGACATCATTCATTATGAGCTTTTACCACCGGGCAAAACCATCGGTTCGGATTTGTTATCTAAAAAGCTCATGTGCTTTAAGCGACCAGAATAGGTCAACAGAAAAGATGTGGTCTTACGTCTTTAGCCACTAACAAAAATTGAGAGTGTGACTGGGAAGTCTCTAAATTATTACAGCAACGGAATCCCACCTACCTACGAGATGGTGGCAAGTTATCGAATAAAATGGTACATACATATTATAATTAATGTAAATAAATTTTGTAAGATCTTACCTTGGATTTCCATATAAAATATTAAGAAACTTGTTGCCGACTGAATATTATAGCCAACATTTATGGTCAAATAGGTATTATTCACGCGTGTCACTTCTATGTTTATAATCTTATATATAAAATTCTCGTGTCACAATGTTAGTTGACTCCTCCGAAACGGTTGAAGCGATTTTTATGAAATTTTGTGTGCATTTTGGGTAGGTCTGAGAATCGGCCAACATCTATTTTTCATACCCCTAAGTTACAGGGGGAAGGATTAAGGGGGTTAATAATATAAAAAAGTCGTCTTTCTACTAACGATAAGTCATATTGGTATGTATTTGTAACATCTGCAAAATCTAGATTGAGAATGACTTTGTTAATAAAACAACAATGTACCTATGATGTTAAAACGAGAAAACATTGGCTTTTAATTTTTGACTGTTTCATTCACTAAAAACCAAACTATTGACATTAGTATCTACCGAACTTAACGTCAGATTACCACGCATTTTATTGATGCAGTAATTTTTTTTTTTTTGTATAAAATTACTAATTCCGTTTAGTTACAACTTCAATTTTGAATAATTGTTAATTAAACTCTTAACTTCTTCTTTAACAAATGTTACCAATTTTTTTCTTGCCATTGAGTTACTACGCCTACGGTATTTTTTATCATCACTAATCATCATCACTTCAGCCGTTCGCAGTCCACTTCTGGACATATGCGTCCACAAGTTTGCGCCAAAAATAGTGTGAACTGATGTGTGTTGCCCATAGTCACCACGCTGGGCACTCGGGTTGGTGACCGCAGGGCTGGCTTTGTTGCACCGAAGATGCTGCTGCCTGTCTTCGGCCTGTGTATTTCAAAGCCGTAAAAAAAAGCCGTAAAAGCAGTTGGATGGTGATCCCGCCATCGGTCGGCTTTATAAGTTCCAAGGTGGTATCGGAACTGTGTTATCCCTTAGTCGTCTCTTACGACACCCACGGCAAGAGAGAGGGTGGCTATATTCTTGACTGCCGTAGCCACACAGCATTTTGTAGCAAAATAATAAAGTAGTACTTATTTAAAAATAAAATTAATAATTTTTTGTTCTCGCTGAGAACAGCAAGACAGACAGCCTTATATCGGGTTATTCCACTTAAAGAGGAATCTTTAAAAAAGGACATTTTTTTTTTACTTAAAAAATATTAAAATGTATAGAAAAACCTTGACATGCACAACCGTATTATTTACGTTAAATTATTGCGAGAAAACTTACCATACTCAGAATATTGCCTGTTCCTTAATTGTTTGTTTTTCTTTCGTAACAGTAGTTACACTGATGGCAATCAGTCGGCCACTGATGACGTTTACTTTCCCGCCAAAAGATCATAGTGGGATCGACCACACGCGAACCACGCCAAAATAAAAACTCGAAAATAGTCACCGCGATTATGAGGCGGCTATATTAAAATAGTCATTCTGCGGCCTGACGATTGTAAATTAGCGTTCCCCCCAACAGAGTTTTCACGTAAAAAATAATTATTAAGTAAATTGTGATTATTTGGTTTTTGTTTATTTGTAGGTATATAAATATTAAATTATATAAATTTGATTAGTAGCATTACCTATAATGATTAACCAGTCCTCTTTGTTGATTATAATAAAATTTAAAACGGAATCAAAATAAGGGTAATAATAATAGGTAATAAAATAATAGGTAATAATAATTTATTTAAATAAACATTATCATAAAATAGGATAATTTGGGATACTGTCACCCCAATATCGTAGAATCTCAGAATCATTTGTTGTAATGAACTATAAGAAGTCAGCGAGATAGCTACTAAATAATAATAAGCCATGTATTTCGTAAACGAGATTTTCTCGAGAACGAGAGACGTCGAAACCTAAAAAAAAAAAAAAATCTGGTTATATCTGTTTAGACATTTCTTTTACATCCATATGAATATAAATAAATGTAAATAAATATTACAAATTTTAAGAGCTTGGTTCGTATCCTAGGATTAATCAAAACTTTTATGATTTTTTTTTATGACTTATATATATCTTCTTCTATATACATAAAATCGTTAGGGCATTGGGGCGCATAAAGGTGAAATTTAGCAGGGAGGTAGCTTATACTTAATTGAGGATTTTGTGACAGGACTAAATTAAGGACTCGAAATTTTTTTTATAAATGTTTTTCATTTTTGGTGCTATAAATACTTCAAATTTATTGTAATACTAGCTGTGCTCGCGACTTCGTCCGCGTGGGATAGTGGCTTTACATGTTCAACTTGATTCTTTAAATTGGCGAAACTTTTTTATTTTTGAACCGATTGACATGAAACAAACACTTAATGTGCCAAGCTTGTCAGAATATATTATTAAAAAGCACATCTAATACAGATAAGCCGTGTCTGAAATTAGCGTGCACAAACGCACTGACAAACAGACAAAAAATCTCACAATCATTGTTTTGGGTACTATTTATGTTGATAAAGGTCCCAATAATATTTTTTCACATATACCTTAAATGTACAGACAGCGACCCGTTACATTTTTATTATATGTATTGATATGTAATTTTTCTCTGATAGTGTACAATAAAGAGTATTTGTATTGTATTGTATTGTATGTCCAATAAGAACAGATTTTGAAAAATGTTCGAGCGTCAAATAAGGGTTAAAAGTTTGTATTTGTTATACGAACCGTACGTCCATCATTTTTTTTAAACAGAAGCATAAACTTAATTCTTGCACTATTGATTAAATATATACAACAATACAATATGCATTTCAGCATTAGTGGAAAATCTACACTCAAGGGATGAAATAGGGGCTGAAACTTAAAATGAAAAATTCGTCATTTTTGAATCTAAGAATTCTTTGAATCTGATCCTTCTTCTACATAGGAAAAGAGTCCTATACCCAGCAGTAGGATATTACAGGCTGAAGTGAGGTAACAAAGTTGCTTTTATTAGGAAAAGGCGGCCTTCTATTTATGTGTGTTATAGAAAACATATTTATATTTAAACAATAGAAACACGCAGCCAGCTCTTGGCGTTAATGGGATTTTTCTCACCATTGCAACTGTGCCAGAAAATTTATAAAATCTTTTATGTTGAAGCAGTTTAGTAAGGGACATCGAGCAGCGTTGAAACAATAGTATGTAACGTATTGTACACTAAACGAAACCTTGTTTAGTAAAGTAACAAATTATTACGACAAATACTGCCACTATTTCCACTACCTATATAGCCAAAAACTCATCTTGTAAACAACTGGTGGCTTTGTTTCGACTCTCCTCTTAGCGCGCTATGTTTAACTTGAAACAGTGATATATGTTATAAATATTATTATATTATATTTATTTACATCGCCGCTCACTCGCGTCATAGGCCTTCTACCATGGCTGTGACCGTTGCGCCAACGCGGCGTCGCGAAGAATTGTTTGCTAACAGTATATGAAAAATCCGAAGTAAAAAAAATTTCAAAAACTCATCAGCGGACTACACCTTGGGGACCAGAAACCCTTACAGCTGCTAAAGAAAATGAGAGAACTTAGCTCCGGAATGATCACAAATGAAGGCCTCCGTATCGAGTGGCTCAATCAGTTACCCACTCAAGTACGCGTCGTTCTATCAGTGAACACAGAATCATCATTGAAGACACTCGCGGCAATGGCTGACAAGATGGTCGAATACTCCGAGCCCGCGACGGTAGCTGCCATTTCAACTGCAGCACCGATGAACGACGCCGTGTCTATCCAGCTTAATATTTTATCAAAACAGTTTAGTGGTATGTTTTGGTTACAATATTTTAGTATGTACTATCGCATTAGGTAATAAACCTGTAATGGTAGTATATTTATAGCAATAAATAAATAAATAAGTGTTGAAACGTATGGAGTTTTGTGACAAAAACACACATTTGAAAGTAAATGTTATATTAAAAACATAATAAACCTTAACGTAACCTTGTTTTTGTTTCATTTGACGCTTATTTATCTTTTACTGACATATCAGTTATTATAACCGACTTAACCTTTCTTCCATTTTATGTTCTTTTTTTAGTTTCCGATGGTTTCCGTTTTCGTTAGATGTCAAATTATTTCTAACGAAAATTTATCTGATGTGGTACAAGCTACAAAAGAACGGTTGAAAACTGAAGAACCAAAGTTTTCATAGACCAACTACACATCAGCCAGTGCATTACAATCGAAGTCACACGTACATTGGCGTCAAAGTTGTAACACCAACCTGGCAACCTTTTTTTTGCATCGGGGTTTAAAAATCGGTTCTATTCATTGAAATTACAAAATAACGTCTCGCTGCTCGCTAAGCGTTAAGAAGAGATACAAAAAAAAAAACATTTGTCTGTAATCAGGTATTTTATTTCAATGACATAATAAAATTTAAACAAGACCAGACAAAAGCATGAGATTATAACAAAGCAAAGAATATACATATATTTGTTTTTAATAAATCGGTTCCAAATCTGAAGCAACTGAGATAGAAAAATAAGTTTACTATTACAATTTTTTAAATTAACATGGTTATTTTGATTATTAAAATTATTTAAAACGGGATATTTATAATTTTTTTTTTAATTTTTATTTTGCGAAGCTCGGTATTCCGACATTGTCTACGAATGTCTTGTTCATCAGAATCTCGTGTAAATCCCGTTTTAAATTTTTTTTAATAATTTAAAATTTACCTAGAAACAAAAAGCTACAACCACATAGATGGCAACCCCGATCTTGTTTTCAAAGAATGTACGGCCACAAGCATTTCAAACTAAATTCACAATAGTTTTAAGTTATATTTTGCTACTTAAAAATTTACTAAGTTCAACTGGTTGTATTTTGTCATAATCATTGATCCTATTAACACTTTTTACTAAATTATTCTATGAATACTTAGTAGAGAAAAAAAATAGTTTAGTGTATATTTTAGAAGCTGGCAACCACCAACATTTTCAAGATTCAATCTGTAACATCCCACGTTTGGGCAGAGACCTCTTTCGACATGTAGGAGAAGCCAACATTTTACTGATCAAAATAAATTACTATACTTTTAAGTACAATAATAATTCGCCATATTGCTAAGTAAGTTGAAGGCGATAATTAAGTACAGTTTAATTTAATACTTTGTATTTTTTTTAATTTCGATGATCAATGCTTTACAATGTTAGCTTTTAATTTAATTATTAAGCTTGAACGGAAATTGAATATTTACTAATACTCCTGTTTAAGTACAGGTAGCAAATTGAGTTATCAAAACTACCACACGATTTACTTAATAAAATAATAAGTAGTCGTGAAGAATGAACACGATAATAAATAAAAAATACTTTTAAATAAGACTTAATATAACAAAATGCAGAAGCAAGAACACAAGATCTAATACATAATTATGTATATTTAACTACACAAGTAGCAGGAAATGCGATCACACATCGCTATTTGCTCGGTACTTAAAATTAGGAAAAGACTAAAGATAAAATAATACCATTCAAAATAAGCTCAATAGACGAAGTCGTTCACAAATTGATCATCACATATAAAGTAAATAATATCAAATCTGGAATGATAATAGATATTACAAATCTTTAAATTACTTATTTGAGCATTAGCGAATTTAATATTTTTAATTATATTGCATATTTTAATATCGTTTATTTAGAGGTTATAAGGACACTTTTAAAATGTAAGTACTTAGGAATTGTATTTTAATTTAGGTCTTCTTACATATATTCGTTTTACGTACGTGTTTGTTTTGACAGCGCAGGAAAAGAAAACTCAAAATTGGTCGTTTGCCTAATGATTAACTTCGTTACGTACTCGCTATAAAAGTATTGGTGCCATTTTAAGGAGCGGCAGCGGCATGGTGGCGAGCGACGGTTTTGTAAGTATCCTTCCCATCGTCGCGTACTAGTCAAGCGTACGTTTCCTTAAAGCGCTTTTGGATGTGATGCGCGGCGTTGAGAAGGCGGTGGTGGAGCGTGAGGTGCGCGTGGGGGGTGAAGGCGGGCGGCGCGGGCGCGGGCGCCGCGCGCGACATCACCGGCACGGCGGCGTCCTTGTCGGGGTGGCAGAAGAAGGCGACGCAGTGGCGGCCGCGGGCGCGGGCGTACGTGCCCGACGGGACTACGACGCGGTGCATCTGTGAAAACATATCATTCTTTATGACTACTAGAAAATTATAATTGGAAAAAAACTATGTCGCATATAGTTTTTTGTACAACTATGCAGCTGATGGTAGGCGATTAGTGACCTTAGTCTATAGACGCCAGCAACAACAGCTTTGGAAACGCATAATCGACCCAATTGGAAACTGGAAATTGGAAACGCATAATAAACCCAACCCTTCCCAGGATCTCTGGCTAGCGTTTTCACCACAGGAACACAACATTGCTTGAAAACAGTATTATTTAGCTGTGATCTTCTGTAAGGTTGAGGTACTTCCCCGAACGGACTTTTCCAGATTTAGACCTGTTCTGACCTACCTCAATGAAATATATATCCCATTGAGAAATTTCATTTCAGTTTCAAAAAGAAAAAATATTTAGCAATGTAGGAGAAGGAGAAAACTTACTAAAATAAAATTTTATCATAGAACTTATGGAATCTATCTCGAAATTTACAGAAAATCGGTCCAATGCGAGTGGGGCTCCTAAATGAAGATTTCCTAAGAAAAAATGGACATAATTATGTAAATATGTAATTATTTTATATTTTTTGTTTTATTGGTTATTACTGGATAGCATTGTCATAAACCTGCTTAGTTTTTTTAATGCTATTTATTGCATAAATAATTAAAAACTCTATATTATCTTGACGTTATTATGTTACAAACATTTTTTACTACTTCGAAATTAGAACACGGAACAGAATTTTTGTATTTGACCTTGTTGCAATATAATATACATACCTACTTTACAATAGCGTTGACATATCTTATCACATTTATTTAAATAAATTTTTCGACCGACAAGTATCAAGGTGGATCTAAACATTTATAAATACAATAAGGTGGTGGTGAAAAAACCACAATTTCAATATTTTTGTGATAATAAAATAACATCGTGTGCGAAAATGCTAAGTTATGTACCTATGTATCTCCTTGACACAAAAAGAAAAGAAGAATTAACAATACTGACTCAATAATTATGATATTTCTTTAGTAAACTACCTTGAGTAGCATTTTTTACGAATTCTCAACGTCAACATATTTGTCATAGTTTTGAGTTAATAACTTTTACGAGGTTAAGAATTGGAATGTTTAAGGAATTTTAATTTATACATCCTACACTTTGATTTCAACAAAATAATTTCAATATAAATTATAAACGTCTCGTGGTCCTCGTATACCCTTATATGAGTGTTGTTTTTAAATTCCTTTTTTATATTTCAGTTTATCTGAACGTAAGGCGCATGTGTATACGATTTTTTTATACAACTAAGTCGGCAAACAAGCGTACGGCTCACCTGATGGTAAGCGATTACCGTATTTATAGACGCCTGCAACACCAGACGCATCGCAAGCGTGTTGCCGCCCTATCCCCAACCCCCCAGCTGCTCTGGTCACCTTACTCACCAACAGAAACACAACACTGCTTGAAAACAGTATTATTGTGATCTTTTGTGTGGTCGAGTTACTACCCCAGTCAGGCTGCTCCATATTTTGAGCAGGAAATATCCTGCTGTGCCCTACCTCAGTTTTATATTTTTGTAACTTGTTTATTCGTATTACATTATGTGATTCACTATTTTGCCATTGGTCATATTTCTAAAATTGTGATGGTGGTAGCGCTGATTGTTTTGTTTTTGTTACGATTATTTTTCAAACTAAGTTATTCTGTTGATAAAAAAAATATTTAATGACAAAACGACAAAAGGTTGTTGTTTTGAATGATACTTACAAGAGCAGGTAGTAAATTAGTGGTCATCGAAGCTAAGAGTTCTCCAGTCTGAACGAGAATTGCACCAGGCAGATGTCCCACAGCCTGCCATTTTTCGCTTCCATTCAGTTTGACCTGAAAGTTTAATTAATTCGAATAAATCTCAGTTGCTACCATTTACACATTTAAAGGTAGATAGTCATATTAAGTCCCGATCTAATGAATTCATTTAAATTTTTCTAGACATTAATATATTTATTTAGATGTTTATGTAACTTACATATGTCATATAACTTAATATACTTTTATCGTATACGAATACTTTAATTTAATTTTCAGAGTATTAAGTTCCGTAAAAAATATTTGAAAGCTGTTGCTTAATAGAAAAGACCGGAAATTATCTTTTTTACAGTCTTGCATTTCAGGGTTTATTTAACAAAGAAATATATAAATCTATATCTAAGCACTATAAATTCAATCATACTTTCAAATATCGTTATTTATCAGATAAAAGTGGGTCGTATATTGTATTATTGTGTTTGCTCGCAAACGAAAAAAAAAACAAGATTAATATTTATCAAAGATTACTCAAAAAGTAGTTATCAGATCTCGATAAAATTTATATGTGACCACATGATAAACATCAGCTCCCGATTAAATTAAAAATTATCAAAATCGGTACAACTAGTAAAAAGTTATTGCGGATTTTCGAGAGTTTCCCTCGATTTCTCTGAGATCCCATCATCAGATCCTGGTTTCCTTATCATGGTACCAAACTAGGGATATCCCCTTTCCACCAAAAAAAGATTATTAAAATCGGTACATCCAGTAGAAAGTTATGCGGTATAATACAACGTAGGTCGACGAAAAAAGCATCAAGTAAAAACGCATTATTAGATATAGCTCGAAAAGTAGTTGTTAGATCTCAAATAAATTTAAATGGGACCAATTGGCACACACCACCTTTCGATTAAAAGAAAATTTGTCGAAATCGCTCCGCCGAGTCAAAAGTTCTGATGTAACATACATAAAAAAAAAAAAATACAGTCGAATTGAGAACCTCCTCCTTTTTTGGAAGTCGGTTAAAAAATAACAACAGTCTTTCTCACGATTTATTGCATTTAAATAGTCTATCATATAGTACCATAGGTCTATTTACATAGTCGTACACCTCTAGAGTTTTAAGCCACTTAGAAAATAATATATTTAAACACAATCAAATATGCCTACCTCGAGTCCTCCCTCCGAGTCCTGCGCGACCAGGGTGAAGGTGCAGCTGTCGGAGTGTGCCCCGCAGCGCGTGTAGGCGATGCCGTCACCATGGCAACAGGGCCTCTCGTCTTCGGGAGGCACGGGAGGGTAGTACAACAAACGCATCGCAGAGGGATTACAACCATCGCTCTTCAGCATTCCCGAGTGACATGCTAGCAGTGCTGATGGTGGAAGACCTGAAAAATTATGTTGATTATTTGAGTACCTTTAGTTTTTAATTTTTATTAGTTTAACGGTTTTTGTACCAATTTTTAATTACAATAATTTAATACTTTTATTAAACAATGAAAGTTGTTTTCATTTAAATATTACTTAATTATATTTAAATAGATTAAGAGTAAGTAAAATGAGTTACTATACATAATAATTGAATACGTTTATTATAGATAGTCTTGTCCTAAATATTGTTACACAGAAAAAAACATTTTTCTATTGCACGTAACATTTATTACTATTACAATGTGTTAGTTTAATACATCAATACAAAACCATTAAAAATATATAAAGCTTATTCGAAGTGGTCTCCATTGGCTACCATGCAGTCTTTTAAATGTTGAGGCCAGTTATCAATAGAAGCACGCACTCTTTCCATGGGAAAATTCTTCACTGCCAATCGTATAGATTGTTTTAGGGACTTAAAATTATCATAGCATTTGATTAAATCATAATCCAGCAGATTAAGATCAGGCAAGATGACGGCCAGTCTTCGGCTCTGACGAAGTGGTGAAAATGGAGTGGCATTTTAATATCACAAAATATTTTACAATGTATTGGCGCGAAAACGAGAAAACACAATGAACAATCATATAAAAATGACAGATTCCAAATTCAAATGTAATATTTTGTTTAGTTTTAATTGTAACAGTATTTATGGCCAGACTATGTATGTGTATTTAGGAAATTACAATTAGGTAGATCAATAAAATGAAGTATAATAGAACCACAAATACATGACACAAATGTACAATAATTACCGAAAGCATAAGCCAATGCCTGTAGAAGTACGCGAGAGAGATTGGTAAGGTCTTGCGCTAGTGGTATGGTGTGCTTTAGGAATTCCGGAACTTCCTCTTGGGCTGGCATCGCCGCTGCTGACAGGGTCGTGATGTTAAACGAATGACGCAGCTCCTGAGAATATGAGAATGGTTGAGAATTGGCAAGTAAGTAATTAAATTATAAATATAGTTTAATCAGAGTACATTGAAATGAGAAATATATGAGGTATTTTTGGTAATATTATCTATTAAATATGAGTTTAATATGAATTACAAAATACAATTTCTCAAAGTTGCTAACAAGATTGAGTACATTTTAGATTAATTAATAAGTCCAGACCAACTATCATATAAAGCATTGGTTATATCTAAATACAACTTCATTTAATGCTATCTTATATTTTAACGTAGAAGGATTAGAGCTTAATCCACCTCGCTGCTCCAACGCGGGTTGGCGGATATATTTCTTACTATGGTAACGATCGCTATCAAGTGTACATGATAACAACCGGGACCAACGGCTTAACGTGCTCTCTGAGGCACGGTTGGGAGACCCTTAAGGACTGCACAAATACCCAGATCACGGCAAACACCTGGCCACACATATGGCCAATACAAATGTTTGTCATGTGCGGGGTTCGAACCTGCAACCGCCAGCGCAACAGGTACAATTCATGGCTGTATCGCCGAACTTAGTGACGTTGTATTTCATGCAAGATATTGGTTACTAATATTGTACTAAACACACAGTTTATATGTTATTTTCAAAAGAGTAACTGCGGAATTTTATTTTATTTGATTGCTGATTCTTTTCTGCAGAATCTACATTCCGAATCGGTGGTATCTATACTTTTATAAAAATAATAATCAATTTAAATTTTTAATGTGATTCGAAATGACGAATCGAAAGTGCTCTTGGGGCCTATTTGAATAAAGTTGTTTTTGGTTTTGATTTTATGCATAACGCCTTTATTTGCTGTTTTTAGTCGGTCACTATTTTATAAAACATTTTTAAATACAAAAAAAAAAAACTTATTTTTGTCTTTACCAAAGTAATTGTTTTCATTATGTTTTGTTGTTAAATAATAGTTTGTTATATAATACAATGCATAATGAACTTTATGACAATTGTTTAACTAACAAACTATCATACAAATCCTCGTTGCGGGAACTTCCGACGGCACAAGAGATTTCTTCCTCGTTTCCTGGTATTGGGCTCGTAAACACTTTGTATGTAACGTAACTCATTTATTCTATACACAATTTTGGTATTTCTGTTATTTCACAATGAACAATAGGTACTAATAATAAAAAATTGGTTCATTAAATAAATAAATAAATAAATATCTATACAATACACACACGGTCGTCTGTTCCTAAAGTAAGCAACTAAATGCTTGTGTTATAGGTAACAGCCGACTGGTATATAGCTACATATATATTTTTTTTTCGATAAACATACTTATAAATAATACATATATAAATATATAAATAAATATTTATATTACACCCAGACTCGGGGTGGGAATCGAACCCACAACCCTCGGAGCAGAAAGCAGGGTCACTACAAACTGCGCCAACGGGCTAGTCATAGGCATTCACCATTGAATATTAATTATTACCTTTTTAGTGCTATCGAATTGTTCCATTCCCGGTTTTATGTAGCCGTGATTGCTGGCCGGATTGCAAAGGTATTGCGCTTGACATCCCTCAGGTAGAGCGCAAAAGTTGTCTAAATCCGCGTAAACTGCTTTCAGCTGAGCAAATAAAAAAGTAGTTGTAAACATTGAATAATTTATTTCAACACATTTGCGAGTATCTACGATTTCAAATAATTAGTCCAGAATAAATATTAAGTTATTCAGAAAAAAATATGTAAATCCATAACAGTCACGCATAAACATTTTCTAGAGATATTCATAAGAATCTGATTAGAGGTCATCTTTTATTGTGATGTAATTTTATTGTAATGTAAAACATTTAATAATTATTACCTTCTCTTCGGTGATGCCATGATTAACGAGCATAGCGAGACCCTTGTTACTCAATGCTGCAAACAACTGTTGGCCAATACGCCTCACCACAGATTTCATAGGACAAACATCTGTACCTAAAACAAAAAATTTAATTGTAAGCGAACGAAATTATAATTTCATCATTTTCTTACGATATTCTGACTTTATCGTTCTGATAATACAATTACCTTTCATATCAAGAAGAGTAATTAATGGGAATTTAAACGCAATTACATACGTGTAAGATAAACTGATATTACATCACTCTATTCGTGTATAGTTTAAGTATTATAAATTCAATATTAAATAGAATTTCAATTCATTGAATTTTAAATAGAAGAAATGAGCTCAAAAATAATAAATAAATATTTTTTCACACACATTCATGCATATAATATTACCTATATTATGATATTCGTTATATGATAACCTGTGCGTAGACTTCAAAAATACACATAGGTATTTACAGACCACCGAAATACACACGTATGGCTTATATATATGTTTGTCTGGGCGGAAATCGAACTAGCGAACATTACCGCAACAGTCTCATTGCATGCAGTAGGTACGTCGATACTACGTCAATTCTATTTTTCAACCATGAATCGTATGGGTAATCGTATGGGTATGGGTAAATGCTCGTTATATAAATAAACATTGCGTCGAAAATGACTGCGCTCGTAAATATCATAAAAGTTAAAAAGATTTCGTGCGTATTTATTTAATCGTTAAACTTATATCTTCTTTTCATGTCTTCACAATCGCCTTCACATTGTTCTTATACTTACAACATATTGACGTGGTGTAAATATAGAATGGATCTACTCGATGCTAATGACTATAAGGGTCATAAGACAACTTTAGTAACGTTACTACGCTTCGAAGCGACTATATAACTATAATACTATGTATACAACTAGCTTTTGGCTTGCAGCTGCGCTCGGGTTTATCTGTTCTATTTGTCTCACTTAAATATAGCCTATGCCAATCAGTGACAACGTACCATTATTCTAGGAAAAAAAATCGTTCCTGTTGTTTTTGTGCTTATCCATTACAGAGTATAGAGATTTACATTTTAATACTCAATCATTTTATGTGTATTTTTAATTGACTAAACCTTTTATTACAACCACACACAATATTTTGTTTACGCATAATAGTTTCAACCTAAGATTTTATTTATCTGTATGTTAAGCATCCTTGAATTTATAAGAGTTGTTTTAGTAAATTTTCGTTTCCTAATAACGAACAGAACTACAGATAAATGATACTGTATCTAAAATAATCACATGCTGATAGAACCAAGAATAGTTTTTACATTACCTACTTATTCATATTTCTTTACTCACAATACATATATTTTCATCGTTATCTTACATCATGATTCATGATTTTTATGTTAATGTTATGCGGGAAGCACCAACTCTTATTCGATTCGATTCGATATATATTATTAATTATAATTTATTAAAACTAGGTTTTAGGAGGTCATGCTAAAAAGCTATTAGTGTGGATTAGAACCTTTAAACAAATATAACGTACCTACTTTCTCTTAAGTAAATTGGGAATGAAAACGTGTTATATAGAATAACGGTTTTCTGCGTAGGTAAATAGGGTCATTGCGCCTGTTCGCGTCCACTTAGTGCAGTTGGCAAGTTTGAAGAAGAAAATAAAAATGTCCCCGCACTAATTTCTATGAAAAATTTATTTACTGTGTTCATTATATAGTCTATTTAAAGATTAATTTTCAGTTTTGTTCGAAACATCTTGTTATTATTTTATTTAAATACAAACGTCAGAATTAGGCGATTTACCCAATTTGCGTCCATAAAATCCAATTTGCGTCCACCAGCTTAGAAAAGGAATAAAGAAGTGATATTTTTATGACAATGTAAAGAAAGATTGGATTTTAATAATTTATTTATTGAAGAATTATAACTATAATTCTTATTTAAAAATCAACATATTAACATTAATAAATCACTATAAAGAAAATAATACACCTATTTATTCTTCTAAACATTGATAGAACTTAAAATTAAAAAACAAATTAGGTACCTATGTAGTCAGTAAATAGTAATTCCACTTTTAAAATTCAACAATTATCTGTTCTGTGAATTTCAAAGGAATGTAAGCAAGCTAAAGATCAGCCTGCAATTACAATCACAGCAGCCTTTCGCAGTCGACTACTGGACACAGGCCTCGACAAGTTCACTCCTGTGTTTTGCCCATAGTCACCACGCTGGGCAGACGGGTTGGTGACCGCAGGCCTGGCATTGTCGTACCGAAGACGCTGCTGCCCGTCTTCGTCCTGTGTATTTCAAAGCCAGCAGTTGGATGGATATCCCGCCATCGGTCGGCTTTTTAAGTTCCGAGGTAGTAGAGGAACTTAGTCGCCTCTTACGACACCCACGGGAAGAGAGGGGGTGTTTATATTCTTTGATGCCGTAAGCACACAGCACCACAAAGATCAGCCTTGATTAATAATAATTATGGAAACAAAATACCGAGGTGCACACATATCTCCATTCGCATTAAATATTAATAATATCGCTGTTTTCTTCTTCGTTACTTGGTTTTATTTGATACTAGCTGTGCTCGCGACTTCATTCGCGTGGAATCATAATTATAATTATAATAAAAAAATATTGTTCTGTTCGTAGAATTACAAAATAAATAAATTTCTAAAATAAAAGTAGCCTAATTTACTCCTTATTTCATTAGCTATCTAGATGGTAACGTCAAAATCAGTCCAGTTGTTTCAGTGATTAGCCGGAGCAAACAGACAGACAGACAGACAAAAATTCTAAAAAATGTTTTTATTTATGTATTTATTTTATTTTCTTACATCTAATATTACAGGCATTACCAAATTCATTAGACATAGTAAAGGAGACAAAAAGCGAAAGGAAAAAAAATGTTAAACTATAATTAAAAAAGAATTGGCTGACTTGAACATAATATTAAAAACAAAACAATAATAAATATAAAAATATTAAATTCATTTCTCATAACATATTATATACAAAGTAACTTTTGCGAATTCACTCCACGATTATTGACAACAACGCGGAATAATTTTAAAATATAAGTTGCCAGAGCCAGCTCTCTCCTAGTCTCCAACTTGTTGTATCCAACCATGCCCAATACAAACAATGTTGGATACATCAAGGGATACAAGGGATACAAGGGATACACGCCATAAAGCCTATGGTAAAGAAACCTGGTGAATTTATTTTGAACACGTTCCAGTATGAGACTGTATTTGACTTCATGTGGAGACCATACTACCGCATTACACTCAAGCTGACTTCTTATTAGGGCATCATACAGTAAAGAGATTGCTTATTTTGGTATATGTACCGTGTATAAATCAATATACATTTAGTAAAAAGGTGTTACTTTAATATTACAAACAGACACTCCAATTTTATTTATTTGTGTAGATAAGTTTTGTACCCTCTTGGTCTGCACCCACTTATTTTGTCCAATATCGGAATAGCATATTTTTTGCATAGGTGCTTGTCTTACCGATTTCTTCTCTTGGATGTCATGCAAATCTTCCCTTAAATCTTCCTCTGTGTATATTCTTTTTTCCTTCTTCTTTCTTATCTGCAAAGAACTCATCTTAAACAGAAAATAATTGTGTTTGCTCGCAAACGAAAAAAAAACCGACTTCAATTACATCGAAGAGTAATACAACGTAGATCGACGAAAAAATAGTAATACTTTATTCGTATTCCATATAACGCGACATTATAAAATTGTAGAATTATATAATGTTCTACTGTTATTTCTAACATTTTGTTAGCGATTGTAGGCAGAAATTTCATAAAAGGCCCGTCGTCGATTCGCGCGAAGCGCTGACATCGCTTATTACGGCGGGTTTTTTAGTTGAAGCGGATTTATATTGAATTACGGTTTATGTCTTTTTTATTAAAAATATGTAATGTTCATGTTTTCACACAGCTCCGATGCACGACTGGAGTTTACCCCTTCAGATCAACTGTCTAAATAGGCACAAAAAGGCTTACTAGTCTAAGAAATATATTATTACTATATCAAATTGTAAATAAATGAATTCAATAACGCCATCTATCGGAACCTATTGCGTTATTAGAAAACGTCTGAACGCCATCTATAACAAGGTCATTCGTTCAGTAGATTTTACTGTTCAATTTTTTCATTCCGGGGCCTTAAATGAAAATCGATTCTTAAGGAGAAAACTCCAAAAACTGTCAAGTAAATACACCATATCAGATATAGCTCAAAAAGTTCGAGTCAAATCTCAATTATATTTAAATGGGACCACATGACAAGCACCACCTATCGATTAAACAAAGAATCATCGATATCGGTCCACCCAGTAAAATAGTAATGAGGTTAATATAACGTTGGTCGACGTAAAATAGCCAAGTAAATACCCAGTATTAGCGATAACTCAAAAATTAAAAGCTCAAATATATTTATAACGAATAAACCGCTACTCTCTACTCTAGTGGAATATTGTAATTTGATCGATAGTGAACGAAGTAATTTCATTAAATTTTGATAGATGGCGTTGTGGCAAAGTATTGAACATGACCACAGTCGTCTTAACATCGTCATGTAAATACGTGTCATCAAAGATTACTCAAAAATTGCTCATTATATCTCAATCATATTTAAAACGGACGACATGATAAGTATTAGCTTTTGATTTATACAAAAAAGATCAAAATCAGTGCACCCAGTAAAAAGATATAACGTATAATACAACGTAGGGTGACGAAAAAACCGTCAAGTAAATACGCAATATTAGATATAACTCACAAATTACTAATCAAATCTCAATTAAATTTGAATGGGACCACGTGACGAATAGTAGCTTTTAATTTATATAAGAAACGTCAAAATCGGTGCACCCAGTAAAAAGTTATGAGGTATAATACAACGTAAGGTGACGAAAAAAATGTCAAGTAAATACGCGTTATCAAAGATTAATAAAAAAGTAGTTATCAGATCTCGATAAAATTTATATGTGACCACATGATAAACATCAGCTTTCGATTAAAGTAAAAATTATCAAAATCGATACACCCAGTAAAAAGTTATTGCGGATTTTCAAGAGTTTTCCTCGATTTCTCTGGGATCCCATCATCAGATCCTGGTTTCCTTATCATGGTACCAAACTAGGGATATCCCCTTTCCAACAAAAAAAAGAATTATCAAAATCGGTACACCCAGTAGAAAGTTATGTGGTATAATACAACGCAGGTCGACGAAAAAAGCGTCAAGTAAAAACGCATTATTAGATATAATTCGAAAAGTAGTTATTAGATCTCAAATAAATTTAAATGGGACCAATCGGCACACACCACCTTTCGATTAAAACAAAATTTGTCGAAATCGGTCTACCTGGTCAAAAGTTCTGATGTAACATACATAAAAAAAAAAAAAAAAAAAAAAAAATACAGTCGAATTGAGAACCTCCTCCTTTTTTGGAAGTCGGTTAAAAATAAGAAAGAAATTACTTATTTCATTCAAAGTAGAATAGGTATTAAACTTGTAGTTATTAGTTTTATGTATTAAACTTATAGAACTAATTTAAGAAATGGACGCGATTTAGTTTTATTATTAATCCCTTTAGGTATAGTTTGCGTCCATTGCGGACGCAAAGTGGAAGTTTTATAAATTCGGTGTAGCAGTTCGTGTCCACCTTATTTTAACTATTAACTATAAAAAAAATAAGCAAATTCGTAATTATTATAATTCCTTTTATCATAACCAACGCCTAGAAACAGCTATGTATCCAAAATAGACATAAAACAATAAAAGACTCACCTTCAAACGAACCGCTGCCCACTATTTTCTTCTCATTATTCCGTGCCTTCGCGCTCTCTTGTTGAACAGCCCTTACTAACTATTTTTTTTACCCAGAATTGCTTGGACGCACGGAACTTTTGTCTATGCGTACGTGCCTTTATACATTGAGGTATTAGCCGGTAATTATTTTTCGACTTATTGGTGTCTTAGTATACTTAATTTCGAGACTTTTCAAAGTGAGATCCGTAAAATGGACGCGAATTGGGCGGTGGACGCGAACAGGCGCAATGACCCTACATGTGTTTCACATCTGCTCTCATCTTATTCATATATTGGGATATAGAGCAATATTGTGTGACCCATTTTAAGGATGATTAATTTATCCGAGCTTACACGGCTGCTGTGCAAACTTATTGCTATTGAAAACGGTTAAATACACCATATTTTTATGATTATCACATGTATTTTATTGCTGTGTAATACTGTTTTGATTTCGACAACGGAAAACGAGAAAGTCTTTCTACATTGAGATAACAAAATTAAAATAAGACAATCATATCATTTGTAGTGATATAGTAGGTAATATTTGGAATTAAAAATCTTTATTATTTATTCTTGCGACTACGTTACATACTTGTGGTGATCGTGACGTGATAATGAGTTTTTAATAACATAAAGTAAAAATTTACAGCAGTTTAGCTTTATCAATCGGAGTGCCCTTGAGCTATACTTCAGATTATAGAAGTGTTTATTAGAAAAGTTTTTATGTTTTAAGAATCTTGATACAAAATATCGTATCTATTGAGAGTATTTTATATATATTTTTTATCTGATCATACTACGTACTATTATTTAGTTTATATACAGGTATTATTATTAAATAAAACCAACTTTTTAAAATAATTTTGATACAGTATCTATTCCAGACTTTATTACTGCCCACACTAAAAATTAAGGTTCTAATGTTAGAAAAAAAAAAAACGATTTGTCATCACAATTGTCCATAACGGCGGATGTGTCTCGCAATTTAGTTAATTGTTTCTCATGCCATGCGAGATAAAAGAAAACTTTAAACATCGCAGACATTTATAAAATTTAAACATTATCAAGTTTCATAAGATATACATGTTCATTCTCCAGTTCAGTTTTTCCATTTAGTTCTCGTTCTACTATTTTCTTTCTCTTACGTTAAGCCATTAATGTAACATGACCAGATTCTTTTACCTATTTCCAAGTTTTTCAAGACTATCAAGTTTCTAGCCGCTACGCTGGTTTGGAGTTGAAATACCACTTCCTTGTACAGCTAGTAGAGCTGGTTTGTCAGTTTTTATACGTATTTAAGTTTCATAGAATAAACTAACCATATTTGATAACAACGATTACCAAAAAACTAGGCTAAGGCTTAAAGCAATTATTTTTTTCAAAAATATATTGATTTTTTAGCAAAATCATATTACCTAATACTCAGTTAATTGCTGTTTTTACATGATAAGAAAAAAAAATATGCAAAGGATTTTTTTTCTACGTCATAAAAATGATAACAGCAATCAATCATTTTCTGCGATAGGAGACGAAAACAATCTGTATTATGGTAGTAATATTGATTTGAAATTTCAATACGTAAAAAAAAACATCCGCTTTTGTCCTCTATACCTACGTATTCGTAAATGATTTAGTACTTGGTAATAATACATACCTACGATAGGTATAAGTACTCATTATTTTGAAATTGATATTATTATTATAGTTATTTGTTATTTCTCGTTTATTTTTCTTTTTCTTTCTTTTGCAATGTAGGAATATTACATTGTTTGTTAAGGTGATTCAACTTTTGACCTACGTTGTTAAAAGTCATTCCACTTTTACTAGCACATAACTTAATGTTTATAGGTATATACCTACCTGACGCAGTTATCTGGTTCAAATAGCCGTTCCTTTCAACAGCTACCCCTTACATTGACAGTACCAAATAAGTACCAAATAAGTAGTACCCAATACTAGTTTTGTAGTTTAGTCACAATAACCTTTCCTTAAGGCGTCATAATCTTGAATTGGTGTATTTTTCTGAAGCCGTGTCGCTATTTGCCTTTTTTTAAATAAAAGGTGTCAACAATTCATGTTTTCGATAGGTTGCGAGTTATTTTTAATTAAAACCCAATTACCTAAAGGTATATTTTATTTGTCGCTTTAAAACAAATAACACCAAATAACCTAACTTATATCTTATGTAAACATGTAGATACCTAATTCTTTATAATTTATTCGTATTATTCAAATGTTTACCTAATCATTATTTCAAATAATTTATCTGATTTGTTCATGAAATTTAAAATTAACACTAAAACCAGTTAACTAAGTACCGTACGACTTATCGGTAAATTTATTGTTCAGCCATTCGACTAATCGACTTAAGAGGAAAGGGTACCGGGTCTTTCTCCATACAAACGTAGTCGACTGTTTTCTCCCTGGATAATGACACTAGATCAAATATTTTTGTGACATAGAACTCTTTGCTGCCATGACCATGCCCCTATGTTTTGATTTTTTTCATATTCTTATTATCATAGGAATTAGGAGACTTCAAAAACTCGAAATATTGCATAATTTTTTGTACATTTTCAGACACTCATTAAAAAATATATATGCATATTTTCAAAAAAATGAAAACATAGGGGCATAGCCGAAGTCTTCTTTTATTTTCTAAAAAAAATTTTTTAAAAAAATTGTCATGTTTTGAGGAGAAAACAGTCGACTACGAAACACTGTTTTGGTCAAAAATTATATACCTAAAACGGTCTGAGCTGCAGTTGTCCCTTTCTTGCTTTTTGGGGGATAGGTCTGGGGGAGGGAAGGGTCAAAGCAATTCGTATATACGCCAGCGAAGTGATGCCTCATAGTCGACAATTATATCGATACACTAGTGATGTAATTTTTAGTCGATATTTTCAAAAATTCGTATTAACAAAATTAAATAATTTCTCTTTTCATAAATACAATAAAACCATATTTGTATATACGATTTTTATTGTAACACTGTGCAAACCTGGGCGAACGAAGGGTTTCGCTAACAAATAACAATGATAATTATGGTAAATAACTGTGTTGTTTGTTTTTGGTATCAAATTAAAGGGCTCAATACAAGGATTTCAAAAAAGTATATTATGATTATTAATACCGTAATACTAATAAAAAATACAATAAGAAAGTTTAAAAAATTAGGACTCTGCTCTTTACCATGCCTATGCCAAGCAAGCTGCGAGCCGCGCTTCTTCCTCGCCTTCTAGGCGAAAAACAACTTCGGGGTTTACTCTTTCCAATATATTTTTTTTTTATCAATTTCGGAATACTCTGTAAAAAGCTATGCATGGTCAAACATAAATAAATATAGGTACGTGGCGACTTTAGAACCTCCTCTGTTTTTTTCATCGGTAAAAAATTGCTTAGTTTTATTTTCTTGACATTACTGAGGAGCAGATTATTAAATTTGGTCGAATCTATGTACCTATGCGATTCGTATTTGGACTTCGCAAATAGAATCATATTTCTGAATTGCGTAAAAAACTCAAGTGGCACCACTGGCTTAGCATTCCTTGGAACCCTGGGAACCTTGGGGCCCTGTATCAAAATTAGTGGGGGGGCAGGCAAATGATGGGTAAAGATTTCTCACAAAAAAATGCTTGCATTGAATTAAAATAAATATTTATTGATTATAAGTTATAACTTCCTCCTAGAATAGACAATGGTGAGTGTAGAACATCAAGTTAATACCTCCGGAAAATTGGATGCAAGGCTATTGAATTTTATCAGTAATAATTCCATGAGTTCTTTAATGGAATTACTGTTTTGAATTTCGGATTTTAAGCTAATTTAAAGAGTTTGTAGTTCCAAGCTGGAGAGTTATTAGCCTTGACCTGAAGCAATAGATGCGGGGGATCGTTCGCTTCAGCCTGTGAGGCCAATACTATTAGTGAATTCCTATAAATCTTCCGCATCTATATGGGGGATTCACAGGCGCATAACATGAAGAAGAGATTCAACGCTGCCTCCAGGTCTTACAGGTAGTAAATCGTTAGGCCAAAGTTCAAACACAGCAGAATTGGTGGGGACTATTGGGCTTTCCAAATGGAACCCGTGCCTTTTGTTTCTTACAAAAGCTGTCAAAGGTAATTTTTTTTAGTCTACACTTCCATCATTGCGCGAACCTGAAGGCTCTCTGGCATATTATGCGAAAAAGTAAGCGAAATTCTTTGCACTCTTTTTGCGTCGAATTCAACTCTTGACGATGAGGGAAAAGCACCACCGAGCATTCCACGGTGCGAGCACGCGATGCGTAATGTGCACTATGAGCAGTGTCGTTTGTCGTGTTCTGCATTCTTTCGATGTCAAGAAGTCTAATGGTGCTAATTGTATCCACCAGTGGTTTGTAACCAATGTGCGAGCTTCGTGTGCAATGTTTCCGCGTACATTCAAAGTGTGGAATGACCTTGCTAAAATTTGGGGGTTTTAAAGCGTCTAGTGTCTAAATCTTTTCTCTAAAGGCCATGGGCGACGGTAGCCGTTATAAATCAGATGGCTTCGTCTGCTTGTGTGCCCCATTCTCATATAAAAAAAGATTAATTCATTGTTCATAATGATTAACTGAATCCCGAAATAAACGATACAGAATGTTATCAACAATTGGGCGCACGCTTGACTCGAATAAAAGGGGATTGCTTTTCAGACTTCAGTCATTTCTGAAGTGAAAACTCTATAGGTATGTATGACAGTTTTTTATTCTTTTTTCCAGGAAGCACAAGATTAAGTGACATTGTGGATAACATTTTACTAATTTTTGCTTACACATCTTAGGGGCCCTGTAAATAGGGGGCCCCGTATCATTGATACGGCTGATACGGCAGTAGTGTCGCCCTGAGTGGCACCCAATTCCCTACTGCGGGAATACCTATATTCTCAACTTACTTTACTCTATTCTTTTTAACCCTGTTGTACCTGCTTATCTAAAACGACGATTTAAATTTCTTAGTGATTCCAATGAACGCAGTCTTCGTTCTGAGGAAAGCTTACTTCTTGAATTTCCCTCTCACTCCTCTTTCTTTTATACTAAATCTTTCACTGTTCAAGCTTGTCGACTTAGGAATTCTATAGACGTGTAAAATCGGTTTCTATTTTTAACCGACTTCCAAAAAAGGAGGAAGCTCTCAATTTAACTATTAACTATTATTTATGTACTAACTATTTTTTATGTATGTTACTTCAGAACTTTTGACTGAGTGGACCGATTTCAACAATTTTTTTTTAATCGAAAGGTGGTGTGTGTCATTTGGTCTCACTTAAGTTTATTTGAGATCTAACAACAACTTTTCGAGTTATATAAATAATACGTTTTTACTTGACTATTTTCGTCGACCTACGTTGTATTATACCGCTTAACTTTTTACTAGGTGTACCGATTTTGATGATTTTTAATTTAATCGAAAGCTGATGTTTATCGTGTAGTCATATTTAAATTTCATCGAGATCTGATAACTTCTTTTTGAGTAATCTTTGATAACGCGTAGTTACTTGACTATATTTTCGTCTACCTTTGTTGTATTACATGTCGATGTAATTGAAGTCGGCTTTTTTTCCTTTGCGTACAAGTCGAACTCGGTCCACCCAGTCAAAAGTTCTGAAGTAACATATATACAAAAAAAAAAGAAAAATACAGTCGAATTAAGAACCTCCTCCTTTTTGGAAGTCGGTTAAAAATCAATCTGATACGTATTATTATTTTCTGTTGGTGTACAATAAAGTGTATTGTTATGTTATGTCATGTTAATCAACCACTCTTTAAAAAAATTCAATCGATTACGTAATTTGCCTAACTAAAAAACATAAATAAAATAATAATTGAAAAAGTCGCCTTCATGATTTTTGTAAGTGTACAGCACATAATGTTTGAAATTGGTGTGATTTATTTAGCTATCTTTTTGTAATTATTGAATTTTTATCTTGTTCCAGCCTTTTCAATTGACTTTCTAATAGTTGTTCTTCACGCAGGCGGCTTTTCTTGTTTTTTTTAATTATAATATTATTTTTAACCATTGTTATATCGCCGCAATTATATGGTAATTAATATATATAACCTATACCTATGTATTAATAACTGCGACAAACATGAGACATTACAAATTATATAGGTACTAAGGCAAACATTTTATACTGTGTATGTACTACATTACATATATATAGGTACTATACTTACACTTATACTATGTACTACATGTATACACTATAATTATGTATGTATTTCATTACCCATTCTTACACACACCTCAATCATGTAATTACATACCTAATTCATAAATAAAGTACCTAAGTATTTCGATAATTACCCACAAAAATATAGACATGTATCAAGTCACAAATAGTATCCAAGTCAAAATAATAAAACATAATAATAAGTAGTTTACGAAATTCAGTAATAGTAAGCCGAGTCACAGCAATACGAAGCAGAACAAATTCAATAAAACAAGCCAAATTCAGAAAAATAGCACTATGCGCTATATGTACTCGTAGTCAATCACAAACGAAAGATGCGAATACTAAAATATCGTCAACAATTAATAGCTGAATAGCCGGCGCACGCACACTAACAACACGACAGTCACACATAGAAAAAACGGAGCGGAGATGGCGCGGGGCGCGGTAGCGGCATGCAGCGCGACAGAAACATTTTATTCAAATACCTATTTTTGAAAAGTCTCTTCGGTACCCTTTCCTCTTAAGAAATTAATTTGAATAGCGTTATCACTAAAAGAACCAGCTGTTTAATTAAATGGCTTTTTCAATTATTGGCTTTGGCACTAATAAAACACGTTTGAATGATTCAAGACCGATTATTATCAAGATCTAAAGATATTTCGGAATCAAATATAAAACAATGAAAAAAGCAGCAAGTTTATTATTACGTGACTAATAAAAATATTACATTTGTTATATACATAATTACAATACTGAAAGTATATATTACAATTTGGTGTTAAAATAATAAGGGCGAAGACACAATAGCTCTTATTACATTTCAATTATAAGATAATATTCGACTTTTATAATAAATATGTTATTAAATGTAAAGTCTTTGCAAATAAGTATACGAGAATGAAACATTAACAAAAAGTTATTGCTCTTAGGATTTACTTAGTTTTAAAACCTAACAGAAAAAAAAAAAATGTTGTACTTTCCTTACAGACTCGAAGTAATACTTTTAATGTATGTATGTTCTATTCTAATTTGACTCATAGCATAGACAGTACCGGACGACATATACAACGTACCTACATATTACATGCGTACAATAATTTATGTTATACACGCTATACATGATTGACGACTAAAAAAATTATGCAATTTGTTATTACATAAGAATTGAAACTGGACCATGTCTCGTCTTTGTTGAATTGACTATTACAAAATAAAATTGCATTGCATTCTATTTACAGTGTTGCAGAAATTAACATTAACTTTTTAAATCGCGTGTTTAAATTGCTTCGTAAGACACAAAAATTGTACCACTGTTACGTACAAAAACGTTGTATAAATCTCTTAGATTAATGGTATTAGCGTACAGAAAGAGTGGGTAATTATATTAAAAAAGATAAGTTTTCCATTACTTCTTATATAATAAGTGCAAATTGATTAATATCTTTCAAAAATAGAAACATATTATTTATTGAACACACTTGCTTGCACTTTGCAACACAAGTCTACATGTACGCGGAAATGCTTACGTTAACCTTATCCGTATGTTAGAGTCTTATAACAAAGGTCTCTGTGACGAAATGGTGAAGGCCAGAGGTTTTCAGTTTTTAATTCTACGAAGTTATCCTGTTTAATTAAAAGTTAATTACGTTTTTTATTCCTGTATTCACTCATCTTCGAAAAGGTTGAAATAACTTTTTTATGTTGCAATTTTTATGTTTGTTGGTACTGTATACAAGAAACAAAAAAATATTTCTTATTCCGTGATTGTATACTTATAAGTAGATATTTTACCTATATAAAAACATAATTGTAAGTTTTTATACCTTTTGTAACAACACTACTCGTTATATAATTACATTACTTGCGTGCATTGTCATTTTTTTGCATTGCTTTAATAGTAATTACTGGAAATTTACAAATATATTAACTTAAAAATTCCACACTCAGTTTAATCAACAATAACGTTTTAGATAAACGCATACACAGATAACAAAGTATAAAAACTACGACTAAGGTTTTTAAAGTAAATTGCAATGTAATCTATAATATGAGTAAATGTATAGGTACATTTAAAAACGAATCACTGGAATGTACCTACCTATGTACGCGCATAAATTCTGAACGAATGCATGAAATTGGATAATTGTTTGTTTAGGACAGGTTTGCAATATTTATAAATATTAATTAGTTCGTAATATTTGTGTAATAATTGTAAACAAAAATATGTTAAGCATCTGTAAATAAATTCTTACCAATGATGTTTTTTAAAGTCTCGCTTTTTTTGTTCACTGCGTAGTCCCGTTCAATGATAAAATAGAAATCAAGAATACACTGAGGAAAATTTAAATGACAGTTCCAATGAATACGATATTAACATACCCGCTATAAGGAAAGAGGAAAACTATAGCTTAGATCATGGGTTTTATGTACCGTGACAATACAATATTTATGTTTATATATTGTGTATTTAAAATACGTTACGTTGCAGTGGCTATGTATACGAGTATAATATCGCCTTCATCGTTATAAGTTATAACCTCTAGGCAACAAAGTGAATTTTGTAAATATTTAAAAAGTTTTTTGTTGAATTTTTCTTAACATAATAAGCACGTAGTCTTTATAGTAATGATGACGTTAAATTTTACTTGTATGTGTCAGTTTTTGGTATTCACTATAGGTACTAGCTGTTAAACAGTTGAAGTTTTTTTGTATATTTTATAATGTAATGTTAGTAGTGAAAAAGTTACATATAATTAGATTATAAAAGAGAAAGATGAGTAAAAACCTAATAACATTATCAATAATTACAATAAAATAACTCTTTCGGATTTTATCCAAGGTCGAGGAAACCATGGTTACGAGAGCTGTTAACTATTTGAAACGTCGGTCACTTAAAAAGCTTAATAAACCGCGATAAATTCCGAAAAAGTTGTTTCATTGTAATGAGTGAAATTCGCGTAAACATCAGAAAAGAATATTATCAATTATTGTTACTACTACTCTACTTTCACTGTCTACTTTGGTCTTGAAAATGGTCTGAAGATTCAAATACATTTATATGTGAAAACGAGATGTCACGTCCATAGATATGTAAGTGGGTCATTGGATGATATAATGCATTTCCGAAGGCTATTCGTCATACACACAACTAACCTTTATTGTGGTATTTCACTAAATACTTTTATCTGTCAATTGTTTTTAAAAACAACCAAATGGTTAGTATGTTAAACAGATTACATAGCAACATAAATTCAATTATTATAAAAATATGCATAGCCCTTGAGGTTAAAAAGTAATTCAGATAATACGCGAATGCACATTCCAACAACATCTTTTTTTTGGGTAATATAACATCAAGCTACTTCATATGCAGTCATTTACTCCAGCCTGTAATATCCCACTACTGGGCATAGGCCTCTTTCCCCATGTAGGAGTAGGATCAGAGCTTAATCCACCACGCTGCTCGACTGCGGGTCGGCGGATATATTCCCTACTACGAATAACGATTGCTATCGGGTGTATATGATAACAACCGAGACCGACATCTTAACGTGCTCTGGTACGATGGGGAGAACCACAAGGACATACAACCAGACCCGAAATAAATATTTGTATAAACACATACATCCATTCCGAATGAAGTCATTTAAAAAGTATGATATACGAGTAGGTAACTAATTTCATCAGTACAATTTGTAATAAGTGCGTTCGAGCAAACCAACACGCTTTGTCATATTAGCTGACGTTAAGCCTCCGTCGTAAAGGTATAAAATCTGATATCAGATAACCAATCCACTGGCATTTGAACAGCCTAATTTTATTGCACGTATATATGGTGTGCTAATTCTAATATCTGCAAAACAAATAATAACCCTGTAAGCCAATTTTTTAAACAAAATTATAATACTTTTATTGCGCTTAAACTAGATTATAAGTCGGCGAAGATCTTTGATTAATTTTAGTAAATAATAGTTAGGGATATTTGGAGTTTTAGATATGTGCATATATGGAATGTGTTATGTGAATACGGATTGTATATACGGAAATAAGAAAAATGATAGCTACATCTGTTTCGGCTAAGGCATAGGAATATGAAATTGTTTCTGATGTCTGATTTGGTAGGTTGGTCAAATACATTACTAGATTTGATTTGAACTCCTTGGTACCGTGGTACGAGTCAGTAGGTTTAAAAAAACTGATAATATTTTTGGTGTATATTTTACTTTTCAATATTTTATATATGTAGGTATATTTAAAATTGATTCTTAACTAACCCTAACTCATCTGGCTCAGTGACCCGAAGTGAGTCTTGGCCTCCAAAACAAGATTTCTCCACTTCGCACGATCTTTGCCATCGCACGATGTTCGCGATTTCCCGCCAATTATTGGCTTGGATCTCACTCAAGTCTGCTTCAACCACGTCCTTCCAGCGGTATCTGGGGCGACCCACCGGTCTACGTCCAGTTGGTCGACCCAGATACGCTCTCTTAACTGCTCGATTCTCCCCCATACGTTCGACATGTCCGAGCCACCGCAATCGATGGGATTTGGTAACTCCAATGATGTTTGGCTCAAACACCGGGTTTGCAATTTCAGCATTGTTTTTTATACGCCAGCTGCCGTCTTGCCCTTTAGTTGGTCCTAGGATCTTACGGTAAATTTTCCTTTCCGTAACTAGAAGGCTATTCTCCTCTCTGAGCGTAAGTGTCCAAGCCTCACAACTGTACATCAGGATTGGACGAATAATGGTTTTATAAATTGTGATTTTTGTCTTCCTACTAAGAAGCTTGGACACCAAGACCTTGTGCAGGGCTGCACTGCACCTCAAGGTGTTTTGTATACGGATCTGTATTTCTTCGTCACGTGTATTCGTATAGCTTACAGTGCAGCCAAGATATTTAAATTTGTTCACTCCCTTGTACGCACTTCTAACATGGTGGTCTTGTCTTGCTTCGCGAATATTCTTATATCGCTTCATATGGAAGTACTCGGTCTTGTCATGGTTGATCATGAGACTAACCTTTTTTGCCTGCTCTTCGATTGTCATAGCGGCTACAGCAACATCATTAATGTGTTGTTAAATTAATTCCTGATTGTGTATAAATTAATAAGTATGAAATGTCATTCGGTATTGATTTTTGTCGGTGCCGCGTTGGCGCAACGGTTACAGCCATGGATTGTACCTGTTGCGCTGGCGGTTGCGGGTTCGATCCCCATACATGACAAACATTTTATTGGCCATACAGGTGTTTGCTGTGGTCTGGGTGTTTGTGCAGTCCTTGTGGGTCTCCCCACCGTACCTCGGAGAGCATGTTAAGCCGTCGGTCCCGGTTGTTATCATGTACACCTGATAGCGATCGTTAGTCATAGTAGAGAATATATCCGCCAACCCGCATTGGAGCAGCCTGGTAGATTAAGCTCTGATCCTTCTCCTACACGGGGAAAGAGGCCTATGCCCAGTAGTGGGATATTACAGGCTTAAGCGTATTGATTTTTGTGTCCTTATCATACTTATTTTCAGTTATACGCTTATTTTTAATATTTGTTAACTTCGTTAATATTTACAAAGATCATCATAGCGTTACTGATAAAAATATCATTATGCATAGATAATATATATTCATATAAAGAAGTATTAGTAATTTTTGACTAATAAAAAAATCGTAGGTAGGTGAAATGAACATAAGAACAAAAAAGTTATGGATTAAAAGGCATTGTGATCGTAGCAACAATATTTATGGTCAACTGTTTTATGGATTTGAACACGTGTAAACATTTTCTTATCATACGTGTTTCCGTTTGATTGTATTAGTTTTTGTGTATAGGTATTTTTTGACAAATCCCATTTCGTCCAGTATGAGATGTTGAAATTTATTGAAAACTAAAGTAAAATTATCAACATGAGCAACGTTTTATTTATAGTGAAGACGTAAAATAACATTTATTTATATTTTTAAACCACCGCAAACTGATTAGCCTCATATATTTTGGGTAATTATACCTGAGCCTTTAGCGGGTGTCTGTGGATGTTGTTTTTCACTTACCATCAGGTGAGCCAACTGTCCTTGCCCCCTCTTCTATTAAAAAAAAATATATCCACTCCAAGCGGGAATCAAACGCGCGACCGTCGGAGTTTAGGCGCCGCCGAGACGGCAAACGCACCATTAGACCATTAAACCACAGCCGTCAACAAACCAGAGCGGTTATCACACCAGAGCGGTCATCACATCAGAGCGGTCGTCACATTAATAATTCGTCGTTTTCTTACTCGTAGGTAGAGAGAGATTCAGGACGGGAGTATCAAGGGGACAGTGTAATCTACCAGGTTTGAAAACCGAAGTGGTCTGTGAGATCGCATGACGGTGATTAAGGCTAATAGTGATGTTAGGCACCAATAACACGGTAGTAATACGACCCGCGTTTAAGGTATTTCTAGGAACGCTTTGATAATGTTTATTCGTTTGCTGTTCATAAATGTATACGTTCGGAAGAGTTAACAGAAATACGATTCCAAGTAAATGATTGACTTGCTTCGCAAACATTTATTATTTTTATGCGATAGCCGATAGCCGAATGTAATTTATGTTTTTTCGAACGTATGTTTGTTTGTATGGGTCTAAATAAATCTTGACACAAGCTGTAGGTTAAACATTCTGATGGATTCAGCAAATAGTTTTTGAATAATATAAAAGTAATGTTTGTTCTATAATAAATACACGATATTACTAGATATAGATTCAAAATAAAGTACTTTGGTAACACAAACAAAATAAAAAAAAAAACTCTCAGAAAAATTATGTGATAATTATTATTTTAATGCATTAAACGTATCTAATTAGGTTAGTGTATGTACTAAATATTTCTTCATCAAATAAAAGGCTGATAAAACTGTTTTTATTGATTCTCTTTTGTCGATATTACAAGAGAAAATTAAAAACTACATATACAAATATACCTTAAGGAATTTCTTTGCTGTTATACTCTCGGTTTTTGATCAAAAATACATGATTTCGTGAATTTAGCGTTTTTTAAATAAGTTTGTACGTCGAAGAAGGGTTACACTAGATACTTTTTAATACGTGTTGTAATACGAGTATATAACAATACACAATTGCAATAATTTAATTTTAAATTAGGAATTTACGTATAGTGTTACCTACGTAGAGTACGTAGCCTTTTATCGGTTCCTATGTACAAAAAACGATTAATTTTTAGTTGTGAAATGATTAATTTCGGATTATTCATTGTGAGCAAAACGGCTATTTTTTAAATATACGAACCAGGCTTTTTACAATCACAATATACTTAATTTGTGGAGTTTAACTGGAGTGAAAATATACCTTAATATCATTTTTGCGCTAACGTTTCTATCTTATCAGATTAATGGCCTATTTTACCTTTCACCAAAAACTGTTATAACATGTACTTACATAAAATGAAATCAGGACCGACTAAGCGTCATTACCGTAAATAAACTTGCGTCGGTTAAGCGTTAACGCTATAATTTTGTTTACTTCGAATTCTGATTAATAATACATAAAGAATACAATAAAACTCGTATAAGTCGTATTAAGACAAGCAAGAAGGTTTCAATAAACCTTTTAGAATATTTTAAAAGTCATTAACACCGTCCTGTTACATGGGCAGGTATAGATGATATCTACACATAATTTCATAAATTTTCGTTCCACTTAGAATTGTTCCGCAAATTATAAGTCTCACGATTTGGAGTTTTATTTAAAAGTTCAAACATTGATAACGAATTAACAAATTTGATTATTAAATTAAGACAACATGCAACATTACATATTTAACTATTTTTATTAATATTTATACAGAATATATTAAATACACGCCATTACCTTTTTACTATAAAATAGATAAGTTCTCAAATTCTCAAACTATAATTACATATAGTTACTCAGGTTTTGAGAACTATGACTATTAACTACACTTATTATTAGCTTAATTTTATTTTTAAACTCAAATGACATTACCGAATAGTTATCTATAATATAAAAATGAGTCGCTGAATGTGTTGCTAAGTGCAAAACTCGAGAACGGTTGGACCGATTTCGCTAATTCTTTTTTTTAAATATTCCTTGAAGTATGAGGATGGTTCTTACGGAGAGAAAAATTCTAAAAAAAAAAAAAATTAAATTTCCTGAAAAAGTCTAAAAACAACACTTTTCTATACTCCCATACAAAAGATTTGTGATAATACTTAAAAGTCAATTTGAACTTTAATACCATAGGATAAAGTTTGTGTTAGGCGATACGAAGTTCGCCGGGTCAGCTAGTCTCAAATAAAAGAGGCCGCAAAACATTCAACAAGAATGAAAAGTTAAATCTATTTTTGAAGTGCCGTTCTCTTTCTCAATTATCTTTTATTCAATTACATTACACGAAGTCTACATACAATAGATGGTGCAAGCAAACTGTTTTTGCTCCTATTGTGACCAGTTTATATTTATATTGAAAACGATTTCTATTTTTTACTAGGAAAATACGTAGTTAGGTATTATTTTATTAGTTTTGTACTTACTGTGACTAAGGATTGCAGTCCGGTGTCGTTTTTAATCGGATTTTTAACCGACTTCCACAAAAGGAGGAGGTTCTCAATTCGACTGTATTTTTTTTTTAATGTATGTTACATCAGAACTTTTGACCGGGTAGACCGATTTCGACAAATTCTGTTTTAATCGAAAGGTGGTGTGTGCCAATTGGTCCCATTTAAATTTATTTGAGATCTAACAACTACTTGTCGAGTTATATCTAATAATGCGTTTTTACTTGATGCTTTTTTCGTCGACCTACGTTGTATTATACCGCATAACTTTCTACTGGATGTACCGATTTTAATAATCTTTTTTTGGTGGAAAGGGGATATCCCTAGTTTGGTACCATGATAAGGAAACCAGGATCTGATGATGGGATCTCAGAGAAATCGAGGGAAACTCTCGAAAATCCGCAATAACTTTTTACTAGTTGTACCGATTTTGATAATTTTTAATTTAATCGAAAGCTAATGTTTATCATGTGGTCACATATAAATTTTATCGAGATCTGATAACTACTTTTTAAGTAATCTTTGATAACGCGTAGTTGCTAGCCTATTTTTTCGTCAATCTACGTTGTATTACTTGTCGATGTAATTGAAGTCGGTTTTTTTTTTCGTTTGCGAGCAAACACAAGTCTGGAAAGTCTGGAACCGGTCGGATTGACAATAATAATTATTATGTACGATTTTTATTTTTGTGTTACCCACAATTAGGAATTCTAAACATTTTTGAATATCATATCAAAAATTGACCGCTCCAGCGGGATTCGAACCCGCGTCTTCGACATACCGTGTCGACGCTCTAGCCAATTAAGCTATGGAACGATATACCACCAGAGCGAAACTTTTGATATGATGATTTTTACTTTCGCGCCACGGTTCGCTTAAACCGAAAGTAAAAATCATCATATCAAAAGTTTCGCTCTGGTGGTATATCGTTCCATAGCTTAATTGGCTAGAGCGTCGACACGGTATGTCGAAGACGCGGGTTCGAATCCCGCTGGAGCGGTCAATTTTTGATATGATATTCAAAAATGTTTAGAATTCCTAATTGTGGGTAACACAAAAATAAAAATCGTACATATTAAAAATAGCATGGTGTCGTCTCCTGTCAAAGATTTTCATTGTAATATGAAACTTTGAATAGTTACGAGTCTCTGTAAAGAACTCACTATAGACGGCGCCACGGTTCGCTTAAACCGAAAGTAAAAATCATCATATCAAAAGTTTCGCTCTGGTGGTATATCGTTCCATAGCTTAATTGGCTAGAGCGTCGACACGGTATGTCGAAGACGCGGGTTCGAATCCCGCTGGAGCGGTCAATTTTTGATATGATATTCAAAAATGTTTAGAATTCCTAATTGTGGGTAACACAAAAATAAAAATCGTACATATTAAAAATAGCATGGTGTCGTCTCCTGTCAAAGATTTTCATTGTAATATGAAACTTTGAATAGTTACGAGTCTCTGTAAAGAACTCACTATAGACGGCGCCACGGTTCGCTTAAACCGAAAGTAAAAATCATCATATCAAAAGTTTCGCTCTGGTGGTATATCGTTCCATAGCTTAATTGGCTAGAGCGTCGACACGGTATGTCGAAGACGCGGGTTCGAATCCCGCTGGAGCGGTCAATTTTTGATATGATATTCAAAAATGTTTAATAATAATTATTATCAATCCGACCGGTTCCAGACTGGATTGATCAAACTATAATACTTAACCTAACTTTTTTTTTTCATTCCAACATAAGTAGATCGTTAATGAAGTGTAAAATTTGTAAAGTTTTTGTTTAAAAAGTAAAAAATTAAAATTAAATAAAAATATTTTTTATACTATTGTAGACAAATTTTAAAAAGATACAATAAGAATCGTAGCTTTGAAATCAACTTCTATTAGAGCCACAAATGTAGCCGTGGGAAGGATTATTCAACTTCTACATTTGTCGAATTAAGCAGAGTTCCTCATAATTTAAAATGATAATAATAAGTAAAAAATAGTTTTATTCAGGAACAGTTCAATTTCGAACACACACAGTAATTTTTTTTTTAGTAATTGTAGAACTTTTTCTCTACTTTTTCTTAACGAGTTGCACGCCATCTCCCGAGTTAGTTTTTGGTCAAACATTTGAAAGATTTTTTCAGTTCTAGTCGCATGTCTTTTTTCTTTAGCTCTTATAGATACGAATATTAGTACGAACTTATTATTATTACATTACATTGACATTTATTTAATTTTAAATGAAATATCAAACTACTTAATTTACTTACTATAATGAATGATTAATTATTGTATTTATTTCATTTAAAATTTATCAAGTTTTTTATAGATGTATACGTATTTGTGTATGTATATTATATGGTATACACCACATACATACATACATACATATATATATATATATATATATATATATATATATATATATATATAATATGTACATGTGTATGTGTATATTCCTGTTACATAAAATTTTTGCGCCCCATCCCACACTCCTTAGTCCTCTGCCCAAAGGTTGCCTGGAACAGATCGCTGTATAATTGTGTTTGCTCGCAAACGAAAAAAAAACTGACTTCAATTACATCGACGAGTAATACAACGTAGATCGACGAAAAAATAGTCAAGTAACTACGCGTTATCAAAGATTACTCAAAAAGTAGTTATCAGATCTCAATAAAATTTATATGTGACCACATGACAAACATCAGCTTTCGATTAAATTAAAAATTATTAAAATCGGTACACCCAGTAAAAAGTTATGCGGTATAATACAACGTAGGTTGACGAAAAAATAGTCAAGTAAAAACGTATTATTAGATATAACTCGAAAAGTAGTTGTTAGATCTCAAAGAAATTTTAATGGGACACGCACCACATTTCGATTAAAAAAAAAAAATCGAATTCGGTCCACCCAGTCAAAAGTTCTGAAGTAACATACATAAAAAAAACAAAAATACAATCGAATTGAGAACATCCTCCTTTTTGCAAGTCGGTTAAAAACACTGCAGGCATCAATTTATATCATCGCATTATCGCTATATTTATCGTTTATGATGTCAGAGCCAAAACACTTCTGAACGCAATTAGTCAATTAAGATTGAACTCCACTGACACAACGACTGTGCGTTCATTACATTCCTAATTGAAGACTTTTTTGAAGATGTTATTCTAGAGTCACAATTACACACTGTATTGCTACATCACGATGAAAGCTATTTATCATTTACTTCAAAATTACATAAACTTCGTTAGTTTTATATTTTTTTTACAATCGAAAAGTACGTTTATATGAACACAAAAATCTTTTCATACAATTCTTGCGATTAAATTAGTTTAATCACTACTTAAATTTTAATTTTGTTTCGTGTAACTCGGCGTAAGCCTACTGCCGTACTCTTTTGTCGACCTAGTTTTATAACAAAGGTCTCATGAAATATATTTTTTAATATTTAATAATATTTAATCCGTGAAATGAGGTAACTTTTTTGACATACGGATTTTTGAGGTACGGATTTTTTAAATACCAATTCAAATTTCAAACGAAGTCTCATAAAAGCTTTTAATTTATTAAACGTACATGTATATTGTTTGTATCTATCTGTTCTATTATTAATGTTGTATTTATAATAGAATTACAAAATATTATATAATGTGTCATCCTATAAAGTCATTTATTATTCGGAAATTATATTTTTGATAAATAACTAAGTAACGGAATGTCTCGTTAGGCCATTATTCAATATTCACGCAACATGACCACTAAAGATATTCTAAGCTTTCCAGCACACCGTTTAAGAAATTGACAAATATTAATTCAAGCCATTACGCCATATTATACTACAAATATTATTTTTCATTAGTAGACATTATAACGGTTTCCTGTCAGCAAGAGCCGTTACGAAACGAGAATTTAAAAGTTATGTGAATGCTAAATTTATACGCAGTTTATATTTAAAAAAGACGTAAAAACAAATGAAATGGTGAATGATTAAATAGATAATGAAACTGTTGGCAGACAAAAATTATAAGTATTTGTCAAATATTCCGGTCTTCAAAAGATTGCATCATTCCAACGGCTTCAATGTTATTTAGGTTCTAATTAACACGAGAGAAATTCAAACGACATAATATCAAATTGGCATAAGTAATCATTGAGAAAGTAGACTTTATTATACCACTAACACGCAGTGTAATAAACCTCGATATAGCTATATCAATAAACACAATGTTTTAGATACATGTAACGATCCGTTAAATATTATCAGTTTCGCAAATTACATGCCTAAGTATTAAATATGTTTTTAAAGTGATGGTTGAATTTCAACATATAATATAGCTTGTCTATATTTTCTGTATTATGCGTAAACTTGAAGTTGTGTTTTATTTGGCCATAAATGCAAATCTCTTAAAACAAATTACTTAAAAGTATAAAAAAATTGCTACAAATTTTAGTAGATATTCATAAACGATTTGCCAGCCAATCGTCATGATTTATGCACGTGCTTCTTTTCATACATCGATAGTAAATCATTTGGACCGATATTGGACATTGCATCGATATAATGTATGTCGAATCAATGAAAATATTGATTAGATGCACTGACGGAATAATTTTGTTAGCTCGGAAAGGAAAAAAAAACCGACTTCAATTACATCGACAAGTAATACGTAGGTAGTCGAAAAAATAGTCCACTAAATAAGCGTTATCAATCATAACTCAAAAAGTCGTCATCAGATCTCAATCAAATTAAAATAGGACAACAAGAGAAGCACCGCTTTCGATTAAAATCATCAAAATCGGTACACCCAATAAAAAGTTATGCGCTATAATACAACATCGATCAACGAAACAATACTCAAGTATATTATACGTATTATTCGATATAACTCGAAAGGTACTTCTCAGATCTCAATTTAATTTAAATGGGACCACATAAAAAATTACCACCTTTCGGTTAAAAAAGAATCATGGAAATCTGTTAACCCAGCAACAAGTTATTGGTGTAACTTACATAAAAAAATACACTCGAATTAAGAAACTCCTCCTTTTTGGGAAGTCGGTTAAAAAGTGACGCATTTTGAACTGTTTATTATTTGAGTCCTGACTTGGAGTAGAAATTCGTATTAATCGCGCCAACTTTGGTGTAAACAGTCAGTATGTTAAAAATACAATGGGCATCATACGTCAGTGGCATGCTACGGCATTGCGGACAAAGGCATACCATGAGGAGTATTCATGATTGCTGCTCCGCAAACATGGAAGTGCGCAAACTGTCACTATTTCAATATTTAAACACAGAATAAAAGCCTTTATAACGATGATATTGACAGCGTCAAGCTAAGCTAACAGTAAACTATATAACGATTGCAAACATGGTATAATAGTGTGCCAGAACTTCTTAATGATAATTACAAAATAGTTTATTTTGTTTATATTACATTTACATGAATGTTACAAATATTCAATAACGTAGGTACTTTAAAAATATCTACGTAAGTAATAAAACAGGAAATATATTTATGTGAAATAAGAATAAACAACTACATAGAAAACACCCATTTTTTAAATACCAACATAATATTTAAAGTTATTATATAAATTCAACTTTATTCCATTCCTATCTAGTAGACGTGAATTCTACCTTTAGCATTGACGTATAAATACATGTATGAACTTTAAATGTAGAATATTTATCATTAATTTGATTTGTGCGTTTTTCTTGAAATATCATACAAGATGGAAAAAGGTTATTAAAATGCTTTTGTTTTTAAATTAATAAATAAATTATACAAATTTTAATTTCGCACACGTTAATTAAATTACTTTTAATATTATTTTTTGTAAATCTTGAACTTAAGACGAGTTAAAAACACGAGTTATATAATTATAATCTACCGTTACGAAATATATTTCAAAAAAACGAATAAAGATATAATATGTATTTTATTTTAATAGTAGTATAGAAAAAGTTTAAGAATCTCCAATTTATTTTCTTATCTTACGAGGATTATATTACAAAGCTAAATATGATATGATTAATAATAGTTCCATGAATCACTAGCCTGGTAAATAATCAACTAATAAATTTATTAATCAGGTAATATATAATCATATAATATATATCTACTTCAAAATATTGTTAAGTGTCAGAATTCTAGTGAATAGAAAACTACCTAAACGTTAAGGGTCTCTTCCACCGGTTTCGAATAACGCTATTTGACAGATGATGGTATCCAGTTAATAAAGTTTATGATATATTATTTTTTATCACCATCGAATTCCACTGTATTTATGGTATATTTCTATCCGGATTTGTGAATCTAAGAGTTGTAGTTTCTTCATTGTAGCGAAACTGGGCCTAATGGGCATTCTGCTTCCTGCTGTTAATATCTATTTGTAACTTATTTGCAGGATAAACTTTATCAAAAACTGGAAAAACAGGCCCTAAATGTTTTGTTTACCTATAATACTATATTCTATATAAACGGTCACCAACCCGCCTGCCCAGCGTGGTGACTATGGGCAAAACACATGAGTTCACGTTATTTTTGGCGTAAACTTGTGGAGGCCTATGTCCAGCAGTGGACTGTATAGGCTGTAATGATGATAATACTATATTCGTTCATATTTATAGGATAATTTATTAGTGATTCTTCTTTCTGTTAATATTTTACGCTACAAAAAAGTATAAAAGATATCTCAACGTAGAGCTACCTAAATTAAGTAGGTACCTACGTACCTACAATCAAAAATATAATATGCACGCACTGCATTTCCTGTTTGATTAAACTAGACATTCCTATTGATTTTTGAGTACTAAAGATACGTCAGATCAGTTTTAGCATTTCTTTTTATTTCTCATTTCTTTTATGACTTAGCAAATCAATTCGTCAAAACGGACGGCCTACTAACCGAATGGCCGAATTAGCGAATGCCTAAAAATAAAAGAAGAATAAATGAGTAGGTAGGTACATTTCTTGGAAGCAGCGGCACATGGTACCGTTTTAAAATAAAATGTCCCGTTCATTAGCCGTTACAAGTCGCAAAATATTTGTCTATGTACTGCAACATAATTTATTAATTCAGAGATGGTTATTGCCCAATGATAAAAATGATCCTTGTAACGCTTGCATTGATTGGGATCTTGCAAGACAAGTAATACAAGGCAACGACTATTTCACGCACCAGAGATAATATATTGGGTATAAAGTATTTAGAGCGTAAAACGTTCAAAGTATTGGAACTTAATGTTTTCTCCGAACATCATATTAGCAAACCGAGCGATTTTATAATGCTTAAACGCTGAACAAAGGAACTGATGATTCATATTTCCACATTGCCCGTTAGTCAAAACAAACGACTGATGAAATTGATTAAATAAAAAAGGAGTTTTAAAGGCAAGTATTATTAATATTATATATGTATAATTTTTTTTTTTTATTTTTTTAAATAACGTATTGTTTAACTGAAAGAATAGAACAATAATACCGAACACTACCAATTACTGACAATAGCGAGTAAGTACTTATCTATCTTATTAATTTTTCTACAAAAATTATAAAATCTTTAAATTACACTTATGTTTGTTCTTTATCTAGTTTAACCATGTTCACTTTTAATCTCAAAATGTGTTTACGTAAACAGAATTTAATTCAGATAATGTCGTTTTCACAGCGGTATTTCCACTTTTGAGTTGAGTGTATTGGACTTCGCCCCCTCGTCGGTGAAAGTGTTCCGTTCCCAACTGATAAACTCCACCGCTAAGTATTTAAATTATCGATTTACCGTTACTTATATTAAATGAACATTTCTTTACGTTTCACTTTAGGTAACTACTTTTGAATTTCAGTAAACAGTACTTCGACCACCCAAAGATGTCTGAAATCGGCTCGTCTTATCTTCTAATACATAAAATTCTCGTGTCAAAGTGCTAGGGGGCAAACTCCTCCAAAGCGGCTTGACCGATTCTTATGAGTTTTGTGCATATTTAGTAGGTCTGAGAATCGGTTTTAAAGTAAGGGTGCCCCAAACAAAAATAATTTTTTTAATTTTTTGGCAAATTTTGTTATTTTTATTTTATTATGATTTGACATTGAAAAATACACATAACCTTCAATTTCCGCTATCTTACCACTAACTTCTATTTTTAATTGCGATTTTAATATTTTAGAAACAATATAGGTATAGTTCGCGTCATGTAAAAAGAACGCTGGCCTTGAAGCTGCGCAGAAGCGATTTATCGGTCTATTTGGTGGTACGGGTAGGGGGACGGGAGTGTTTATCAGGTGTCGCATGCTTGCCGGTGTGCTATTGGTTGACAGCGGTTGACAGTTCGATGTCGACTCAAAATATTATCGTGCACAAAAGTTTTAAATTACAAAATTCTCCATTTACTATTTATTTCACTAAAAAACAATTATCAATTTATCATTTTAAACACATAAAAACTATTAAGATACGAATATCGGGAGTACAGATAATTATTATTTTTGAATACGACATTTCAATAACTAAAAAATTTGTTATTGCTTTTGTTTAAAAAAAAAAATTGTGATTTTGTAAAGTGATAATTATTATACTTATTTAGTCCGAATTATTCGCACTTGTATTTCTAGTATTTTTTAATGTACCTGCCAATAACCATTATACGAATCCGCGAGTGAAAGCTTAATTAAAAAATAAAACAGTAGTACTTGTGCGCGAGTATACCCATGCGCAAACGCACCCCCTCCAGTTTCTTTCAGCGTTCTTTTTACATGACGCGAACTATACTTACTTATATGGCAAAACAATGTCTGCCGGGTCAGCTAGTAATTAGATACACATATTACATATAATTTTAAATTTTTACTTAATATTATGAAACTATTTTTTTAGGTAAGTACAAGATAAAAGTACAACAGCTATATTCATGATTTTTAGACGTTTTAGAACATGGGCTTTGTTCGCGTTCTACGTAGGTACGTAATATTTAGGAATTTCCAAATACTACACGATACTTATTTGCAGTGTTATGTAGCAAATACATATTAAAAATTACGTTAGTCGTCATTCTTTTTTGTTCTTATATTTTTAGCCAGTGCACTGATAAAAATACCCTTAATATTCATATTTCAAATAAACATTTAACAAGAATTTACTACAATAATATGTTTCAACATTCATTAAACATCGATGAAGATTGATAAGATTGCGACTAAAATAAATATGAAATAAATAACACTAAATAAGTTATATCTGTAATAACCATACAATCTATATAATATGTTAAGTGTAAACAAACTTGTTGCTTAAAAATATGAAATATAAATAAATAAAATAATTAACCGCCACTAAACGGCCTCCAGTAGGATTATGCCGGGGGTTCGAAAACACACATAATACACAAAAATCCAGACCATGACAAATATCTTATGTCCTATACAAATGACTGTCACGAGCGAGGCTTGAAGCCGCGACCGTCAGTGAACCAGCTAATATTGTGATCACTGCGCCGCGTGAATTTCCATAGTGTGCAATCGTTTTTTTTACTATCATATGTAAATATGTCAAGTATAACATGAATGGAACAAAATGTGGGTCAGCCGACGAGAAGCGCTTGTGATCGCCTAATTAACACCAAATTTCAATGAGGACGCGATGTGAGTGATCTCCTAAATAAACAATTAGCGGATAGTTTTTTGTATCATGCTTTTACCGTTGTAGATCATACCTACTTTTAAACCGATTTTTAAAAAGGCGGAGGTTCGCATTTCGACTTTATTTTTCACGTGTTTTTTTTTGTTATTCTAAAGCTGGTACTCTTCGTGTAACCGATTTAATTTGAGCGAGATATGATGAATATTTTTGGAGATATCTGCTATGCGATTTCATAGTCTATTTTTTCGATTAATGTTCTCATTTTATGAAATTTGAAATCGATTTTTTTTTGTTTGATAACAAACACAATAAAGTATTCATGCAATATTGTAAGATAGTTAACATATAGACTAATACCAATAAAAGTCGAAGGCAATATAAACACTTTCACGCTCAACGTAAATATTTACTAAACGTAGGAGCGGTTCGTGATTTTAAAAGTTAAATTGCTATATTTTTTGTTAAACGTGTTTAATAAAAATATTGACGATTTTAGTATTAATTATTATTAGGTAACTTATTTGTGTTGTGTCATAGCCACTGCGATTGGTTGCTGCTGGTAAACGTCAAGGATTTAATTTCCGTTATGTTCTAATTCGTAGCGGGCATAATATGTGTCTGAATTATCAGAATTATTACCTGGAGTAACTTTTGTTAATGCAAGCATATAAACCTTATGATTACTCACAAATGATGACGTAAACTGCCTTTATCAAGTGGAAGTTTGACCTTATAATATATCGATAGCGCGGTTTGGCAATACGAGTTTAACTTCTACATATGCTCGTTGAAACTTAGTGACCTTCGTTGTTTTACTAAACGTTAAATGTTTCATAAATGCTAAAGGTTGCATACTCGATTCTTAGATGTCGAGGTTTTCCTTATATTATTTGGATAGCTGGTTTATTTATGCTGATTTTTATGCTTTTTCAAGTAAAACTTGTTTACGCACGCTTGACTTGGGGAGTAAGTTGGTGAATTGCATGACGAGAACGTTTCGAAAAGTGTGATCGGGCGAGGCGAACGAAAGTTGAGAGGAAGATATAAGTTAGCGAAGAAAGAAAATTTTACTTCAGTCTTGTGGTCTAAAGCACACTCATTTTTTTTATGTTAACAAACATGTTACCAATAATACCAAACTTTAGTACCTGCTAACAATAATATTTTAAACAAAAGGCTTTTGCCTTCTAAGCTTCTAAGCTTTGTTTCGGTAACGCAGGCAATTATTTTTACCAAAAAAAAAACAATTGTAATATATTTTTAAGAATTGACTTAAGAGTTAAGACTTAATATTAACTTAGAGAATATTAACGAAAATGGATCTCATTTTGATTTCAAGAAAAAAATTTAGAATTCAATAATGCGGTGCGTTGATTTCCCACCCTTTCCTATTATAAACTCTAAATTAAAAATACATGGTAAAACTTCGCTGCGAACTTTAACACACATTATGGTAATATATTTATCTACAACCACTCACCCAGTGAAAATTTGAATTTACACTAAGTTTTAGGAATCGAAAAGTAGAATGGAAAGTGGAATGATTGTTCAACTGTAAAAAAATTAGCATGTTAAGAAACAATTCTTTAGTTTTCACTTCAGGCTATCGCAGTCAACTGCTGGACGTAGGTCTCTCCCAAATTCGCGCCAAACTTCCAGGTACTCATCCAGCCCCCACCGGCGATTTTACGTAGATTAGTCCAGCGAGCCGAGTCCATAATAGGAAACGTCTGCTCAAACGGCCATCGGTCCTGCGACACAGGCCACCAGCCCACTGCCACTTCAACTTGCTTATTTTACAGGCTATGTCGGTTAGTTCTGTTTTCTCTGTTACTCTTGCCATATTCATGTTCAAATACAGTAGATATCAATAATTTTAAATTAAATTTTAAGTAGATCTTTTTATCCTATTATTTAACCGTTTGACGAATGTTGAGTGTGTGAGAGTTGAGTGAACTTTGCCAGATTTTAATATAACATTAAAATCTAATTTCAAACGTAAAATATTACGTAATTTCGTGCTTGCATAATTCTTTATAAAAAAAACTGTCACTATTGACTTATTCACAGTTGCACGTTGAACTATTTTGTTGTAAGCTTACAAGTGTCACAATATAGGTAGTTTTTTTTTTCAAAACCACGAAAACATTACTTTTTTTTATATCTTTCGTTGTTAAGACTTTTACGTTTTTACTTGTTATTTAATAGATAAAAAATGGAATAGTTATTTAACTACGATTTGAAATAGACGTGATGATAGGTTTGTTTATTCTGTATTCTTTAAATTGTAGTTTCTTAATTTTCAGTACCTACGTAGTACGTGTATTACGCAGCTTTAGTCAAGGCTTTCTACTAGGACTACAAGTTCTTGACGTAAGCAAAACGTTGCACAATTAATTATGTTTCGAAATTGATAAAAAGGATACATAATATGGTAACAGGGATAGAGAATTCGATGACAGATGGCAACTCAATGTATTGCGTGCAAAGAACTGGGGGCTACAAAAGCTCGCCCGGCCGTTGCCCTCTCTACTTAACTTTTTTCTGTCTGCCTCTTTTGAATTATCTTCGTTTCCGATCATTCAAATTTAACCCTTTTTATCATAGACCTTGCGTTAATAGGACTCATTCCAATAACGTTATTTTTAAACATCGTCTATTATTTATTAGCATTAAGTACTTTAGGTTATTCATGGTTTGTCTTAATTTTAAACTAATCTGTTTGTATGTACAATTACAAACTAATTATATGTTTCGATTGACTTATAATTTAATAATATAATAATAATAATAAAAAAATTACCATAGCAGAAAACATTATTATTGAAATGTCTTTTTTTTATTTAGATTTCATTATAACCAGTTTAAACAATATATTTTTCGAGTTCGAAGAAAGAATTTGTTTATCGGTAAAACGATTTATCGTGTCAAAAGTGATGGATCGGAGCAAACGTAAATGCATGCATATTAGATAATAAAAGTCTCAAAAATTATAAAAGTGTATTAAAAAACACTCTTTTTCATTTATTTAGTATACGCGTTGGGTAAGTATTTTATGAATCGACGTAAAGAATATACGTCGTTAGTTAAAATCTTTCACAACTAATTTCTATCGTCTTATCACAACAAATAATGATATTTATGAAATATTTATATCGATAAAATGCTATACATATTTTCTAACAAAGAAATAGGTAAAGCTTTAGATTAGGTAAAACCGAATTTCGGGACCGTGGGGGGATGGGGGGGGGGAGAGGGTGGGGAACGCTACCCCTGGTACCACTGTCACACCTCGGAACCCCATGGTTATGGAGATATCCATGGTTAAAGTTTTGAGGTTAGAAGAAGAATTTCGAAAGTTAGAGGAACGCTTGGCTCCGGCGCTGCGGGAAGTGCAGCCCTTCCGCCCTTGCGTGCGAAAGCACGCTCACTCATGCTCCGTTCCGCAGCGGAGGCTGGTCGCCGAAAGCCGGTCAGCCGTTCCTCTACGTATTCGTTCGCGCGCTTTCGCACGGCGGGCGAGGGCTGCCCTCCCTCCGCGCCTCCGCGGCACAAAAAAAACACTCTAGGGGTAAGACAGACCAAGACCACGTGGACAGTGGGGTGCTCCGATTCGGTTTTGGGTATTTTTCGAATTTCTAAACCTATATTCTAGCACGCAATGTTACTAATTTTATTAGAATATTATGTCTGACGCGTTATTTTGTTTAAAAGTGTCGATTTGTCACACAATGCAAACAGTACGAGCTCAAAGGTATTATAATAGCTTTAAATTCTTCTTCTAACCTCAAAACTTTAACCATGGATATCTCCATAACCATGGGGTTTTGAGGTGTGACAGTGTTACCTTGTATAGATTCCCTTACACCCTCCACCCTCCACACCCAAAAACCCCATAATTCGGTTTTTCTAATTCGGTTTTACCTAATCAAGATCTTAGCCAAGAAATAAGTTTTAAACTAGACGGCATGTCATAAAAATAATTTTAAAGCAATTGTTTTGATTTTAGTTTTGGTTATTTTTGTTTTTGTTGTATATTTTGATAGAAACTAATTTTGCGCTACTTCCCTGAACATTAATAATTTATTGATATTTTCTCATTCGGAATATACGGATTAGGATTACTAACGGTTTATGTTTATACATGAGGCCTTTAACACTGAGCGACTTGCAACTTAGTCATAATTATTTATTTTAAACCTGTTATAAAGTGCAGTCTATGTCACTTAACGAATACTAATACGAAAATATTTATTAGAACCGCATTTCCGTATCTTAGTGAATATAATAAGCTGAGTTTTATAAAGAATTTTCTAAAAGGTCTTTGAACTTATCGCCGTTTAAACTGGATGCATTTGAAAATAATGTATTAAGATTTTATAACCTGCTCCAGCCGCAGCAGCTGCCGATCTCACGCTCGAATAATTTTAATCATAATTGGGGAACGAACGCAGATAAACTTACCTGCTCTTTGTAAATTTCAGAGCAACTATAATATCAAAGAATGATCCAACCTTTATAATTAATGACTTGTTTGTTATTAATATTTACTATGTAGAGTTACTGGTAGAGTTATTTCAATTTACCCGATGTTCGAAGATTGGATCGAAACCTGAGGAGAATGGCAAATTGTAAATAGAGAGCAGGTCTTACCTATATGAGCCAGATCGATTATAGGTATTTCGCAGCGCGAAAGCAAAGTCGCCTCCTCGACGGCCGCCATCGTCGACGCTCTGCGATCGTCGAACACTCCACCGATCTCGGCCTTATCACTCGACTCCAGGCGAGTAATTAACAATTAACGATCGTGACACCGAACGATAATGAAGGATAGGAATACGATACAGATAAGCACTTGATACACAGAGTAGGACCGTACGTTAAAGTTTATTGAAGTTGTGAATGGTCTTTTGATTACCCCTGGTATAGAATCGTTCAGAACTCATTTGCATAACCTTGTAGTTCCTGCTCGAGGTGTTCAGCGATCTGACGTAGCAGCAATAAGCTAAACTGACTTGACACATTAAAAATTGGTTTCCGCGACTCTCTCACTGTAAGTATGTGTAGGAATCGTTGCTCCCGCGTGTGCGACCCGACGGCGTCGCGCGCCCCCCGTCCCTCGGTGGCGAGTTTCAAATGTCTTTGATCAAATAAACTGGCCCACCGTGTGCGATGAGCGTTACCCTGAAGTCCGATGTCAGCTCTCACTTATATATCATCGCGCAGACTTTCGCAAGATTAGCGTGTCGAAACAGCTTCGCCTTGAATGCACTGTCAGTAGAGAAAGCGTGGGACTAGGCAACAACGTGCGAACCGCTCGGCGCTCAGACAGAGACTGACACAGAGTGGCGCACCGCGGATCTCGGGCTCTCACCGACTGACTCACTCGGTCACTAACTCGCTACCCGCTACACGCTCGCAGCTCGCCACTCGGCGCTAATTTCGCCTCTCTAGCGCACAGTGCGGGTCTCTACACCCGACACCGATAATAATCGGGCATCTAACAGTTCTGCTTTATTTATTGTTGTAATACAATACGGCGAAAATTCGAGTAGGATCTGTCGATTCTTCTACAACTATTATATCACGTAACGTTTACGGTTTTATTTTAAAACTGAAAAATTCTTTAACATATGTTTTATTAATAGTCTCACAACAGGGCGGTAACAACGCCATCTATTTCTAATAAGCGGAATCAAAGATAGTCGTAGTTATATAAAATGAATGAGATTTATTTATTTATATAGAGCTTGAAGAATTAATTTACAATGGCGTGTGATCATTTGAGGCACCGTTCGAAGAAGGAGGAACCGACGTATCCACCGCGCATGGCTCGCTGCACGTGCTGTTCGAACACTCGTCGGTTGCTCTGTAGTTCATCGGCCGCCTCTTTGTTTAATGGATCTTCGGGGTTGGGCTCCTACAACAAGAAAACTTACCCTTTAGTTATAAATACTTGCAGATAAATTTTATCTGATAAGAATTTATACAACACCTTTAGTTAAAATAAAATTAAAGGAAGGAAGGTATTTGTAAACTGTAACTAGAATTAAAGACTAATAAATATAAAATAAATAAATGTCTCACGCTTAACGGTTCGCGACCACCAGCTCAGCTGTCACAAGCCAGAGCTGTGACCACGAAGTATAGATACAAGGAGTTCGAAAGGTATAGGCTTTTCCATATTATTCATTGTACACAATAATAAACCCAGATCTTAGTTCTCTTTTCTGCCACTGGCTGTTTAGGAGGGTGCAATTTAGAAGGTATCGATGCTATTATTATTTATTACACGTAAACACGCATTGGCTCGCGAATGTTGAATTTAATTAATTTAAATATAAAAAATTAATTTATTTATTTAAAATTAATAGTCTAGAGTTGTCAATAGCGACAAAGCTTCCAGAGTTCCAGCATAAGTATGTAAACGCGTAGGTACTTTTTGAAAAATGGCGCGCTCTACCGCCAAAATTAGAATTAAAATTCTGTCCCCTAAATTGAAGCCATTCGTTCAACATTACCTTCGGACTCCTTGTATCTATAAGTATACTTCGTGGCTGTGACTACTGCGCCAACGCGTCATCCGTCAAATGTCAATAATGTAACAAATAATTAAGTTCCAACATTTCTTCATAGAATAGGTAATTTAAAACATCACACGTATTACCATATTATATCACAGTGGGAGGTTTACAAGTAGGAACTTACGGTAATATAAGTCTAACATTTATGAAACTACTATGCCTGTCTCTATAGTCGGTATCAGTTGATTGATTCATAGCTGCCACTCCTCTTCTTCAAGTTGTGCGTATCTAATATTTTATAACATTGAAATTTGAAACTAATATTTCTGCTATAAAGTATTATAACTACTTCTAAGATTAGTGGAGGAAACCAAAACTCTTGCAAAAAGAAGAAAATGTCTTTTTATTCGGAAATGTCATTACTCAGTCTGTATTTTTCGCACCGCCGCCGCCGAGTATCACTTCAGACTATTGCAGTCCACTGCTGGACTTAGACATCCCCAAGTTCGCGCCAAAAATGGCGTGAACTCATGTGTTTTGCCCATAGTCACCACGCTGGGCAGGCAGGTTATATTGACCTGTGTATTTGAAAGCCAGCATCTGGATAGTTATCCCGCAATCGGTCGACTTTTTAAGTTCCAATTCATTTATTTCATACATACAAGTTTATAGAGCTTTGCTCCAGAAACAAGTAAATCAAAATTAAAAAAAAAAACACAAAAACACAGGTATGACAAATGAAGAAAATAATGGATAAATGTAGAATTAGAAATATACAATCTTAACAAAATACAATCATTAAAATTTACAATGTCAAAAAAAATATACCTACTCAGTTGATAATATTAAAAGAACTAAATATCAATAAATTCATATGTAGAAATTACAATATAACAATGTCAAAATAAAATGTCTAGTCAAAATTCAGAATTCTGTTTATAAAAATACATTAGTGTCAGTATATTAGATGTCAAAAGAAAGAAAAAAACGTCAAAATTAAAAATAAAATAAAATATTACTAATGTCAGGATTAAATTATACAATAAAATAAATTTATAACGTACAAAGATATTTATAGCTATTTTTACAGAAAATAGAGATCTTATCGGCAAATAAGTCTATGTCCTCACAATGAGTGAGCAAATCGCTGATCAAATGTAGAGCGCGTATTGTTGGGGAACGTGCCGCGTACCGCGTGCGGGTAGCTGGCTTGTGCAGTAAGCGCGGACGACGCCGCGGTGCGACAATTCTAAGATTATTTTGGGGAATACGGGAAGGAACTAGATAGAGAAGGACTTGATTAGTGGAACTATGATATCCCTTAGTCGCCTCTTACGACACTCACGGGAAGAGAGGTGGTGGCTATATTCTTAATGTCGTAACTAAACAGAACACTATAGCTCTCTCTAATGTTCGTCGAGTGACCCTTAACTCATCTGGTATCTCGATCGCTATTCAGTTGAGATCGATACGCCGGTTTCTCTCTTTCACTTCTTAATATACACAGTCGTTGATTATTACAAGAGCAGAGTTCGTGAATATTATAGAACGGATCTTAACGCGAGGTAAAGCTGTTATTTTTAATCAAGTCTTTAAGTCTTATATAATACCCTTTAATAACACATTTATTGTCTCCTATAAAGATCGTGGAAAAAGTTCCTTCTTACTTTATATAGAAATTCAAGGTAAGATTTTACAAAATTAATTAACATTAATTACAATATACATAGTCTAGCCATAAATACTGTAACAATTAAAAATAAAGAAAATATTACATTTGAATTTGGAATAGTTCATTGAGTTTTCTCATTTTCGCACCAATACATTGTAAAATATTTTGTCATATTAAAATGGAGTGCGGTGATAAAGAGATTCGAATCACTGTGATTGCATTACACAAAGTATAATAGGCATGGAGAGAAATACAATTTTTAAAACTCTCCTCTCACAAGGTAAAACCTCCTCTGTTTGTGACAGAAAAATATCTGACCGTATAAACAGTGTTCGTATGAAAAAGACGATCAAAGCAGTAAGGAAACGAATTTTGCTGAGGGAGGGCACAGCAGGAATTTCCTGCTCAGAATATGGAGCAGCCCGACTGGGGAAGTACCTCGACCTTACAGAAGATCACAGCTAAATAATACTGTTTTCAAGCAGCATTGTGTTCCTGTTGGTGAGTAAGGTGATCAGAGCTCCTGGGGGGATTGGGGATTGGGTCGGGACCGACGGTTTAACGTACTCTCCGAGGCACGATGGGGAGACCCACAAGGACTGCACAAACATCCAGACTACGGCAAACACCTGTATGGCCAATACAAATGTTTGTCATGTGCGGGGATCGAACCCGCAACCGCCAGCGCAACAGGTACAATCCATGGCTGTGACCGTTGCGCTAACCCGGCGTCATATCATATCTACATCGCTAATAATGCGTATTTAATTGATTATTTTTTTGACTACCTACATTTTATTCCTTGTCGATAAAAATTGAATTTCGGGGCAAATTTAATTTTGAAATCGGATTTTTTCATTGACGTGCAAACAATTATTTTCAATAATATTCTCCGTATATATAATTATAAATGATGCAAGCCATGATAAATTTATAGTTATCAATTGTAGGTGAGTGAATATTATCAATACAATAGAAATAATGAATAATCTAATCTATCAGCAAATAACTTTTGATGTAATCATACATGTTGAACACTCTTTCTCTTATATTTTATTTAATATTTAATTTTTTTTATGCAATTAGATCCATAAACAAGCTATGCTCAGCTGATGGTAAGCGATTACCGTAGCTTGTAAACGTCTGAAACACCAGAACTAACTATCGTAAATCTATCGTAAGGGTGTTTGCTGACATCCCTCAATTCCCCAGGAGCCTTGGTCACTTTACTCACCACAGCAACACAACTGCACACTGCTTGAAAGCAGTATTATTTAGCTGTGAATATCTTAGGTACTACCCCAACTGTGCTGCTCCAGACTTTAAGCAGGATATTTCCTGCTTTGCCCTACCTCAGTTCAGTTATTGTATCAAAGAGCATTTATCAACAAGTAATATTTAATATTTCGTACTACCTAAAAAAATGGTAAGACTGATGATCTCACACATGTGTTTAAGCTTTAGTATATAATTTTTTTTTAGTTTTTAGTGAGTGAGTGTGACTAGTGATCAAAATATTGGAGTTTGAGACTTCTGTATATGGTATAGAAAAGACGAAGTCTCATTGATCCAACCTGTAACAACCAACTGCTGGGAAAAGACCTCCGAGTTGGTAGATAATTTCTCTACCATGAGTAATAATTACTACCAGGTGTCTATGATAACAAACAGCATAGACAGCTTTAAATGCTTTCTGATTCATGGTAGGGCGACCCACAAAGACATATACACAGACCAGAATCAAATATTTGCACAAATACAATCGTCTGTCAATTGGTAGCATGTGAGACCCGAAGATAATTAATAATGGATAAAATTTCATATGGAAAACTTTATGTAACACATAACAGTTTTATTCTTTCGGCTATACTATAGATTAAGACCCCTCAAATTAATTTTATAATGAAATTATGCTGATAAACATCCCCAAAAATGATCAAAATTTGAAGTTAGATAGGTTAGGGTTATTTTTTTTGTCGATCAAGGGTAAAATTTTGAGCTTAGATAGGTAAAGTTAATTTTTTTTTTTCGACGGGTCTTAATCTATTCTTTTACTTCAATGAGGATCTTTGCTACAACACTAATACAAACTGTAAGAAAAACAAATGTTTTTATACTTACCAGGAATAAATATTGAAGTCCATAAACTATAGAATTAACTGTAAGCACTGGTTTCCAGTCTTCTCTGAGTATATTCAAACACACATTTCCTTCCAAATCTATATTAGGATGATACACGGCTGTTTCACATTTAACTTTGGGAGGTTCATGGGGATAGTTTGGTCCTACCTGAAATATAAAAATGATTATAAATTGAAATTATAGCAAAATTATGTGCTACTATTGTTGAAACATATAGTGAAATTTATGCAATATAAATATTGAAACAGTAATAAAATTATACACATATATTATACACACAGAAAAGAAGAAGGAAGTAACAAGGAACTATACGAGGCACTCTATAAGCTGTGCAACTAAGGACACGAAAAAAGCATTGATACTTTGTGGTATCGAGTACATTACCATTCAATACCGATACTTTGGGATACTTTTGTTTCCATACTTTTATGAGTACGATACTCTTTTTTCGATACTACTCATGAGTACAGTATCAATACTTTGTATTCGATACCATGTCCTTATGTGCAGCTAGTTTCTAGCAGAGAATCTTTAAGGAAAAACTTTAATGATAATAATAGCTGATGAGGGTAAAATACTTGATATTATATATTATATATGTATGTAGAAATATACTTTTGTCTTAGTTAACACACTGTCTCAATTAATAATATAAATATAATATTTGTTATTTTTTATACCTACAATGTTACCAATGGTTTAACATTATGACCATCAGTAAAATGTTGTTTTAATATATAATTAAAATATGAAATCAGAAATTAAAATCTAAACACAACTTTGTTTAAACTTTTCATTTTATAGAGATCTTTCTTTAAATATCTCACGAATGTGTCAATAATAACTATAAATTAAAACACATTAGGTTAATTAGTTCTAATATGACATCAAGTACCTGTTGTACTGAAATAGGGTAGGAATATTTACCTTAAAACTAAATACAAATCTTCCTCCTCTATAAAACCCTTCATCTGGACATATTATCAACTTAAAATTAAGTAAATCATCTGGATCTGGAAATTCTGTGTTACAAGTTTTAGGTAGATTTAGTTCATTTAAATCTGTAAGAGAAATACCATTTTATTACACTAATTAATAAAACAAGTCACTAATCTGATGACCATGTATTCAAAGCGTGCTATATAGCATAACTATTTAGAATAAAAGGGAAAATATATTGACGACAGTACGTAAATTTTAAGATACAATAATGTAATTGTATATTTTCACCTTTTGTTATACGCAATTGTGCTGCTGATGCTTTCTTTTGTGAACCTCCGGCTCTCGCCGAGCCTTCCTCATCTTTTTTTTGTTGTTTTAACGAAAAAAGTTTAATCATTGTCCTAATTCAATCCAAAGAAATTAGAAATTGATTTCGACAAGAATTATTTTGACAGATAACAAGACTTCAGTCAAACTAGAAACTTCAAGGGTGAAGAAAGAGTAGCAAGGGCTAAAAATTAATAGATAGAAACTGAAACATACTGAAAAAGTGCGAGAAAAAATAAACTTGTGGTAGATCTTTAAATAATTTTTACTGACTTACTATAGTTTCATACTATTAAAATTATCTTCTAAGTATACTTTATTTTCAAATATTATATATTTCAAGTATTTACATAACATCTTACATTTATCTATTTTGAATTATTGTTTAACATGTCCACATTCATTCACTCATCTATTTTTTGTGACTCATAACTAAAATATATTATATGTCCCAATTATTTTTAGAAATCATTTAAATTTATTTATTTATTATTAACCTTTTATTTAGTTAACAAATTGACATCAGTTCTTTGAAAATAAAAACGAGTGTGCTTTAGACCACAACTGATGTAATTTTGTTTAGCTCCATCTAACTCTTATATATCCCTCTTAACTTCCGTTCACCTCACTCCATCACACTTTTTGTAACACTTTCGTCACGTATTCAGCAGCTTACTCCTCAAATCAAGCGTGTGTAAAAAAGTTTTACTTCAAAAATGTCAAATAATAATTTACAGCTGCGTTATGACATAGGTACCTAGTTATAATTTTAATTAATGAAAACACCTAGTGCATAATAGACGACCCCTTAACAGAATAAAAGTTTTAACCAAAACCTATAATAAGCTAACTTTTCAGTCCTCTTTGTGGTCGTTGTGCAATACCATATTCATATATTTTAAATTTACTGCACTTTTTTTACTACTTGCGGTTTCACCCGCGTTGATTTGAGGAAAAAATAGCCTTCCTTCTTTTAAAAGCATACATAACCTTCCTTTTCACATAGTTTAAATTTTTAGTTGTGGATGCCGGTAAAGCAAGCAATTATTTATAAAATGATATATAATTTACGTGGAGTAATTGTGTTTTTTTTTTCTAAAAAGGAAGGCAAACATTTTAATCTTACCGTATTAATATAAGTGATTGATAATTGATTGATTGGTTTAATGGCTTTCAGTTGTGGGTTGATTCCGCCAATGTCACGTAGAGTGGAGAACACACGTAGGAGATTGATTTTTTTTTTTTTTTTTTGAAATACACAATACACACACGGTCGTCTGTTCCTAAAGTAAGCAACTTAATGCTTGTGTTATAAGAAACAGCCGACTGGTATATAGCTACATATATTCTTTTTTCGATAAACATACTTATAAATAATACATATATAAATATATAAATAAATATTTATATTACACCCAGACTCGGGGTGGGAATCGAACCCACAACCCTCGGAGCAGAAAGCAGGGTCACTACAAACTGCGCCAACGGGCTAGTCAAAGGTTGATCGGTGCTGTTGAGATAACAGTCTCAATTTAATTTTGAAAACAGGCAAAATAGTCAGACTTTCATTGTTACACCTTAACCTAAAATAACACAAACATTTAATATTAAACTAAGACTACCGTTGTTAGTAACTAAACTATTACAAATTACACTAGGGCAGACACATGATTTATTTACAACTTAATTTTATTTATTTTAAAATATTTACATAAAAATGTACAGTAGGGACTAAACATCAATATTAATAAACATTGAATATTTATAGGGCGAGGAATATCATATGGAAGGACGTCATATACAGGACGGAGGAGTTTGGGACAGGAAAAAAGGATGTGGGAAACCGTGCCTTCGTCAAGGCCACATTCACGTAATGAGTGGTCACGAACTCTGATTTTGGCCAGGTGCCAATTTTGTTGAACTCCAAGATAAATTCCAGGACTCGTCCATATGGATTTTGGCTAGGGAACGGAGGTCTTGGCAGGAGTTTTTGTAGTGAGCAAGGATACTAGTTTGGATTGCAGATTTAGCATATGAATCCGCTGTCTCATTGCTTGCAATGCCAGAATGGCCTGGAATCCAGATGAGCAGAATATGCAGAGCCTTTTGACTGCAAGAGAGCAAAGCCTCTCTAATCTTAAAAACAATAGAAATTTTAAATTTGCTACAAAAGGGATTTTCCTTAATGGCTAAGAGACAACTTAGTGAGTCAGCAAAAATTACCGTTGGTCCTAAGTCAAGGGAGAGGACAAAGAGGAAAACACAGATGTTTCAGGGGGCATTTAAAGTGGAAGATAATTTTAAATTTAGGGATCCAGAAGGCATCACCAACACAGCTGGACGGGAAAAGTTTTGATGCATCAGTAAATATATGATAATGATTTAACCAATTTTGATGAAGAATTTCTTGAAATTTTAACTTTATACCAAGATCTCCTTTCTTCAGATCTAAATCTGTGACAATAGGAACATTGTAGGTAAGGGCTTTGAAGGAAGTACAGAATAAGGGATTGATACAAAAGGTTAAGAGAGGATTTGGGAGGTTTGAAAATTTGGTGTAGCTGATTAAAATGTAGGAACGTGGCTGGTTTGGGTTGCAGAGTTGGGAGAACTTGTTGAGTTTAGGCCAAAGAGGATGGGAAGACAGCTGTATTAATTATGATATGTTGTATTCGTTTGTCACTTTGTTTGACATCAAATGTGGTGTTGCATCCCATGGTTGCATCATTGCACTTTATTGTGACACTGTCAATTTAGTTAACATATTTTTAGTCTGTATTATCTAAACATTATGATTGCCATTGATGATATGCCAAAAAAAAAAAAATATGATTTATGCTACAGCTCATTTACAACTTGCAGTAGCAGTACTGAATTTTAGTTGTAGTCGTGGGTCGTAACGTCTTTTATGTGTAATCGGTTATACGTAGTTTCGTGGATACGCGTAACTAGTTTCGAAACTGCTTATTTTTCGAAACTAGTTATTTTTGTATACAGTATCAGTACGGGACGGCGGCGTCATATTACTTTTGTTTGTATTATGGTTATGAAGTAGTTATATGTTATAACTTGTAACATATACGAATGCCGTTACGTACGTTAATATTGATGGATAGTATAATTAAATTAACTTCCCTTCATATTTTATCCAGGCTTACGACTGGCTGCAAAACATGTTATTTAAATTACTTTTTGATTTTTGTATAGTCATAATAATCGATGCAGGCGTATTTAGAAGTTCATTTGATTTTATGTAGGTACAGTTTTTAATTATTTTTCGAAATACATACATACATACATATAATTAAAAATACAACAAAAAACCCATACTATTTTAGTATATTCAACACGAGACAATAACATTAATCGTTAATAATTAATCACTCGTCAACTGTCTTAACTTAATGCTAAATAGTAAATTCGAAAATATTTAAAAAGAAACACGACCGAAATTAAAATTTCTTTAAAAAAACTGTGCGTATTAAAATAAACTTAAGCTCATAGTCAATTGCGTACAAAATCCCATGAGCATATTCGAAAACAAAGATGCATCTATAGTACTTATAGCCATCTCTTTTTATCCTACGCGTAAGCGTATCTGCGTATTGTAATGATTAATATTAGTAACCTGTTACGTTATTAGGCAAAACGCTTATGCGCCGGTCGTTGTGTCAAGTTTTTGATAAAACTGCGTACGCAAAAAAACTGCGTACGTAAAATAATCGTTACATTCGTATCGGCGAAACTACGTATATGGTTATTAGCTTCGTAACTAGTTACTGAAACCGATTACGTTAAATAACGCCCACCGCTATTTAGTTGTCTATTGAATTGAACGTCTAATGTCTACTTTGATTGTCTACGTGAAATCTGCAACAAGCAAATAGTTTTGATTTGTTAAGCGGCATATTTCTTTAACAGTGTAAACCATGAAATAAAACAGTAGATAAAGTGCAAAACGATTAGCTTGAAATATTCTTTATTTTTCAAGTAAAATACGTTTACCATTAAGATGGCTAGCGAAGATGTTATTGAATTAGGTTCATCTGAGGATGAAGCGGAACCTGCACCAAAGAAGGTAAAAAAGGTTAAAACAAAGGAGTCCTATCTGTTATACTTGTGTATTTATGTATTCCCAACTGACTATAATCGTTTTAATTTACAGAAGAAACCTATGCCTAATGCAATGGTTCACATTCCTGCTAAACTTCCCGGACTTACAATAAAACCGGCAAAAATTGATAGATCGCCTGCTCCAAAGATTTTAAATTTTACGAAAGGTATATTATCACAGCCAGTTTTGATTGGAAACATTAATGTACCTGTTTTAAAGAAGGTGCCTAACATTGTACACAAAGCCCCCTCAAATCCACATAGATTTTCCATCAATCCAATCAGTGTTGTAAAAAATCTCAAAAAACCGGACTTAATAATAAAAAAAGTTCCATCAAATAAAAAGCTTAGAAAACCCGTTGAAATACAAGGACCTAGATTAATAAACAAATTGCCACCAGGTATCACTATTAAACCCTTAGCTTACCCTGGTGTATCGGGGGTTAATAAGAAGCGTAATATAAATGATTTAAAAAATACTATTGGCGAAGTATTAACGGTAGAAGTAGAGGACGAAGAGGCAGCTGAAACATCAATTGAGAGTCCACAGTGGTACCTGAGACCTGAGGAGCAGGAAGACTTTAAAAATGAAACCAAAGATTGCGGAGAAGTCAAACCCATTGATAAAAATGAGTTGTCTTTGGAAGAGCAAAATAATAAAGAACCTGAATCTCCTAGCTATGTTGAAATAACAATAGAAGATAGTCCTGTGAAATCTTTACATTTAAAAGATAAAAGTGAGATTGGTAAAGAGTTTGCTATTACCATTGAAGACAGTCCCGTCAAACCCGCTAAGAACAAGAATGTAGATAGTGACAGGGAAGAAAGCCCAGAAAAGGTACCACAAAGTAAAAAGAAATTGGATTATACTAAAGAGAGACAGGTAGTGGAAATAGAAATTGATCTTATGGAGACAGGTTCATTTAATTGCAATGAAAATAAGGACAGTGATAAACAAAATACTGAATCGAACATAAGTAATAAAGATGAATCCAAAAAAATGTCTGATGAAAGCCTTTCTTCAAAACTTGAATCAAATGTTGCCAATGATTCAAAAAGTGATACTGATAAGCATGAATTTCATCCCGTTTATCAAAATTTCATAGATACATGTTTCAAGTTAGAAGATTCTGAAGATATGAAAAAAATTGTTGAGAAGAAAATTAAAGCTTATTATAAACAATGTCCAAAGGAATATGTTGAGTCTGAAGATTTTATTGATATGGTTTCCAGTAAAATTGTTGCTATGAAGGCTGCACCAAAAAAGATGTACTTATACATAAAAGATATAGTGGACGATTTAAATTTACAGAGAAAAATGACAAAAGTGATACCCCCAAAGTCAACGGATACTCCACAAGGTAATTAGATTAAGATATTACAGACATTGGACAATATTGGACTTGCCCGTTGCCGCATTTTGCAGTGATCCTGCTTTTTACTTCGGGAGTTGTGGGTTCGATTCCCGCCTCAAGTCTGGGTGTGATATATGTAATTATTTATATATAAGTTACTCGTATGTATTTATTGAAAAAAAAATATAAAAAGACAAGTCCTGACTCACTCATCAACGTCTAGCCCAAACCCTTGGACCTAAAAAGCTGAAATTTTTCACAGAGTTTCCCTTTATGGTGTATACAAGGAATAAGGAATGATATTTTGAAATTCAACCCCTAAAGGGGTAAAATGGTGGTTCAAAATTTGTTTGGTGTAACAATATTAATTTTTTTCATTTCGATTCGAAACTTCGTAGGAGTACTCCCAAAAATAAATAAGCAAATATGTCTTTTGTGATTTTCCGAAAATCAAACCCTTAGGGGGTGAAATGGGGTGAATAAACCTAATAATCGACATGGGGTGTCGTTATTTATGTTTTTTAGGACGTTGATTGAGAAAATGACAGTTATATCGAAGTCTCAGATGGTGGACATGACATAAAATTAATTAAATTGTTTCCCAATACAAACTCTAAACTCCCATTTCACCACTATTGGGTGACTATTCAATTTGAACCTTCGTATGTGTACTCCAATAAAGAAATAAGTTATTATAAGTTTTCAAACTTCAATTACATCATTATAACATTAACTTGAATTAGTGTTTTATTTATGCTGGAATATACTTACTACAATTTGTACCATAATTTTTCGAGGCGAATCGGTGTATATACTGCGGATATCACTTATACTGACGGAGTACCCATTCAAGTTTAAAAGATTGCAATGCCCCCTTAAGGTCTGTTTCAGGTCATAAGTCTCACAGGGTCAGTCACTGAAAACAGCAGGAATTGGTTTTAGGGGGGATTGCTTCTCGCACGGCCAGTTTTACATAGCCTGCTCGAGAGTGACCTCATCTAACAACTTGGTCGTGTTAGCATCTGAAAGCAGCACCTACCTATGTAGTATATATTGAAGTACTTTCAGCATACGCTGAAAAAATAAATAGTCTTAACCCTTAGGTACTTCCTTAGGTAGGTTTCCTGCCAGCATTAAGTTACCACAGGAACAGACGACCGTGTGTGTGTTATATAAAAATATACATATTACATATGGTTTGTCATATGTTATGGTTATACATATGTATATATAAAACTGTATATTCAATGTTAATAAAACTTTATTAGATTGAAATTTGTTTAGAATTTTACTACATATTCATATGATTTTTATAATATACTTTTTTTAATAGTTTGTTTACATATATTTTTGTTATTATTTTAGAAACAGAAAAGTCAATACACTTTGAAGGTGACAATGATTCCAAAAGGCAGAGGCAAATAAGGAAGCTAGAGAAAACTATTAAAAAGTTACACAGAGCTATTCAAAAACTAGAGGAACAGGAAGTTGATTTCGAAGATGATGAAGATTCAGTTTATTTGTTAACGGAGAGGTAAAATTTTATAATCCTGTTAAACAATAATTTACTGTATGAATATGGTTTTTTAAAAAGTTACTTAAAATAGTATTTTTTTTTAATTGTGAGCTGCTATTGTGTTTGTAAGTAAACTGATTATAGTACATATTTTGGTATACTAGGCTAAAATTTATTATTCTTTCAAACTTTTTAAATATATTTGTAACTTAAAGACGATTACGAGACATCTTTCTATCAGGATTTTGTGTTATGTAATAGTCTAAACTAATAAAATTATTCTTATTGAATATTTAAGTTACATACTATATACAATTTTTACATTTTATAATTCTTGATGAATTTATGGTATCATGATAACTTACAGTTGGTATAGGCTATGATGATGATAAGATGTAGCACATTTTATTGCTTAATGCCCTCTTCAGTATATATTAAGACTTTCTAAACAATGAAGAATTTTTAGTCCCAACATCAGCACACTCAAATAGAAACTAACAAATAAAGTTTCAATCTTTACTTTATTAGTATGTGGTAGTTTCTGCGTTTTGTTATATTTTATAATTATTCAAATGCACAGTAATAATACATACACTTATATATTATTTAAAATAAAAATAGAAAATAGAAAATAATAAAATATTTTACCTTTTAGATATAAAGAAAGAATGGTCCACGTACATGCAAAATTCTGTCAGCTTACCAATACAAAAATGCCATCAGAGCCTCGTATACACTTAGAAGTTAGGCCTGGAAGACCCGCAGGGCCTGTGAGAAAGCTTGAGAAGTGGATTAATAGAAAAGTTCCTATTGGAAAACCATTACCGTTTCCTGATTTTCATGATGTGTTGCAGTGTGTCAGGGAAGCTAATAATGAAGATAAATTAGGTTGGAATGAAGTTGATATAATGGAAGAAGGTATGAAATAAATATATAAAATCATCAAATTAATGGCTAAGAACTGTCCGTAAATATAGGTTATTAAAGGATGCATACAAAAAGAAAGCATAAGCTTTAAAATAAAATTAATAATTTAAAACTGTGGTGTCATATCTCAGTATACACAACCCTAAGTATCGAAATTTATGTTAATTGATCCATGTTTGTTTTTTTCTATTCATAGCTCGAGATTTATTTTCGAGATGTGGTAAGAAACTCCAAAGACGTCGACAAGAAAACGAATGGAGACTTGCCATTTCAAGGATTCCTCATGACGTGGATCCAGCCGAAGAGAGTGATGAATTGAAGAAAAAGTTAGATGACAATAAATCCGAGGCATCTAAAAGAGAAGCTGAGCTTCTTAACAAGTAAGTAAATAAAGCTAAAAATGGAAAATATGAAGTAATTTGTAAAGTAATAAATAAAAAAAATAAAAAGTTTTTATTTGAAAATAGAAGTCAAATCATTATTAATGACGATTTGTATTCTGAGATGATTTATATGTGCTAAATAATTGTGTTTGCTTGCAAATGAAAAAAAAAACGACTTCATTTTACATCGAGAAGTAATACAATGTAGTTAGTTGAAAAAATTATCAATTAAATACACATTATTAGGCATTGTTAATTTAAATTTTTATTTGGTCAAGATTATTTCGCTCTCTTTATTAAAAGTGATCAAACAACAAACACCAGTTCTCTATTAAACAAAAAGAATAATCACAATCGCTACTCCCAGTAAAAAAGTTATGAGGTAATACACATTTAACATCACCATCATCATACACAAAAAATATTCGAATTAAGAACTTCCTATTTGTTATCTATAATTTATACTTTTAGGTATGTGGATAGACAGAATCAATTGAAGTTAGTTGCTGAAGAAATTAATGATAAAGAAGCAGAAGAATCGCCAGTGGAAACTGAAGAGGAGGACATTGATGAGGATAATCCTTTAACAAACAAACAGAAGCGTAAAGAAAGGCTTAAAAGACTTCTTCAGGAAAGAAATAGAAAAACTGAAGAAAAGGAGAATAATCCTGAAGCAGAAAATGAGGACAATAAAGATGATGATAGCAAAAATGATAAAACATCCAAATTAGAAGAGGAATATAAATTTCAAGAAGACAATTCGAATAAAGATGTTTACGTTGATAATGATACCCAGCAAAGGCATGAAGTGGATAGTGATAAGTCTAATGTAAGAGAAAAAAGTGAGGAAACTACGCAGACCATTGAAATAGAAGATAAAAAAGAAACTGATGAAAGCGATAAAAACGAAGAAAATGAATTTGAATCTGACATAGATGAATTACATCTTTTACAGAAATTACATTCTGAAAATGAAAGTGATGTGTCAACACTCGAATCTTCTGGATCTGATTCACCCATAGCTATTTCGGATACTTTGGAATCAGACAGTGACGTAGAAAACAAAAACCCTGCAAGTGATGTAATAAGCATTGAGAATTCGAGTTATTCTGAATCGGAATCGACTATTGATGGTCTACCTAAGCAAAACGAAGTGGACTGTATCAAAAAATCAAAAATCGAAGATTTAGTTAGCAACGCTTTTGAAATTGAGTACTCAACAGATTCGTTATGCAGAACAGAAAGTGAAAATATTGTTGAAAATATATTACTTGCTTCATCTGATGACGAAAATTCAAATAAACTTGGAGAGTTTGAGGGTACATCCATTAATTTGAAAGATGATGACATATCAATATCAGAAACAACAATAGATGGAAATCCATCTACAAAATTCAATGATCTGAATAAAAACAACTCACTCGAGAATAATAATGCAACAGTCTTTGACTGTTCATTTGAAATTGAAAATCCGAGCATATCGATACACAAAGAAGCTGATGAAAAAAATAATATAAGTATTGATAGTGTTATAGAATGTTCTGATGTTGATGAGATTGTTAATTCCAGCAACTTATTTAAAGATTCGATTAACGGTGTAGAGTTACGAATGGAACAAAATAAACTTGAAATAAACTCTAGTCAAAGTTTAAATATTATAAAATCTTGCAATAAAGAGCAAAGTGGACTAAATGAAAATGAAAAACATAAATCACAAAGTGCAACACCAACTGATGGTTCAGCAACCAATAGTGAGACTGCTAATAATAATATAGAAACAGAGTAATTCACATGCCAATCAGTAAACAAGTAACTTAAAATTCTCATTATTTGTCTTGAACTCAGATAAGACTATATAATTTAAGTGTATATACGAAATTTCCTATGCCATAAATTAGATAGAACACTTATTTAATATTAAATTGATAAATAAAGTGTCTATTATACGTGTTTTATAATAAGAATTTTCTGATGATATTTTAAGTCTTGTATATAACTGAATGTCTAATAAGTTTAATTTTAATTTTTTTTTTATAATCAAGCTGAGTTTGGGACAAATTGTTTGTGCACAATATCATCAAAATGTAATTGTCAAAATTGCAGAATATAATTTTTTAAATTAAAATTTTGAAATATGAATTAAAAATTAACACCATTCGTGTTAACTTTATTCAATGTTTCAATTTCAAAGATAATTTGTGACTTTTGAGTTTAAGTTTTGTTAAACATTATCGGTATGGAATTGATATTAAGAATGTATGTAAGGCCAAATCTGCAGTAAAATGATTTATTGCTGTACATGGATTTATTTTTTAAGGATAATTTTCATGACGAAATGTCAATGCCGATTTTCTGTTGGCATTTTTCAATTTGTAATGAAAAAATTATGTCATTTTGTTTAATAATTTAAGATTTTTGATAAAATTAATACGCATTTTTGATATTTGTGGCGTACTGAGTTAAACAGCAGTTCACAGAACGCTATTGACACTTCTAAAGCTAACCACGAATATCTCTATACATATACACCGGAAACAGTGGTTTTCTTGAAACAGATGTATTAATTTTCTTAAAAAATGTTTTTGGCCGTGCATTGACTACGATACATATTATACCTTTTTATCATTTTAGTTCGATTTCGTCAACATCCGATAGGAACGACATGGAGCTGAATGAGTCTTTTATTTTCAAATATTTCTTTCAAATCATCAGCTAAGTGCTTGAAAAAAAATTTCAATCAGTGCAGCGTAATCAACTCTATTATATATTGCAAATTTATGGAAAGTTAGCGAAGTTGATATATTTTACACACATGCTTAATTTCCAATGAAAAATATTTTCATAAATTATGTATAAACTACTGATTATTGCACGAGTATTACTTAAAATAAGTACTTCGTGTCTGTTTATGTAGACAACATCATTGTACAATAGACAATTATTTTATAATAAAAATGTAACTGAATAAATAAATTAAAAAATATCACTTTTATTTAATATAGATGCAGTTATTTAGTTCACAATTATTTTACCATAATAACGTGAAAACGCTGTTTTGAAATTTTTAAACATTCCTTTTTGTCGTTTAAATATAATTTTATTTATGAGGACATGAATCAATAAGCGATGCTTTTAGGATTTTTAAAACAATTACCATAGTCGTCACAACATTTATTTACAATATTTACAATGATCAAAGCTTAAGTACATAATGTAGACATTTCTTTAGTTAAAACATATCGGCCCCGGCGAGAATGAAAACTTATGATCTGCATCAATAAAGAACAGCGGCTGAAAGTCGCTGATTGGCAGTCGATCGCTACGAGACGTCTTCACTTCCAAAACGATTTCTCCAATTCCATCCTGTAAAATAATGAATGATTATAACATTAGATTTTAATCGTAATTCATTTTTCAGCCATAAAGTAGAAACAATAAAGCCAGTTTATTAAGTGTCCGATACATATATGGTAAAACATCGTCTTTTAAACAAAAATAAAAACTATATTATTTTTATTCTTCTCAAAAGTAAATACAATACGCACCTTACAGTTGTCTTTTATCACCCTTGGCTCTCTCAACTCTATATTGTTTTGTCCAAACAGTTTTACCTCATTCGCTCTTATTAGTTCAGCAGGAATGTCTGACCTGCAATTGGAAATAATTTATTAGACACTTTAAAGGCGAACTATTTTTATGGCTTAAAATTGTAATTTATACTCGCCTTTGTGGTGCCTGGGTATTGACACAGGTGTAGGTGAAGTTTTGCCTCGCACTATTTGAAAGCAATCGAAGAAAACGTAGCTGTATTGTACCAGAACCTTCATTTTCATACGAGATCTGAAATAAGTTTAAAACTTCGTTCTTTTAAATTACCTATATCATAAATTTCATTACTAAGGGCCAATTATACAGGTTGCTCATAAAAATAACGTTTTGAATAGTTATCTAACATATAACTATCCATTCAGCAGTTTAAGGTTTCATGATCAAACCCCACAATCCTTCCCTCTGAGATATATGTAATATTCCTGGAATGGAAGGGTTTTAAATAAAATGAAGCAATAAATCTATTTTTAAAATTAAATTAATCTTTTTCAATATATATAATCACTCTTAAGCTTAATACATTTATTAGATCTATGAAATAAATTGTAAGCATTTTTAATTTTCGACACCAAAAATTGTGTTTTATAAGTTCGGGTTGAGGACCTCCTGCCTGAAATTGGCTCTAATTATTTTATTACGTATACTAATGCAATAATAATAATAATAAATTATCGATGGCGAAATTTATAAATAAATATCTTGCTTACCCTGAAACCATTTTCAATTTGCGAGAATTTTTGACCAGATATACCGGTATAAAGTGCCAGGGTCGTATAGTCAGGGTGAATACAAGTGTTATAATCTTTGCAATACACGTGGATTGGATGCCCACCTCCTCGAGCATCTATCCAATAGTAACCTGTATTATAATAACAGAAACATATTAAATATATAATAATTGTGTTTGCTCGCAAACGAAAAATTTTGTTTTCTCAACTAAATAGAGTGATTCCAGTGGAGGGTTTTATGTATAATACATGCATAATATAGTAGAGGAACATAACACTGATAGTTCTTGCAACCGTGCGAAGCCGGGGCGGGTCGCTAGTTTTGTACTAAAACACAGTTATGCGCAGTTATTTTCAAAATAACTGCGCAGTTTCTTGCCGATTCTTCTTTGCAGAATCTACATTCCGAATCGGTGATAGCTTTACTTTTACAAAAATAATAATCACTTAAAATTTTTAATTTGTAAAATGACGATTCGAAAGTTCTCATGGCGCCTTAAAGTTGTTTTTGATTTTGATTAAGTTATGGTGCAATATTTCTGGCTTACTATCAGGTGGTCCTATCATTTTTGTCGCCCTGATCATTTCAAAAAAAACCGTGTAGTAATCGTATACGAAGCCGCAAATAGGAAGCTTGAAAATGTATGCATTGGAATATACCTAGATTAATAAAAAAACAATCAGCCGTCCTAATTTTTAGATCGAAAAACTTTGACTTACCTACCTACTTAATAATTGTGTTTGCTCGCAAACGAAAAAAAACCGACTTCAATTACATCGACAAGTAATACAACGTAGATCGACGAAAAAATAGTCAAGTAACTACGCGTTATCAAAGATTACTCAAAAAGTAGTTATCAGATCTCGATAACATTTAAATGTACATGATAAACATCAGCTTTTGATTAAATTAAAAATTATCAAAATCGGTACACCCAGTAAAAAGTTATGAGGATTTTCGGGAGTTTCCCTCGGTTTCTCTGGGATCCCATCATCAAATCCTAGTTTACTTATCATGGTACCAAACTAGGGATATCTCCTTTCCAACAAAAAAAGAATGATCAAAATCGACACATCCAGTAAAAAGTTATGCGGTATAATACAACGTAGGTCGACGAAAAAAGCGTAAACAGTAAGAAGCGTAAACGTAAGAAAAAAATGACACACCACCTTTCGATTAAAAAAATTTGTCGAAATCGGTCCACACGGTCAAAAGTTCTGATGTAACATACATAAAAAAAATAAAAACACTGTCGAATTGAGAACCTCCTCCTTTTTTGGAAGTCGGTTAAAAAAATACAGTCGAATTGAGAACCTCATCCTTTTTTGGAAGTCGGTTAAGAAAGTATAAGACAAATTTATTAATTAGAAAAGAAATTTAGTTTTCTAATTATTACGCGAATTTCACTAATTATAATGAAACAACTTTTTCGGAATTCGTTGTTTCATTTTCAACAATTGTAGTTTTCCGTTTATTACGGAACCAGTGTCTAGGTATTTATGTAACTTATTTCTACTAATAAGTTCTACCTACAATATAAATAGTAGGTAAAGTTTTAGTTACCTAACTACTTATTACATGGTACAAGTACTATATTTTAATGAGTATGGAATTATAAACCAATTCGTAATCATAAAGATACATTTAATTTCTTGTTGTTCACGTTATTTTTTGACTAATACTTAAAATATATATCCAAACTTCATAAAAGCTGCTTAAAAGAGAATATTATAGATGTTGATATATTACTTTAATTTATAAATAAAAAATAATCACTGACCGTCGGTCAAATTTTTGTGTGAAGTCCGCAAATCCTTACAGGAGAGCGCAGGGTTCATTCTTGTTCCCCAAGGTTTTTTTACGGTTTCCAAAGTAGTTCGTGCGGCTACCACCCCGGACATGATTTCCTGAACCCATTCTATTTCTTCAGCTAAGAGTAAACAAAAAGAAAAAAAAAATCAGGTTCATTTTAAATACCTTGTGCATACTATACAAATATGTACATGATATCTGGAATTAGATTTTGAGAATTTTTTACGAATGCTTTTGCATTAGACCGAAAATAGTTTATAACTTAAATCTACGAACCGTCATCAATGTTGTCTTCAGTTGTTATCTCGATAGGATCTTCCTCTATACTTCTTCTTTTTCTACTGGACATGAATAGTTCAGCGGGTAATTGTGGAGAAGGTGCAGGAAGCCCTGGAGGACCAGGAGGGCCTGGTGGACCGGGAAGGCCAGGTCGACCTTCAGGTCCCGGTGAACCTTTAGGACCGAGAGGACCTTCAGGTCCGATTTCACCGAGAGGGCCAATTTCCCCTTTTGCACCTGAAGGTCCTATAGGTCCCTGAAACAATTGAAAAAATTTAAAACGTTGTAACTTACATTTTGTTTCGTTTTTTTTTGAAATTTTCGTAATTGAATTTCCCACAAAGAGTTAGTTATTATTTAAAAAATATAAATGGTAAGTAAAATATATAATAACCATATCGCCTTTTGGTCCCGCGGGCCCGATAGGTCCTTGTGGTCCTTGCTTCCCTACTTCTCCTTGGTCTCCTTTTAATCCCATTGGTCCAGTTTCTCCATTATGTCCCTTTGGTCCTATATTTCCTTTGTCTCCCTTAATCCCTTGTATACCTGGTGGTCCAGAAGTACCGGGTGGACCGGGTGGACCTATCAAGCCCGGTGATCCTACGTCTCCCTAAAAAAACAAAAAATGCTTCTAAACGATTTCATAAAAATAATAACAGAAGTAAATGCTTAGGTTTAAATTTTTTTATAGACGGATTTACAGTTTTTTTTCACACTTAATCAGAATACACTTATAGACAATTATAAAACCAATAATAAATTCGCCCAGGTAGACATAAAATGATAGCTAAACATAAGTTGAACTCACAACAGAAACAACTTATAGAGTAGACTTTAATACTAGTAGACGTAATTAGTACATCTTTGTATGAGTAATATACTATATATTAATACTAGCTCCTGCCCGTCACTTTGTCAACGTATGGTCCCTTTGGGCTAACTGGTAACCTCGATTTTGCAACATTCTTCATTGGTGCTCCGCTCCTATTTTTCTTAGCCAGATGATATATAGCCTATAGCTCCGATAAACGGGCTATCTAACACTGAAATAATTTTTCAAATCGGGCCAGTTGTGCCTGAGATTAGCGCGTTCAAGAAAACAAACAAACAAACTCTTCAGATTTATATTCCCCGGGGTGTCAATGGTCGTAACGCCGGCACTGTTTATAATATTAGTATAGAGTAACATGTTTTAGTCTAATTCAAAATACGTATTTGATAGCTTGCTAGAGGTCGAAATTGATAGTCATACAAAAGTCATTGAAGTACCTGCCAGCTCTTAGTAAAAATGAATTTTGCCTATAATTGCTTTTTGCCAAGGGAACATAAATTGTTTGAAAATATTTATGATTTCTAGTGGGAACATTTAACTGCAACAAAGACAGAAGTCAACAATTTTAATCAAAAATGTTGTATCACAAACGAAGGTAACAATGTGCATTTAAAAAAAAAACTTTTTTGTATATTTTCGATTTCGTCGATATACCCTCGGATTCTAAACTTGTGAGGCATATCCAAGCTACTGCGGACGAGGGAACAATTTTTAGCGTCTTAGCATTAGCGAAGTCTTGCGTGATATGAATTAAAAATCCCAGAGCTTTAGATGTTTAGGACACTATGCCGTCATGCATTCAGCCTGTAACATCCCACTGCTGAGCATAGGCCTCTTTCTCCATGTAGGAGAAGGAGCCGTCAATATGTTTGTCAAACAGAAATTGGAATCGTGCGTAACATAAGATCACGTATAGAACGCATTCGCTGAAGATCCCGCTGTTGCAGTATTTCTAAGATATTGCTCTTTATGACTAAACGATATAATGGTACGTTTGTCCAGGCTTAGGTCGAGCTTGTTCTCAATACAAAAATGATTGGAGCATATTAAGATCTTCCCGCAACAGGATGGCGTCAGCGAGCGCGTGAGCACAAGTACCTCGTATACAATTAAATTTGAAATTAAAAGCTAAAACTATGTATAACGTTGATTATAAAATTCTGCTGAAATCCGATTCTTTACTCATTATAACCGGAGAAGTTTTATGCAAGTATGTGAATCTTCGAATGTTATATTCAGACATAAGATACTTTTTCTCCCTTAGCGAAAGATTTCACCGTAATTAATAACCTTTTGTTATCAGTTAGGTTACCATTCACGAAAATCCTGAGCGTAGAATCCTCAAATCCTAACTAACTCCCTGTTAAAATTTTCTTCAGTCTTGCAGTGGCCATGAATCGATAGTTGATACCCTGTAGTTCCGAGGATATGACCTCAACCCGAGCTACTTTGCAAGCTCAACGAGTACTTAATATCTTATATATTTTTGTTTACTTTATTTAGTTAAAAGAGGTTTTAAATCTTTACTACTAGATATATAAAAAATGTTTACTGGTGGTCCAGGAAGTCCTCTTAATCCTCTTTGCCCTTCTGGTCCAGGAGGCCCAATAGCACCAGCAGGCCCCATTTCTCCTGAAGAGCCTTTAGGACCTGTGTCTCCTTTCTCACCTGGTAGACCAGGGCTGCCTTGAGATCCAGCTGAACCCTCTGCGCCCTATAATATATTAACCCTTACTGTAATATTAATTCAATCATTAGTAACATTTCTATGTTTTAATTGGGTCGAAATATTAGTGTTATATAGAATCATTCCACAATACACTCGTAGTTACATGCACGAAAAGCCTATGTGCTTTATTTCGCATTTATAACTTTATCTTATTACCATTTATATACTTATATATCTATCATCACAATATTAATCGGCATCATACTGTTACGATTACTTATTATGTAATAAAGTATTATACATGAGAGCTTTAAAAAATGGCAATATTTTAATTTCTGCATAAAATATGTTTGTTTATTAGTTTTATAACATAGTTTCTAATCTGGCTAAACAAACAAAAAATAATAATATAGGTATAGGTATAGTTCACGCATACATAATTAAGGGGTTTTATACAAGACACTTACAGGACTACCGGGAACTCCAGTTTCTCCAGGTTTGCCTGTCGGTCCAATAGGCCCGGGTGGGCCTGGTGGACCAGAACTACCTTCTGGACCATCTGAACCAGGTTCACCTTTTATTCCTTGAGGGCCTGGTTCGCCTCTGTCTCCGGGAAAACCAGGTGGCCCGGGCTCTCCTTTGGACCCTTCGGGTCCAGGAGGACCTATTGGCCCTGGTTCACCTTGAATTCCGGGTGCACCATCTTCTCCTTTCGGTCCAACAGGCCCTCTTGGTCCCTTCAATAAAACATCGACGCATAAAAAGATGTGTACCTATATTATTTTAATATACTTTAGGGTATCTTAATTCTTGAATAGCGACACATAGATAAGTGTAGTGTACCTATAGAGCAATCCAGGCCGTTCCAGTGGTCAATTAGTTCTGACATATTTTATCATTTACAATAAAATTGCAAATTAAACTTTATTTTCCGATTTTCTGAAGTTTCTAAAATAAATTTTATGTTGCTTTTTTAAGTAATATGTATATTTCATGCGTAAACTCTACGTATTTTATATATGTATAGTATATATGTACATAGGTACAGACCTAGACCTTCAGTACAGACCGAATATTTATACTGTAGGTATATATAGTTAATTTATATATATTTTATTTTTATACTAGAGACCGGCCCGGCTTCGTACGGTTGCAATGCTGATTCTAAATATAAAATATAAAATAAATATTTGCAATGTGTCTACTACATTATGCATGCATTATACATATAAACTTTCCTCTAGAGTCACCCTATTTACTAAAGAAAACCGCATCAAAATTCGTTGCGTAATTTTAAAGATCTAAGCATACAGACAGCGGTAAGCGACATTGTTTTATACCATGTAATAATAATGTAACAAGTACGTTAATATTGCATACACCCCTATAAGTAAATACTTATGCTATTCTCTCTATAATATAAAAATGAGTCGCTGAATGTGTTGCTAAGCGCAAAACTCGAGAACGGTTGGACCGATTTCGCTAATTCTTTTTTTTAAATATTCCTTGAAGTACGAGGATGGTTCTTACGGAGAGAAAAATTCTAAAAAAAAAAAAAAAATTTAAATTTCCTGAAAAAGTCTAAAAACAACACTTTTCTATACTCCCATACAAAAGATTTGTGATAATACTTAAAAGTCAATTTGAACTTTAATACCATACGATAAAGTTTGTGTTAGGCGATACGAAGTTCGCCGGGTCAGCTAGTATTCTAATAGATATCCTATACCTAAGGTTGCCTAGATACATAAGATTTTAGGTCCGTATGAGATCAGATTTATGATTAGGACTTCAGATCCTAAAGCTAAATGAAGTTTTTAAAAACTCCTCAAGAAGTTGAGTAGCCACCTAATGTAGACTTGCAGATGTCATCAAAAATAGCTCTCATAGAGCTCTTTTTTCTGAACTTGCAAATTTTAACACATATAGAGCTTTTTAGACTTCATTTAGATGTCAAAAAATTGACTTTCCATTTGAGCTACTTAAGACGTCATGTTAGAACTTCTTTAAGAGATCTTTTAAAATACTTCATACTGAAATCTTTATGATTTGGATACTGACTGGGTTGTTTCAGCAATTAAACCGTCTCTTGTCCACTTTTTTTTTGTCGATAAGTAAATTATTTTCGGTGTACAATAAAAAGTATAAATAAATAATAATAAACAAACGCAGATGACGATGTTAAACTTTTATAATTCTTCAATTTAATTGTTTTTTTTTAAATCGTTTCAAAGTAATATGTAACAAAGCTACTAATAGATGTAGGCAGCTATTTATGTATTTTAATTTTTAAAAGAATTTTTTGATAGTAACATAATTTAGTTTTATAAATATTTAAAGAAAATTTTAGAAAAGATAGTTAAAATTGAGTATGACATTAGTTGTATGTGGGTGTTTGAAATAAATTGTAAAATAAAACGTACTATTTTTCCTTCAGATCCTTGAGGACCTTGTAGACCAGGAGCTCCTGGATTTCCTTTTTCTCCCTGCTCACCTTCAGGACCTCTTGGACCTTGTTCGCCCTGATTTCCTTTTGCACCTCGACGACCAGGTGGTCCAGTTAGACCACCAGGACCAGGCGGGCCTGTTTAAGAAGTTACGAAGAAAGTATGAGTGCTAATTATTAACATTGAGTACGATCGTCATTCCTAGTTTCCTTAATTATAAACGTTTTATAAATTTGATACTATATTAAAATACACAACCTATTGGTCCATTATCTCCTCTATCTCCTTTCACTCCTTGATCTCCTTTAGGTCCATCGGCACCAGTTTTTCCAGGTAGTCCTGTCGGTCCTCGAACTCCATCAGTTCCTGGTATTCCAGGTGGTCCAGGATCACCTTGTGGACCTTTATCTCCTGGTAACCCAACAGGACCTGGTTCTCCTCTCAAACCTTGTATACCTGGTGAGCCAATAGGACCCTGGAATCGTAAAATTATAACTGATTATTAACTAAATTACAAAAAAATATGGTCAATGTGTTACAATATTGTTTCTTTAAGAATTTATTTGCAATATCACTGTTTAAACTTTAGATTATAACTAACTACACAGTTTCGTTAGTTGTACTTTCAAGTTTTGAGAAACTAATTATAATATCATTCATTGGCGTAAATTTCAAATATTTTTAGTAAATTTTTAAATCGTTCATATTTTTATGATCGTCATTTAAGTTGTTATATTTTTTTTATAGCATACCTGTTCTCCCATGGCACCTTTAAAGCCCTTTTCTCCAGGTGGCCCAATATCTCCCTTATCACCATCTTCTCCTGGTGGACCCACGGGACCTGGGGAACCTGTCAACCCCCTGGGTCCAGGAAGACCATCGCGACCGACAGGACCTTTAAAAGTGGCGTTTTGTATAGCACATATAAATAAAACAGAATGTTTTTTGTGAAGTAAATTTAAAGATCAATACTATTAAAAAAAGCATTTAGTATCTGTTTCCACTTATCTAATTAAAAAAACTTGTTTAATTAAAATAAGTGTTTACTAATAACTTTCACTGGTGTAAATCATCCTACAATATAATAAGTTTAAAAAAAACCTCATACTTAATTACCTATGGGACCTGGTTCACCAACTTCTCCTTTTTGTCCTCCTGGACCAGGAGATCCTCGTGGTCCTTCACGTCCCATTGGACCTTGCAGTCCCTCGCGTCCAGCTTCTCCTTGCTCTCCTTTATCACCTCTTACACCAGGGGGTCCAGGCGGACCGAGATCACCTTTAAGCCCTGGTGTACCCTGCAATTATTTTTTATTTTTATTTTTATAAATTGTAACATCAGCCTCATTTCAGTAATTATATAATCAATCATTTAAATACTACTCACAGGCACTCCTGGTAATCCCGGTTCACCGTTCGGCCCAGGAGAACCAGGTGGCCCAATTGGTCCAAGTTTACCCTCTGGACCTGGTGGACCAGGAGGTCCATCTTTACCCATTTCACCGGGGGGGCCAATTTCTCCTGGTATTCCTGCTATACCAGGTGACCCTGGAACTCCAGGAGGACCAGGATCACCATTTTGTCCCTGTGGCCCAGTTAAACCAGGTGGCCCAGATGGGCCGGGCGATCCAACCTCCCCCTAGAAATGAATAAATACAAATTTATGAATTGGTCTCTTTTTAACTAATTAGGAATAAAAATGTATAATATAATATAAAAATAGAAAAATTGCATAAAAAAATAAGTACCACAGGCCCTCTTTCTCCCGGAGTTCCAGGTAATCCTGGCTTGCCATCTGTACCAGGTGGTCCCATATTTCCAGGAAATCCTCTGGGCCCCTCTAAGCCTTGAGGACCACGTTCACCACTAGGACCAGGAGGACCAGGCTGTCCTGTGTCACCTTTAGGGCCTGGTGGACCATCTGAACCTCTACGACCTCGTGGACCACGGTAACCCTAATTTATGGAAAAAAAAACAGTTTAACGCAAAAGTAATCGTTTCTGTAACATATTTTATTTACAACTAGGTTTATGAAATTGTAGTATTTATAACAATTTTAAATTCAACATCACGAAACAACCAAGTTTATCGCAGTAATAACAGGTTCGTAGCGTCGTCGGGTAGCTTACTTTATTATTCATAGATAGTTAATATTTATAATTGTACACAAAAATACGAATAGTCACAGTCACACATGAAAACTTATTATTAATTATTTAACGACAATGTACTTATAAATACAAATACATATACATATATAATGTACTAGCTTCTGCGCGCTACTTCGTCCGCGATACATGATTTTTGCGAAAGTTTAACAGTTCACGCAGCGCACGCAGCGGAAGTTCTCAAAAGGAAAAAAAAAACGATTTTGAAATTATATATAGCCTATAGCCTTCCTCGACAAATGGGCTATCTAACACTGAAAGAATTTTTCAAATCGGACCGGTAGCTCCTGAGATTAGCGCGTTCAAACAAACAAACAAACTCTTCAGCTTTATAATATTAGTATAGATATTTAAAATACAGCAAATTATGACGTCTTCAGCGACATAAATTACTTCGTAAGACGTTGCTTAAAACAAGTTAGAGTTGGAGCACACCTGACTGGAAGCGAAAAAGAATTCCAAAAGGGGACAGCTTTAACAGTGAAGGAATGAGAATATATATTAGAATAGAAAGAGGATATACGAGAGAGAAATTGGAGTCAGGTATAAGTTATACGTTCACGGGAGATGCAAAGAAACGTGAAACGTTCTTCAAAGAAAGTGCGTGAGTGCTGCGAAAGCGAATTAGACCCCATGTGTTTATAATACGAAAATCGGAGATACGGTCATATTTGCGGAGACCAAATATGAACCGAATGCAGAGATTCTAAAGGCGCTGAAGTTTATTTAGTAGCTCCTCGTTTACATCCAGAAAACGTGTATCTGCGTAGTCAAGAAAAAAAGTGCGAAGAATTGGTAAAAAGGGTGATTGTGTTAACGCAATTTTAGTAAGCATAGGAAGAAAGTATTGAAGTCAATGCAGCGAGCCGATAGCTGCAAACGACTTCTTGCTAAGCTCATTATATTTAGCTTATTAGTTTGGGTGGATTTAGGAGGTTGTTCGAGGAAAGAAATTATGTTATCTGTTGGTGTACAAGACGTTCTCAAACCTCGTCTAAGAAAGTTGGGTGTAGTTCAGACAAGTTAGAAATATCGATCGTATAAGATCGTAGGTGATCAACTTTTGTCTTAAGAGAGAATCACAAATGAGTCTATGATCGATTAGGTTTCTTTCAGCAAATTCATGTGGCACCCATGGGCTTTTTTGTATAGCCAGCCTTTCAGATGGGTCGAAACTGTTTTATGATCAGCTCTCAGATCTTCAGCTATATGCATCGAAAAGCATCTTTGACTTAAAAATTTCCAGACTAAAAATGCTTAAATAAATTTTGTGCTACTCTTAGTGACACTGCATTAGGTCCATAAAAATGAAAAGTGGTGGGAAACATTTTTTACTTTTTAATTTCATTTTTAAAAGTCAACTTTTCATGGTATCGAAACCAGCTAGTTATAAACAATAAAACAAGATTTTTACTAAAAGAATTTTACCCCGACCTATTATCATGGGAATGAAAATTTTACGACTAATGGAATCACAGCCTATGCGCTGGAACTAACACCAAATACGTTCTCCTTAAAACCACATTCAGATAATTAACTAAAGTTGAAAGGCGAAAACTTAAAAGAAGTTTGTAAGGCTGTATAACTACTAATAATATTCGACATAGTGGAACAATCGAAATTGTGAAGAGATTGTTAAGACCATTGAGTTGAATAGAATTAGAAGGAATATGTTGCTTGATTTTGCCAACTCCGAGTGATTTCAGGAATTTCCATACCTTAGTAAGATCTGTTTTCTAAATTATTGATTTATGAATATCGTTGCATCGTTGTGCGTCTCTACAACCCTGTTGCACCGATTAGAAGCTGTCTTATATTTTTCACAATAATTTAAACTCTAATTTGTCTTATAACTATATACTTTGGTTTTGACAACGCTTTTCTGGTCCTGCAGAGCTTTGATATGCAGTAAGCCATGACAAAGGAAAATATTTGAGACGCACAATTCGTATAGGGGCGTGACTGACATATAACTGGGTGAGGAGAGAATTGAAAATAGTAATTTTTCCGTGCACCCCAGACGCGTCAAATACCAATGACCACTCAATCTTGGCAGCATCCTCACATTATTGTTGATTCAAATCCATGCCGCCAAAATTACGTTGCTTAACTTTGCTTTCGGGGATTTAATCATATAAGAAAGAAATATGAGATCATGGTAGGAGAATGCGTCGACAAAGCATTGACTACATTTTTCAATATGGTCAGGAAAGGAGACACGAATTAGCTCAAGGAGAGATAGAAAACTTGGATTTGGATTAGGAAAAGAGTGGGTAACTTGCAGAGGAAGGAGCGAAACAGTGAAGATCTCCCGTAGTGTTTCAGAAGACATATATTAAAATCCCCCATTACGTAGATATGACGACCATCACGAGTACGCAATTCTAAAAGATTGTTAAAAACAGGAAAATAGTCGGATTTCATATTTAATTGTTGGTATACTAATGTATTACTCACCCTTGGCCCGCTTTCTCCACGATCTCCAGGTATTCCAACAAAACCCTGTAATAATAAATCATATATTTCATACGTAATTTTAAGTTAAATAGCAATAAAAATTAAAATAACTACTATTTTATATATTAACTAGCTGACCCAGCAAATGTGGTTTTGCCATATATATTATGAAAATTTAGGATTGTATGTATTTTTTGATGCTAAATCATAATAAAATAAAAATAAAATAAATTATCAAAATAAAAAATAAAAATAAAAATAGGGGTGGACTAACCTGAACATTTAGGGGGTTGAAAAATAGATGTTGTTCGATTCTCAGACCTACTCAATATGCACACAAAATTCATAAGAATCGGTCAAGCCGTTTCGGAGGAGTTTAACTACAAAAACCGCGACACGAGAATTTTATATATTAGATTTATTATGAAAAACACTTTATAGTAGATGAAAATATAAATATATTTAAGGATTATTTATTACTTTCATAGAAAATTGAGATGGGAACTGTGATTGAGTTTACCATAACTCCTTTTGTCCCTCTTCTACCACGTCTTCCAGAAGCACCTTTATCTCCTTTCTCTCCTTGAGTTCCGGGGTATCCAGCAGGACCTTGAAGTCCCGTTGCACCCTTCTCACCTGAAGGCCCAATAGATCCCGTCTCCCCTCGAGGACCTTCTGTACCCTATAAACGTATTATTACAGTAAAAAAAAAAATTCTTGAAACTAATTACATCATTATTTTTGTCTGTAATTTTACCTTTTGTCCTTCTGGGCCTTCTATGCCTGGTGGCCCTGGTTCACCTTGTAATCCACGTTCGCCTTTTGGTCCCAATTCACCTTTTTCTCCTTCAAGACCTACAATAAAAGTAAAATGTTGTTAAGCATGTCTTTTAATGTTTTGTATTTATTTTGTTGTTTGTTTTTAAAATGTTTAGAGTTAAATGAAAATACCTCGGATTCCCTTATCTCCTTTATCGCCAGGAAGACCTCTCGGGCCATCGTCGCCTTTTAATCCTCGAGGTCCTGGAAATCCCAGCATTCCCTGAAAAAATAATTGTTGTTTAATTCTAATCAAAAGACATACATAGTAAAAAAATATATTTTGGCCTTTTATTACCTGTGGACCTGGGGCTCCAACTTCACCAGGTGATCCTTGTTGTCCTGGTGTCCCTGGAGTTCCTGGTGAACCTTCAGGACCCGGTAGGCCCGATATTCCAGGTTTACCTTGTAAACCCTAGAAAATCAATATAGATGTAAGGATAATGTTAGTAGCATGTTAAATATGGTCAAATCTTATTATTTTTCATACTTGAATTCCTGGAGCACCAATGGATCCTTGTGGTCCAGGTGAACCGGCTGGTCCCATCGGTCCAGGTTGTCCTGGTGCACCATTTGCACCTGGTTGTCCTGCGGCTCCTTTGGCTCCCTGTGGTCCCTCATTACCTGGTATTCCCGGATATCCGATTAACCCAGGAAATCCTCTGGGACCCGTAAAACCTCTTGGTCCCTGTTTACAATGATATCTCATTATAATTGCATATGTTTTAACTATTACAAATACAAAAATCTAAAAAATATGCATTATATTACCAGTTCTCCAGATAAACCAGGTGGTCCGGGTGGTCCGTCATCACCCGGAGGTCCATCTGCTCCTGGGGCGCCCAAATCACCTTGCTGTCCTGGGTTTCCTCTTTCTCCTTTATCTCCAGGTATACCTATTAATCCAGGATAGCCCTGATCTCCTTTTTGGCCAGCAGGTCCAGGAAATCCTCTTTCCCCATCTCTACCTGCGTGGCCTCTTCGACCCAGTCGCCCTGGTGGTCCTTGTAATCCTCTTGGACCTGGTGGTCCCTTAGGAAAGAGAATTCAAATTTTACATTTTCAAAAGAGTACAAAGCAAAAATGTACCTATCTATAAGGTAAATCAAAAATTTTGATATCATGTGGATAAAAATAAATTATCTTACTGGTTCTCCTTGATCTCCTTGTTCCCCTTTTGGTCCTTCTGGTCCAGTTTCACCCTCTGGGCCAGATGGACCACTAAGACCCATAGGACCTTGAGCGCCTTGCATAGCAGACTGTAGCAGATATAAATATAAAAATTGTAAACTTTTTATATTATAATATTTTATTAACTTGGGTTTTATTACTACGGTTTTATTTGCCATACCATATGCTGAGTAAGTATTTGACGTAATGCTTCCGCTTGAGTATCAGGTCCCTTTTCATTTCCTGGTTGTTGTAACTATAAAAAGACAATAAGCCTATATTTTCTTTTATACAATTCTATTTCACTAAATAACGAGTAAACAATGTTTCAAATACATACTGGTACTACAAAAACATTTCCTGGAGCTCCAGGAAATCCTTGTTGACCTTCTGCACCAGGTTTACCCTGTTCACCTTTAGGTCCTCTGGGCCCTGGTGGACCTGGGGGCCCAGGATACCCACGAGGGCCCATGTAAGTCCCCGCGCTTCCATAATCGTAATAAGGGTCTGAAGTGTCGGGCCCCGATGATATATTTGCCTAAAAATATTTTTCACTAAAGGTAAAAAGTTTAACATAAAACGTTAGTGTGTGGGGTTACGTCGTGAATAATTATTATATTTTGTTATTATAAATAAAGGCAAATAGGTATATTTATATGTTATTATAGACGGCTTACGTCAAAATAAGTGTTATGTTAGTCCGGTTAATCTAGACATTCGAAGATACATAAATTCACATTAAGCTGAATGTGAGTAAAATTGTTCAAAACATAATTAAAAACAACATTTCAAAATTCCCTATCGTTCCGGTACATGGAAAAAAATTGAACCGAGGTCAAAATTAAAAAAGGGATTTTCACGATTTTCTTCAAAACGGTAACTTTTACGCAAAATTACCTCAGACAAAAATTGTCATCAACATAATGAAATTATCTATAAAAAAGGGTGTCAATAATTTTTTTCACTAAAAGCGACCATTTTTGAGATATAACGATTCAAAAAGTTGTAAGCGTTATAATATGCATACGTTTCCACGCCACCTATATGTACGTGACGTGCTTACCGTACTTATATAGCAATAGACTGAAAAAATTTCCATAACTATTATTATAACTATATAAATAACCATTTCCATAACTTTTTCCATTTTTATCAATCTTATTGTTATGTAGATGTATTTTATGTTAATTGTTATATATCTTTTTCGTTATATACGTATCTACCCAAAGATAGTTTAAATAATGTATTAAATTGAAGTAGTTATCTATCTATACAAATAAATAAAATTGGAGTGTCTGTTTTTATATTAAAATAACCGCCTTTTACTAAATGCATATGAATGTATACACGGTACATATACCAAAATAACATTTTTTTTTAATTTTGTCTGTTTCTGTCTGTCTGTCTTTCTGTTGTTCCGGCTAATCTCTGAAATGGCTGGTCCGGTTTTGACGGGACTTTCACTGGCAGATATCTGATGTAATAAGGAGTAGCTTAGGTAATTTTTATTTTAGAAATTTATTGATTTTGTCACTGCAAACTGAACAATATTTTTTTTTAAATTCCACGCGGATGAAGTCGCGGGCACAGCTAGTAATAAATAATAATAGTCACTATGATATAGGTTATAATAGTAAAATTATTTTGAAGAATGCATCTCATTATTTTTAAGTATTATGAATACACATTCTTGTAGCGCCTTAGGAGTGGAAATACATTTGTATCTCATTATATTTATTGCTAAACATACAGGTATTTTATATTTTCAATAAATGTAGAAAATATTAATGACTACGTTCAACAGATTGTATATTTTATATCTCGACATGATAATAGTATGAGTTGAGGAGTTCATTAAAAAATAATGACGTAAAGAACAAAATGTAGTAAGCTTGTACCAATTTTTCAAAAATAAAAGTGTAGGTATTAGAAGTTTTAGTAAATTATTTTAAAACATATTTTAAAATTGATTAGAAAAAATATTTTAATTTGAGTAAATAAATAAAAAAGCTTCATTAAAGGTCGTTCGGTTATAGGTGGGATAGCACTTGTTAAATATTATTTAGATTATCAAATTAGTGTATTTCGTTACTTATCTAAGTCTCGTATTTCAAAGCTGAACATCTTTTTTTCTCACCTGATGGTAAGCGATTACTGCAGCTTATCTCCCAATCCCCCACAGGAGCTCTGGCTACCTTACTTACCGTAGGACTACAACACTGCTTGAAAGCAGTATTATTTAGCTATGATCTTCTGAAAGGTCAAGTTATTTCCTCAGCCGAGCTGCTCTTGTTTTAGTAGGATATTTCTTGCTGTACTTTACTTTAATCAATATCTAATCTTAATATCATTATATTGTATTCAATAAATGAAAACTTCTTAATTTTATTAATATATATTTCCACCACAATCGATTTTGATGTGAACTTCTGGATCGGAACGAACGAGAGCGCTGATAAGTAACTGATGGCATGTGGTCGCGGGTGACTCAGTTACGGGCCTGTAACGTCGCCGAAATAGAGGAAGTTACAAAATAACAATGGCGGTAAGTCCCGTAGAATCAAAATTACTTAAGTGTTATAGTTTTTTTTTAAATTTTAATATTAATAAAAATTGTCATCTTGTTTTTAAATTACACGAATGTGTTACTTTGTAATAAATTAATTAATCTGTTATTTTTAGTGTTTTAGTCATTTTAATTTTTTTTCAAATTCGTCGTGTTAAAAATTTATTTACGTTCTCTAGATTTAATTTTTCAAACGCGCGACAATAGTGACCGTCAAGGTTTAATAACTTAACAAATACCATATCACAAACTCTCCCGACTAAAATACAGTAGACAGCTTGCAATATAACGTTTTTGATTAAAGAGTGATAGTTTATTTGTCACTTTCATATGCGAACAGTCGCAACAGGAATATCTGTAATGGTACCTCAGGCGGATGTGTGAGCCAGTCAATGTCTTCGGTTGTCGTTATCGGCACGTAGGATGATTCTGTTGTGAACAGTGTCGAGGCTTCCGAATTGCCCATATCTCGTTTTGTCTGAAACATTTCGTACATGAGAAATAGAAAAACAAGTGAGCGAATAGTTTGTTTTGCGAAAAAAGGATCTTTGGAGTTACTCATTAAAAACAATATAAGGACGATGGTACAAAAGAAAAATATAAGTAAACTTTAAAAGTTAAGTTAGTTAAGTTACTTAAGTTTTTACAAAGACGTATATCACGTCATGTTTAAGCTTTATAATTTTCTAATGAATAATTTTAAAAATAGTGTAGACCAACTTACTGTAGCACTGGCTATACCAAAAGATCCGGTTGAACTGACTTCAATACTAGAGGGTGTAGGTGCATACTCGTCAAAGTCAGTAAATCTTCCGAAAATGCTGTTTTCATCTATGTTAAAAAAATAGGTTTTTGTAAAAAGTTTTTTCATACGAGATATACGGCTTAAAAATTTATAGTCATTTTTAATTACCATAAATCCTACATCAATAAATGAAATGAGTTAACAAGTTTTCTAACCACTATCACAATTGAAATCGTTTTAAAAGTATTTACTTTTTGCTTAAATAAGCGATGAAATACTAGAAGCTATTTAAGATATAACGATACTTTATCTGTACGAAGTATCGCGACAATCATTGAATGTAAAATATCCTACATTTTACAGTTGGTGATTATTTGATACTCTCGTCTCTGTATCTTGCATTTTATTAGTCTCGTCATATTTTGTTACTTTTAGTTAAATAAAGTCGTATTTTTTATAGTATGATAATTGTAGCATTAAATGTTAATTTTATTATTTACTTCTACTAAATTTTTTATACAATTATCGCATTCGTTCGTTTCGTCATTTCATTCGTCAGACTTTTCGGTAAAATAGAGTAATTTGATTTCGATATGGAATTAACTTTGCTATATATAATAAATATTTTTTTCAATATAATTTTAAATATGCTTACCGGCGTCAGTAGAGACTGAGTATGGTGGTGTATAATCATAAGAATCAGGCACTTGCCAATATGGTCCAGCAGTTGTTAAGTCTCGGCTAGCAGTTGCCCATACGTTATTAGATTGGTTCCTGTCATCAAAATAGCTTTGTTCAAATTGATTGTATCTTTCGTTTCCAACTGCTGGTTGTATGACGTCACGACGAGTGTCAAAATCAGATTCTTTATCAAATTCATTATTCCCGGAAGTCAATGTACCATAGTCGTATTTGCCAAACGCTCCGCAATCTGGTGCTATTGAAATACACATATCATACGCAAGGTCCGGTTGATTAGCGAACTGGAGCAATTCAATATCGCCCTGTAACAAACAATTGGTGTATCAAGGTTCTTAAAGCTTCTATCGCGATTTCGTCACATCTGAGGAATTTAAATTAAAATAAATCAATGTGATTTTAAAGTTGATTGAACTGTTAAAGCAAGTGTTTAGTTTCAGTTGTGCTCTTACAATAGCGTATTTCTGATATATTTCTAAAGGAATTTAATTAAACGTATTAAAGAGTATTCAAATTAAATTATACATATTCAGAAAATTTTATTAGAAACGTCACTTCTAAATTATTCTATTTCATGATATTATTTCAATTTCATTATATTTTTCGAAGATCAGCTAAATTTTGCTTTTTAGTGCATTGTATTCCGCTTCGCGCCTAAATTTTAATTAAATATATGTAGATTCCTAGAATGGAGAATCCTGTTATTTTGAGATACATTTATCTAATTATTTCAGATAACTTTAATTGTAAAACAGTTAAATTGTAAAAGTGTGAATTGTAGGTACCTATTTATTTGTAGCCAATACAATACTTTTTTATTTTTTATTTTTTTTTAACATTAATTTTATCCTATTCTCCAATAAAGATGATTAAGATATAATAGTAAATTTTGTTTTAGAAGGCTAATAATCAAAATAGCTAAATAGATATTGGTTTACTTCAACTAACATTTACTGTATTTCTATAACATGCGACTTCATCACGTCAGTAAATAATAAAAACTACGATTGTTTAAATGTGTAGGTATTACGAGTATACCTCAAAATTCTGGTCTGGAGTAAACTGAGTACCAACGACTAGTACTCCAGCTAAATTGAATGTGCTGCCAGGATGCCTCCGCAGTGGAAGAGTGCCTCGAATCTCACAGTCAACTAGCAGAGTAACGGAGTCACCTTTTATGCTAATTGCCACTCTATGCCACCTGAATTAGTTGAGAAAATATAATTTACAGCAGCTATTTTCAGAAAGGTCCCATAATTATATTATTACATGCAAAATATGTATATGGTCTTAAAATTAAAAATAATTTATCCTAAGGGAACTATATCATACTTTTCATCTGCTATGTTAACTCGATATGTGAGTAGCTCATTGTCCCCAGGTTCCCCTCTCGTGTCTTCGTAGTACAATTCGATCAGCTCACCAACAACCAGTTGCAGTTGTTCGTCGCCAGCGTCCGAATACAAAACGAAGAGAGGATTTTGTTCTTTGCCTGTTTAGTAATGAATAATATGTAACTTACATTAACAAAGTGCTATATATTTTCTAAATATATTTAATTGAACTAAAGTCGCGCGAGAAGGGTTGTAACTTTATCGACCGTACTTCGTTATTAGGGATGGACACACAAGAAAAAAATCAGCTTCGACCAGCTACAAATATTTTGTATTAATATAAACATCGATTTCAAGTTGGCAATGGAACCATCAAAGAAAACTTTAGCACAGAATGGTTTTATTCATTTATGTAATATTTACTATCAATTAATAACAAAATAAGAAATAGATACCTATACAAAAAAATTGTTGGCCTTAATAAATCAATCTCTAATACAAAATAAAAAGAAAATATCACAAAAATTAAAATTTAATTATAACTTAAAGTAAAATTTTAAAGTAATTTACGTCATCTCAACCAGGAGAAATAAAAAAGGATTACTTACCATATAGACGTAACACTGCTAATATTGAGAAGTCTTCAGGGAAGGTGTTATAGAACATTCCAGCAGCAAGTTGGTGAAGCGTCGCGTTCTCATTGAGGGAGAAGGCTGTATATTCTGTAACCGAAGTCCCAGGCGACTGGCAGCGGCCAGGTACTGGCGCGACTCCTTCAGGTAATGTGCCATCGTGTACGACCGACAATACGTCGAATATTTCAAGATTCACTAAAATTATAATATATTTGTAAGTCAAATTTAGAATTTATACCGAAGATTTTTAACGTTAACAAAGACATGTTCTATACCATTATCTAAAAATAAAATACAAATTATATAAAATAAGTATATGAAAAAATGTCATAAACAGACAATACAAATAAAACCTATATATGCAGATCATCTGCGTATATATAAGTAATATAAGTTGTATTCAAAAGCATGAATAAAGAAAAATATACGAATATTTATTTATTAAGACAAAACAAAACAATCATACCGTTTTCAGATCCGACGTAGAGTACGCAAAACAATATGAGGAGGAACCCTTTCATTTCAAGAACCATTGCGGCCCGCATAAATATGTCAGAGGGATATTATTTGCATTTGGTCCCATCCCGGTAGTAAAGGGTTGAAGTTTATAGGTGCTTTGCCTCCCGGGTAGAAGGCATGATGCGCCCCCGATGGGCACCGTCGAACTGATCCAAGTGCGTATACCATTCAACATTACACATTCGTTATGCGAATTGCAATGGTGTCAAAATAATAAATATCAATTACAGAATAGAGATCAACGATCTCATCATTGTTTAAGAGCTCAGTAGTCTCTAAGTTTCTAAATTGAAGAATATTCAAATTTAATACTAGATATTTAAATTAATTTACTAAAAACATTTTACAATATATATTTTATTTGATTTAAAGCCCTGGTTTCATACAAATTAGGCTGGTAAGTTAATATAAAGAAACAGATATAAAAATATATAATCAACATTAAAAAATAAACTCGGTTGAGGAAAATCTCATTACATTTAAATACATTCAATTTGAAAACAGATTTTCTGTATACATTTCTATCCGATACGAAACATTTTCAGTTTGTTTTCAGACGAGCTTATTGACGTTTAGATACTTATGTTAGATGGAATCCATTTGGGCGCCTCACGAATTTAACATTTATTCGTCTTTCGACTGACGATACTTTCATTGTAAAATAAATTAAAATTTAATTACTTAGGGTTGAAAGTGTTGACTTCATTAAATATTTTTACAATTTATGTGCAAAATGTTCTCGCAAGTCATTATTTTATTGTGTACACGATTTCTTAATAGAAAACGAGCTTTCATATAAATTGTTAGTGTTTTACTTGGAATTCAATTTGCATATATGTCATTCATCTTCGTGTTTGTCTTGGGAATGAGTCAATATTTATGATTTAAAGAGAAGTTTACAATATTCAGTACACGTATAAATAAATAAATATATTATAACATACACGCAACGTCGTCTGTTCCTATGGTAAGCAACTAAATGCTTGTGTCAGAGGTAATAGCCGAGTGTTATGTTTTTTTGACAAATATACATAGAAATAATACACATATATATATATATGTGTGTGTGTGTGTGTGTGTATTATTTTTATATATATACAAATATTACATCCAAACTCAGGCGGGAATCGAACCCGCACCTGCGGAACAGAAAGCACTACAAACTGCGCCAATGGGTTAGTTAGTAAACATAAAGTTCTATAAATGGTGTCATGGGACACCAGGTAGGAACGAAGTTCCTTCGGATAGTATAGAATCAACACAATTTAAAAAAGTTGTTGAATTTTATATCGATACCTTTGGGTAGAAAGGTCGTATAAACCAAAACCCGACTTTTCAGGAGAGCAGAAAAACGATTTTTTTTTTTACATAAAAATTCATACCTTTTTTGTTTTTGAACTTATAAAAAAATGATATATGAGAAAGGTTCTTACAATTCTCGAATGAAAACGGTTAAATCATCAAAACCTATCTATCTTCTATAGTTTCAAAGTTAGCTTGGATTTACGTCTAAGAAAAAATCAATTCTTGGTTAATACACCCCATGAAAATGTACTTAAAAAAAACTATATAGGTCGTATATCCATTTTTGCTAAGCTTATAGTCACATTTACTGTCGTAAAAACCCATAGATGTAGTTTTTTTTGTATTAAAAACCATTTATAATCATAGATCAATTGAATTCTGACTAATAAACAATCATGTTACTCCCAGAATTAGTAAGAACTCAATTATTATTATTCTAATACCCAATAATGGTCGATTCAAATAAAATAAAACTACCTGAAATACGAAATCAACATTTATTAGGTATTATAATACCTTCTAAGCAACATTTACTATTAATTCAATAATGGTACAACATATCTAACAGGTTTAACATTTTTAAATTAAAAAAACAATTATAACAACACACTGAAAAGTGAAATAAAAAAATCTACTTAGCCATAAAAAAAACAAAAAATATTCAAACTTCTTCTAAATTAAAGTAATCAGGCATTTTAATTATTTATAAAATTATGACTTGATAGTTTTTTTTTTTTAATTTTTGTACATAATTAACTGTAATTCAATAAATTATTGTATTAAGCCTTTGTTCTAAGGCTTACTTACTAAGTAATTTATTAAATTACAATTAATAAAAATAATTAAAAAACGATCAAGCACTAAACGTGACCAACTTATGTACTAAAAAGTAACTTATTTATTATATAAATTTGTATTCATAATTAGTTTAAAATAACTTATGAATTGTTACTATAAATTATTTTAATTATTATTATAAAATATTTTAAAATAAATTATGAATTGACAAACACATTTTCAAACAATAAATTTAGGTGACAAAGAATACAATTATTTAACAGTCTTGTTTTTTTTACTAAATAATAATTATTTTGCTAACGAATGAAATGTGAAATTACGTAAATACGAAAAGTTATTATTCTTTTATAATAATAAATGTATTATTCAATTAGCTCTTCCTCGTCTTCTTCGTCGGTCAGCGTAAGAGAGTCAGCCACATTTCCATGGGGTAAGTTAAAATAATCATGGTGGTACCTTTTTGGTATAATTCCATTATCACATAGACGTTTTAAATCCTTATATTTTACGTCTGATATTTGCAATTTGTTTTTGTAAAGTGCAGTTGGGGACATAGTCATTACCTTTTCATGTGTATCATTGCTTACACCTTGTTCGGGTAGTATCGTACGGCTTTTCGATCTTCCTTTACCTCTACCTTTAGATTTTTCTTTATTGCCAGATTTTTTTAATAATATTACTTTATCAGGTGACGTCTCTTCTTTCATTGAGTATTTAACGTACATTTCATTTGGACTCTTTTTCTTCAACGTAATGATTCGGATGTTTCGCATTTTCAGTGTTTTAGAAGTTTCATTTGTAAATGTCGCAGCAGTTATTTCATTCCAATTGAGAAAATCAGAATACTCCATTACATTAACATTATAAGGCCTAGGATTTTTTCTTGCAGCCTCAATGTATGATGGTTACGTTACGTTAGGGCGTATAAGCCATTTACAATTAACGACTATTTTTACGCCCTGAGTTAATATAAATTATGGTCATTACATCATAACAAAACTACAAAAAAAAAACATTCGGCTTTTACATTGAAAATTTACCTTTTTTTAGAGACTATGATCGAAAATTTCTGGGTCGTATTAACCATTTTTGTGCGAATTTCTGCATTTCGTATATACAGATCGATAGAGAAAAAAATTCTGAGAAAAATGGTATATATAACTCAATTTGGCCAAAATGGTTTATACGACCTTTCTACCCAAAGGTATCGATATATATTTTCTAGTTCTTGATTTTTTTAATTTTGTTGATTAGTTTTTAATTAGGTACATAAAAGTATTTAGGAAATTTAGTATTATAGAAAATAACAACAACAATACAGTCGTGTGACTGATATTACGTCACTTCCGTTATATATTTTTCTTACGGTTTTAGTATCACATTTTTTTCAGTTCGGTCGCCCAGCCAAATGGTATACCTACCGTAAGGAACTTTTTTTTTAAAACTTCGTTCCAATAACAAAAAAAATAAATAAATAAATCAATAGTTTTATTTTAAATCAAAATGTATGTGCATTAAATCTGTCTAACATTATCCATACATATAAAAAAATTGTAAGTAACTGTTGTCTGTACGTGATAAATACTTGAAAATAAACGATTATAAGGGAAATTAAAAGGGTTTCTATGAAAGCAATAGAAGCCATAATATTCTTATTATTATTTGCCGGTCTGTGTCTGCCTATCTGTGTTTTTTGTTAACATCAGGTAATAGTTGTTGCACAAAATTGGTTACAGTTTTCGTAGTACAGATTTTGGAGGTAGTTAACTAAATGTGTTGTAAATTTCGTATTTGCAATTGTTAAATAATTTGACCTTTTTTCTATGTTAATGTAATGTAACCGTTATAGTCAAATCTTAATGAAGTCGTTTTGTAAACCAAATCCGCAGGGCACATTTTTTATAGAATGCTACTAATATTATAAACGCAAAAGTTTGAATGTATGGATGTATAGATGTATGGATGTATGGATGTATGGATGTATGGATGTATGGATGTATGTTCCTGGTTCACGCAAAAACTACTGAATAGATTTTAATGAAAGTTTACAGTAAAACAGCTTATACATTAGAATAACACATAGGCTATAATTTTTTGAGATAGTGTATGAATTGTCTAAAATATAATGATAATTCTAGTAAGTCGGAAAAAATCTACCATCTGCGAGCTATTCTGGCGTACGCTGCAAAAACTGTGGAGTTTATGTGTATATTATGTATAAGAGAAATGTTTATCTTAATTAGTCCTACAAAAAAGCCCGCGACAGTATGTATCTCTTTTATGAGTAAGCTATTATGGCCAAAACAGTGAACCATAAATATAATAAAAATTGAAAATACATTTCTAATGCAAGTTTGGTAGTAAAAAATTGATTTCTATATCAAAATAAATAATTTTATTAAACTTCGTCTTCTACACTACATCATTTAGACGATAATTAATCTATACAAATAAATAAAATTGGCGTGTCTGTTTGTAATATTAAAATATCCGCTTTATACTAAATGTATATGGATGTATACACGGTACATATACCAAAATAACATTTTTTACAACTTTTGTCTGTCTGTTTATTTGTTCTAGCTAATCTCTGAAACGGCTCGACGATTTTGACAGTACATTCACGGACAGATACCTGATGTAGCAAGAAGTAACTTAGGCTACTTTTATTTTGTAAATCGGCGAACTAACAAATAACTTTTTGTTAAATCCCACGCGGACGAAGTCGCGGGCATAGCTAGTATACAATATTCAGTTTATTTTTGTGGCAATAAATCAAAGCATTTCTGTTATAGTTTTGTATTTATTTACTTAGGATTCAAAGGAAACGTGAACGCTTTGATATCACTTCGATTCATCATCCAAGACCTTTATTACTTTCTTAGAAAAAGGATCAACTTGTTGACTCAGATTCAATCAAGGTTTAATTAATTAAGTACATCAACATACAAAGGTTATCTGGAAGAAATCGCTCTTTTGCGATAAGATCGCCTTTGTACATCTTTTATTGTGTCTTTCTTTATATGTGTCTGTATTTCGGTGTATGTTTAGAATAAATAAATAAATACATCATGATATTTTTCATTAAAATATAATATCTTATATCGTGATCGTGGTCGTTGCGATCTTATATCTAATATATCTAATATATGTAGTTTTAATAGTTTTAGACACTTTCTTTTATTTATGTTTATTATTTGGAATGGCTCTCCTTTTGTGGAACATGTTTGTGTGTTTTCGTAAATTATACTAAATATTAAAAAATTATGTACATATATTATTGAAGTAGAACACAGCAAAACATTCTTGATCTGAACCAGGAGCAGCTTGACTGAGGAAGAACTTCAAGTTTTCAGAAGATCACAGCCAAATAACACTGCTACTAAATACTTAGTCGTGTTTTTCTATGGTGAGTAAGGCGAGAGTGTAAAAGATAGGGTCAGCAAGATGCTGATGACGTTTCTGGTATTGCAGGCGTCTTTATGCTACGGTAACCGTTTTTCGTATACATAACCGCATCAAACGGGTCGTACGCTATGTTTTGTAACCTTAGTTCATAAAATAGTAGGTAATGTATGTGTATGTAATATGGTACTTATTCAAAATTACCACCAAACAATTTTCTTGGAGATAAAAAAAAACACATAGGTATCAAAAATGTTAAAACACATCGTAAATAAGACATAAAATTTTACATTTCGAAATATCTTTAATTAAACTGTTTTCTGGGATTAATTTCCATGGGTAGATTATGTGACATTTAAACATTTTTTATTAAAAGAAAAAGCATTAAAAGTATTCAGCAAAAAAGTAAGTAAAATTATTACTATACTGGAATGTAAACATAGTTGATAAAAATAGTATCACAGCCGACACGAATATCGGGGACACCTTTACCAGAAATGAAATAAATACCTACAAATGAGGTCCGTCAAAATGAGTAAAGGTCAAAGTAACATCAAATATTTTCAAATATCTTTTTAATAACACTTATTCCGATTATAACATTAATACATAAAAACATTAAATTTATTTTTACTTCTATAATAAATATATTATATTAAAACAATCGCGTTCACAGAGACTACGTTTAGAAATAAAAAGTACTATTAAGACAAAACTCTCTTCATCGAAAGCCTGATTTGTTTAAAGTTAAACTTCGCCGTATCGTATTGTACGAATATTAAAGATTCAAGAAACAAAGTTGACTTAACAGATATTGTAAAGTAAAATTAGGACATTGCAATTTTAATTTTGAGATTTATGCAAGGATTTTTTACAATCATTTTTACAATCGTTCCTACTGTAGTGATGTAAGTAGTAACTTTAAAGCCACTGGTCGCTTCGTAGGTAGGTAGGTTCGTCGGTAGGTTCGTTTCCTTTTCGGGCCGATATTTGTATTTTTAGAAATATTTACTTCTGGTTTGGGTGTATATCAATCTTTGTAGAAAAATTATTATTATTAAAAGACTTGCAGTAGGATACATCAGACATCCAATAGTACCTAGGAGGATTTTCGCGATATAATTTAGTATACATAGTTAACTTATATATATTTTTGCACTATTAATTACCAAAACTGCTCAACATTTGAATACCTACGTTTTCAAGTAATCAACTTGTCTTTATCTTTGGACTTGAAATTTTGAGACATGCATATCAGCAAACACCTTCTTTTTTGGGTTTTAACAAAGTTTGCTACATTGCATAATTTCTATTATTAAAATTAATAGAATATGATATGCGTATGTATGTAACAAGAGTGTTAAATGGTATTGTGCATAACAAATCGGACGTACTGGTAAAATACAGTTTATTTGTTTTGAAATACTAATGTCGGAATTCCTTTTCATTCAGAATCTAAACCTTTTAAAGACCTTTACTTATAATAGTCTGTTAACTATGTACAAAACAATGATCAGGCTCAGGCGACGGAGTTTGAACTGACAAATATTTAAATCCGACTTTTTCGATTTCCATTCGATATTTGATTTCTCATTATAAAGCTGTGATCATCGCGATAAAATCTGATATCATCGCGTAAAAATATAATCTTATTGACTTAGCCATATAATATTCAAATATTCCTGTATTGCAAGTAAAATATCAGTTTCAATGTACATTTTAAAATATTTATAAAATTCAATTACAAAATCAAAACTTAGTACTATAAGGGGTTTCTATTTTAACACCATGATCGATGACTCGATGTATTAAGTTTTTAATCAGATTATTCAACCTCGATTTCGGAGGTAGAGTGTCAAGCCTTTCTAAATGTAGGTCAACCTTGACATTAATCCAAGTCAGATATATATCAAGTACATTTGAATAAGCTACATACGTAATTATGGTCGTTCTGGTACATTGGTCTGGAGTAATCTAAACTCTAAAGTAGGTTATTCAGGTCATTCTTCCCCATTAAACAATTACGAAGGTATTGGGTTCTGTACCATTAGGCTTAATGTTTTGCGAATTAATGACTGTGGATTTGTGCTAAAAGAGTTAGCTACGTAATTTGTGTAACGGTTGTCTTTATTTTCTATATATATGTATATCCTACCAAATAATTAAATAACATCAGGTATTATTTGGATTACAAATGTATTAATTAGATTAATCAAGTAAAAAAGTTATCTGTATCTAAAAGATTTATCTAATATATAAAATTCTCGTGTCGCGGTGTTTGTAGTTAAACTCCTCCGACACGGCTTAACCGATTCTCATGAAATTTTGTGTGCATATTGTTTAGGTCTGAGAATTGATCAACATCTATTTTTCATCACCCTAAATATTAAGGGTAGTTCACCCCTATTTTTTTTTAATTTTTAGATAAATTATATATTTTTTTATTTATTATGATTTGGCGTTGAAAAATACATACAACCCTCAATTTTCAACTTTCTACCACCAACCCCTATTTTTAAATAGCGTTTAGCGGCAAGACAACGTTTGCCGAGTCAGCTAGTAATATCATATAAATTTCTTTTTTTATACAACTAGGTCGACAAACAAGCGTACGGCTCACCTGATGGTAAGCGTTTACCGTAGCTTATAGACGTCTGCAACAGCAGAAGCATCGCAAGCGCGTTGCTGATCGTATTTCTAATTCCCCCATCCTGCTCTCAGCTCTGGTCACCTTATTCACCAACAGGAAAACAAAACTGCGTGAAAACAGTGTTATTTAGCTGTGATCTTCGAGGTACTACCCCAGTCGGGCTGCTCCATATTTTGAGCAGGAAATTTCCTGCTGTGCCTCACCTTTATTCTATTACGCATTTTTTTTTAAATATTTTAAAGCAATTTGTTTTTTTTTCAACGCATTGCGTCAATACTTTTCAGTATGTTTGTACTTAGAGATTTTTATTACTATCTAGTAAAAAATTAAAGTCTTAGTAAGCATGTTGAATTTTTTTTCAACGGACTGTAAATATTCTTTCTTTTTCTGCTTGCTATTTCTTATATGTATTGGTCATATTTCCAATTAAATGAATTAGGGAATAAATTGAAATAAAAGAAGTTCATAATTGTTCGCAATAATTTATTTCATTGGCTCACTCTTTTGAGTTTGATGTTCTTCGGGTGAGTCTCGCTAAAAGTTTTTTCTTTTAATAGTGTCTCGTACAATTTTGATACTGTTGGGAACTTGTCCAGGCCTAACTTGTGTCTGTAATGTGACAATTATAAGTTAGTGGTCTTACTTTCATTTGTCAGCTAAAGTTACGAGCTTATTCGTTGTTCTCTATATTTGCGAAAAATATGCCTGTGTACTGTTGAAATGTAAAACAAACTATACCAAAAAGGATATTGGCATCTTCTAATTTGCTCTTTCTCATTAATTTGGGTTAATGGTTTCCAATAGTGCTATAATCGCAGGGATATTACGCATAATGTAGAAGACACGAAGGAGATTGATTGGTGAGGTCGAGATTACAATCTCACGACAATTTTGAAGAAATAGTGACCTTGTATTACTTTGTCATCATCACATCGCGTCATACCAAAGCTGCTGATGCTTTTTACATTTGAACAAATCTTGAACCTTTCAAGCGAGTTTGTAATAGTCACTTATCTATATTAAAATAAAATCAAATTTTCATAAATAGAACTAATAAGTAATGAAATATAATCGTTAAAAACCTATAAATAAAACAGAAGATCAACGCTAAATAATCGTATATCTCTTTTAAGACTGTCAATCATTATAAATTTAGTCTAGTCTTGTATGAAATTGGTTATAATCTATATACATATAATAAAATGGTCGGAAAGTCAAAACTGTACATTGAATATTTTTTTAAACAATACTTGGGGTGTGATCTACAATCGATACCGAAGCCAAAAATATAGTTTTTAGAATGTTTGTCTGTTTGTCTGTATGTATGTCCGGGATAAACTCAAAAAGTACTGCATGGATTTACTTCAAATTTGGCACGAATATTATTAAGAAGTCGGGTCAACATATACGCTACATAATATGACGCTATCAACTACGGGGAACGAGCAGTAAACTTTTATTTCTTCAATGCATTCTGTAACAACGTGTAATCTAACGACGCATATTTGAATGTTGTTGTTATTATGTTAATAACCATGTCATAAGCTAGCTTCACACTATAAATAAAGATATTCTGTAGTATATTTAGTATCAGCATTGCACCCGTGCGGAGCTGGGGCGGGTCGCTAGTAACTTAAATAAGATATGATGGCTAACTCAAAAGTAGGCCTGACGTTTCAGTCATAGACGACACTTAATAAGTTTCGTCCGTTTCTGTCCAATATTAATAAAGTCATCGCTATTTCTTTAACTTAATAAGAAGTAAGACGATGGTATCTTATATTTCCCTGAGGAGCAAAACGAAAATTTGATTTTACTTATATTACAAATCAATTATGTCGGGAGTCATCTTCCTAACGATATTTTATTAGGATTATTTTTAAACCATCAGAAAAAAACAAACCTCAATATTTTGGTTACAGGTACTTACTATTCATTAGAATCTAGATTGAGACCGAATAATTTTTTTTAGTGAAAATAACGTCCTTGTTGTCTTTAAGTGTAAACTTTTTTATTATAGCATTAAAAACTTATTATAATAATAAACTAAGTCGCTAGATAAATAATTATCATAATTGTCTAATACTTATATTTACGAAAATTACTTTACCTAGTAACAGCATTGTACAGCTGTGGCACCAAACATACGTCAGCCATACTAAGTTGGTCGTTAACACAGAATTTACCAGCTGATTTCTGCAGCAATTCCTCAAGGGTTTGCAGTCCTCGTTCTGTCCAATACTTGGTAAATTGTTTGTATTGATCCTCAGAATGGAAATGACTGAGCAAACCTATGTTCTGTAATGGCTGAATGCCAGATACGACAGTCTAAAAAAAAAATTTAAAGTTAGAAATAAAAGTCGATTTTTAATAATATTTTTGTTAATTTACGTAGTGGGAAATTAACTTCTAGCGTATGTATATAGTTTCTCTTGTTTTCTCTTATGGGATGTGGTATTGATTAAGTTTAAATATCAATCATCATTATGCGAAAAAGTGGAAGTAAAAGATATCAATACCATATTTAATTTACATATACCATATATGTCATTTGTATCTTTTATACATGATATAAATGCTAACAAATTCACAAAATTGCCTTAGATAAAGCTATTTATGAATTTGAGTTATTTTGTGTCTAAAAATATAGAAGGAAAGTGTAATTTCATCGCAGTAAACAAACAATCTGAAATTCCAAGTAAAGCTTTTAAGGTATTGACAAAGCAAGGAAAGTATTATTTAGTGAAAAAATCCGTTATCGTCAAGAAATTTAAATTTAATTTTTAAGTATTTGATAAATATTTTTTATTATTATACATTGTAGTATATTTTTTATCTTATATTTAGAAAAGTGGTACCATATGTGGTGATCTGTGCATTTACCATGGTGTAATTAGAAATTTGGATGTTATATCCGGGTCACTTATGTAACAAATTTGATTTAGTGTAAGTTTTTAAATTACATAAAAGTACAAGTTATACTTACTTCACAAATTTCTCTCATACGAGCTCTCAATAGAGGTGTATTTGGCAGAAGACTAGGCTTCGGACGAGTTTCTTCTAGATATTGGATTATAGCCATTGACTCTACAAGTGTTGCACCATCTAAATAATGATAAGATAAAATATTATATTTATTTACATTTTTATTACGTATTCGTCATAAAAAAAAAAATATAAGTTCATCAAAAGTCAAGATCACCTGCACGAGGTGGTAAGCTAGACAATTTGACGATTTGTCAGCTAACATTTAAATATTTGGCTACGGATGGGAATTACTATTTATGGGGAATAACTTTATATAAGAACGATGTCTTACAATGCTTTTTCTGAGAATCATTTGCACAGAAATCACAAGTAAATCACAAGCCTCGACATTTCTAAGAAAAATGAGATTGACTTGGTCATGCAATCGTGTCAGGTTGTGGGGCAAGTGGCCCCAATAATTTCATGTGATGATATGATATGGTCAATATAGATTACAATAAAAGTATAATATGTAGTATTATGAAATGGTAATAAATGTAAACGTTCTCTAGAATTTTTCGTTTCTAGGTTAGTCTAAAAATATTACAAATATTACATGAGGCATAATATATACGAAAAAAGCCTATTGTTACTAAGAATAACTAAACTTAATCCATCTTATGACTTAAAGATTATTGCCAGATTTATCTTCAAATTTTTGTTATATACCAAAGCGTTCATAACAACCACTCTGGTGAAGTGGTGCGTATAGTCGTTTAAAACAAAGACGACGAGAGGTTTGCGGGTCGATTCCCGCTCGAATTGGATATTTGTATTTGTACAAATATTTCTTTCCAGTTTGAATGTCTTGCATTGTGGATCTCCGCGCCTCGGAGAGCAGGTTAAGCTATCAATCCCGGTTGTTATTATAAATACCTGATAGCGAACGTTACTCATAGTAGGGAACATATCTGCCAACCCGCAGTGGAGCAGCGTGGTGGACTAAGCTCCGATCCTACTCCTGGAGACTCTTACACATGGAGAAATGGTCTATGCCTAGCAGTGGGATGTACAGGCTGAAGCGATCGATCGTTTGAAGCGTACATAGCATTGTTTTCCTTAACCGACATGAACAGTTTTAAATCCGAATATATGTATTTTTGGATTGTGATTTAAGGATAATTGTTTGTTTAGGCTCTTTGTTATCTTGGCTCATAATTATGCTGTATTGAAGGTATATTGTTGTCAAAATATATATATTTCTTTCATATATTTAAGACGCATGCGAGATACGTTACTTTATTATACATTGCTTATACTAACAAATCAGTGTGAGTGAGTGACCGCAAAACTAGTGCCTGTGGCCGTGCTAAGCAATTAGATTAGTGCTAGTTGAATGCTTGTCCGATTGTTATTTGTTCGTTTTATGGTTCTGAACGCGATTTGTTTAATAGTAAATATACAAATCTATAAACAACTATACACTCAACTATAAATTCTAAAATATAGCTGTGCAAATCTTTTTATTATTGTTTATAAAAATTTTATGTTTAATTTTATATAACGGTTCCAACGCTTTATTTGAAATAAATTACTCGTATGTTAAAATAGAGACAAAAAAAAAAAAATGTAAAAAAAGTAAAAAAAAAATAAGATTTCTCTCGTAGACGAAATGGAATTTCGTTTGGAAGTTGCTACATCGTATTCAAGAAAATATTCCGTCATATTTATTTATAACAGTAATAAAAAAAATTGTAATGAGATAATTTTAATATTTTTGGACGAATTAATAATCAAAACATTATTAATCAAAGATACTATAATTTGTCCAAAATACATAATTTGTACAATGTGGGCTGACAATCTGGAAAATAAATTGTGAAAATAACATCGGTTGGATATTTTTGAAATACCCTTACTTCCTACGCATATTATGTATTCGTATATGATTTTGTCGATACCGCTGTCCAGTATATCGAATGGCACGATTTTTACGTTTTTTGGAACGAAGTTCCTTACGGCAGGCTTGACATTTGGCCGGGCGACCGAACTGAAAAAAATGTGATACTAAAACCGTAAGAAAAATGACGTTTGTAAAACTAAAATATTACTACTTTTAAAATTATTTATGTAATTTTATACTGTCGATAAAAATAAAGCTAAGAGAAATAAAGCCATATGTTTTTTTAATTTCACTTAATAGTTTGAATTATTATTATTATTATTATTTTGTTTGATTTATTTTATTGTACGGTATTTGTTATTTTCTAAAATACTAAATTTCCTAAATACTTTTATGTACTTAATTAAAAACCAATCAATAAAATTAAAAAAAAAAAATCTAGAACTAGAAAATATATATAAAAATTAACTTTTTTCTTCAAATTGTGTTGCTCTATACTCGATATATCGAACTTCGTTCCTACCTGGTGTCCCATGACACCACATAATTTACTTTTATTATTGAAATAACTTCATCATTTTAAATATGTATTAAAAGGTTGTTTAAATAAAAAGTAAATAAATAATTAGTTTGGGTGTTTGAGCAGTCCACGTGGGACCCCACCGTGCCTCGGAGAGCACATTAAGCCGTCGGTCCCGGTTGTTATCATGTACACCTGATAACGATCGTTACTCATAGTAGGGAATATACCCGCCAGCCCACACCGGAGCAGTGTTGTGGATTAAGCTCCGATCCTTCTCCTACATGGGGAAAGAGGCCTATGCCCAGCAGCGGGATGTTATAGGCTGAAGCGGAGTGAAGTGTTGTAACAGCCCACGTACCATATTTACGGGTCCTTATAATTTTGATTATGAATTTGAAAATGGTTATCGGTAAGTAACTTTGGAAATAACGAGTATTGTTTTATATTTTTGTGCTTATTTTCTTATTTTTTTTTACAATAAAATACTGTTATGGATATAAAAAGATTCAATGACCCAAATAGAACAACTCAACGTAGCTTTTTCTATTAAATTTATTGGTCGTCACATTCGTTGAAATGCGAAGTTATTGACCTATCCATTTAAATTCTGGCGCTGTTTGAGCGTCTACCTCGTAAACTGTATGATTGTTTAAATTAGTCTGTGTGTTTTACAATTTATTACTTTTTAATTTGAGGGTTTTGTTTATGCCTATCATTCGGAGGAAAGAAATCAATCATTCAGGGCAAATAAGACGTTTTTTGAAAGACGAAAATAAATATTTTTTTTATTTTACTTATTTATAGCATACATAAATTTTATATATAAAAACAAATAAATCGAACTTGAATAAGAGTTCGCATTCGACAGACATAGATGATCATAATTTTGGAGTAGTTATTAGCGTACATATGAAGTGCTCTCGTGAACCAAATGCTTAATGATTCCACACATTCGTCTCTATGACATCAGCGCTCGTTGAACCAGGCACCCTCATGATAATATCCCTACTTATGATGTATTGTGTCGTAATTTGATTGCCAGAAGCATAACTAATTTACCTAATGCGATAATCGCATTTATACTAACAGGCTATTTCTATTGAATAGAAATTTGCAAAACCAACCCTGGAAGTGTATTTGTGTTCGCGATTGGTAATCCTTGTTAATATAGCTTATATTTAAAGTTGATAGGACAAAAGTAAGTTACGACGACGTGAACATCGCGAATTCAAGATTGGTTTAAAGCAAACAACTTGATTTTGAACACCAAGAACACCAAGTGCTTTGTAAACATTTTTTAATATCATATCAAAAATCGACCATTTCAGCGGGGATTGAACCTGCATCTTCGACTGACCGTGTCGGTATTCTAACCAATTAACTAGCGAGTACATCGTTCCATAGCTTAATTGGCTAAAGCACCGATATTTTTGATAATTATTATAATTTTTTTTTTAATATATCAGTGTGATCCTATTTTGGCCATATTTGTACATTATATTGTAACATACTATTGTAACATAACGCTGTCGGATTGCCTATAAAATAAATAAAATAAATAAATAAATAAATAATTAAAATTATAATTTGTTAAATGACGAAGGTGCTTTTGAAGCCTATTTTGAATAATGTTATTTTTGATTGATTGATTGAGACTATAAGTAATCCAAAAAGGCGTTCGTTTTTTTGTCAATTTGTTACGATATATAAGAGCTGCCATTTGCCTAATCTGACGATCAATGAAAGGTGTGAGTGTAAAAATGCTTACTTCCTTAGAGAGTAAAAAAAGAAAAACATCAAAGGTAAGTTAAAGGGCATTTTATGGTTTACCCTTAACCTAAAACAACACATTTAAAAACAAAACTAACAAAGACAAAATATACACACATATACGTACAACTATACGTACGTTATGTTAGAAAAATTTCAAAATAAAACAAATTTAATTTTATTTCGTTATATAGGTTTACATAAGAAGGGAGAAAAAGGACAAAATAATACAAGCATCAACAAACATTAAATATTTACAGGACGGGGCATTTTGTGAGAAAGGACATCATAGACAGAATTGAGAAGTTTAGGACAATTCAAAAAGCAAGGGAATGTAGGTATGCTTAATCTTTGTCAGGACTATATTTGCATTAAAAGTAATCGCGCACCCTAATTTTAGAAATGAGCTGATGTAAACGGATGCCTAAGAAGTAAATGAGAAATTGTAGATGTTACCAAGTGGTTCACACATCTTTAAAAAAGAAATTATATTTGGTCTTGGTCTTAGGATAACAGCCTTAAGAATGGCACAGTATGTGCACTTGACCGATTTCGAATCACTCCTGAGCAAATTCTATGAGGAGTCCAAGCGACTTTTTATCGGAACACGTAGATCATAAATGGAATATAATAAACAGCTATGATAGACCAATCTTTGTAACGGTCAAAATTAATTATTGCTAAAAAGCAACAAGAGGTAATAAATAGCTTTCAAATAAGAATATGCGGTTTTCTTTAGTAAATAGAGTGATTCCAGAGGAAGTTTTATATGAATAATATAGTAGAGGAACACTGATAGTTTTAAGGGTTTCTAATGTGATGTCGTAAATAAACATATATTTTGCGCTTACATTGCAAATATTTTGTATCAGTATTGCATCCATGCAAAGCCGGTGCGGGTCACTAGTTAACTCATAAACAAAAGTTCGTGTATAAATAGAATAACTTATGTGTTTAAAAATAGCATAGCTTCCATTTAAACTTCCTCGTTTATTTTTCCGCTTTTTGAAAGAAATTAATAAATACGCATTTCGAAAATGCTTAGACAGTAACGATTAAAGTTGCTAATATAATATTTATGTATACTATTAGTATTGAATAAAATACGAAATGCGTTTGCAAAATTTTTGTAATATCGCTTTGCAGGTAAAAATATAAATTTTTACCTACAGTATGTTTAGCAGCGAACACAGCTTGCGTTACCATAAATATTTTATATCACAGAATATTGAAACTTGGAACGATAATATACGTTCACATTTTAATGTTAAAAGTTTGCTTTCGTTGTTTTGAAATTAATTGATTAATTGAGAATTGAAAATTAATTAATTGAGAATGTTGTTTTGCTCCTAATAATGTAGAATATGCTAAATACTTTTAGTAAATTATTATTAATGCAACTTTTGTTCCTTTATAACAAAAATGTACATTTTGTATTAATATATTTGACATAAAGAATAAGAAAGGTATAATCGTAATAAAAAATGTATAATAATGTTCAGCAGATTTGGGGTGGTTGGGGTCTAACTCCTAGCGGTCCACCCTGGGCAACGGCGCCACTAATCTACCTGTGGCGACGGCTGGACGATCCCCACGCAACGCGGTGGTAGATCCCGCTTAGGGGCCGCCTGGCAGCGACCACCCTCCCGTCGGAACCAGGCGCCAAGCTGCTTGCTGCGTTCCGTCTATGCGCGGGAGTTTCAGTGCCTTTGGGGGATGGTAGGGTGTCAGTTGTGCAGCTTGGCAGTTTTCGCGAATCTTAAGCGACACAGTACCGGGTGGCTCATACTGGAGGGTTTCGGGATCCGAGGCACGGTTTTGCCGTTGACCGACCGCAAGCAGTTAGGGGCCCTAGCGCGCCAGCCACTTGGCAAAGGCTGTCCCGTCACCTCGCGAAAAATCCTGGGATGGTTCCACCGTGTCAGTTGACGACTGGATGGGAGGACCCGGTGGCGACTTCCAGGTGGGCTCGGGCGTCCCCGCAGTCTCCAGATGAGCTTTTCAATGGTCGGCTTAGCCCAAGGAATTCGCATGGTAAAAGCTGTGCCTCGACATCTAAGTGTTTCCCCATCATCACTCCTCAACATGAACAAAGTTCAAACAAAGAAAAAGGTTAACGCCCGAAGACCCTTAAGAATTAAGGGTCTTCGGGCGTCTGTTTTCCGAGACATCGAAAATTGCTGTATATGTTATTATGTTATTAAAAGGAAGGATATATCTAAAAAAGTATTAAAAAAAAGTAAAATTGAAAGTTTGGACTTTGAAGTTCAAATTTTCAGCCATTTTTTCGACGTATTTGACTCCAAAAAAATTTTGTTTACTTTTACCTTTTATAACTGTTGGTATCTCCTTCTGATAATGTTACTTATTAATTTATTTACTGAGAGTAACCTCCCAAGATGTCATCGTGATCGTTCGATAACTTTTTGTGCTACAACACAAGCAGTTTTCGAAAAAGTAGTTTCACGATAAACGTGTTTTGAGTTTCAATTTGCGAAAACTAATAATTTTAGTGGCTTACTGCTTAATCGCCGATATAAGGCGCGTAAAACAGACCTTCGGCTTCTACGAAAAATCGATTTTCTTCCGTCAGTTGTTGTCTTCGGGTTGTCCGAGCTTTTTTTTGTCCCAGAAAGTCTCAGCCTGTATTGTCTAGTGAGGCGCGACTCGTCAGATTTTTCAGCAAAGACTTTGCAATTGGTACTGACGATTATGTACACTGAATTCATAATCCTCAATAAAGAAGTGAAGCCATTATTTAACACGCCAGCACCGATTAGATATTAGACCGAAATTTCGATAATTTTAAGACTAGAATGGAGGTGTTTACGGGTCAATTGCCTGATTGGCATTTTAGGTATTGTCTCAAGCACCTATTTAGCAAATTATCTCTTGACAAGTCGTGGTGGATCGACAAGAGATGCTGTTTGATTTTTAGTGCAAGTGTGAATTTGTGTTACTTGGCGAATCATCTGTGCTCATTTGGCACTATTGAAAGCTATTTTAACCTAAAGAAGAAGAATTTGTGTTACCACTAGTACTCGCCACGAAACATTCCTTACTCACAGCAGGGAATTAATTTTCTTGCAATTTCTTTTTTCTTTTAGATCTTCGAGCTATGTTACCTCGATATCCAAGTTTGGTATTTTGCTTTGCAAAACTTAGCCATTCACGAGAACGTTTCAACCGAAACTATGTGGTGGATTGTAAAACAAAGTTTGCCTATATCGGTTCGAGCGGGTTTTCCTTTCGTCAGTATATACCTTGGGTATTTGTACTTTCTAAGTATGTAACAAGAAAAAAAAATGATTTTTTGAAATTCTTAAGGGACAGGTAGCCTTAATCTTACTAATTTTTCTATCCATTTCATATCATAACTAGTCGATTTCGATTTTGTGCGAAGAAAAAACGTTTTAACTTGGGTGATATAACCGCAAATATTAATATCGCGATCGTCTCTTCAATTAAATTGAACGGATATTAAAAAGCATTATAGGTTTTTTATCAGGGAGTGAGGTATATTCGACATTCGTACGTCAGCTCAAATATCATATGAAAATTTACCGATGTCGAAATTTCATTTCGAAGTCCTCACCGTGTTTAATCACGTTTTATATGGAAGTATTTTTTTATTAGAGAGGAGTTATTATATATCCTCTACCTCTGAGCCTACGTCACAGATGTATCGTCAAAAGTCCATACTAAGAATATTGAAATCTAATCAACTATAACGTCTTATACGAGTATTAGAATGTTAGTATTATTTTATAGTAATAATTACGTTGCATGGAAACCGAAAATTTAAACTAAATTCGTTTTTATTTATGGACATATTTTTAGTAGCTTTAAACATTATCTATAATATCATACAATATATATAAACGCGAAAGGTCACTCATCACGAAATCTCCGAACCTATACCTACAAACTTGAAATTTGGCAGGTGGGCTCCTTATAGGACGTAGACATCCGCTAAGAACGGATTTTACGAAACTCGACCCCTAAGGGGGTAAAACGGGGGTTGGATGTTTGTATGAAAGTCCTATGTTTTTGAAGTAAGAGACTTGAAATTTAAAATGTAAGCTCTATAGATGGTGAGAAGGTGTCTAAATAATGTATCTTTAGAAATCAACTCCCTTTAAGGGTTAAAACGGGGGATGGTAGATTGACACACTCATCACGAAATCTCCAAAACTATAACAGCTACAAAGTTGAAATTTGGCAGGTAGATTTCTTATTGGGCGTAGACATCCGCTAAGAACTAATTATACGAAACTCAACCCCTAAGGGGATAAAACGGGGGTCGGAAGTTTGTATGAAAGGCCTATGTTTTTAAAGTAAGACACGAAATTTAAAATGTATGCTCTATAGATGGTGAAAAGGAGTCCAAATAATGTAATCATAATTATCGTAATCTATATATATATATAAAAGAAAGGTCACTGACTCACTCATCACGAGAACTCAAAAACCGCTGGATGGTCCATCCATCCAGGATGGACAAAGATGAAATGTAGCAGGGAGGTAGATTATAGTTAGTAAACGTCCGCTAAGAACGGATTTTTTGATATTCCACTGCTAAGGGCGTTTGATTGGGGATGATAGTTTGTATGAAACATATACAGCAGCTATAAGTTCGCCTGCTAGGTTATTTATATTGCAGCCTGAAAATAAAACTAAAAATGTGGTGTATAGAGAGGTTTTATAAAAATAACTAATAAATTATACTAAATTGTGCCTTTTAAAAAAATACTCAGCCTGATAAGCATTTCAAGTGACTGAAATAAAAAAATAACTTGCTTAAACATCTTGATAGTAATGCATACCTTCATAACCACGCGAACGTAGTCGTGGGCAACAGTTAGTGTATTATAACAATAAGTCCCCAAAAGTGTAAGTGTAAGTAATCGATCACGATTCCCTCAAAATTTACTGAACGGCTTTCTAGAGAGGAGGCTTTTTTAGAGAGGGTTTCAAGAGGAAGGTTTACGGAACGATTAAGCCGATTTTAATGAGATTTTGAGTTTCACTGGAAGTTTGCCGGGAAAACTTTGTGAAGATCACTGACTTAAACGCGGGCGAAGCCGCGGGCACAGCTAGTATGTTTATAATTGTGGTTGTTCGCAAACGATAAAAACTGACTTCGATTACATCAGCAAGTAACATAATATAACGTAGGTAGACAAAAAATATGTGCTGTGTGGTTACGGCAGTAAAGAATATAGGTAGTCACCCCCTCTCTTCCCGTGGGAGTCGTAGGAGGCGCCTAAGGGATAGCGTTGTTCCACTACCACCTTGGAACTTAAAAAGCTGACTGATGGCGGGATAATCATCCATATATATCCGTATATTTGAAATACATAGCCCAAAGACGGGCAGCAGCGTCTTCGCTGCGACAAAGCCAGCTCTGCGGTCACCCGTCTGCCCAGCGTGATGACTATGGGCAAAACACATGAGTTAACGCCAATTTTGGCGCGAACTAGTGGAGGCCTATGTCCAGCAGTGGGCTGAACTGACTGACTGACATTATTATTTTTATTGATTTTTTGTTACATTAACAAAATCCACGAGGTCTTGGGTGCCCATGCCATTTGTACTATATACAATATTTGTTTTATTATCAACGTGCGTTTTTTTAAATAACTTCTTACCAGCAGTTCTAAAACTGTCTAGAATTGCTAGGATGATCCGACACTGACAGCTTATTGTTGTTATAAATATAATAAATATATAACACTTAATACATTTTTGTTTTTTTTATTTATTTATTTATCGACATATATATTTTTATACGTACATGATTATCACAAATATTTATTACATTTACATGCATTACATTTTTGCAGTTATACTCCTTTTGGAGCGTTAGGAAAAAATTATGACAGTATACTTTTACGATGCGCATACCGTCACAAAAAACCGACAATCTGAAATTAGCTAGTCAACGAAGAAGAAGTTAGCAACGTGAAGTTATCTAGCTAATGAAGTATAACTTCTTACGAGCGTACATAAGTGCACACACACTTTTTACCATATACACACATAAAATACCACATTAATATATATGTATACACGTTCGTCGTCTCATCATGATCGTCAGACATCGTTATTAGATCGTTGTTCTTTGCTTCCCCATTCATGGGTTAAAATATTTTTGCTATTTTTTAATCATAAGCAATACTTACCAATGACTAAGGCGGGAACCTTTTGCGAGGGGTTGACAGCACGGTACTCATCAGTCAGTTGAGAACGTTCGCGGATAATGTCCACCGGCTGCTCTACATAGGCTATATTCTTCAGTTGTAAGGTTGCACGAACGCGCCACGTGCACGATGACAGCCAAAACCCATACAGGACAGCTCGAGATTCGGACTTCGAGGGAAAATATATTACTTTGTAAATACCTGTTTTTTATTTTGGTTTAAAAACAGTGTAGCATAAATTTCTTTTTTTTTTAATTTGTAATATTTACACTGTATTATGTTTGTAATTCAAAAATTAGAATTTTGTTTGTATTCTAATTTGAGATATATTTGTATATTGTATAGTGCTAGTCATATCAAGCGAATAAAATTTTAAAGATGATGATTGTGATAAGGGTTAATACTATTTTATATATTTAATTTCAATTTTCGGACACTGATTCGGCCTGGCAAAATCTTTTTTTGTTTTCCTACAAATTTTTACATGTTGATAAAACCAAAAATGGTTCTTTATCAACTAAATTAAAACAGAATAGCTTGTTAGACATTCCGATTATCATTCCTAAAAACCCACGACCTTTATATTCTGATTCTAGTAAAATTATTGAAAATAAAGCAATGGATGGAGATCTTAAGAATGTAGCTCGCATTCTTTTCTCTAGTGATACCCTCGCACCTTTTGATAATAAAACGCTAGAAGCCTTACGCGAAAAGCATCCCTTACCGAATCCGGCGTCCTTGCTCCCAAGTCCACCTATTTTCAATAATGTTTTACAGGTTAAAGATGAAGACACCTATGCTGCAATTATGTCGTTCACAAGTGGCTCTGCTAGCGGCATAGACGGCATCACACCACAACATCTTAAAGATCTTGTGAGTGTCTCAGCCGGTGACGCTGGCAGGGCTCTCTTGAATGACATAACCAATCTTTGTAATTTCATGTTATCTGGCAAGGTATCTTCATCTTTTTTGTCTCATATTTACGGTGCAAGACTATGTGCCTTTAACAAAAAAGACGGTAGTATCCGTCCGATTGCTATTGGGACCACATTTCGCCGTCTGGCGTCTAAATTGGCATGTAGACACATAGTCTCCAGCCTTAAAACAAAATTTCAACCAATACAATTGGGCTTTGGAAGCAAAGGAGGCTGTGAAGCAGCAGTTCACGCGGCTCGTACTTTTTTAAAAAGTAATGAGGCTGAAGTTCTGCTGAAAGTTGATGTAAAGAATGCTTTTAATTCTTTAGACAGAGCAACCTTGCTTAACGAAGTTTCATTACATCTTCCTGAAATTTATCCTTATGTTTGGCAATGTTACAGTTCACCATCTAAGCTACTTTTTGGCGAGAATACAATTTTTTCTAATGTCGGCGTTCAGCAAGGAGACCCACTAGGTCCGGCTCTTTTTAGTCTAGGTATCCACAAATGTATCTCAAATTTAAAATCAAAATTGAACATATGGTACCTAGATGATGGAACCATAGGAGGTAAAGTGGACGATGTCGTTGAAGACTTAATCAAAATTAAAAACGAGTTTGATAAAATTGGTCTCAAATTAAATTTTTCAAAATGTGAATTTTTTTTCACAGATCTTCTATCACTTTCCAAAATTAATTTGGCAACGGAATTATTTAATAAAATTGCTCCTAATTTAAAAATACTTCAAAGAAGTACACTTTGTCTTCTAGGTGCACCACTTTTTGATGAAGGCATAAAGCCAATTTTGGATAATAAAATTAAAATATTTGTTGAAAACACTGACAAATTTGGCACTCTAAATTCTCATATTGCCTACACTATATTAAAATATTGTCTGTTTGTCCCAAAATTAATGTATATTTTACGCGCAAGCCCAATTTGGAAATTTCCTGAAATGACCGAAAAACTTGATGCCACTTTAAAAAATTCATTAGAAAAAATTCTAAATTTATCTTTTGATGAAAATTCATGGACCCAAGCTACTTTACCAATTAGAGATGGTGGCATCGGCGTGAGAAAAATTTCGAGTGTCGCTCTTCCTGCGTTTCTTGCTTCTGTACATAGTATCAAGGGTTTATGTTCTGACATCTTAAAATCTAATTCAGTCGAAATTACAGATGCTACAGATGCAATAGAAAACTGGAAGTTAATGTGTCCTAATGGCGTTATCCCGAAGGACGTTACAAAACAAAAACTTTGGGATATACCAATAGTTCACAATACTCATATAAGTTTGACGCAAAATCTTACAAGTGACAAAAACCGTGCCAGGCTTCTAGCTGTGTCAAATAAAGAGTCAGGTCACTGGTTACACGCAGTGCCGTCAAAAAATCTTGGGACACTTTTAGACAATGAAAGTTTTAGAATTGCTCTCGGTCTCCGGTTGGGAGCTCCACTGTGCTTTGAACACAGATGTCCGTGTGGAAAAGAGGTCGATTCTTACGGACTACACGGCCTTTCCTGTAACAAGAGTTCAGGTAGGTTTTCCCGCCACGGTTCCCTAAACGATACCATTAAAAGAGCTCTTGCCACCATCGACGTTCCTGCTCTTATCGAGCCAACTGGAATTAGTCGCAATGATGGCAAGAGACCTGATGGATTGACGTTGGTTCCCTGGGAAAGGGGACGGGCGCTTTTGTGGGACGCAACCTGCGTTGACACACTTGCTCCGTCTCATGTCAGGGAAACAGCCTTAAAAGCGGGAGCCGCAGCGGAAAAAGCTGAAACGACTAAACGGCACAAATATTCGTCACTAATTCCAAATTACATCTTTGTGCCGTTTGCAGTCGAAACACTTGGACCTTGGAGTAGCAGTGCTAAAATTTTTTTAAATGAGATAACACCTCGCCTTATTGCCTCCACTGGTGACAAGAGGGCTGGTGCATTTTTTGCCCAGAGAATCGGCATAGCGATTCAACGGGGAAATGCTGCCAGCATTCTTGGCACAATTCCACGCGGACATGATTTATACCAAAACTATCTGTAAATATTTAGTTCTTAAGTTGTGAATTGTAAATATGTATAATATTTTGTATAAATAAAGTTTATACTTTCATCAAAAAAAAAAAAAAAAAATCAATTTACTTAAATTTTTGTATAAAATAAGCTATAATAGCTCAATTAAAACTTTTTAAAGATACAATCAAAGTAAGTTGGTTTTACTATAGGTACTTCGAATAAATCTGTCACAAGTTTTCAATTTGTTCATAAATTTAAATATTTTACTTTAGCTAAGTTAAGGTTTAGCCATTTATGTTGAATTTTGGATGAAAATGCCATAAATAGTTCTACCATGTTTAAACTGTTTTAATTATATTTTAATTATTATTGTTTTTTTATAATAATCTTTATGTATACGTGCTAATTACGTTTACTGCAGCCGATGGATCGAAAAAAAACCAAAATGACTTAAAAAATACTTTAATTAATTAAAATAAAATTACAATTAAGAGAGGTGAAACCTATTCGATGCGAGAATTAGGAATGACAAAATTTTGTATAAAAATTAATAATGAAATTAAATTTAAAATATGACGAAATCGCTGCGTCGGCGGCTCGTGGCTGGACGGACGTTGCGACATGGGCTGCATCGGTTTTCCGTTGTTTATTGAATATGGATATTAAATGCATGCTCGGCATTTTCATGGATGAGCTTAGGGTACTGTATGATAGATAGTACGGTTCCGTACTTAACACCTCCACCCGCAGAACAGCAACTATTTTGTCAGCTTCAGAGAAAATGTTGCTGGAAGTTCATCTCGTCTCTTGATGCCTTTATCCACATCTTCATATACTGGTGTCTTAGGCGTTTGCTGCTTCTCTTCATTTTCTGATTTTAAGGGCCAACATCTATATTTTCGGCTTACTAATACAACGATAACTACTGATACACATAAAATTAAGATATAAAATGGTATCGTTGTATGGTATAAAACAATTGATTGTGTCTTGTCAATCTGTATAGGGGTTTCTAGTAACAATTTATCTTGGATGCTGTGAAGATCATCTAGACTAATCATCTTGGAACCGGTATGGGTATAGGTAGTCGTTTGGTTAATTTGGTTGTATGGGATCCTTGATAGCTTCAGCGGCTGGCCTTTTATCTCATCATTTTCGTTGATAACGGTGAATTCTTTAGCTCGCAACAGGCAGTTCATGGGAATAGTGGCCAAATAGCTTCCTTGTAGTATATTGAATTCTTTTCTCTCACAGGCTAACTGTACTTTCTCCGGCTTAGGTAATGAAATAACATAGTGTTGATCATCCAGTTTATCTATTGCTACAGCAGACAACATAACCTTCGTGAAGTGGCAGGTTTCCTTAAGATTTTGGTTGGTAATAAGCTCTTGAATGCAGTCTGGTTCTGTACGAATTTGATGACTTATTTTTTGGTCACAGAGATATAATATCCTGCTATACTTCGGGCATTCAGCCTCTATGTACACGAATGCTTTTTCGTTTGTTGCTATATAAGGAAAGGGAGGAATAAGGGCTAGTTGTTTTTCATTTGGAACGATGGATAGTTTGTACAAGTTATACCTGTCTATGTATATTATAGGAAATTTGTAAACTATAACTATTGTTCTATCATGATAGTATGAACCTGGTTTGATTAAGTCATAATATTCCCGTAATTCTAAATCAGGAATTTGCTCCTTACTGTATATAGTTATTAACTTATCTAGCATCGTTTTTAATACTCCTATATCTATCATAGAATGATGAGTGCTGGAGGCACGAATAAAAGCCATTATATTTTCTAATCTAATTATTTCTAGCACTAAATCCTCTACATTATTACTTATAATTCCTAATAATTGGGCAAACTGAGCAGACTGGACTAAACTGTTGTCTCTACGAGTATTTACTTCTATAAGAAATTCTAATGTGTTATTAATTTTTTCTTGATTTATAGTTAACTGATCTAAAATACCTTTATGTTGTAACATCCATTCTTTACTAAGACTAATATGACTATTGAATTCGGAAATAATTTTATTCTGGTTGTTTTGCAATATTTGAATAGCCTCATTATACTTTTGAGCATCAAGATAGTCTAAATTACCAGTAACACTTTTTATTAATGATCCAAGACTATCTACAAGACCTCTTTTAACTCTAATGGGTTCTAAAGATTTAACTTGACTTAGTACCTTGTTTAGCTTGTCTGTAAGATAATTAATCTGGTACTCGTAAAGAATGTAAGTTTCATTGTTCAGTCTGGTCTTAAAAGTGTTAAGTTGTGTCTGTACAGAATTTATCTTATCTTCAATATCAGTCAATTTTACATACTGTATAAAGGAGTGGTAATGTGATATTAGTCTGGTCGGTCCTAATTTGTAGGGCAAAAGTCCAGGTCCATCGGCTAAGCTCTCAAGTCTTATGGTTTGAGGATGCGTCACGTGTATTGTCAGCAGTAGCAGAATCCTGCAACAATCGGTTATTTTTAGGGGCGCGTTTTAGACGTGACTTAGCTACGGGGCCTCGCTTTTTTGACGTGTATATATGAATTGGTAAATCAGCTAAGACTGTGTCTTGTGTGTAGCGAGGTGCAGTTTTCTGACGAGAAGCAAAGGGATTTTTAATAAAAACTTGTTGTCCTGGAACATATTCTACTTCTGGTTCGCGAGATTTATTTCTATTTTCAATTAAGGCTGTTCTATTGCTCAGTGAGGACTCATTAATTATGTCATAAACCTGTTTCATTAGTTGTTTATGATTCTGAGCGTATTGTTGCAAAAGATGTTCGGTAAAATCTATGTCAACGGGATCTCTAGGATCGAAATGTCCGTTCAATAAATCAAAAGGTCTACACTTTGTAAAACTGTGAATAGTACTGTTGTATGCTATAATAGCGTATGGCATTAATCTAACTACTGGTTCATCTTTGTGTTGTAACTTAAGAATTCTTATGTGTTCTAATAGGGTCGAATGAAATCGTTCAATGTTACCGTTATCATTAGGGCTATGAGGTAAAGTTTTATGATGGATTATCTTATGGAGACGAATAAACTCTGAAAAAAGCTGATTAGTAAATTCCGTACCGTTATCGGTTATTATAGTGAAAGGTATTCCGTGGTGAGTACTGAAAAGTAATAATGCTTGTAAGATGCTAACAGCGGTTCCATCTCGTAAATGATACGCTTGACCGTATTTAGTAAAGACATCAATGAAGGTGACATATTTTTCGTTTTGAACTGTAAAGAGGTCCATGTGGATAATTTCAAATGGCTTGGTAGCAGGGGGTACTATATTAAATTGAGGTTTAATGGGATTTCTGTCGTATTTACTTTGACCACAAATAGTACATTCATTAATGTATTTAGTGATCTGCTCTCTCATTCTCGGCCAATAATATTTCCTAGACAGAGCGAGGTAACATTCGTTAATACCACGGTGGTTCGTTTTACCGTTATGATAATTCTGAATGATGTCTTGTTGTTGAAGATAATCTTTAACATTTTCGAGCTCAGTTTTACTTAATACGAGGTTAAGAGAGGAGCTTTTGAACTTTTCTTGTAAAATTGGTATTATCGAATACATTTCTAAGGGAGGATCTATCAATATAGCTGTTTTAACTTTCGGGTTAACGTATTCATTAATAGAATTGATAACATCGTTTTCTAAACTAGATTTCGACAACTGAATAGCTATCCGCGTATGGTTTTCAAATGGCTTAGTTATAATCGGTCGTCGTTTTACATCACTAACTACAGTAAAGTAAATTTGTCTGTGAAACTTGTTAAGGGGAACGTCAGTGATCGGGACTTCTAATATAGGTTGTTCATTACTAGTGTGTACGGTGTCAGTTGAAGAGTTTCTATGTTGAGATGGGGGTGTTTCTGATGGGTTATTAATCATTGACTCAAGCTCTCTAATACTATCCATTACCGATTTAATTTCGTCAGTTTCACTGATGTGAATTTGAACACGAGATAGAGCGTCTGCGTTGGTATTAAATTTACCTTTCTTATATATGACCGTAAAGTCGTATTCGCTCAGTCGAAGTCGCCATCTTGTTAGTCGTGAGTTAGGTTCTTTTAGATTCATCATCCACTGTAATGGTCTGTGATCAGTAACTATTTTAAATGTTCGGCCAAATAAATAAGGTCTAAAGTATTTCGTTGCCCATACTATTGCTAATAATTCTTTCTCTATTGTACTATAGTTGAGTTCGCTATCATTTAATGTACGAGACGCGTAACAAACAGGCTTGTCAGAACCTATGGGTCCCTGAGATAATACAGCTCCGATGGCTACATTTGAAGCGTCTGTGGTGAGATTGAACTCTTTGTTAAAGTCTGGATACTGAAGGATGGGGTCGTTAATTAAAAGAGTCTTACACTTATTAAAAGCTTCTATAAATTCTTGACTGTGGACTACCTTACTACCTTTTTTTAAACATAACGTGAGGGGCTTAGTAATACGGGCAAAGTCAGGGATGAATTTTCTGTAATAACCAAGAAGACCTAAGAATTGTTTTATTTCCTTGGGTGTACTAGGTATAGGGTATTTTTCAATAGCTAAGATTTTGTCAGGATTAGGTTTAACACCTTCTCCGCTAATAATATGACCGAGATAGGCGGTCTCAAGTTTTAAAAACTCGGACTTGTCCATCTGTATTTTAAAGTTGGATTCTTTAAGACGTTGAAAAACTTTTTCTAGGTTTTCCATATGTTCCTGAAGGGATGTACTGTAAACTATTATATCGTCCAAATAAACTAGACATATGTTATTTTGAAGACCTTTAAGGACATTGTCCATGACTCTTTGAAATGTAGATGGTGAATTTTTTAAACCCATTGGCATTCGAAGAAACTCGAAATGGCCATGTTCCACATTAAATGCGGTTTTAGAAATATCCTGAGGGTCCATTTCGACCTGATAGAATCCACTAGCAAGATCAAGGGTTGTAAAATATTGACACTTGCCTAACTTGTCAAGGACATCGCTAATATTCGGTATAGGATACTTGTCGTCTATTGTTTTTTCATTAAGTTTTCGAAAATCGACTACAAGACGCCATTTCTGTTTACCGGATGCATCTATTTTTAACCGACTTCCAAAAAAGGAGGAGGTTCTCAATTCGACTGTATTTTTTTTTTTTTTTTTTTTTTTTTTATGTATGTTACATCAGAACTTTTGACCAGGTAGACCGATTTCGACAAATTTTGTTTTAATCGAAAGGTGGTGTGTGCCGATTGGTCCCATTTAAATTTATTTGAGATCTAACAACTACTTTTCGAATTATATCTAATAATGCGTTTTTACTTGACGCTTTTTTCGTCGACCTACGTTGTATTATACCATATAACTTTCTACTGGGTGTACCGATTTTGATAATTCTTTTTTTGTTGGAAAGGGGATATCCCTAGTTTGGTACCATGATAAGGAAACCAGGATCTGATGATGGGATCCCAGAGAAATCGAGAGAAACTCTTGAAAATCCGCAATAACTTTTTACTGGGTGTATCGATTTTGATAATTTTTACTTTAATCGAAAGCTGATGTTTATCATGTGGTCACATATAAATTTTATTGAGATCTGATAACTACTTTTTGATTAATCTTTGATAACGCGTATTTACTTGACATTATTTTCGTCACCTTACGTTGTATTATACCTCATAACTTTTTACTGGGTGCACCGATTTTGACGTTTCTTATATAAATTAAAAGCTACTATTCGTCACGTGGTCCCATTCAAATTTAATTGAGATTTGATTCGTAATTTGTGAGTTATATCTAATATTGCGTATTTACTTGACGGTTTTTTCGTCACCCTACGTTGTATTATACGTTATATCTTTTTACTGGGTGCACTGATTTTGATCTTTTTTGTATAAATCAAAAGCTAATACTTGTCATGTCGTCCGTTTTAAATATGATTGAGATATAATGAGCAATTTTTGAGTAATCTTTGATGACACGTATTTACATGACGATGTTAAGACGACTGTGGTCATGTTCAATACTTTGCCACAACGCCATCTATCAAAATGTAATGAAATTACTTCGTTCACTATCGATCAAATTACAATATTCCACTAGAGTAGAGAGTAGCAGTTTATTCGTTATAAATATATTTGAGCTTTTAATTTTTGAGTTATCGCTAATACTGGGTATTTACTTGGCTATTTTACGTCGACCAACGTTATATTAACCTCATTACTATTTTACTGGGTGGACCGATATCGATGATTCTTTTTTTAATCGATAGGTGGTGCTTGTCATGTGGTCCCATTTAAATATAATTGAGATTTGACTCGAACTTTTTGAGCTATATCTGATATGGCGTATTTACTTGACTGTTTTTGGAGTTTTCTCCTTAAGAATCGATTTTCATTTAAGGCCCCGGAATGAAAAAATTGAACAGTAAAATCTACTGAACGAATGACCTTGTTAGAGATGGCGTTCAGACGTTTTCTAACAACGCAATTAGGTTCCGATAGATGGCGTTATTGCATTCATTTATTTACAATTTGATATAGTAATAATATATTTCTTAGACTAGTAAGCCTTTTTGTGCCTATTTAGACAGTTGATCTGAAGGGGTAAACTCCAGTCGTGCATCGGAGCTGTGTGAAAACATGAACATTACATATTTTTAATAAAAAAGACATAAACCGTAATTCAATATAAATCCGCTTCAACTAAAAAACCCGCCGTAATAAGCGATGTCAGCGCTTCGCGCGAATCGACGACGGGCCTTTTATGAAATTTCTGCCTACAATCGCTAACAAAATGTTAGAAATAACAGTAGAACATTATATAATTCTACAATTTTATAATGTCGCGTTATATGGAATACGAACAAAGTATTACTATTTTTTCGTCGATCTACGTTGTATTACTCTTCGATGTAATTGAAGTCGGTTTTTTTTTCGTTTGCGAGCAAACACAATTATTTTAGGGACTACCCATATGGGTGAACTCCATGCAGAGTCTGATGGTCTAATTATACCTTGTTGTAACATTTTTGAGATTTGGTCTCTAACCTCTTGTCGGTGAATAAAAGGATATCGATAGCTTTTAGTATATACAGGAACTTCGTCCTTCGTTCGTATGCGATGTTTAATTTTGTTAGTAAAAGTTAATGGCTCCCCATCTATATAAAACACATCTGCATAACGAGCACAAAGTGTTAACAAGTTAGCCTTTTCTTCTTCATTAAGATGATCGGTACGTAATCGCGACAATACTTCATTTACTCGGTTTGATTTTCCTAATGGTTTGCAATTAAAATTGAATATCTCAGCGTAAGCGGGTTGATCTAATGAAAATATGATGTCGTTAGGTGAAGGATTTTCTATTTCTACAAATCCGCGACTACCGGTAACAGTTGTAAGACATTCGTGAATAATGCAATTACATAGAACTTGTTCGTTAATAAAAACTTCGCCATCCGGGGCGTTAATGGGTATTTTTACTAATTTTGAACTTCTACCTGGGATAATATCTTCGTATAAATTAACGTTACGGGAATTGTAAACCTTAATAAAGTTTGTTGCATTTCGTGTAATTAATTTGAAATCTTTTAAATCTATTTTAGCTTGCCACTCAGATAATAAATCTAACCCTATTAAACCATCGAAAAAATCATGAAAACGATAAACGAATAACTTTATATTATTATCTTCATTGAATTCGTTAAAACAGGGCAGTGTTACGGAATAATCATTTCTACTAATACCATGTACGTTTGTAACTTCGAAGGGGTCATAATTTAAAGGATAATTAGGATAAAAATTTTGTACGGCCTCGGGGCTAATAAACGATTGGTTAGCACCTGTATCTATCAAGAACTTTAAAGGTGGCTGTGAGATTTCAATATAGGGCAACTGTCGTTGAGTCTGTAAATTAACGTCTATCCTTGCTCTTTTGATTTTTTGTCTACTTGAAAATCCTGAGGTTGGGATTCACCGCTAGGGCCTGGCTGAGATTCTAACTCATTTACTATTTCATTGTCATAACTATCGTTATAGTAAGTCGGGTTGGCAGCATAATCATAGGGGTTGAAGTAGTCATTCGGGTCTGTATAATAGTCATAGTCCGGATAGTCAGTATAGTATGAACAGTCGGGTGAATAAAATTCATTTAGATTGACCTCGCGTGTTTTAAAATAATTAGTTGGTGGTGGGTTCCCAGATTTACGCCAATCATGACCTGACATCATAGGCTTAGGAGTATAATGTTGAACTCCACTCATTGGTTTCGCATTAAAATTTTGTGGTGGATTTGATCGGGGTGGTAAGCGAAACACATTACTTTGGGGGTTGTAATTCGGTGGTGGTGCGCGAATCATTTGTTGGGTTCGACTAGGGAAACGATTTTGTTGACTATTGAACTTAAAAGCTTGGGGCTGTGCGATAGGAGAGTTAAATCTAAAACCTTGGGGTTCCGGCTGGTAATAACGCGGTCCTACTGGAACGGGCCAGTTAGGTACGGGTCGCATAGCGCTGGGCGTATTTAATACTATGTTATGTGACGTAGCTTTAGACGTATTCTGAGTATTATGCTTAGGAAGATCATTACGCTGCTGTAAATAAATTACATTTAGTTCTTCTTGAACGAATTCTAAAGCCTTTTCAATAGTTTCCGGGCGCATGCAACGGATACGTGAACCTAGGGGTTCTTTTAAACCTCGTACGAAGGCCTGCATTGTAACCTTTTTATAAAGTGTCCGCTTAGCTTCAATTGTCGTCTGTAAGCTCTCATGTAACGTTACGTATGTCATTATAGTGCTGAACAAGGTTTGACATTGATCATAAAATTCCTGAGGGGATTTATTACCCTGCGTAGCTAAAGAGAGGTCATTGTACAAAGCCGTTTCATCTCTTTGATCCGAAAAATTATTAATTAATGCTGATCTTATACCAGTCCAAGTGTCAGGGATGCCGTTGGAATTAATAGTTGACGCGGCGGACCCTGTTATTTTGTTTAGTATACCGTTTAAGAGACATAAATTACTTAATTCACTACCTGGCTCGGCACTCGCATATTGCAAAACTATTTGATCACATATATTTATGAACCTAGTTAATATATTCGGGTTACCATCGAACTCTGGCACCAGGCGTAAGGCCTTAAAAATAACGTCGGGATCGTATGACATGTTTGAATTATATGAAATATTTAAATTAAAATCTAATTTACTGTCTATATTTCTATAACTATCTACTATATAACGGCGAGCCTGACGGGATGCAGGTTCCCGGGGACAAGGCTTTTCGTGATGAAAAATCTTGAGGATAAAATGACTTAGGATAGAAGGAAGCAACACGAGAAAGATTCAAGTGTACTTACATATGTTTCATCTCTGGCTCTTTTTCGTGAATCGATGCTTGGATTCTCCACTCAGCTTGGCAGCTCCGTAGATTCTGGATACTCGTAGCGTGACTTGACAGCCTCCCGGGCGACTCGCGAACGCGAATATCGATATGAGAAAATTCTAATGCTCGCGAACCGGCCCGCGAGTATCCTACCGACTGCGCCAATTACGTTTACTGCAGCCGATGGATCGAAAAAAAACCAAAATGACTTAAAAAATACTTTAATTAATTAAAATAAAATTACAATTAAGAGAGGTGAAACCTATTCGATGCGAGAATTAGGAATGACAAAATTTTGTATAAAAATTAATAATGAAATTAAATTTAAAATATGACGAAATCGCTGCGTCGGCGGCTCGTGGCTGGACGGACGTTGCGACATGGGCTGCATCGGTTTTCCGTTGTTTATTGAATATGGATATTAAATGCATGCTCGGCATTTTCATGGATGAGCTTAGGGTACTGTATGATAGATAGTACGGTTCCGTACTTAACATGCTTAAATTAATAGAATGAGTGTAACATCTATAATTAAGATAACGCTTACCTTTTGGGATACTTTGTTTGTGATTGTATCGGTCTATTAATTATCAGTGTCTATCTTGTTGGTGTTAAATAAATTAAATAAATAAATGTTTTGTTAATTAAAAATATGTATGAAAAGATGAAATAGTAAAGATTTAAGTTTGAGTTATTAATTTAATTTACATAAGAAAAAAATCATCAAAAACTTGATGATTTTTTTCTTATTCTTGATTAATTGATACTTCATACATTAATAAAAAAGTTATATCAAAACCTAACAAACAATTCGCCAATTTTTAAATTGACATGTTTTAAATTTACATAACTTCATTTTACCTGATTGGATATGTTTTGTGACGTTTCTTTGTAATTTTATATAATACATATAAATTAAGTGTCACGTTGTTTGTCCGCGATGGACACCTAAACTACTTAGCCGGTTTTAAGTAAACTTGTACACTGTGTGCAGTTACAGTATGATCCAACATGAAAGATAGGTTATATTTTATTTTGATATATGTAATTATTATATTTAAGAAAAAAAAAATAAGGCGGTACGAAAATCGCCTGGTCAGCTAGGTGGTTATATTTTAAAACATAAATGCATTAAATGTGATAGAAAAAGAGACAGAATGCTATTCTGTCTTCGTTGCACAGCACACCCATCGATCGTCATGCCTCTGGCGACCGCAAGCCGTTAAGTTGAAGTACTACCGTAGTTGCACGACCTGTATAAAAGACCGTGGTTTCTCTATTATGTGACATTGGCGACACCATCTGTGCTATCTTGGCACTAGTGAAAGCCCTTAATATAATTACTCTAAATTCTATTCGATTTTACGTGTCATATCTAGATACTAGTAAAAGTAATTAAATTTATTTAATAACTAGCTGTGCGCGCGACGTTGTCCGCGTGAAATTTAACAAAAAAAAATATCGTTCAATTTACAAAGTTATAAAATTAATAAATTTCTAAAATAAAAGTAGCCTTTGTTACTCTTTATTACATGAGCTATCTGCCAGTGCAGTCTGTCAAGATTGGTTCAGCCGTTTCAGAGATAAACCGAAACAAACAGACAGATAGACATATGCATTTAGTAAAAAGGGGTTATTTTAATATTACAAACAGACACTTTAATTTTATTTATTTGTATTGATGTATAGATTATTTCATTGATTCTTTGGTTCTTTTTTTATTTAAGTTTTTAATTTGAAAAGATATTGTTTTTTTATCTGCAAATATTATTTCTTGCGCCGTCTCGTATTTGGTGATAAACATATTTCTTCAAATAAATACTATTAACTTAATAATTATTAACTAAATAATTCTTTTCTTTTGATAAAATATTATAATTATATTTTCGACAATTTTTGATAAATACCTATGTACCTATATGGTAAAATATAATAAAAAATACTACATTTTACGGAATAAAAGTTGGCAACCCTACTGCTAAATAATTTTATCTAAAGTAAAAGTGAGGTTATAAATCCTTGTTTATTTCCTGTTATCCCGTATTTTAATATTTAGTCTTTGTTTTTAAGCTTCATTGTAAAAAAAATATTGTAATATAAAATAAATTACACGTTTTCAACAGTTCTAAAATTTTAGGTTAGCATAACGTTAATGGGTTTTAAAATTAAGTAATTTTAAAGAGTTCATTTACTTACTACTATTGCCGTCATTGTCAACACTTTATTATAATTGCTGCTACTTTATTATAAGTGCTGTGTGGCTACGGCACTAAAGAATTTAGCCACCCCTTCTCTTCCCGTGGGTGTCGTAAGAGGCGACTAAGGGATAACAAGGTTCCACAACCACCTTGGAACTTAAGAAGCCGACCGATGGCGGGATAACCATCCAACTGCTGGCTTTGAAATACACAGGCCGAAGACGGGCAGCAGCGTCTTCGGTGCGACAAAGCCAGTACTGCGGTCACCAACCCGCCTGCCCAGCGTGGTGACTATGGCAAAACACATGAGTTCACGTTATTTTTGGCGTAAACTTGTGGAGGCCTATGTCCAGTAGTGGACTGTATAGGCTGTAATGTTATTATAATTATTTTCGTGAATATTTTAACTTTAGTAAATGAATAGCTTCGTTTCACAAAACGTAAATAAACAAGTGACGAAATGACTTGACAACATAATTATCTTCATCTTATCTAGTTTTCGTTACACATACATAGATGGCGCTGTGTAGCATATGTTTGTTTTTAATAATTTTATTTTATACTGATTTCGTTTTTTTTTTGTGTAAAAAGTGTTCAAAGTCATGATTGTAATATAAAAATAGTTGAAATAGGTAGTAAATAAAAAAAATACTGATATACATGAGTTTATTTACACGCACTAGAATAAAGTTAAGTTGCTATATTTAAGTACACATATTATTTTCATTACAATTTTTCATAACACAGCATTACTAATATTTAATGAGGATATCATATTAGAATATATAGAGTATGCATAATATTCATTTTTGAAATATAGTAATAGTTAAAACAATGTCTCTATTCTATTTCGATCCACAGGAAATCGAGTAGGTAAATAGTAATTATTACATTTTAAAACAAGGGCTGAAATTAGGAGTTGCAAAATAATTTTAAAGGATTGAAGTCATTTGTAGTACATTGATGATTGATGTACATTGATATTGATTGAAGTATAAATGGCGATAAATTTAGTTTATTTAGGGTTATTTTATCTTGCTTTAGATACTACTCTTTAATACAACTATTCAATTAAAATTTGGTACAAATATAAGTTTATGTAGGGTACCAAAATTTCTTAAGACTACTTTAAAACGTATTGTGGCTTAGTCCATTTTATAAATTCTATAAATAAATATAAGTACAAAACAGTTTAATGTTTAACATAAAAATATCTATTGTAAATCAATATTTATAATACAAATATTGGTCACATTATTGTACTATTCAGCTTCGTCATGACGCCTACTCAAATTGTATAATATAAAAAAAAAAAATAAGGAACCTCTCGCAAATGTGTCCGTATTGCGAAGAATAAAAGGGTTCAGGGAGGTTTTGAAATACATTATCCTTATAATTTTTTTTAATGGTTAATTATTTTTTGATGAGTTCATCTTCCAAAGCAAGTAACGTAAAAATATTTCTTACGTTGTAATTGAGTTTTATAAAATCCTTTTAATTACTATAGACAATATTGTAAACTGCTCGTTTGTATTACAGTAAAAAAAATTTGACTTTATGAGCACCTAATTATCAAAACTCTTTGCGGTTCCTTCCTAAACCCTTTATCTCTTACAATATTTTAACCCCATCTTAAAGGCGAGCCGGGTGGTCTCAAAAATGTAGCTCTCGTCTCTGCAGTGAGGGCACCACCGCTGTCTTCTGGAAGGCCATAGAAGGCGTACAAGTGTCTTCGATGGTGGAGTTCATGTCCTCTGTGAGAAAGGCTTTGCAAACGGCTCCAGAGAGAGAATATTCGCTTCTTTATCGATTTCTTATCACTTGATAAATTTTCTGAAAAAAAAAAATCATATAAAGCAAATTTAAGTTATAGCATAAATTTAAGTTCATAAATTTAATATGTGTATAAATAAATTATTGCAAGTCAGATTGTAGTAAATTTCAGCTTATGTCATTAAATACTAGCAGTACAACCTACTCGCCAGTACAACACACTATTCGCCAGTTTCAAGAAGTAGAATGAAATTAAAGACTGAAACATTCATTGAAACATACAAAATATACACGTTTAATCAATCGACGATCGACGACGATTTCAATGGTGCCAATTGTCGATAAACAAATTTCATTCAATTATATAATACATATATGACGCCGCGTTGGCGCAACGGTCATAGCCATGGATTGTACCTGTTGCGCTGGCGGTTGTGGGTTCGATCCCCGCACATGTCAAACATTGTATTCGCCATACAGGTGTTTGCCGTGGTGGCCTGGGTGTTTGTGCAGTCCTTGTGGGTCTCCCCATCGTGCCTCGGAGAGCACGATAAGCCGTCGGTCCCGGTTGTTATCATGTACACCTGATAGCGATCGTTACTATAGGTAGGGAATATATCCGCCAACCCGCATTAGAGCAGCTTGGTGGATTAAGCTCTGATCCTTCTCCTACATGGAGAAAGAAAGAGGACTATGTCCAGTAGCGGGATATTACAGGCTGAAGCGATATAATACATATATCCATAATTCCTTAAAAGTTTGTTTCAGAAGTCTCAGACAATCTATATATTAATACGTGAAGCAAAAACTTTATACCAATGTGTAAGTATAAAATTTCGCAAACTTATAGTTTATAACTAGAGGAGTGCAGAATGCTAAAATTTTTTTTTTTAATTATGCATAAAAACATATAAATTGATAAAAAAAAAAATTACACACACTACCATGTATTTGAAACACAGGCATATTATACTCTTTTGTTGATTGTCAGTCTTTAGTAAAATTGAAAAATTTAAAAATAGGTTCTTTATTTTCATATTAATTTCATCACTTTCTTCTTTCTTTAATTTAAAATTTAATTATGGTCAAATTTCGACCTCTGGGCGACCACTCATTAGTATAAATACATAATTAGTAATAGTCTAAACCAGAAAACCAGATTCATTCATAGTCATGTTTGAACTAAAAATATTTGAGTCAAGACAGATTGAATTGTTGAATATGTGTACAAAGTTTCATGATGGTAGTTTTTCGTGAAAGCGTAACAAACGAACTTACATTCACATTAATAATTATTAGGGATAAGTAAATAGCAAATATAAATCTTATCAGTAGTATTTCCATCATCATAAAATAAAATAAAAACGTTTGCCAAGTATTCGCATCATTTCGCGCGAATGCAAATGCGAATATTGAAAAATCATTAATATTCGCGAACTCGAATATGCGAATGTGAATATACGTACATAACTAGTACATACACATACTTACCTAAAAGTGTTATGTCTTCTCCGTTAAAATTTTCCTTCCTTTTCACCTTTGTTACGGATTTGTCGTCATTTCCAAGTATTGCATCGTTTTCTTTTATTTTGTTGTCATCATCGTAAGCCGATGATACCAAAGGTATCAAATCAGTGTTATCATTTTTGATGTTTTTATTTAAGTACGCTAATTTAATCTTTAAAATGAACAGCGGTTCAGCAATAATATCTGTGTCAAAATTTCCGTATACATCATCGTTTAGGTAGTTATAAAGATTTCGGGTATCATCGGAACTTTTTGCTTTTCCCAAGTCGGCGATATTAATAATCTTTTCAAGATGTTTATTCAGTAACAAGTTTTTATTAAGTCGATCTAACTGCCTCGGGTAATTATGCCATTGTTCTTTACGAAAACCTTCATCGTCATAATTATTTTCCGTGTCGATTGATCCGTCGAAAAAATTTCTTTCCTGATTATTATCATCAACTGAATATTTTAGTCTTGCCGGATGGGTTTTCTTCTGTAAATTGTCCTTAGACGACTCAATAAGAATTTTATAAAATACACTTGGATTAATGCTTGTAAGTCTGTTGGTTTTTAAAGTATTGTCGCTGTCTTGGTCTTCCAAAAGAGAATCTGTGTCCAATTTTTTTATTGATAGAATTGGAAGAATGGTACTTGACGAAAGTGTTATTGTAGTAAGCAGCACTACTGGAAGCAATGACTGGCGTATCTGTAACAATAAAAAATATTTGCTAATACAATTTATTACTATGAGATTGTTTTTATATATAAAACTTCTATATGTATATTAATAAGTGAAGCAAAAACTTTGTAATGTTTGTGTCCCTTTTTACGAAAATTGCACGGATGGAGGAGTATGAAATTTCACACATTTATAGTTTGTATAGAGAAAGAGTACATAATGCTAACAAAATACATAGTATCGGTAGGGTGAAAATAGAAAACGGTTAAGATTATTAATGAGTTGAAAGCTTCATTACTGTCACTGCCATCTATCACTCACGGAAGCGGGTCGAATGGTAAAAGGTCAAATGTAAAACAGATGAATGTGTACTAAATACAGTAAAAAAGTAACATTAAACGTAATAGAAAAGTTACTTTTAAAATGTGCTAGGGACGACGAGCAAACAGCTTATCAGCAATAAATAATCTTCTATGTCTTAATAATTGTGTCCCATCTTAGAGAGTTACGCGTATGTTAATTATCATTCATTAAACGAGGCCTTTTAAATTTACATTTCACGGAGTCAATGTTTTAATTAAAGTTAGCATTTTCCTCAGCAGCTATTTACACACTGGCCACGTAGACAATTTTCTACCGACATGTCTTTAAAATTTACAAAACATTTTTAGCGAATAGGTAGGCGTTGATGTGAATTCATTATGATTCTTTTGGATCTGTTTAAAAAAGTCCAATATTTTCAGAGCCAAAATTCATCGTATTGACTTAAGCACCATTACGTCAACATTAACGCGTAAGTTGACAACGTATTTTAATAAATAAAATATTAAAAATTGTGAAAATATAATAATTACTAATCAGTTTATGTGTAAGAGTAAATAGTGATATAAATTTTAATTTTTCTTACAGCGGAGACTGATAATTGTTAACATTTTCTTCGTTTTCAAAAGATTTTTATTTTAATTTTATATGACCATCTAATGTCATATTTTAATGATTTATATTATGAACTAGCTGTACCCGTGACTCCGTCCGCGTGTTGTGTGAATTTAACAAAAAAGATAAGTTATTATTAGAATACTTCATACGCAATACAATCACAATTCATGATGATCGTAAAGACAGATACGTAAAATTGTTTATAAAAAATGTACTTTTTTGTACTATTTAATAAAAACTGTAATTGCATCAATTTCATATTTATCGATATACATATACTCGTATATTAAAACACGGGATTACGCACTTGTTATTTTTTACCTAAAAATCTAAGTAACAAAGTTTCCATTTTTGTAACTTTTATTAATATGAAAAACTTTTTTGAATTAAAGGCAAAATTTCCACTTTCTTACTGAGTACAGGAATGTATTGTAGCAGTTGGTTGTAAGTAATGCGAAAAAATCATTAAGTGTTGTTATATATTATGGTGTGGAACTTTTTTACGCTTCAGCTTGTAATATTCCACTACTGGTAGGTCTCTTTCCCCATGTAGGAGTGGGATCAGAGCTTAAATCACCACGCTTCTCCAATGCGGATTGGCAGATATATTCCCTACTTCATAGTAGGGTATATATCTGCCGGTATAGTAACGATCGCTATCAGGTGTACATGATAACAACCGGGACCGACGGCTTATAGATCAATGACGGCTTAACGTGCTCTCCGAGGCACGATGGGGAGACCCACAAGAACTGCATAAACACCCAGACCACGGCAAACACCTGTATGGCCAGTACAAATGTTTGTCATGTGTGGGGATCGAACCCGCAACTGCCAGCGCAAAAACTACAAATCAGTGCTGTCGTCCCTCGTTGGAACTCTTTTAATAGTATAGAAATAATCTCTCTTTAATAGTATAGAGCCGCGATTAGTTAAAATCTTAAGATTTTCAAAGATTTCCAAAAGGGTTCCATACCGGCGAAGTAACTATTGTTGAACTGATTTGTGCTTAAATTCTTTGAACTGTTTTACGTGTACATCGGCAAAGGATCTTTTTGTTTTGTTGCCTGCTTTGATTTTGAAAGATTTTCGAGATATAGATAAAAATGTACTTCTTTTAATATTACAAACACACAAAGGCCTTTGCCCAGCAGTCATATTCTATTAAAAAGTACCAGTCATATTTTAAAATAGATTTTACAGTCACTAGTTTCATTATCTTCATAACACAACGACTACACGACAGTAAAAAGGCAATTCTAATAAAGGTACACAGTAACAGTTACAAGCGGCATGTGACATGTGAACCGTCATAAACTCGAACAATGTGAACAATATGAAAAATCTTTGTGTTTTACGGTTGACAATCAGAGTAAACGTTCTTTCGTAATAAAAGTCGTAACTTCTTATTATAGATGAATAATATTTTGCTTTACATTTTATATATATATATATATATATATATATATAAACATATCGAATGACAAATTGAAAACAGTCTTTTTTGTAACTAATTCTATTTAATCTAATCTCAATCTAATTTTAACTAATTTTCAGTAGATTTAATTGAATCTGCTCTGTTTCTGTTACCTTTAAACTGCTTATATAAGTTCGGAAATGCAATGAGGAGCAATTTCTGTTTAAACAAAGTACACTGTTTCTTTTTACATGCTTTCAAAGAAAAAATAATTTTGTTTTCAACAAAATTTATATCTACCAAATTTAGCTAATATTAAATATAATTTTATTGAATTTATGTTTTACAAATGTTATAAGCAATTTGAAGAAGCAGTATTTCTTTGTTGCGGTTTTTTTTTTGATTTAATATATTTTTTATGCATAATAAAAAAAAATATTAGCAATCTGCACTCCTTCTCTTACAAACTATAAGTGTTTGAAATTTCATACTCCTCCCTCCGCCTATTTTCGTAAAAAGGGGTACAAAGTTTTTTCTTCACGTATCAATATATAGAAGATAAAAACGCTCATTTGATTCTACATGGAACAGCTGTTCAATATTTTATTCAACTGTCAATAGTATTAGCTGGGACCAAAATTTGGTGTATGCTTACATGTTGTATAGTTACTTAATTTCAGATATATGACTCAAGTAGGATTTTGTAGCTCAGGACACTCGAGTTAAAAGATTTGATTACTTTACTCTTCCCCTAACGCTTTTAGAGAGCAGTATCAAAAGGGTGTTAACGTGACCTTTTCGTTAAGGTTCAGCTGTAAATTTGAAGGAATATAGATACTGCGAGAGCGTATGAAAAACGTATTATCTGGCTTGATGTCAGTTAGTAACGAAACTTTCGTATTTGAGTTCGTGATTTCTGTTGATTCATATCTCTGATAAAAAAGATTGTATAAACTACAATAGTGTAAACAAGCCAAAAGGAAAATTTAAGCACTTTTCAGTTTTGTGTATTTTAATTCTCAGTCATATTTTTAATATTTTAATGGTAAAAATACACAAGGATACTAATGAATCAAAAACGTGAGAAGAAGTGCTGCATATCATTACAAAACTGCTAAATTGTATGTCTTGATAGTAATTGGATATTAAAGTAATGAAATCGATGATAAAATTTAATGTTTCTATTTAAATGATAATATCAAAGCAACTGGGTAAACAAATTGAGTCTGTAACATCTCATTTTGAACATAGGTCTTTATCTGCATGAAGTAGAAGAGTCGGTGCTTAATTCACCAAGCTGTTCCACTGCGGGTAGGCGGATCCCAAGGCTGATATCTGATTAACAATCGCTATCAGGATTATGATATGTGATGACAATTTTTGCGTCACTATTTCAGATCAGTCAGATCAGAATGATCAGTTGTTTCTGGTATTGAAACAAAAATTCTCTCAATTTTCACAGAAGAATTTACTCGATCTATACGAGATTTGAAAGTATAATCTTAGATAGTTATACTCCTCCGAAACGGGTGGAACGATTTTTTTGAAATTTTGTGTGCATATTTGGTAGGTTTTAACTGAGGTAGGGCACAGCAGGAATTTCCTGCTCAAAATATGGAGCAGCCTGACTGGGGTAGTACCTCGACCTTACAGAAGATCACAGCAAAATAATACTGTTTTCAAGCAGTATTGTGTTCCTGTTGGTGAGTAAGGTGACCAGAGCTCCTGGGGGGGATTGGGGATTGGGTCGGAAACGCGCTTGCAATGCTTCTGGTGTTGCAGGCGTCTATAAGCTACGGCAATCGCTTACCATCAGGTGAGCCGTACGCTTGTTTGCCGACCTAGTGACATAAAAAAAAGGTCTGAGAATCGGCCAACATTTATTTGTCATACCCCTAAGTTATAAAGTGGGGATTAAGGAAGTTAATAACATATGTGGTAAAACAACGTTTGTGGGCTCAGCTAGTTTATTTATATTATTTAATGGTTAAATTTTACTGAGAACTTTCTTTCAGGTCAACTAAATATAAATAAGTTTAGTTTACAATTTACATACGAGTATGTGTAATTATTAAAGTATCGGTAAATTTATTAAAGAAAGTAAAACGTATGAAAAATATTATAGGTATAGAAAAATCAGATGTTTTTGAATTATCAATAATTGTCTTTTTTAAATCAAATTTTGTTATGTTCCTATAAAAACAGTGAATATTTCTTTAGATACATATCGTTATAAATGATAAGACGATGCGGCTTCAACTGGGAATAATTATAATACCAAAGCAATTTGGCGGGGCCCATTTCTCTAACAAATGTAGGTTTCGTAAATGAATGCGATCGTCCCCAATACGATGCAACCTTTTAACGAGTAACAAATTACTGCTTCTGAATAGATCGATTGACTAAGTTGAAACTCTGAACGCGTTGTCGTGACCTATTTTCTGGCTTTATTTTTATTTTCGACCCTGAGATTAAGAGTTTACGATTTGTTTTCCATTATCAACAGATTTTATAAGCGGACTAATAACTACTAAATTTAACGTTACTTGCTCACTAAAAAGTTAAAAAAACAACAAATAATTCTACGTTAAATGTCCAAGAACATTATTGTGTTGACTTGACAATTTATAATACGGAATACATATTTTTTTTCTATCATTTAATATAAAATATAAGGGGGTTTATTGTTTACCTAAACTGTCAAAATATTTCAGAGAAAAACCGTCTAATAGATAGTAAAAATCGCATCATAATCCGTTGACTGGTTGAAGAGGGGTCAGCGAATAAGCAGACAGACAGACGCGGAAAAATACTTCATTTTATACTATTAATAGATATTTAATCAATTAACCATTAGACTAGAAAGAGAAACGTCTTTCCCGTCACATTCACGTTAAGAACGCACACAGTCCCTTGAGATAAATATCGACCGCATATAAATTAATTTGATTGAGTGAATTAATTTATCGAAGTTTCATATAAGGCGAGAGTAAAAATTAAATTAAAAAACGAGTGTGCTTATTTAGAGCATACGACTGAAGTAAAACTTCCTATCTTCACTAATTTAACTTCAACGGAAGTTGAAAGGCAAACGCGCTTTGGTAGATCACACTTTTCGTAACACTCTCGTCACGCATTCACCAGCTTACTCCTCAAAAAATTTATCACGTTACTTTTAAAATTTTATACTTACCTGGGTGCATTGGTATTATATTTCATTTGCTTAGAGAAAGATGTTATTTTGTTTATAAGACAAACTAAAAGAAATAAAATACATGTTTTAGGCCTTCGCTACATAGTATATCTTCTTCAAAATCACGAACATACAACTGCGGTGTATTTATGTATGTACATTAATATCTGTAAGTATTAAGTATTATTATGACTCCAAATTATTTTATGCTATTTTGACTCCCTCATCAGACTAAATTGAAATAAATTTCATAATATTATATTGTCACGGGAATTGAATTTGTTTCAAGTTTCTTAACTTTTAGATGCTAACGTGGTATTTTAGTCTCATTTGTACCGACGCGACGTGCGCTCTGGTAGACCACAACAGTTTTAGTAAAAAAAAATTTGACGTTTCTTTTTAAAAAAAGTTGCTTCTTCATTATTAATATAATATCTAGTTATTATATAAGTAAAGCAAAATATAGAAATTTACATTCGCTACACAATTACAAACATTTACATTGCAGTCACAAAGTATTTGGGGGGAAAATCACTTACATCTTTAGAACTATTATTTATCAACTAAATAATATTTGTTCTTGAGTATTTTCCAAAGTATAGTTTTTTCTTAAAGATTTATAATTTAAAACCCGTAAAACTTTCATTCAATAACTTGTAAAAAAAATTGGTTGGTGTAAAGTTGGTTTACGGATGATATAACGTGACAACGTCATAACAAAACATCTCCTCGAACGCATAGGCCAATCGAGTGGAAGAGGGATAGATGCGGCGCAAGCGTACAATGAGCGTAACGGGACAACGAGTCTTCCTTTTTCGTGCATGCAGCCGGCGTTCATCGATTTATTAGACGTTATCATGTCAAAGTTATATTTGGTTACAATACGATATTAAACTAAGTTTTAAAAAAAATATTAAGATTCTAGTGCAGATAAATAAATTTAAATTGTTAACAACAGACTGTATATGGAATTTATGCGTTTGATTGATGTTTAATTCGAAGAGAAGGGCCAACGAAATGTTTAACTTTGTGTTAGAACAATACGTTCGTATGTGACCTACTTATAAATACAATGGATCACATGTTTGCTTTATATCCATACGATTATCAGTTTTATACTAGAGGTGAAAAAGGGTTGAAAACGGTTTGGCGATTTGTTACGTTTGTAATCCCGGCTTTTTGCTTCAATAGCACAATTCCGCCTTCGTTCTGCCATAACGTGCAATGGAGTGGAACAAGTCATATTTCAAGTTCCTCTCAAACAACCAGTCTAATAATATAAAAGAGTACATTTAAGATTATTTTATAAGTGTTAAAGGAATATACTGGGTTAATAAAGGGTAAAGAATAGGCTAGGTTTTTATTTTTAAAACAATCAGCGGGATATGGAGCAAATTGTTTAGATATGTACCTTTTTTAAATTTATTTAATATTAAGAAGAAAGTGAGCTTAGTGAGGAAAACAATGTTTGAGTTTTTTACTGAGTCTCGTTATATAACCATTTTTTATGCTTAAACGAAGTACGCGAATTTGAACGAATAATTGTTGGTTGCAAAAATTCTATAAATTCTAGAAGCTAGAAGTTTATTTTTAGATAAGTATACAAATTAATATAACGAGATAAATTTTCAGTATACGCATCAAATCTGTACCATATTTATAAATTTTTTAGTCGAAATCGTAACAAAGAAATCTTTTTATGCAACTAAAGAAATATTTTTTAGACTAGGAGCTACGAACGACCTCACAACGAAGAGAAAAGATCATAAGCCTATGCTTTATCTTTAATTAAAAAAGATAAAAATTGTAATTAAGCTAATTTCTCCATTTCATTTATTTAACACTACGAACCCGCCACGGCTTCGCACGGGTGCAATGCTGATTCTAAATTTAAGATATAAAATAAATATTTGCAATGTAAGCGCAAAAAAGTGTTTATTTACGACATCAGATGCATGTATTTATAAACCTTCATCATGTAAATCTTCCTCTGGCATCTCTCTTATTACTAAAGAAAACGACATCAAAATGCGTCACGAAGTTTTTAAACGGTTTTATTTAGCTTGACTAGTTTATTTTTTGTTTGTTTGGATCAAATTTAGTAATTGGAATTTTACCCTCTTTTTGATGATAGATTGATCTCATATTTGGTACACACTCTTAATCTTGATGACAATACAACATAATATATTCCTTATGATTGTAAATCCAAGATGGCCGCCGATACAAAACGGTGGATCACATATTACTTCACAACCACCCCAATATGGGTATCGAATGAAAGGGCTTGACTGGTAGAATAGGGCTCACTATGAAAACTCTTGACGACCGATTAAGGCAAATTAAGAATCGTGAACACGAGTTCTTTGGTGGTGGTTCTTTGGCCTTAAAGCCATACAGTTTCCGGCAAAGTTCAATTATGGGACGGCTGAAAGAAGGATGTTGCCTTTAATTTTGTCTTGGGCTTCCACTATCCACAAAATGCAAGGTAGCGCAGTAGATCACGCATTTGTATATTTAGGCTCAAAATTGTTTGAGGAAGGACAAGCATACGTAGCTCTGAGTCGAGTGAAGTCTTTGGAAGGATTATGTATTGAAGAGTTAGATTGCAACAAATTGTCTGGAAACGAACCATGTAATAGTGAGGCATTACATGACCTTAATAGAATGAGAAGTATCAAGTAACAACAAAACTAAAAACTTGAAAATAAAATAATCTAAATAGGCGTAGCGTCGTGCCCAACGATTTTATATTTGACTGATCAATACCCCTAATTGATGAGAAGATTGGTGCGATCTGGTAGCTAGGACTTACCGAATTATTTTTTAAGTTTTAGTAAATAACCTAATTACATCATTTTTATTGTAATAAAAAGATCTAAGCATACAGACAGCGGGAAGCGACTTTGTTTTATACTATGCATAACGTATACCAACAAATGACTTGAGATGACATAGGGTTTCGAAATTTTTGATTTTATTCTATCTACATGGAACTAAAAAGCATGTAATATTATATATTAATATTAGGAAGTAAATGAACCAATTTTAAAAGGTAAAATTAAAAAAGGACGATTGTGAGTAATATCTAGGTAATATCTTAAAAATAAATGATTATGTTGTGTAATAATTAACAAGATAGAGAATTAGTGTAGTTAAGAGCTCTAATGAGTGAGGAAAGTTCGAACTTCTGCTAAGTTTGTTCCATTTACTAAGTTTGCGTTGTATTTGTCTAGAAATACGGACAAACAATTTGCTTGCCGTCGTATAATTTCACATGTATATGTATATTAGTTTAATTATGCACAGGTTAGAGTTTTCGATATTGAGTTAGCGTACGCAGATACGAATCTCGGCACAAAATTCATGAAATCGCGCCTTGTTTGCTTAGTAATACAATAGAGCAGGTACCATCGTTTGTAGTATTAGGTATTTAGTTGTATAATTGAGCTATATAGCTATATGGTATTTCATTTATTTGTTTTTACAAATTTAGACGTTTATTAAATAAACGGTTTTAAGAAAAATCTTTTGTTGACTATTATAAAGAAATGTTTAGTGAAAATATATAAGATAATAATTGTGTTTGCTTGCAAATGAAAAAAAAAAACTACTTTATTTACATCGAAAAGTAATACAACTTGGGTACACGAAAAAATCTAGAACAAATTTTAATGGGACCACATGACAAGCATCAGCTTTAGATTAAAATAAAAATCATCAAAATCAGTAAAGCCAGCGAAAAGTTATGCGGTATGATACAACGTAGGTCGATTATGATATGTCAGGCATATAAAAAAAACGAGTGTGCTTTAGACCACACGACTGAAATAAAACTTAACGTAATTTTCTCTTTCTATCTACACTAACTTATATCTCACCCGATTACATTTTTCATAGCGCTCTAGTCACGTTTTCACCAGCTCACTCCCCAAGTCAAGTGTGCGTAAAGAAATTATACTTCAAAAATACAATTGAATTGGAAAACCTCCTCCTTTCTTTGGAAGTAGGTTAAAAACTGTGTTGTACAACTAACGCCTGTCTCCGATTTTAGAAGGAATATCATTACAAGAAACTTAAATAATGCTGTGCCCTACTGAGGCAGGCATGGCGTTATAAAATACTAGCTGTACCCTGCGCGAGTTGCTACGCTTTTTTTATTATTTGTTTTTGGTCGTATCAACTCACAAACCTTTTTGGGCTCGTGCACAACACTTTGTTGAAGATCATGACATGATCAAGTGCATAGTTTACAATTTTATAAAGGACATACAGACAAAAATTCATTTTTATATACGTATATAGATAGTTGCTTCTTCGCTTGATGTTTAATGTTTTATAGCGTACAGTCTTCATCAATAAATATTCTCACAAATACTAAATTGTTTATAAAGTGTATTCTAAATGTTCCTCCTTAAAATTGGACATTCAAATCTATATTAGGTATACATTATACCTACATATAATAAAATGGTAGGAAAGTCAAAATACTTCAGTCAACATACTTTCAGAATACTTGGGATGTGATCTACAATCGATACCGAAGCCAAAAATATACTTCTTAGAATTTTTGTCTGATAGTCTGTTTGTCTGTTTATCTGTATGTATGTCCGGGATAAACTCAAAAAGTACTGTATGGATTTACTTCAAATTTGGCACGAATATTATTAAGAAGTCGGGTCAACATATAGGCTATATATTATGACGCTATCACCTACGGGGAACGAGCAGTGAACCTTTATTTCTTCAATGCATTCTGTAACAATGTGTAATCTAACGACGCATATTTGAATGTTGTTGTTATTATGTTAATAACGATGTCATAAGCTAGCTTCACACTATAAATAAAGAAATTCTGTAGTATATTTAGTATTAGCATTGCTCCCGTGCGAAGCCGGGGCGGGTCGCTAGTAATCAAATAAAATTCTATAACACATAATAAAGTTCCAGAAATGTCAATACTAGAAACGGTATTGAGACCAAATCATATTATTGGAGGATTTTTACACTTTGTGATCTCATTTTCTCTCTACGTTGATATGTTCGTACGAACCCATCAATCATTTTGATCGTTTCAGTTAATCTCGTTCGATCTTCGATTTTTATGTCTGGTCACATTCTGGCGAAGTTAATACCCGCTAGTTGTTTGCAAACGCTGACTATAATCAACTTATATTATAGAGATTGACATTAATTCTAATAAAAAACTAGATTTTCAATAAGGGGACATCCATTAATTACGTGAGCCCAATGAAATCCCACCAAATCTTATTTGAACCGAAGGGGGAATAATCTAAAATCTCACATCAATTTAAAAAAATATAAAATATTTCAGATATTAAAATATATATATTTTTCAGTGTTCATTTTGCCCGCTATAATAAATCTCATGGGTATTGAATTTAGTTTATGGTTTGAATTTTATTTAGTGTTAATAAATTAACTATAATATACTTGAACAGTTTATTATTTTCCGCCAATCTCTGTTATGTTCAGCGTTAATCTCACGTAAGGGGAGGGTCCAGGCAAATCTCACCCTCTCTGGATGCCCCCTAATTAATCTGAAAATCTCGTTATTGCAAGCTATTTTGTTTTATGTTAATTTTAAATCATATAGAATTGTTAAAAAATAAAATGAAAATAGATATTTAAATCTGAATCTTTGTCAACCAACCTCTAAATACAAAAAATATCATGCTACCACGAAAGGATATTTTTAAAATCCGTAAATTTTCACAAGATATCATCACATCTTATCTTATATATAAATAAAAATGAATGTTGCTAAGTGCATAACTTGAGAATGGCTCGATCAATTCGGCTGATTTATTTTTTCCATGTTCTGGATCACGGAATGACGGAAGGTTTTAATACTAAAAAAAAATGTTACTATTAACTTTTGACAGAATGAAGCCTGTCCAGGCAGCTTGTATGCAAATAATTTTAAATTAAAAAAATATTTAGACAGTACAAATAATTGTAATACATATAAAATTATAGGAAATAAGAAAGTAACTTTTTCAATACCGGAATAAAATAAATTTGTTCTTAAATTCATATACTTTTTAAATAGTAGATGTCTGTGGTGGTTGTAATAATTATGTTTCGTAATCTAAACGTTTTATTACTTGTTATTTAAAACTACTATTCTGTTACTGTTAGCCTCAACACTACAGTATAAAGTCACAATAGACAAAAAGGCATTTTTACATTAAAACATTATCAAATTAGCAATTCATGACCTTTGCACGATTTCAAAAACTTATCGATTTTGCTGTAGTAGTATAGATAAATATTATAACACTTTCTGCTCGTCTGAAGAGATTTCTTTTTTAAACTGTTATTAAAAAGAATAACTAAAAATTCGAGTATTTTATGTAGTAAAGCTATTGATTACTTAAGAAAATATAAAATCAACGCGAGTATAAAGATATATGTTTAAAAATAAAATAAATTTATGGACTATTCTACTTTTCCATTTATACAAAACCAAAGTAAATGACAACACCGCGAGAAGAATCCGATATAATAGTCGATAATAATGTTTGCTCGCAAGCGAAAAAACTGACTTCAATTACATCGGCAAGTATACTTACGCTGTACTCAGCGTAAGTAGACGATAAATACTAACAAACGCACTAGTCGTCACTACGATTTCGAGGGTTTCCCTCGATTTCTCTGGGATCCCATTATCAGATCCTAGTTTCCTTATCATGGCACCACACTTGGGATATCTCCTTTCCAACCAAAAAAGAATTATCAAAATCGCTTCATGAACATCGAAGTTATCCCCGAACATACATTATATATATATATATATATATATATATATATATATAAGTCGTTTTTTTTTTCGTTTTCCAGCAAACACAATTATATATACTTACTTTATATTTTATATAATGTAAAAATTATGTAAACATAAGTATAAAGATACCTAATACTTACCTATCTACTTACATATGTAAATATGTATGTCTTTTATAATAACAAATTTTTTTGAAAAGCTCGGTTAATAAAGATAAGGTATTTTCGGCTTTACTCCTGTAAGCTGAAAGCTCTATCCGTGATTGATGGATCATTTATAAATTTAATTATGTTTTTAAAATAAATTTGGTCGGTTATATTTATGACAGATTTAATATAATTAAAACTCATAAGCAAAATGGTTATCTAATACTATAAATATGTGTGTGTCTTAATAAAAAGCTTTTAACAATTTCAATTTTTTTTTAAACTGTCATTAGTATATTAATTACGATAAAATTTCATACGAAAATTCTCGTTGGCCAGAGAATGAAGTTTTTTCTCTAAAGTAACAAGTAAGCTAACAAACAAAACATTTTCAAGAACAAAACATTTTCAAGGTAAAATACTTTCAACATTGACTTTGAAAAAGCGACATTTCATGTTCTTATCGCATAGAACTCTAAAATTTTATATACATTTCTCCTGTGCTAGGCGCTGGGACAATTTTAGCTAAATTGTCTTTAATCTTTTAAACTAATAATGTATTCAAATTGACATTAGGTTCGATCCCCGCAAATGACAAACATTTGTATTGGCCATGCATACACATGTTTACCCTGGTCTGTGTGTTTGTGCAGTCCTTGTGGGTATCCCCACCGGCCTCGCAGAGCATGATAAGCCATCGATCCCGGTTGTTATCATGTACACCTGATAGCGTTCGTCATTCATAGTGGGGAATATATCCGCCAACCCGCATTGGAGTAGCGTGGCGGATTAAGCTCTGATCCTTCTCCTAGATGGGGAAAGAGGCCTGTGTCCAGCAGTGGAATATTACAGGCTGAAGCGAAACAAGCTGTATTTAAATGAAAGAATGCGATTAAGGTTATCATAACAGCGTTTTGTCGGATTATATTACCTACTACGTACTGTACCTAAAACGTATGAAATAGCTTTTATATTATCTGTATAAAATTTTTCTACGATATGTAAACTCTCAAGCATAAACTTAATATCTATAAATACGAGTATTAAAGTGAATGAACTGAGAAAAGATGTGAGAGTAGGTCGTGCCTTAATGTTTGCTAGTTATAATATAAATGTTAAAAATTACCTAACCTTGTCTCAGTAATACTGATAATCGATTTGGAGGTAGAACGTGAAAAACTAATTTAAATGCATAAGTTTAGATGTTATCTCTCTTATTGTTAAAAAAAGATGATATTACGTATAAGAAATACTTTGGCCTATTCAAAATATTCACGTTGAAGTTTACAAACGCTGTACGTATATTTTATAAAACTTTTCTAAAAGAAATTTTCCCTTCATCTAAAGTTCTTAAAGTTATTTTCGGATGGAATACTGACATGTCTGAAACTTCGTATCGCTACACAAATAACACTCATAAAGGTTTGTAAGGAACGCTTATTAGTAGACGTTTCTTGCGGTTTCACCTACATTGTCGTTCCTGTTCCGCTACCTGTAGTTAGAGTATGATATATTTGAGTACTAGCTTTCCGCCCCGGCTTTGCACGGATATTTAACAAAAATTTCCAATCCCTAATTTTTTTTAAATAACTTCTTTCCTGTTTAGAGATTGCTTGTTTCGCTGTTCAAATCGAACTAACTGGCGTGCGATACCGGGCTCTTATAAGAGAGCTAGGCTCTAGGATATTCGAGAAAGTTTGAGAATATTTTCTTTCTCACACCTTCTAAAATGTTCTCGACATTATCGTTCGCCGTAACAATAGGTTCTGCAGCTGTAGCATACGTAGTAAAGGCGCAAAATTTAAAAACTTAAATTTTAAAATGTTTTCAGAACTAATTTGAATAACTAAAATTATGTCACTTTAACACTAAAATATAAGTTAGCTACTGCTGTATAAATAAATAAAATTTAATAACTTTATTATGGTAACAAATGTAATTTAAGACTTTATTGAAATTGGAATGTTAAATTTCGCGCCATTACTACACATACTGCAATTAATGGCTCGCAGCGCTTTTCGTAATGCAAACCATATAATCGTTGTTCTGAATGAAGTTCAGATACTCGACAACAGATGGTGCCACTATACTTAATTTCCAAGTTGAAGGGTTGGAAAAGCCCTTATATCTTTAAAAACACGCCCTTTAGGATAAAACAGGAACATTCTTGTTCGAAGGGGGATAAAGTGCTATCACACTATATAAGTCCCTTTATCGTGCCGGGACTCCTTTTTGAGTTTTATCGGCACGCACATTTTATTATATATAATGATATATTGTTATGCGTCTTGGATAGGCTGGAATTATCGAATTGTTTGTGTAGAAATTTAAAACATTTGTGAGGCATCTGTCTTATTGTATATCTTTTTATACAAATTTTTTGATAATATTACTGTCTTCAACTTCTTTCTATACTCTTCATCAGAGTATCCGACAGTATATCTCGCCCCTTTCTCTATTGTTAGCAAGTCCTTACGTTTCAGAATGCTCTGAGGATCTCACTTTCCTATTCCTTAAGTGTGGTGGTTCATCGAACACGGAAAAAAGTTCTAATATACATTGTAAAAGTTAAGAAATTGTCTGTGCCCTAATATAAATAATTATCTGACCCGGCTAACTTCGTACCACCATTTTAATACAGTATTGAGCACAAAAAAAAACAACCAACTACTACTTAAGATTTTAACATGGTTATTTTTATAACTAAAATCATTTTAAAGGATTTTTACCATGCTTTTTATTTTTCGTATTTTTGTTTTTGTTTCATAAAACAAGAAATTCGTAGATAATGTCGGAATATCACTATATTCACAAAATAAAAATAAAAAACTAAGTATGCTGTTAAATATCTACTACTTGTTGCAGTTATTTGTAAGTTAATCGCATTTCGAAAGTTGATACAAACATGAATTGTATATTTTGCACTTTTTTAATGATGAGCTTTGTAACGAAATATATATATTGAAATGATGGATTTACATAAGGGTCAAAGCAAATAATTGTTGCCCTAGAAGTCACAAATCGATTGCTTGTAGTATATTTGTATAAAATTAAAAGTAATAATAATTGTGTTTTTTTCGCAAATGAAAAAAAACCGACTTCAATTACATCGACAAGTAATACAACGTAAGTAGACGAAAAAAATTAACAAACGCACTAGTCGTCACTGCGATTTTCGAGGGTTTCTTTCGATTTATCTGGGATTCCATCATCAGAACCTGGTTCCTTTATCATGGTAACCTTGAAATATCTCTTTTCCAATAAAAAAAATATCAAAATCGGTACATTAAAAAAATTTATATATATACGGTCGGATTGACTAACCTCCTCCTTTTTTGAAGTCGGTTAAAAAATATTTAAAAAGAAAGCTTTATACTTTTAACATACAACGTTTTTACACAATTTATTTTAATATATGAGACAAAATCGGGTTTTTTTTCGAATAGCATAATCACTATGCAGAGGCAAAACGCTGGAAAATTGACGAAAAAAAAAAAAAAAATATCCAATACAAAATTTTCATGGGTTTTGTAACGCTGTCAAATATTTCATGTTCATCCCGTTGATAAGGTAAACTCACCCCTCAAATTAAAGAACGTATCTAAATAAAGATTTCAAATCGAAAAGATATACCTACAATATTCGGATAATGGCGTATTTAATTATATTAAAATGTAGAATAATGTCAGAAATGAAAGAGGATTGACATATAAGTATATTAGCTGTCAAATATTTAAGCATGCGTTCAGAAATTGAGTATATAATATATGTTTAAATTAAGGAAAACATATGAAGCTACTTATATGTACAACAAATGACAAATTAACAATGACTTACTCGTAATTAAAAAAAAAAGAAGTGAAATCGATTGGTCTCACTAAATCATTCCAGATTATTCTGTCAATCCAGTCACAGTCAATATATTATATAAATATTTACACCGCGAAAGTGTAAAAATTATTATATGTCTTATGTATAATTCTATACTAACATTATAAACCTAAAAATTTTGTTTGTTTGTTTGTTTAAGCGCGCTAATCTCAGAAACTACTGAATTCGTTCTACTGAGTTCGAATTCGAAAAAATTCAGAAGTCAGGCCACTTTTTTCCTCAAATTAACGCAGATGAAACCGCGGGGCATAGATAGTATGATTAAAAGCTTCTCACAAAAGTTAAGTACTCGTATTTACTTAGTTTGAAAATCAAAGTTAATCAGATCAAGTTATTTAATTAACTTGTTTATCCACATAGGTAAATTTAAAAAGTAATTAATTGTGCTAACGACAGGAATATAATAATGAACTAATATTTACCTCTTTTAATACATGACCCTTACGAGTACTAAATAATATATTACTCTCTGTGTAATTGTGACTTTTCATATAATTGTATAACTCCTATACATATTCGGTAAGAAATAATACAAATAATCGTGAGTACCTATTTATATTTGGTTTTAATCGTTTAAGGGTCTGTTTGACGGGTGCTGATAAAGCTATCTGATGTTGGACTATTAATTTTGTATTATAAATTTTTCATTTTACTTCCAAACTCCAATTTACATGTTCTATCACTAGCTAATGTTAAGTTAAACATTTGGTTTGAGAAATCGGTGAAACAAAACCCTATTAAATAAAACAGTTCATTTTTTTGTATTGATTATTCGAAGCAGGATGATTAGTAATTAAAAAAATGTTATAACGCAAGGGAAAAGTCACACTGTGTGATCCGCCGGATGTGATATTATAAGAGAGATTTTGCATAATAAAATTTTAGGCATAGGCGCGTATATCATTTGAATAATTGTGAATATATTAATAAAATAAACTGGAAATTTTCATGCAAAGTGTTATGTAAACGGATTATTCATGGGGATTTTATGTCTATTTTAAAATATTTACGTCAGATTATATCATACAATGGTCTGAGGATTGGATCTACGTCACGCTTTTATTATTAACTCCATTACAAAGTACCATGGGGCGTTGTAATGAAATCTTATGATTCAATTTTCATACACCTACATTAGGCCTTCCAAATAATTTCTAATAACATGATGGTAGTATGTATAAGTTTAATTTATTTGATATTAAAAGGGGAAGTTAAATATTTTTAAGCGCAATTGATTTTTATTGTGAATTACACACAGCTGTTTACTATGGACGGTAAGCTGAATGATGAATTAGTGTTCCCGGTTTCGAGGTCAACACATAAAAATATATATCATAATTATGTATAATATAACATTTATTGTAATATAATAAACTTTCAAACAACTTGCAACAGATGATAGGTACAAATATTTAGGAGTACATGAATCTGGAAAAATAGAACATCAGGTCAAAAAGCTACTTAATACACACTTGAATTCCCGAAATCTCATCAAAGGCATAAACACGTACGCTGTTCCGGTTTTACTTTACTCTTTCGGTGTAATTAGCTATAAAAACAGTGACCTAAAGAAAATAGACGTTAAGACTAGAAAAGTACTAGCGATTAAAAAAGCACAACAACAGAAAGCAGTAATGGAAAGATTGTAATTACCAATAGAGCAGGAAGCAAGAGGGTTACAAATGTGGAGTACATGTATAAAACACAAATTGTTAAATACAAGCAATATCTAAAAGCAGAAAGCGATCATCTAATCAAAGTAATAGTAAAACATGATACAAGTAGGGATAGATATTCAATAATAAAGGAAGCACAAGAAATAGAAAGAGAATTACATCTACCACAAGGAAATGCACTAAAAACACGATGGAAAACAGATGAGGAAATTAGGAAATTTATAGTAAATAGGCATAATGAAATATGGAGAAATAAGCAACTACATGGTCGATTTCTTAAAAAAGTGTTAGATCAGGGTAACAAAGACTAGGAACTGTCATTTAAAAGGATTAAGAAACAGCAGAATATCTCCAAGTATCGAATCCTCAATATTTGCAATACAGGACCAAGCAATTATGATTTAACATCACCAACGTGACATATTTAAGGAGTCAGTAGACGGCAAGTGTCGGTTATATGCAAGCAAAGATGAGACCACTCAGCACATAATATCTGGATGTGAAAAACTGGCAGGGGCCTATTATGTTAAACGACATAATAACCATGTCCAGTACATCTACTGGTGCTTGGTTTGACAGCATAAAATGGAAGTTTCTCACTTATGGCGGAAAGAAACACTGACTCAACCACAAGTAAAAGAAAATAATTTAGCCAAAATTATGTGGGAAATCCCTGATCAAACTGATGTCACCAACACAAGAGGCACAAAAAACCGGATTTAATTTACACAAATACAAAACATTATACAAATATATAACATTGCAACTCAAATCAGCCATTTGTGGAACACGCAAACGGTTATCATCCCAATAGTAATAGGAGCAAGAGGAGCAGTAGCTAAAAGCATAAAAAAATACTCAGAACAACTACATTCCAACATTGTCATTAGCATTCTTCGGAAACAAGCAGCCATACACACAACAATCATACTCGGTAAAGTGCTTGGAGATATTGTTTTCGTACACAATATACAAGACCCACTTTCACAAAACACACAATTATCACTTTATAGAGACACACAAGAATTATCAGATACACAGCAGCTAGCAGACACACCACACTCTCTCAACACAACTCACGAACCTAGCACAAATAATTTACAAAGACGAGGAAGAGGTAGAGGAAGGAGAAGGAGAGGCGCGCAATGCGCGTATAGAATAGGAGGAATATAAATGTCTTTTTTCTCGTGGGTTACGAGAAGGGCATCTATTTAGACCGACATAAGTCGTGAAGGTTAGCCAACCAGCAAAACTAATATAATATGTGCCATATATTCTTTATAGAATCGTAAACTATGCATTTGATCATCTCATGATCTTCAGCAAAGTGTTGTGCATGAGCCCTCAAAAGTATCTGAGTTGGTACGACCAAAAAAAATAATAATAATAAAGCGTAGCAACGCGGCTAGTAAGACATAAAAATTTTGTAGTGGTGTGAATAATAATTATGCTTGCATATTTTATGTCTGTATGTCCGGACTCCACTAGAAGATTCCTATCCTAGTGGAGCCACACTCCAAAGTCCGTTGCGTTTACGTGGTTTTATACTTTTTTATTTTATTTATTGAATTAAATATTGTTATAAATTGGCATTAAATAGGATGTTAAGCGAGATATAAGAGATTTTATCCTCAACGAAAAAAAATGTTTAAATAATGATGATGAAGGTTTTTAAAGTCAAAATTAAAAAAAAAAAGTGTTTTAGAAACCTACTTGAATAAAGATATTATTAATTGATCGATTGAATAACACTAAACCAGAATTGAAAAATATAATAGAAAACTTTAACAGGCTTAATGAAAGTAAGTTGTATTAAAATAAATATTTGAGTAGTTCTTGAGATACTTACACGTATTTTTACGTATATTGTATGGAGTTCTGAATGATAAAAAACTTTCCGAATAACGTATCGGTTAATAATAAATGGCTTCGGAACGTTGCGTGCAGTTGATAACATTCTTTGAAAGTACCATTCGTGTTGTGATGTAGTGTGGTTCTTTATTATAAATAGTTATGTATTTAGAATACACAACTACAACAAGACCAATTAAATACTAAGGGCTCAATATTGTTTTGTAAATTACTGTAGTAACTTTGACGACTGTAAAATGAATTTGTAACGCGTAATGACTGATTTATTTATCGTAAGGATACATGATAGGTACATAATTATGTAAATTTGTATTACAATGCGGGAATTTCGGGATTTACGAGTCTGATTTGAAATATTCTTTTTATGATTTATCTTTTCGTTGAGGAATTATCACGATTTATTTACGTGAGTGAAAAGAAAAATGTAGATATGTAATGAGTCAATAGAACATATGAAATTTTACTACAAATAAGTTATTCTTATTGTTTATTATTAGTTTATTAGCTATATTATTAGCTATGTGTCTACGGCATTAAAGAATATAGCCACCCTCTCTTTTCCCGTGGGTGTCGTAAGAGGCGACTAAGGGATAATAAAGTTCAACTACCACCTTGAAACTTATAAAGCCGACTGATGGCGGATAACCATCTAACTGCTGACTTTGAAATTCATAGGCCAAAGATGGGCATAGCGTCTTCGGTGCGACAAACCCAGCCCTGCGGTCACCAACTCGCCTGCTCAGCGTGGTGACTATGGGCAACACACATGAGTTCACGCCATTTTTGGCGCGAACTTGTGGAGGCCTATGTCCAACAGTGGACTGCAATAGGCTGAAATGAAGTTGATGATGATGATTATTTTTATTTAACAATTTATGTACACTAGGATAGCAATAGGAAATAGCTCTTATAAAACATAATATTTACAAACAAAATATTTATCCCATGCTGGAATCTCTTCCAGTAGTCATGCCACAGGTAAATTATAAAACAGTCGCAAAATTAGCGTGTACAATCTCAACATATTGAGAATAAAAATATAATATATAATGAATACATAATTATACAGTATGTAAATGCCTATATACATAATAATGTGTACACACGTAGATACAAATAATATTATTATTATGTTTAAAGAAGAAAAGTACAACATAACATGTAGTTAAAGAAATAATGTTACTTATTGTTTCTATAATTATAGCTTTTTATTTATTTTAAAGCGAACTAATCTGAAGACGCGTTGGCGCAGTGGTCACTGCACTGGCTGTTGCGCTAACGGTCGCGGGTTCGATCCCCGCACATGACAAACATTTATATTGGACATATAGATGTTTGTCATGGTCTAGACGTTTGTGCTCGTGTATTGTGTGTGTTTCCGGACCCCCGACAGAAGAGAAAATCCTAATTGAGCTGTTGAGTTTGAGGCGTTTATAATAGAGAAATTATTTAAAGAAAAATATGATATTTATTTTAATAATCAACTTATTATTTCACAAGGAAATGATTTAGGCTAATTAAAAATTTAAAAGAGTTATGTGTCGAATAATTTTCTGTTTTACGTCGCTGAGCGTTGTATAAAAATAATGAGATAAGGTCTCAACTATTAACTTAAGGCTGACATTGACGTGGGTCAGCTCTTTATTGGCAAACTGAATAATTAATTATATGAAAATATTGTAAGGGTTGAGTATCTACAAATATATGTAGGTGTACATATTTACTCGCAGCTTGTTATTAACTCTTAAAACTTTGAACTTCTCGCCAATTTAAGTTAATTTTCAATTCATTTCTCTTTACGACAGCGATATCATAAGCTTGTAAATGGGAAAATTGCGCCCTTTTTATGAATTAACATATTTTTTGTTACCTGTAAACTTATATTAAAATTACTTGCGATGCTTCTGGTATTGCTGGCGTCAATAAGCTACGGCAATCGCTTACCATCAGGTGAGACGTACGCTTATTGTTTGCACATCCTCCTTATATATAAAATTCTCGTGTCACAATGTTAATTTTTGCGTCAATATTTCAGTATTATCAGTTAACTATGATCAGTTGTTTTCTGGTATAGAAACAAAAATTCTCTCAATTTTCACAGAAGCATTTACTCGATCTATATGAGATTTGTGAATATAATCTTATATATAAAATTCTCGTGTCACAATGTTAGTTACAATACTCCTTCGAAACGGCTGGGCCGATTTTTATGAAATTTTGCGTGCATTTCGGGTAGGTATGAGAATCGGCTAACATCTATTTTTCACACCCTTAAGTTATAAGGGGTTAATAACATACATGACAAAACAATGATTGCGGGCTCAGCTAGTACGCTATACATATATATATATATATATATATATATATATAAAATTAAAACTAGTACATTGCTTTTAAAATTTTTTGGTGACTAATTACTTAATAATTTGTTGTAAAATAAAAGATGAAATATTCTTATTTTTCTTTTGTCTGTATCTCGGACGCACATTACGCAAATTCTATTAAAATATCACGATTTGAGGTCATCATTCGAGTGAGGACACTTGATACTTTTTGTTATGAAATCAGGTAAGGTTCCCTTGGGAGAGAGGTTGTACGTCAAAATGAGTACTTAGCTTCATTAAATCGTCTGCTAAAGCTTCGCGCCCGCGTCGTCCCTTTTCGATGGAAGATTTTGTTGGTTCAGACATCAAAAACATCATAACTCTTGGTAAAAATGAATAAAACGACTCGAAACACAGATTATACAGAAACTACTGAACGTATGGGCGCGTAAATTGATACGTGAACAAATTGAAAACACATTTACACAACTGTGTCTCTACTGTAAAATATACTCGTATAATCTGGCTTACGTATTAGATGAATTAAAGGATTATGTAATAATTTGAAAAGCAACATAAAATGGGTTAAAATTTTAGTTTAGTTTATAGTTTTCGTACTATATATCTTATTACTATGGAGATAAAAATTAATACATTAAAGAGAAAAGAATAAGAAATTACCACAATAATTATAACAATAAACTATAACAATAACAACATAAATTTTAACAATAACACAATAAACCAATACAATACACAAAAATTTGGGTATAGAAACTTTTTGTTCAAAAAACCATTTAACACTCTTTATATAAAAAACTTAATCGACGATGTATTATAAAATACATTATCATAACAAATTTTAATAATGTGTTACATTATCTAAAAGTGAAGATAGGATTTAAAGGTTATTTTTATACATTAAAATTTCGAAATAATAGTCTTTAATCAAAAGAGCGAAAATAATGTACTGACATCGCTTTGATGTTGTACTCAACGAAGTGTGAAGACAGGGGAACTTTCAAATTATCTACACGTATAATATTTTTCATTTGTTCGCTGTGAAAACGTTTGTTTAAAATTACACGCCTTTAATGAAGATGGTAAATAAAAGTAATTCATTTATTATTAACCATTACAAATAATAAAATTCTAACAAATATTTTGAGCAGATGTATTTTATAGTCCTTATGTAGAAACGTAAAGCACGGAATTAATTAACTTGTTTACAGTAACATTTAGTTCTATTTTGATGAATACGTTATTTTCGACGGTCACTTTTGTATTAGTATGTTCTTTTTTTAAAGACATTTGTTACTTGAGTCGGAAAAGTGTCGTTCTAGACCTTTCACAGCGCACAAGACGTTCAAATAAATAAATAGCTTTATAATACACACACACGGTAGTATTTAAGCTAAGATAATCAACAGGTTAGGATAGGTAAAATGGTTAGGTAGCAGCTGACTGATGAAGCTAAATTTTTTTTGCGATAAATAGGTATCCATAGAAATGAAAAATATATCAATCAATATAAATAACCTAGACTGAGGCGGGAATCGAACACACAACCCCCGGAGCAGAAAGCAGGCTAGTTAAAATAATTTCATAAATTCTAGTAATCACTTGTTTGAGTGTACTAATTAACCTCTATCATACGTATATATCTAATAATATACGTATATACTTTGTATTTTAATATATTAATTATATAATAGGTTTTAGTAATTTGTAAGTCAGACCAAAATAGATAGTCAGATAAAAATTAATAAAAGTATAAGTGATGTATATGGGTGATGGCTGAAATAAATAAAAGAGGAATTTTTTGATAGCTATCTGTTAAGAAACGTAAAAGTTACCACACAGAACAACTATGAATATGAAATAATGAAAGGTAACTTAACTAACTAATGTAACTACTAACACAATGCAGGCTATAAACTATGAGGAATTAATTTTATGGCCTAGTAGCTGTACTCGTGATTTCCTTTGCGATAGCCTTCCGTTTTATTATCATAACATGGTATAAATGTTCTAGTTTAAAGTAGTAGAATCCATATATTAAAACGTTTTGGATATCCAGTTTTTGGGTTTGAACCAGGAGGAGAAATGCAATATACTTAAATTTTTATTATAACTAACAAATTAATATAGCTCATTGTAGTTTTATTAACATGTAGTTCTGGTGGTGGTTCTTATTAAATAAAAATAAATAAATAAACAAACGACCCCAATAGAAACTTTAAAATTATTAAAATAATTGTAAATAAATAATAATACGGTTTAATATATATTCATACTCTTTCCCAAGATATAGAGAGACAGACCAAGAAAACAGTTACATTTTTGGGTTCAGTACCTATCAGTTATATAGCCTCAGAAAAAAATATTAGTTTACGGAATTTAACTGAATACACTTTTTAAAAAGTAAAGTTTTTTTAAAAATTCATTTATCTGGTTATAAAACAAAAAGAAATATAAATTAAGAAAAAAAAAATCCGGACGTTCTTTTCGGTTCCTTGTTATTAGAGTAGATAATCAGGGATTGAACTAAATCCTCTCTGATTCTCTACCACGATGGTTTCTATTGTTTTCTTAATTTGGAATTCGTTTTCTCTATTGTTATTTTAATAAATAACAAAGAGAAATATACATCTATATAAATAAAAATTAATGTCGCTAAGCGCATAACTTGAAAGCGGCTCTACCAACTTGGCTTATTTATTTTTTATATGATCCTTAGGGCCAACAGAAAATTTTCATACTAAAAAAAACAATATAAATATTTTTACTGTTAACTTTTTAAAGAACGAAGTCTGTCCGGGCACCTAGTTATAAATAATAATGGATTTTAACAAATTTAATACTAATTAAAAAAAAAATAGTTTCAAGTGCCTAGTATTTAGTAAAGCGATAACAATATGTTAAATGGAACATGGTATTTTAATGAACCGTTAAAAAGCTGAACAACTTTATTATACTAATAATATTTAGCTTCTATTTATGTGTTACGTATACGATGTCGTTAAATTATTCTCATAATCTTTCACACGCTATAACTAATGAAGTCATTTTCAATATTTATAGTTAAAGTAGTATTTGCCTAGTGGTCGAAATTCGACCATAAGTAATTTAAATTATAAGTTTGAACATTATTAAGGTTCTATTGTCAAAGTATATTAAAAAAACTTCTATAGTAACAAACAAAAGAGTATATATGCATGTCACAAAGTATATATACATGGTGGTGTGTAATGTTTTTATTTTAAATTGATTTAATGTATCTTTTATGGATAATTAAAAAAAATAGCATTCTGCACTCCTTCTCACAATTAATAATTAAATTAATTATGAATTTCATACTCGGTCGTCCCCGCAATTGTCGTAAAAAGGGGTACAACGGTTTTGCTTGCTACATATGCGTAAGGAAGAAAAGGTCAAATATAAATTACTTATAACATATTCAATTAAATTTTTATATTAAACTATTATTGTTACAGAAAATCCTCATAATAAGTAGTTGACTGTTAAGTTCATTTGAAAGGTATTAAATTTGGTTAAATTTCTAAATCTTTACAATTATTATTATATAGTCGAAGAATTTGTTTGAACTCAGTTTGAATCTTAAAATCTCTTGATCGACTCCTTTTGTGTTAAGACGGTAAATATTAGATAATCAGCTAGAAATATTCATGTTTCGGAACGGGGATAATAACTTCAAATTTTAACAATTTTACAAGTATCAATATTGTTTGATTTGAATTATAGATAGCAATTTTACAAGAAATAAACAATATAAATATCTCTTTTCATAAAAAAATGTATACTTTAGTTTTGTTTCTAAATTAGAAATGTATGCATATAGAATATACAAGTAACTAAAAACCAGATATTTTGTCTTACATTTCAACGTTATAGACATTTTAATGTCAAATCAATATAAGCGGTGCCATGCCTGACCGTCCGTCCGGCTGTAAAAATTTAATGCGCCACTACATTATCGATCTTCGAGAGCCTTTGTACTTGACACATAAAAATAACGATTTTATTATAAGTTTTACAGAAAAAAATAGGCAAAATCAAATGACCTATTTTTTTTATATAATTTACGAGAGACTTAAAAGTGTCTTGTTTAGTAACAAAAATGTTTAGTTACACATTTTTTATTAAAATCAATTTAATATTATTTAGATGTCGGATAAAGTTTCTCGTAAAATTATATTTTTAACCAAAATAGGTTAGCAATTGTTTTTTTTTTTATTTTCCAAAATGAATAAATCATAATGAGAGGTATACAAACTTCTTACATTGAAAGGTTCAATTTACGGAATTGTCGAAGATCTTCTCGATAAACTAGGGTCATTTGTAATGCTTGGTGACCCCGAAATTAAGCGTTAAACTTGTCTGTAGATTTCTCTGCGGTTTGTTTGCATATTCTGTTTGTATCAGCCGTGACTGTTGCGGATATTTCTCTTCACGCTAGATTTGACGGTATAACGTCAAACCTATAAATGGATTACAAATCACAGTTGAGTTCTCCCTTCATTCTATAGTTTACTAGTAATCTATCTTAAAACGCTTAACATTTATTTCTATGATACACGTCATTGGTAATATTATAACGTTGTATGTTATTCTACATTTTGATATAAAACCCACGACCTCATCGATTGGTTTATCAGCTCCTGATCGGCACTCAATACGACCCTTTGGCAATTTCGAGAGTCTACCGGGCCTATTGAAAAAAAACCCTCGTTTTTAAAACCTTAATGGAGGTAAACTCGGGGATATCAGATAAGCGGAGGCGGATTATCCTCTGTGTAAAGTCATTTGACTAAATATTTCAATTTCACAAATTTCTTAACAGACCTGTATAGAGTAGAGTTATAAATCTACAATCAATATAAATTTATTTTATTAATCATTAAAGTAAATTGTTAGACATAAAAATACACCTGGAAACTAACTGAATGGTTAAACAATGAATTTGATAGAAATAAACGAATAAATGAATACATACAGAGTGTCCGGTAATTAATGGATAGCCCCGCAGGTGCTTGTGGAGGGACACAGGGCAAACCCAAAAAAAAAACTATATGCAACGGTCTAGGATTTATTAAAAGAAAATTTAAGTACGAAATTCGATACCTTTGTTCAAACTTTTGGGTACTACGGCTGCAAATTCAATAATAACAAATTGATTTTCTCTGGAAATAACCGTGGATGATCGGCCTTACTAACGCGCATTACAAAATATTTCTAGCCACAACTGTTTCTTTTTTTTTCATACTTGAAAATGAAAAATAGTGTATTCGAATTTTTTATGATAAAGTTTGAGTACCTGTGGTATAAAAAAAACATATGGCTACATATACGCTACGCCCGTACGGAGCTGAACGAGCCCTGAACGAGCTGTATCCCAACAGATGGATCGGCCGCTTGGGACCTATTCTATAACCTATACCTTTCAATAATAATAAATCTTTATTTCTTCAAAACTCCAATAAACTTTTTTTATTGGGGCTGCTTTAAAGAAAAGGTATACAAAAAAAATTAATTTCTACAATACAGGAACTTCGTCTACGTATTTTGGATGTGGCGCCTATTAAAAAGTCGTTCATAAGAAGATGTAGAGCCTGTATTAGAGTAGGTGGCAAACAATTTGAATGTTTATTATAAAACTACGTATTTGAAATTGTTGTTTAAATTATTAACAACACCCCAACCACGCTAAAATGCACTTTCACTGATTTTCGAAATAAAATTCTTATTTTATTATTTGTTTTGGTTATAAGGGAAATAGGGCTAGAGAATCACAGGTAGCAATAACTCGGTAATTTGACAATAAAAAAATTGAGTAAAATACAATCTAAGAAACTTCATGAAGTAGGCATGTTTTTTAAACTATGGGCCACCTAGGTCCCCCTACGTTTTTTTTTATACCACAGGTGCTCAAACTTTATCATAAAAAATTCGAACACACTATTTTTCATTTTTAAGTATTTAAAAAAAAAGAAACAGTTGTGGCTAAAAATATTTTGTAATGCGCGTTAGCAAGGCCGATATCCACGGTTATTTCCGGAGAAAATCAATTCGTTATTATTGAATTTGCAGCCGTAGTGCCCAAAAGTTTGAAGAAAAGTATCGAATAGCATACTTATTTTTTTTTTAAATAAACTCGAGATCGTTGCAGATAGATTTATTTTTTATTTTTTTCTGGGTTGGCCCTGTGCCCCTCCACAAGCACCTTCGGGGTTATCCATTAATTACCGGACACCTGTATATTTATATCGATAAGAAAGTAGTATATTTTATTATTTATGGATTTTTCGATATTACTTGAATAAATAATTTTGTTTTATCTTCTCCCACTTTTATTTTATTAGATATTGCTTTAAAGAAGCTATCATCTATTCCTTTATTTTGTAGGTGTACTCCGCGGTTTTACTCGCGTTAATTTAAGGTATAGAGGTACAATTTTTTTTTTAAAACTATTACCGTGTAACGGAGACTAACGGCGACGGGCGGCGTGACCCAGCATCCTTTAATTACCCGACTGCCAAGGAAGGGTTATGTTTTTCGCGCGTATCTTGTATGTATGTATGTTTGTATGTAATATTCTTTACTACCTCATATTTCCAGAATCACTGAACGGATTTACATAATTGAGGTATCGTTAGGTTCGTCTTAGCTGCCCAAGTGTTCTTAGATAGGTGACATTAAAAAAAATCAAACAAGGCGACTGCGCGAAGCCATTGTAGTTAATGAAAAAAAATTTTTTTTCTCGAATACTACAATATGGGTATCAAATTGAAGGGCACAATACAAGGATTTTAAAAAGGTATATCATGATTATTATTACCGTAATACTAATAAAAAATACAATATTAAAGTTTAAAAAATGTGGACTTTGCTCTTTCCCACGCCTATGCCATGACAAACTCGCCTCCTAGGCGACGATCAACTTCGGGGTGTAGCCTTTCTAATAAAATACAATGGTTAAAAAAAACATACAATTAAAATTACAAATAATAATAATCATGATATACCTTTTTAAAATCCTTGTATTGTGCCCTTCAATTTGATACCCATATTGTAGTATTCAAGAAAAAAAAATTTTTTTCATTAACTACAATGGCTTCGCGCAGCCGCCATGTTTGATTTTTTTTTAATGTCACCTATCTAAGAACACTTGGGCAGCTAAGACGAACCTAACGATACCTCAATTATGTAAATCCGTTCAGTGGTTCTGGAAATATGAGGTAGTAAAGAATATTACATACAAATATACATACATACAAGATACGCGCGAAAAACATAACCCTTCCTTGGCAGTCGGGTAAAAATTAATAAATGTCACACCAATTTACAATTACATTAATAAAATCAATAACAAATACATAATACCAAATACAAACAAATAATTTTAATAATAATTTCATTATATTAAAACTAATAGTTGTTGACTTAAGCAGTCACCTATTTGCTAAAGGTCAGGCTTACGTTGCTTTGCGCAGAGTGAGATCTTTCTCCGGGCTTGCTATCAGTTCTCTTGACCCTAAAAAATTACTTAATCAACCACATGATGTAAACTGCTTTAATGAATTGAACCGATTACGTAATTTGTATGACTAAAAAGATATAAATAAAATAATAATTAAAAATAAACAAAAAACCCGCCTGCGTGAAGAATAACTAATAGAAAATCAACTGAAAAAGCTGGAACAAGATAAAAATTCAATATGCACACAAAGTCAGCGAAATAAATAGAAACAATATCAAACATTTTGTGCTGTACATTTAAAATATATTAATACGGTAGTCCTTCGAACTTTATGCAACGTCGTAGATAATATGCAGTCGGAGGCATGAAATTGAAGGATAAGTCAAATCATTCTCTCTTTGTGCATGTCTCCGACTGCATGTTATGTACGACGTTGCATAAAGTTTCGAAGGACGACCGTATTAATATATTTTAAATGTACAGCACAAAATGTTTGATATTGTTTCTATTTATTTCGCTGACATTGTGTGCATATTGAATTTTTATCTTGTTCCAGCTTTTTCTGTTGATTTTCTATTAGTTATTCTTCACGCAGGCGGGTTTTTTGTTTATTTTTAATTATTATTTTATTTGATTTTACATTATTATCTCGTAAATTATGCGTCCAAATTAAACGCTATAAAGGACAAAGTTTATCTTCATAAAATTGTCTTCTCGATTAGTTTGAATTCGTAAGCATTCATGTAACTGGCCACTAATAATGCAACAGAATCACCTTTTAATTTTTTGTGACTGTTAATTTATGCTGAGTTATTTTAAAACTATGATATCTTCTAAGGTATTCAGTGAAATCAAATGATGTCAGTGACAATTTTGTTGAAAAATAAATACTTGTGGTGAAAAAGTTACTTTAGTATTTATTTTTAATTTTCGCAAATAATGCATTATTTTACAACAAATTTAATTACTTAAAAAAAAAAAAGATTACAATGAGTAAATTTTAAAAGATAGGCATGACATAACCTGTCACAGACTTTTTTAGAACTTTTGATGGCAACTAATTCCGTCATACATAATGTTTAAAAAGACCTTTTTTCCCGTTTTCATAACATTTCTTATTAATGCTTGGTTTCTATTTGTCATAGCATGTTATATAGCCTAATGCCTCGCTCGGTAAATGGACTATTCAACACAACAAGAATTTTTCAATTCGAACCAGTAGTTACTGAGATAAGCGCGCTTAAACAAACAAAAACTCTTCAGCTTAATAATGTTATAGATTATAAAATAAAAGTCCATTTTTTCAACAACAATATTTAACCGCAAAAGTACCGCATCTGAGTTTTTTAGTTCGGGATGACAAATGAGATAACCATTGAAATTTCAAACCATAAAGTTTTTTCTACAACATTGTTTTTTACAACAACATTTCTGTTATTTATTTTTAAGATATAATTTGGGTGTTTTACATTTTCTTAAGTACTTAAATGATACAAATTTGGGATTATTACTTGACTTTTCAAATTAATGGCTTGTTGTAAAGCACCCGTGTATTTGTGCTAGAGAATTGTTTACTAAGTTACCCTAATTCTAAAAGGGGTTATTTGTTAATAATTAGCGTGATGTACCTACATGACAATTATTATTTGTATAAACATTTAAATGGCGTATGTATTTAAATGTAATAACTTAATATTTTTAGTTCAAAAATACAATTATAAAACATTGAGAACTGTTTTTATTATAGTATGCATATGTATGTATGTATGTATGTATGTATAACTATATAATATTCACATATACGTAATACTTATTAAGTCTAAAAAGTTTTAATATTATTGAAATTTAAGCATTGTAATTATTTGTCACATATACTTTAATATTATCACAAAAACTGGAATTATGATGAAATGGCTTTTAGATCTGGACTTTTTTTACAAAAAATGTTAATATGGAATATTTTATCAAAAAATTAGACGACTTAAAATTCACATTAAAATGATTATTTACGCACGAGATGTGGGCTTTTTAACTGACTTCCAAAAAAGGAGGAGCTTCTCAATTCGATTGTAAATTTTATTATTTTCATTTTTTTATGTATGTTACTTCAGAACTTTTGACTGGTTGGACCGATTTCGATGATTTTTTTTACTTGAAAGGTGTTGCATGTTTTGTGGTTTGATTTAAATTAAATTGAGATCTGATAAGTAATTTTCAAGTTATATCTAATAATGCGTATTTACTTGCCTTATTTTTCGTCGCTATATGTTATAATAAACCGTATAACTTATTACTGGGTTTACTGATTGCAATGATTCTTACTTTAGTCGAAAGTTAATGTTTGTCATGTAGTTTTATTCAAATTTTATCGAGATCCGATTTCAAGTTTCTTGAGTAATCCCTGATAACGCGTATTTACTTGGCTTTTTTTTTGTAGTATACCTAATATCTTTTTACTGGGTGCACCAAAAATCCAAAGCTTATACTTGTCATGTGGTCCCATTTAAACATGATCGAGATAAAATGAGCACTTTTTGAGTAATCTTTGATGACGCGTATTTATGAGACGGTACATATTTTGTTACAACGCAATCTATCTGAATAAGTAAAACTATTTCAATGAATATCAATCAAAAGATGTTACATGACTAGGTACATCTACTATAACGTAAAAAGCTGTATTAGCTAGGGTAGCTGTTATTTGTTTTAATCGAAAGCAGATGCTTGTCTTGTGGTGCCATTTAAATTTGATCGAGATCTGTTGACTATTTTTTAAGTAATTTTTGATAGTGAGTATTTGCTTGACTATTTTTTCATCTAATTTTACTTGTCGATGTAATTAAAGTTGTTTTTTTTTTATTTGCGAGCAAACACAATTATAGACTTTTGTAAGAACAGACACTTATAAACCTACGTTTTTATTGTTATTAATTCTCTTTTGTACAAAAAAAAAAAAACGTAAAAAATATTTCTATGTCAGTCGGCTTTTACCTATAACACAAGCATTAAGTTGCTTAGCTTAGGAACAGACGGCTGTGTGTGTACGTCAAAGATATTTATTTATTTATTTTATACGAACATTGTCCTAATAATGACCATTGAGTGTGAAGCAACGTTTATTAAAAAAAAAAGAAAGAAAAAAATACGAAACAACGACATAAAAAGATTTGTCAAATTAAGTTCGCAAATTATGCGCGTACATTTATTTCGGCGATATATTTTGATTTATATAGATTGATGAGAAGTTTTTGACGAATTTAACGAGTCAATTTCGATTGATACTTTATCAGACTTACGTAGTTGCCGCGCCTAAATAATGTTGAACGGTGTAGGTACATACACATAAATCTTCGTAGTTTTTAAGACGTCTCTGGCCGATATCGGGAAGAGTGACCTGACCTGATTCACACTACACATCGTAGTAGTTGAGCACAAAGAAAAGAGGGGAAAAAAGCATATTTCTATTGAAAACAAACTGTGAACTTTGGATAGTATTTTGTATGGAATACTTTAGTTATGTCATAAGAGAAATATATAATACATAAAAATAAATATTAATATTTAATTTTTCACTGAAATAATTTTCATCAGTCCACTATAAAAAATTCAGAAAGTTATGTAAGTTTATTTATTAATAAAGAATAAAATAATTGCGCCTTAAATTTAAATAAATATTTAAAATCGGGAGTGTCGCGTTTACAACAAATCCCCGACAAATACCCGATATGCACACAAAATTCATGAAAATCGGTCCAGCCGTTTGGGAAGAGTATGTTAACTAACAGTGACACGAGAATTTTATATATAAGATATTCTATTAGTAGTTCCGGTTCCTATTTGTATGAAAGGTGATTCGCAACCTTTTCCAATAAAATATATTTAAATAAAATATCTGTAGCTCTTCAGATTAGCGCGTTTGAAAACTATTTAATTTAATACAAGGAACAAGAGACGTTTTTTAATTTTTTAATGAAAATATTATTTTATATTCACTATCATCCGTTTTCAGCTAGAATCAAACACGAGATCGTGGTTGTAAATGGATATTGTATTCACCGCTATACTAGAATGGTCATCCATAGTTTTATCCAAAATCTCAACGTGTGTACTACAGTAAAAATTCTTAATTCAGGTATAAAAGTTTCCCAATGCTATTGATTTTATATTGAACTATGTACAATTCGAGTCTACTTAAATGAGTTACTAATCTTTGCCTAAATTGCGAAATCACTTAACGCGATTCTACGAATTTTGCTTTAGAGTGAAAGAATTTTTTAAATGTATAATTACGGAACATTACTATGGAGACATTTTGATTTAAGTGTTCTATCGAATCTAATTACGTATAATTTTAAAAAAAGAAGTACATTTTAAAATAACTGCGAAAACGTATTTTATTCCTAAGAGTATCACTTTGAGAACTTGCAAGATGATAGCTCTCATTTAATCTTAAATGCAGTTAGATGCAATCACGGAAATGCGGTTCCGACAAATCTGATCTGTAACTTATTTGTGCACTCCCTGACTTCCTAGCGATGCTTCTAAAACAGATCTACTGGTGACCGCTCTTAATGAATCCGTTTTCCCTCGTTAGTTTTATATTCTTGTATCATTGAAGGGAAATTTATCTTTAATTTTATACATAGAACAATAAAATATCTCTTTTTAAATATATATAAAATATACATACTTATACTATAATGACTTTTTATAGGTAAACTTAAAAATACCCAATTTAATAATATAGCTTATGGCGTATACGTGTAATTGTGTTCAATAATTCTCTCACTATCACCAAGGAACATTACACAAAGTGCCGAAAGATGTACAACGTCATTCATAGAAACGGTGCTCTGTTATCTGTGAGCTATTACTATTCATGCGAGCGAATACATACACAAATAATAGTATATTCTAATGTAATAATTAATTTATGACTTAGTATGAAAATACAAAGTGCAATTACAAATGATCAAACTTCGCAGCTTCCCGCTTGAACTGAGCGTAATCGTGAAGATGTTCTATTGAATTTAATGTAATGGATTAATTAATAAACTAAGAAAATATCTTTTGTCGAATTTCTGTTGCATAAATGGTTTAAGTACTTATTCCTGTACTGATTTTATTCAGCTCATTTAGCTCTTTAAAGCTTTGTTAATATGAAATAAATTTTTTAATGTCTGACTATGACCTGTTTATGTTTTTGTATGGTTCTTTACATCCTATTAAACATTTTTCTTTAGTAGGAAGTTCACAAGAAAACTTATTTTAGTCGGTTAAATAGGTCCCATACTTAATAACAATACAATAAAATATACATTTGCTCTTCTAAAGGTTACTAAATTTTATTACAGAATGACAATTAATAGATGATAATGTATCGTTAAAACACATTTGTGATATCTAAACAGTAATTTCGCTTGATATAACTGATTGACTTACGTTTGTCCGAATTCACCGCGGAACCATCATGATGAACATTAATTATTGTGACGTTATAAATGGTTCGTGCGTTACTGCGAGTTTTCGTCATGAACTTATGATAGAAGCAACTACTGAAGTAGTAAAACATTCAGGACCTTTTTCAAGCGATGTTTCAGATAGTATTAACTTATTCTGTTCACCAAGACAGTTATCTTCTCTATTAAGTACCTATATAACAATGTAAATTTACACTGAGATTTCAGATTCAAATTCATTACGAATTTTCGTGCTCTAAAACCATTTTCGCAAAATTATTATTTGGACTATTATAGACGCATATTTAATATTTTAGTTTTATAGTGTAGAGCATTAACTGTTTTTGTGGATGATGGAACAACACAAATTTTATAAGATCGACACAGTTATTTTTGTTAAACAAAAGTATTTCTGTTATTTGTAAATTTTAAACTTATTTCTATAGTGTTTATATATCTTTACGTCTCCATTGTTTGTGTAGTTTGCTTATTTAAGCGTATAAGTGTTCATTGAATTGTAGATTAATTCCACGTGTATCTATGTAATGTACTTAAACAATTTCCAGAAGTTTGATTAATTTGAATCTTTGCACACGTGTCAAGGAGCGATGACAATGAAATAATTCAATAACAGTTTCCCAATATCCTTATTAGGATCGCCAGGATTAAAAAATTCTTTCGTGGATCCTCTGTAAGGAAGTAAGAGAGATAAAGCTAGCGCGCGATCTGCGCATGCCTGCAGTTTCGGACTTACGCAAAGTAAAAAGCGTGGGGTGCTTGATATATTAAATGTAATAATAATTCTACTTGCAACTATCTATGTGCGGAGAGTTATAAAAACATAGTAAAAAGTTATGAAAATATAGTAAAATGCATCCCACGTTTTTTACTCTGTATTGACTTATTCCCTCAATAACTTAAATTTTATTATAATTTTATTTTGAAGTACTTAATTATGATTGATTGTTCGATCTTCTACTACTGTAATTTAAACTCTTTGTAAATAGTATTCTACTTTTTAGTTCGATTAGCTATAAAAGCGTGGTTTTTTAGTTTTTTTTTAAACTATAATTTATCATATTCAAACTTTTATTTGTTTGGCGGCTTACTATTAAGAAGAAAGAGGGTAGACAGATTTTTCTGATCTGTCGCAATCTACAAGCAACGTATGTGTCAGTCTCCCCATGATCACGGCGATTGAAAAATTGCCGAAAAATAGGATCGCAACAAAACAAAAATGCGGTAACCACAAGAACAAATATAAATTTAAATATCATAAGATTTTCTTATAATATTTCCAGATATATATTTCGAAAAGGACTTGATGTAAGTTGTAACTGCAAAAAAAAAATAACAGAAAAGTTTACCATTACCTACTTAAATAGTTACCCTGAAATATAATACATTATGACAATTTTAATCAGCTCCATAGTTAACAAGTTGACTTGTGACATTTTTGAAAATACTTTTTTATCTTCGCAAGAAGCATCTCAATTTCACGAGGACTGAATGAGCTGCGCTCGAAATGTTCAAAATGAAAATTAGATTTTCTGGATTATAAATTAGAATTGCAAAGATCATCTCGAATTTTGTCTGCGAAATAAAATTAGAAACGAGTAATTTAAGTGTTTTCATTTGAGAAAATAACATGAAAAGTTATCATTCACGTTGAGCGAATTACGCCACTTTGTATTTTAATCTAATGATTATTGTGTGGTTAGAAAATTATTTAAAAGTCGCAAAAGCTTTATTGGCAACAATTGCTTGAAGTATATTGTTCTTTTGAGTCAGATCTTTGCTTGAAACAAAATTGTTTATTTTCGTTTATATTATTCTGAAATCAAATAAATTGATTGTTATTGTGATAAACAAAAAATATGCTCATGTACACTACTCGTATGTACACACGTACATGAGTATCGTTATCAGATAATCTCTACACTAAGAGTAATGATTATTAACAGGTTTTTATGAAAAGAATTGAGACTCACGGTTTTATTCTATTTTATATTTTCATACTTTATTGTACACCAGAAATACATTACAAGCAAATCTTAAAGATATGATAACATATTATAAAAGTACAGTGGGCGACTTAAGACTATGAATCCACACTAGCATGAAGAACTTAGAAGAATGGTATGGTGTCCTTTAAGTCTAAACATCAATAGTCAACACTATTACTTGCTCCCGAATCACGCGGGGTTTCCTGCGACCTTGGATTTCTAGAACGACGCCGAAATAGAAAAGTTACAAAATGCGAGTTTTGATTGCGATTAGTTCCGTTTATTTAAAAATGTTGATAGTGGCGTAAAAGCTTAGAAGCAATATTGTCAATAGTTAATTGCACATTATTCACCGCTATACCACAATTATCTTGTTTAAAAAAAAGTTGCTTGCCTTTTTAAGATCATTAAAAAAGGTTTCAGTTTTATATAACAAAAACAAGCTTGTATTCTGTGCTATCTAAATGGAGCAAATTATGAGGCGACCATGCCGAAAATAAAATGCCCCTTCTCACAATACGGGCTTTATCTTTTTGTTATGAAGAATTATAAAATTATCTATCAACATTTTTGTTTATAGCTGTCTGTATTTCATATTTAAGCAATATTGTGAAGTAATCATTTAGTCTATAAAGCAGATAAAGCTTTGTTCAGTAGACGGGTATATTTATGATTTTGATAACAAAATGTACCTATTATTAACATGATTAAATACGACAAAAACAATATAAGAATCAAAATTAAAAACCGCACGATGTTTTAAATTTTGAAAAAGCCTGATTATAATAACTGTATCATAAACAGTTGCTTTTTTCAGTGACATTAACAAGTTACACATATAGGAAAAGGACGCACTAAACAACCAAAATTATTCCACACTTCGTAAGAATTAGCAAGTAATAAAAATACGAAAGTGCGAATGAGTTTTTGCACGGCCTTCGTAACAGTGTTGTGACAACCTCCATAAACTCGGTGGCGTGTTCAAGAAAGTAATTAAGTTGAGGAATGTTTTTCAGGTACCTCGTGTGTAACAATTAAAAGCAGTACGTCCTAAATTCTGAACTGAAACAGTCAATTTTTAAGGAATTTTATTAAACAAAAGGCGTTATGAATAAAAACAGTGTTACCATATTCAAAGTAAAACGACAAAACCTAAAAGCTTTCATAATAATGCAAGTTAATGGTAACATAAAGGTCGACGCAATTTGGACGTATAAAAGAGAATGGATATATTGTCTTTTACGCACGCCTTTGAGTGGTTTACTTGTTTGAATTGGATAATAACCACGACAATTGGATCACTGTTGTGGTCTTTCATTTTTTTTCTAAGAATATTTTTGTTTCGCTATGAATTATTGTTTTTTGTATTATTTATTAATACCTAAATGTACTACGAATAGAAGGTTCGAGAATTTACAGAGAAAAAGTGTCGAGATGAAAAGTTGAATAGTTTATTATACAGTCAAATATAAAAATGTTTTTTTTTTTTTTATTGATGTCAATCATGTTCACGAGCTAATTTTAAATGTAGGATTTTAAAAGTTGTATAACAAACTTCAGAAATAAATTATTTTTAAAATTAAGATTTATATATTCAGAAAGGTAAAATATAAGTTATAATCATGTCATGAACCGTAGAAAAAAGCGGAAGAAAAAAACAGCTTTGAAAAACCAAAAAAAAAAAACTTTACCTAGTGATGGGAAAATAATTAAAAGGTTACTAAGGTACCGAGGCCTACGATGCGTTTATTATGTTTTGTTTGCAAATTAACTTACTAGTAAATTCGTAATATCATTAAAAATTGTCATTGGCGTCAAACTTTGCTTTTAAATTAAGAAACTTAGGAAAACCTATGACCAGCTATTTCGGGTATTGCTTGATGAAATGGAAAGAGTATGATGAAACAAATATAGAATATTTCGACAAATCTATGTAGGTAATAAACTTATTTAATTTGTTTAAAAAATTAAATGAAGTCGTACTACATCATAATGCCGAGGTTTGTAATTAAATTATACTTTTCAAATCATTAAGTAGTAAATATTACAAGCTTTATATACTATATATATATATATATATATATATATATATATATATATATCCTTCGCAAAGAAAAGCTTTTCTCCTTTGGAACGTGACAGTAAGGTACTTACAAGACGCATACATATAGGTACTATGTATATTCTTAGAATTACGATAACAGCCATTTAGTATCGAAATTTTTAGAACCTAATCTCATGCTAATTAGTAATATTTATTTCATTAGCCAACCTGGGGAACTTCGTATAGCCGAATTTTTTTTTTCTTGAATGTAATGATTAAGGATCAAACTGCACACGGCGTGCAAATTTGATTAAAACCGATTAGGTAGTTTAGGAGTCCATCGCGGACAAACAACGTGACGCGTAATTTATATATATTATGATTTAATAAAACGAATAAAGCTAGCGGAATTATTCGTAGCGCCTTAATAAGTCGTAAATTCGCGAATTTATTTTGTAATTTATGACTAGTCATTAGCGTCTACTAATTGCCGATGGTCGAATTTCTTCTCTCGAGCTTCTTGGTAATTAATATTCAATTTATTGACGTGGAATAATAACGTGACGTGAAATAATACGTGATATAATTAATTAATATGCTAGTATATTTTTTTTAAATCTGAAACGGAACGTTATACTTTTGGGGAAAAATATTGATTTTTTTATATAATTGGTTATATGTGATCGCATTAATGACTGTGGCACTAGTGGTCACGTATTCGATCTCCAGTCATGATATGTGTTTATATAAGATACCCATTTATTTGTATATGTGGGTCTCCTCATTGTATCTCAGAGATCAAGTTAAGCCGTCAATTTCGGTTGTTATCATAAATACCCGATAGCGATCGTTACTCATAATAGGGAATCCACCAACCTCAGTAGAGCAGTGTGGTGGATTAAGCTCCAATCCTTCTTCTACATGGAGAAAGAAGCCCATGCCCAACAGTGGGATGTTACAGGCTGAATCGTATATTTGTATATGTGGGCGTTTGTATTTATGCTGTGTGTATTTTGTCGAGTGAGAGACGATTTTTAAATAACTTACTAGCTGTGACCGCGACTTCATCCGCGTGGAATTAATAAAAAAGTTATTGTTCAGCTCGTAGAGTTATAAATTAAATAAATTTATATTTTATATTACATCAGTTGTCTACTAGTGAAAGTCCCATCAAAACGGTCCAACCATTTCAGAGATTAGCCAGAACAAACAGACAGACAGACCGACAAAAAATATAAAAAAATGTCGTTTTGATATGTGTACCGTGTATACATCTATATGCATTGAGTAAACACTCCGATTTCATTTAATTGTAAGAATAGACCAGAACAGAACAGAATAGAGTCGAGTAGAACGAAATAGATATAATATTCTATATTGCACTTAAAAAATAAATAATAATCATATTTACAAAGAAAGTTGGCAAGGGCGAACTTATCTCTATAAGAGACCTCTACCAGTCTACTCATGGTGTTGAGAATTAATGGTACCGCGGGGTACAGAAGTGCAAAAGTGATTAATAATAATAATTATAATCACTAAATGAAGATATGATTCTGATAATATAATCACGGAAAATCTTAAATATAGCTAGTATTTTTTATTCATATGTATCTCGATATTTTTAAAGAAAAGAAATTTGCGTATTGTTTTTTTTTTCAACGTTTGCAGACGTTGTTTTCCCATATATTTTATTAACCTTCTCAATCCCCCCTCCATAACTTAGGGGAATGAAAAATAGATTTAGTTCGATTCTCAGACCTACCCGATATGCACACAAAATTTCATGAGAATCGGTCAAGCCGTTTCGGAGGAGTTTAACTACAAACACCGTGACACGAGAATTTTATATATTAGATAATTTTTACATTAATTATTGAAATTTTTACTTACATTTTTACTTAATTTTTACTTTATTTTTTATTGTATTTGTGCTCTCATTGTGTTAGTTGTATGTCTATTAGCAGTGTATGTGTCACAAATAAATGTCTTTCTTTCTTTTTTCTTTCTTTCTTTTTAAATGGTTTTCTTATAAATACAATTATTTCGTAAATCAAACACTTTATAAAATTACATGACGAATTTTCTAGAATTATTGTGTACGAAGTAAAATGAAATATTTTTTGTATTCATTCATACTCTCACCATTCAGAAGTCGCATTGTGTATTTTTTGTCCATATTAAAATTTGTAATCTTCTTTACAATTCATCGATGAAAAAAAATGACATGATAAGAAAGGCTGAAACTTTAATGAAAACCAATATTAGACTCTAAAATTCGTGGATTAGGGTCTTCACCAGAAACTTATTTCATTTTAGTTAAAGGTTTTGTTGAATAAAATAAATTAATAAACTCATATATACCTATAAAAAAGGTTGAAATTGATTGGTTCACCTCAATACTAATATTACAATCAAAATTGAAAAAAATAATAAGACTTGATTAAAGTGGACTTCAACAACACTTTTGAAGCACCATTTTACAAACTAAAATTATATTTGTTTTAATTTACGGATTGTAGATTCTGCAGGGAAGAATCGGCAAGAAAAACGGTAACTAGATGGGATGCTCCTGGACTCTATGTCCCTATTCTGCAGATGGTAGACTGGTCCGGTTAAGCGTTCCTTAAGTGGGGTGGCTGGCTGGGGGTCGGGGATCCTTCGGCCGGCTTAAGACCTTATACGTTGGAGGGGTGGCTCTGTGGGTGCCTCTTCTCTTAGTGCCGGGGTCCGGATGTTTCGTTCGTGTCTACCGCTGAGGTAAGGTGGTGAATGCTAGTGCGACCCCATTTTACCCCAACTAACATAGGCGGACGACTGGTCAGACGTGGGGAGAAAAAAAAACAACAAAGGGTCGGCAGCATACTTACTATACTTCTTATGTTGCAAACGTCAATTAATTAGGCTACGGTAATCTTGGTGTGCCGTACGCTAGTTTGGCGAACTCATCGTATAAAAAAATAACAAAAGTATATATTCCGTTTTTTAAATATTTTAAATATACTAATTATAATATTAACCATATTTAGATGTTAATATATCTCAATTCATAAACTAAAAATATAAAAAAAATATATATATATAAGATAAACATGTTTTGAAGAAGTAATCCGATTTACTGCACTTACCAAACGGCGATTTTAATAATAAGCCGCAGGATTAGGTGGTAATCAGTCTCTGAATATCAGTGGAACCAATCGTTACTCTATTTCTCTTCAAGTTAGTTACGCTTCAATGCATCAAGGGTTGAACGGATCATATGATTACGCACATGATTAACTTACTTAAAGAGAAACTATTAGCAGACGATTCTGAGAAACATCGCAACTCTACGGTATTAATAGTGTAACACGAAAGTTTCAAAATAAATAAATTGAAGGTCTTTAAATTATTTTAAAGTAGTTAAATAAAACTTAATCTCTAGTTCTATCTTTACGCTTACGCTTCAGCCTGTCATATCCCACTACTGGGCCTCTTTCTTCATATAGGAGTTCTATCATAGTAAAAACTTAAAACGCTGTCGTTTATGTTTTAACTAAAATATCTACTTCAAATTAGATTTTATTTTGAGTTTTCTTTTGTGGCTTACATAATATACTTTTCTTTTTTAAATCATAACCCATATGTTTGCGATGTAATTTTATACCATACTAAGAAGTGTCGAGAAAAAGTATTGTTACACTTTTTTCGATCTCACTCCCGTCCCACTCAGTGCGTGTACTGCGCGATAAGGAAAACAAAAATTATGTGGTGTCATGGGACACCAGGTAGGAACGAAATTCCTTCGGATAGTATAGAAGCAATACAATTTGAAAAAAAAATGTTTAATTTAATATATACTTCCTAGTTCTAGATTTATTTTTGTAAATTTCTTGATTGGTTTTTAATTAAGTGCATAAAAGTATTTAGGAAATTTAGTATTTTAGAAAATAACAAATACCGTAAAATAAAATAAAGCAAACAAAAAAAAAATAACAATAATTCAAACTGAAGTGAAATGAAAAACATGCGTCTTTATTTATTTTTGTCGACAGCAAGTATAAAATTACATAAATAATTAAAAAAAATATATTAGTAATATAGGTAAATTTAATTATTAATTCTCATCATTAGATTCTATTACTGAAACTATTGGCTTGTGGTAACTATATAAAATATTTAAGATATATATGCTTTGCGATTCTATTTTGCACAAATATCTTGAAAAAATAATATCAATACTAGTGCCATAGTTATTTCCTTGTCGATTCTTTTGGATTGTTGTTAATACGTAGTTAAATTTTTCTAAAAAAAATGTTTAGTAGTTCTGATTTTTCATCTGCAAAATCGACGTTAAAGTCACCAGACAAAATCATCGGAAGCTGATGAAACTTTTCACCAAGTATTCAGAAACCTCTTCAGTATATTCTTTCAGTGCTCGATGGATGAAATGTTTTAAATTGTCAATTTTCATATTTGGTGATATGTAGATTATAACCATGACAATTTGAACCCCATTGTTCGTTTTACACATTGCGTAACAGTCTACAAGTCCTGTACGTCTAACATTTATATTGTCAGTATTTTTTAAGATTATGTCCATATTTGGTGTCTAAAATATTAGTAGCTTGTTGATTTCTCTTTCGTTGCTGGAATTCTTTATGATGCCGTGCATTAGTTTTTGGAAATTTCTCGGTTCCAAAAATTATTAAACGTTATAATATAATTATTAATATTATAATGATAAAAATAAAATAAATACTGTATTGAGAGTGTAGAATACATTATTATGTACACATTTACATACATTATTATGTACACATTATATTACAGTAATCTTACAGTATCCTTATTGCAAATGCAGTCCTTGATTGAGATTGTACCTGTTGCGCTGGCGGTTGCGGGTTCGATCCTCGCACATGACAAACATTTGTATTCTCCATACAGGTGTTTGCCGTGGTCTGGGTGTTTGTGCAGTCCTTGTGGGTCTCCCCACCGACATCTGATGCCTGCCTATGACCAGTAGTGGGATATTACAGGCTGAAGCGGGTAAATGCAGTCCTTGCAAAACGGTGGTTTGGAGATAAACGCGATAAACATATTTCTTAATATTATTATCACAATCAAATTTTTGTTTTTAATTCGTATTTATAATCAACCTACAAGACTTGTTTCAGAAACAACTTTTAGTATAGTTTTTAAATATATTAAGATAATTAAATTATTTTATTTTATTTTTAATTTATTTATTTTTAAATTTCAAAATATATTATTATAATTTTTATTATCATTAAATATTTTATATTTTTAAATATATACCACTAATCAAGTTATCATTCTTTTGTAATATACAGTCTCAACAAAAAACTATTTAAAACATTTTTATAGAAACATAAATGAAATTAAAAATATGCAGTAAACTTCCAAAATCTATTTATTGGTCTACAATTCTAAATTATAGTATCGAAACTAAATTATATATTTGAGTTATTATTACGATTAAGATGGATTCATTGTTAATTATTAATGTAATCAGTCTCATAATCTATGCTTCAGGAACATTTAATACTACTAAAAATATAGTATGGCATTTGGCTTTAGTTAGTATTTATTGCAAAAAAGTTATATGCTAAATGAATAAACAGTAAACGTAGCAGGTACGGCATAATTTTAATTAAAAATATGTAGTCAGCTTCCAAAATCTATTGGTCTACAATTCAAGTACAATTATAGGGCAGAGTTGTACAATATGAATTATTAACCATGTACATTAACTATATTTATAAACGAATACTTACGTATTTAATTTTGCGCTAATTAATTTTCAACTATTATCACTGGCAGTTTCATTTATGTCACTTGTTATTTCATTTCAAGATTTAAAAAATATATGAAAACTAGCTGACCCGGCGAACTTCGTATCGCCTAACAGTGACTTTTAAGTATTATCACAAATATTTTGTATTGGAGTATAGAAAAGTGTTGTTTTTAGACTTTTTCAGGAAATTTTATTTTTTTTTTCAGATTTTTTCTCTCCGTAAGAACCATCCTCGTACTTCAAGGAATATTTTAAAAAAAAGAATTAGCGAAATCGGTCCAACCGTTCTCGAGTTTTGCGCTTAGCAACACATTCAGCGACTCATTTTTATATTATAGATAAACTTGTTTAGTAATTATTATTAACTTCAGTTCAGTTCTGTGATTAATAGCTTTTAGTTTAATTAATAAGTATTTAAAAAAATTTTAATGTGTCAGTTATGTCATTTCAACATCTTTTTTTTTATAATGCAAATAGGAATGTAGTGATTAGGGGGCATCCATAAATTACGTGAGGTGTTTTTTTTAAATTTATGTCCCTTTATGTCCCCCCCCCAGGGTGAGATGTCGTGAGATTTTCAACCCCCTCTCCCATCCCCCAATCAAACGTGAGATTTTTCAAAATGTGGGTTTCTTACGTAAACGCGTTGGCTTGTTATTGAAATTATTTTCTTTCGAACGAATTAGTGAATGATCTTAATCGTATTACGATTACGCTTAAGATTAAATCTTAAGCATGTACAATCTGGATTAAATGGACCAAAATAGTATAATTTTTTTTGTTACAATCAGAAAAAAAATTGCGTGACATTTGCCGAGGCCCCCCCTCTCCAATGTAAGATTAGATGAGATTTGACTCGACCCCCTCCCCCCCTTAAACATATCACGTATTTTATGAACGCCCCCTTATATTTTTAGAGGTGAATTAGTATAAGTGAACGAACAAAATGAACGATAAAATAGGCAGTGTCCTTTACCTATATTTTAAATTTTCACGAACTACAATTTGTTATTAAGTTATAAAACAATGTTACCGTAAGCCGATTTGTTGTTAAGTTTATTTTTTTATTTATTTTATAGGAAAACTTACAGCTAAATAACATGGATTTAAATATACAAATAGGTACATAAAGGCCAATTAAAAGTTTCCACATATAGGTATACAAGTAAACTTAAATATAGGACAGACACGTGCACTAATGCGCTAACACAAGACTAGAGGACTATAGTTAATACACAAGAAAAAAATTTGATTCCCTAAACCAACATACCTACCTATGAAAAAACTGATCGGCCATAACATTAAGTGGTTAAATATTGTTTTTTTTTTCGTTGATCGAAACAAAATGCTTACAAAATATTATCTAATACTATTAAACGAGCAATTCTTGTATATATATATAATCTAAATCTCGGAAACGGCTCCGACGATTTTCATGAAATTTAGTATATAGGAGGTTTCGGGGGAGATAAATCCATCTAGCTAGGATTCATTTTCAGAAAATGTCTTTTATGCCTGTTTTTAGGGAGTGAAAAAATATCGTTAGAATACGAAGGTAAATTTCGCAACTGTAAATAAAGTTGTAATAGCTCGGTGGGAAATCGGCCGGTCGGGATGAACCGAGAAGATCATGGTTCAAGTTCCATGTCCCTGATCAATTATTTTTTTCTTTTTTTCTAATTGCACTCGTTATTTTTTATTTAATTAGGCAGTTCTTATTTTTTATTATTATCTCGGTAAAATCGAAAAACATTATTCATATTTTATTATGATTTTTTTAAATTATTTTTTATATTTGATTTTTTATGTTTATTTATATCTGTTTTAATTATTGTTGGTCAAAAAAAATATTATACATATTTTATAAATATGTAATTCGTATTTAAATATGATTTCCTAAAAACACGATTTGTTAGAGCGCCTATCAGTTTTTGAGAAGCAATTACTCTCAATCTTTTAATTAAGATAAAACGCAATATAATAAAAAAAATATATAATAAAAAAGAAAAATAACAACATAAAAAAAGTATATCTTTTTGCAGGTAAGATATCAATTAAGTTGATCTTTATCTCCTTCAAGCCTGCCGTAAGGAACTTTATTCAAATAAATCGCAGCTTGCTAAATATGTAATTGATTACAAGTACTATTTTTCTAAATAAATGCATGGAATGGATTAAATTATAACTAGACAATCTATCGATTGCCTAAAGAATCGGCATTGTGATTCACCGGGAAAATTGAACTGAGGTACAGCAAATAATTGTGTTTGCAGGCAAACGAATAAAAACCGACTTCAATTATATCGACAAGTAATACAACGTAGGTAGATGATAAATAGTCAAGTAAATACGCATTATCAAAGATTACTCCAAAAGTTGTAATCAGATCTCGATGAAATTTAAATGTGACCACATGATAAACATCGGCTTTCGATTAGATTTAAAATCAACAAAATCGGTACACCCAGTAAAAAGTTATGCGGATTTTTGAGAATTTCCCTCGATTTCTCTGGGATCCCATCATCAGATCCTGGTTTCCTTATCATAGTACCAAACTAGGGATATCTCTTTTTCAACAAAAAAAGAATTATCAAAATCAGTTCATAAACGACGGAGTAATCCCCGAACATATATATATATATATCCTCCTTTTTTTGAAGTCGGTTAAAAATTTCCTGCTCAAAATGTGGAGCAGCCCGACTGGGGTAATACCTCAACCTTACAGAAGATCACAACTAAATAATACTGTTTCCAAGCAGTGTTGTGTTCCTGTTGGTGAGTAAGGTGAGAGAGCTCCTGGGGGAATTGGGGATAGGGTCGGCAACGCGTTTGCCATGCTTCTGGTGTTGCAGACGTCTATAAGCTATGGTAATCATTTACCATCATGTGAGCCGTACGATTGTTGGCCAACCTAGTTACATTTAAAAAAATGTTGCCAGCATTCTTGGCACCATTCCACGCGGACATAATTTGTACCATAACTATCTGTAAATATTAAGTTTTTAAGTTGTAAATTGTAAAAATGCTAGACAGTTGTGTTTACCATCTTTGGCTATTTATGCAAACTGAAAAATTAAATATATTAATCAATTAATTTCTTTATAAAAAGTTTTCTTTACAACCCTACAAACAAACAAGCGTTTATTATATAGTCAGTCGGTATACAGTTTAGTATATGTAGTACGTTCCACGTGGTTTGTTATTAATGTCCCCGTCAGGAGACGCAGGTGTTGAACTACTTAGGGAATACAAATATATCAACCGAAGCACCTACTCGTAGGTGTTGGTAATGCGTTATTAATAATAGGCATTAAGCGAATGAATTATTTTACATCAGATTGTATTGACAAAAAATGCCCTGAACAAGTATTTCTATTATGTTTGATTTACATAAAATGCATAAGGATAACATTGCATATTTGAAGGTAAGTTAGCATTAAGATGATGTGTAGTTACGGCAGTAAATAATGTAGCCACCCCCTCTCTTCCCGTGGGTGTCGTAAGAGGCAACTAAGGGATAACACATTTCCACTACCACTTGGAAATTAAAAAGCCGATCGATGGCGGAATAACCATCTAGCTGCTGGCTTTGAAATACACAAGCCGAAGACGGGCAGCAGCGTCTTCGGTGCAACAAAGCCAGCTCTTCGGTTACCTATCCGCCTGCCCAGCGTGGTGACAATGGGCAACACACATGAGTTCACGCCGATTATGCCGCGAACTTGTAGAGGCGTATGTTCAGCAGTGGACTGCGATAGGCTAAAGTGATATACAAGAACTCACCAATTTTGTACAGTTCAACACACTTAAAAACTATGCCGAATAGCTTTCTAGTAACAAAAACTAAACCACGAATACACGGAATAGAGGGACACGGCGAAGCTATAAAGAGTTATTTGTTAAGTCCTAAACTCTAAATCTTCGCAAAAGTCACAGTCGCCAATTAAGACTGATTCACTTCAGTAAATAGTCGTAATTAAAACACTAACTACACATCACGAAGTTAACTATATTCTCAATCTGTGTTATAGGTTTACAATAGTAACTCTCAAGTTATTTTTTCTTGTCTTATAAAGTCTACCAAATACATTTATGATAAAACGTATTGAATGCTTTTACATTATTATTGATTAAGACCAGTACCGGATTAAGGTAACTTGATGCCCAAAGCAATCTACCTCTCTGGGCCCCCTATCCTAAATTAACTACAAAGAATTAATTGAAATTGCTTTAACTTTCGTTTTTTCTTTCTCGGTCGTCTCCGGAGCCCTCCTACACGGGATGCCTTAAGCAATTGCTTAAACTGTTTATAGGCTAATCCAGGACTGATTAAGACGATTACACACGTAACTTTGTTTATTGAATAATTATTACTACTTTACAAGAACGCAACCTACGTAGCACTAAACGTACTTATACGTAGTAGGTAATAATGATTCAGTACGAATTTCAGTTACTCCATAGGTATGTTTATAATATAATATGACTATCTATATTTAAATAAAGCCTCATGTACACAAAACTAAATACAAAAATGAAACTAATTAGTCGATAACTATAACACTGGCAACACGTGCTAAATGCACTAGATAAATAAAAGTAAAAATAGCTAGTAGTAACCTTAATTTGAAAAGTGGTAGCCGACTTATCGTGTATTAATTGTATGAATTTTGGAATAAAAGCACTACCAATTATTATCTAACACAACATCGTTTTCAAAGTAATTAACATCCGCCAATATTGGAACCAATACAAGACCAATTTTTATTTTTATTACGCAATATTTGTTTGTAATTATTTACGTTTTAATAAATCAAAGCGCTCGGACAGGGAAAATAAATATTGTTGTAAATTTATTTTTCTTTAATATTTACTGTGCGTAACGTATGATTACAAATATCATTTCTTTGATGTTTCCAATTCTACTCAGTCCATTGGGATTAAAAATAACATTATCAAAAATATTTTTATACATATTTCACCTTCGAAAAGTTAACAAATACACATTCTAGTTTTAAATGTCACGTCGATTTTCAAGACCGGAATTATTATGATATATCTTTAATAAGTATATATGTAGTTCCAAATATTAATTTCAGGTATAACTTCTTAATTACAGCATATATTCACTATTTTTAAGCGGTCTTATAATTTAAGTTATTCGGAATAGTCAATGATTTTTATACAGAGTAATTCTAGTTTCGTCTCGTGGGTTTTCTCCCGTAATTTCCGATCCCGTAGGAATGTCTGGATAAAAAGTAGCCTATTTTTTATACAATTTGGTGTCGGTCGAGTAGAATAGCACCACCCCCTTTCTTCCTGTGGGGGTCGTAAAAGGCGAAAGAGGGATAAACTTAGCTCAAATATATCAGGGTCCTGGAGAAGGAAAACTTCATTTGAAACCCGGAATGGGATCTCTGACAAGCATTCGTGACATAGCTCTAAAATGTGAAATTCTCCTGTAGCCGAACTGGCTCTACACGTATCGACTCGTTCCTGTTGGCCTAGCCAGTGAGGTCGAGAGGGTGGCGCAGAGCCTAGGCAACTCTGCGTTTTCCTGAAGAGTGGCCTAGGCGACAGAGTGTCTGTCTGACACTGTCTAAATCGTCTGCAATAGACGGATTAAGGCCAATGAATGATTAATGAATGATCTTCAGGTATCGACATGTAAAGTTCAATACACACATTTATTATTCAATACAAATATTTTATTACAAGCAAAAAATATATCTTTATTAGCATTCTAATATCAAAACCGCAAGCATTAAGTTACTTACCTCAGGGATAGATGAACGTGTGTATGTTTAACAATTTCTTTAATTATTTGTTAAAATCTGTTCAGTTTTGCGTGTAAGTGTAAGAAACATCCATTCTCACGAACCTTCGCATTAATGATATATATTAGTGCAGTGATCTGTACAATACTTGAGAGCTAGTGCTATACATAAGAATAGTTTCCTAATCAAAAGTTATTTGGTTATAAGAGATTATGACAACTCCTGGGAGTGACTTCTTAACTTAACCTCACTATGTCGGCAATTGTCACAACTGTCAAATCATTCATATTTGTACTGTAACTTATTTTAAACGGATTAGTATTAAGATATTAACGCTTTCAATGAAAAAACTTACTAATTGCAAACCTTGCAACACTTGCAACGAATTTTGTATAAATGTGATGTTTTACAAAATATATTTTTAATTATTTATTATAATAATTATAAGGTATAATGTTAAGATTTCAATTATTCATTTAATATATACTAAGGATGATACAACTCTTCATGTACGAACCGACAGCAGAACCATAGTATTAAGATTTTTTCAAAAGGGTTTAATTTTTAGATATGAACCTAAATTCATACATAGGAATTTTATTAAATCCTCTTTCGTCTGAATAACTTATTTCTGATTCGACTAATGTATTTTTTTCACAATTAAGTGTTTGAGGACACTTTGAAATGAATTTAAAATAAGTAAATATTTTTTTAATTAACATGAGTTAATATGGAAATGAATATTCATATCATAAAAAAATGTAATATATTTGATGCAGAAATACATAAACAATACAAAAAAAGATAGTCGAAAAAATTTAGAACCTATTCCTTTTTTCGACCTCGTTTAAAAAGGTGAATAAAATATGTAGTGGACTCGAAATACCCACTGCTTTTTTTAAGTTTTTTTGCAAATATAAGTTTCGTAAAAATAAGACAAACTTTTTTAAAAGATATTTGCCCCATTTATTAAAAGTGACTAAATACCGTGAAATATTCATTATTTTAAAATATTCAATTATTATGTTAACTTTTATTTTTATTTTATATAACTAGCGACCTGCCCCGGCTTCGCACGGTTGCAAGAACTATCAGTGTTCCTCTACTATATTATGCACGTATATACATATAAACCTTCCTCTGGAATCACTCTAATTGTTAAAGGAAACCGCATCAAAACCCGTTGCGTAGTTTTAAAGATCTAAGCATACACACAGCGGGAAGCGACTTTGTTTTATACTATATTGTAATGTTATTCTTTAAAATAATACTTTTTTTATTTGGTTAAAAAATTGCTCAATTGAATTAACAAATCGTATTTTTTTTTTGGTATCGCAGGGGAACCCATTCACGGGTGATATCCAGATCGCCCGGGTAGGCAGTCCTAGACCGTATGTCGGCTTCAGCACTTGGGGGTGCCAATACCGACCAAACCGCTGCGGGAGCCTTCCGCCGCTTTAATTGGAGAGTCCCGGATCTGCAGGCAACAGGAACCAGGTCCAGCGACCGGCTGGCCTCGGCGAAAAGGCCAGACTTCTCCTCCATGGAACATATCGTATACGTTTTGAAATACTAAGCCATTCTTCCACATGGAGAAAAAGGCCAAGTCCAATATGAATCACAAAAAAAACGTTTTGACTTTGATACAACCCGAGAGAACATGAGAACTGAATTTCAAAACAAATACTATCCGGTATGAATTGAACTTGTGGCCAGTTTCATTTAAACTTATTCATTTGTTTTGACGTGATATGTGCCTAAACTGCCAAACACAAATTTAAAAAATTCCTTCAGTTTTTAAAGAGTAGGTGCTCACAAAAAAAGCAATGAATCTTTTCTCAATGTACAGTTTCGTGTGAACAAAAAGGCACATAAAAGTTGACATGTTCATTTTAAAACATTTTTCGATTTATACATTTAAATACGGTATTTTTTTGTTTAGATTTTAAACAAAAATAAATTGGCGATAGAATATTATTATTATTGCAGTAATGTAAAGTATGTACTTTCACACTCTAAGTTCACAAAACATTTGAACGCATTATAACACAACAGAAAAAAACGTTCTTAAACAACGCCATACTAACAATTGTGTTTGCTCGCAAACAAAAAAAAAAGCCGACTTCAATTACATCGACAAGTAATACAACGTAGGTTGACGAAAAAATAGTCAAGTAAAGGTGCGTCATCAAAGATTACTCAAAAAGTTGTGATCAGATCTTGATGGAATTTAAATGTAACCACATGATAAACATCAGATTTAGATTAAATTAAAAATCATCAAAATACCCAGTAAAAAGTTATGCGGTATAGTACAACGTAGGGCGGCGAAGAAATAGTCAATTAAAAACGCATTATTAGATATAACTCGAAAAGTAGTTGTTAGATCTCAAATAAATTTAAATGGGACCAAATGACCGCATGACCTTTAGATCAAATTTTTTTTATCGAAATCGGTCCACCCAGACAAAGGTTCTGAAGTAACATACATACATATACATACAATACAATCAAATTGAGAACCTCCTCCTTTTTTGAAGTCGGCTAAAATATTAAACAAGAAACTCTAATATTTTTTTATTGAAAGTTGTGTTGTAATAAATTAAATAAAAAAGGAAATTATTATTATTATTAATATATAAACATTGTAACATTTTATTTAAATGTTGATTACTTTTGTAGCTTTTTTATTTCATACAGATAACAAAACCGCTTTTAAAGACATATATTTTCGTCAGACGTAAAACGTAATGGAGACTCAAACATTACTTTTTATAAGATTTCTTTATAGTGGTTTGTTTATTACATATCTGTTAGCATGATTTTATTAATTCTATAATAAAAATAAAATATATTATTCCTAGTGTTATAGTTATGTATTATTAAAGTTATAAATCATTATAGATATTACAAAAACCATATTATTACAAAAACCATGTGGTTTTGCGATTCTAGTTATTGAAATATAAACATTATATAAACTTAAAAAAAATAAAATGCATGCCTTAAAAAAGATACTTTTCTTAGCATCGATAATAGTAGGCTGTTCGCTTAACTCGAACACATTAAATATATTATCTAAATTGTGGTAATTACATGTTAAGTTTCAGTTGTCTGGAGACATATGTAACATTTGGTTTTAATTTAAAAAAAATTGTGACAAAATTTATTTTTACAAAACTGCACACTTGTTTGTTCGATGAATATTTTAGACTCCATTGCCTGTTAAATACGATTATGTATTTAGATTTAGACTTTTGATATATCATTAGAATTTTATATATATATTAGAGAATGTACCGGCATTAACATTAATACAAATAGTATAATATTGGTGATATAATTTACATAATAATGTAGATATTAAAAAAAATAGATAAGAGACCACATGAGCATAGTAAACACAAAACACGCGCTAAAAAGAGAAGATTAATAATTTATATTCAGAATCATAAAACGTTATGAAACTTTTTCTTTTAACTTTTTACGACAATATTTTACAAGCCAGCTATGAACTACATGCTTGTGTTTATTTTTTTTAAATAATAATACGATAAAATCACGTTTGGGTGATTGTTCTCCGAAACAATAAAATGTTATGTCTCACAATTATTACAAGAATATTTTCATACGTTCGAAGCCAAAAGGCGTTTTTTTTCTTTTTTAAATTGAGAACTCAAAAAGTTACTTTACTAAAAACTATATTTTCCATAGAAAATTAGTAAAAATTTGAATCTACAACTCACCTTAAGCATTTTCGACGAAAGCACAGGAACTTTGTCGTTAAGTTCGTCGATACGTATCTAAAGTGTCTAAAATCTACTTCTAAATCTATAAAGATTATTGATGATATTGCTTTAGTGCCTCTCAGTCGGAGGTAAGTTTACAAGTTAGTATCGTAGCATGTTCGCGATCGCAGTTACAATACAGCGAGTCACATTGTGTGGTGGTGTGACCGGATCGGCTGCGCGAGGCGATCTGCAGGCAGTCGCGCCGCCCGCCCGCCCTAAAACAACCTGCACTTTGAATGGCGAAAATCTTGCCTCCGTCATGTACGTTCCCTCTTATTTCTTTTTCACTTGTGCGTATTAATTTTAAGCATTTTTTACGTCACGTAGGCGTGTGTTTACGACGATAAATTCGATTGTTGAGATTTTCTTAAGGAAACATTTTGGCATCATTAGTTTCAAGGAGAAAAAGTTGAAGGTATTACTAACGTGATTGTGTTTGCTGACAAACGAAAAAAAAACCGACTTCAATTACATCGACAAGTAATACAACGTAGATAGACAAAAAATAGTCAAATAAATACTTATTATCAAAGATTACTCCAAAAGTTGTAATCAGATCTCGATGAAATTTAAATGTGACCTGATAAACATCAGCTTTCGATTAAATTAAAAATCATCAAAATCGGTAAACCCAGTAAAAAGTTATGTGGATTTTCGAAAGTTTCCCTCGATTTATCTGGGATCCCATCATCAGATCCTGGTTTCCTTATCATGGTACAACACTTAGGATATTTCCTTTCCAACAAAAAAGAATTATCAAAATCGGTTCATAAACGACGAAGTTATCCCCGAACATACAATATATATATATATATATATATATATACGGTCAAATTGAGTAACCTCCTCCTTTTTTGAAGCCGGTTAAAAATGCGTAATCATTACATTTTAATTGCACTTAAGTAAATAAATGCTTCACACTCAACGGAAAAACATCTCACTTCAAAGTTACAGTAGAATAAAACTATATCTGTAAAATTAACATCATGGAGTAAGTTTTTGAACTTTTTAGGTAAACGAAATCTCACCCGATTCAATTCCTCAAATACACATGTTTACCTATTATGGCTTTGTACCTAAGCATTAAAAGATACTCTAAAATTTCCGAATTATCTTACTTTATTGTGCTATAACAGACTCAAAACAAACTGTATCTGTGAGAGTACATACAGCATATGCATAACAGTTCAGTTATAAGTTCATAACGTACGTATAATAGATGTTGGTGTTGTTTAACTAATAAAAAAGATCTTTTTGCTGGATAGGTACTTACTATTTCGTAAATATTTACAATTCATATTAAAAAAGAAATTAAACAACAATTTTATATTTACTTAGAATTATTTCCATTAGGCTGTATAAAATAGGAACAAGGGAAAAAGGACACTTGAGGATTGAAAAAGATGGTGTAGATCGTGGAAAGAAAAATATTTTAAGTGTTACGTTTACGTTTATTTTTGTTTTTGAATTAATAATTATTCACCGCAGCAATCTGGTGTTCTATTTTTATTTCGACGGTGATATCAAATGATAAAAATAACAACTTTCAATTGTTCTTGTACAAGAGATAAATTTTGCTTATACTGAATAGAGTAATATGTTTTTAGCTGACTTCAAGAAAAGTAGGAGGGTGTCAATTCGTTGAGTGTGAATCCGATTGTATTTTTATGAGCTACCTTATAATTTTAAGCGACTGCAATTATATTAAAATTATTTTATACAATAGAAATATTTGACATATTAAAAGTAAATAAACTAATCCCTAAAATTAAATGAGAATCATATTGTTTTTTAAAGAAACTCGTCTCCTACATGAAGAAAGAGGTTAATGCCCAGCAGTGGGATGTTACAAGCTGCATGTGAAAGCAATGAATGTTTTTAATTTTATATTTTAATACACGCATTTACGGTCCAGATCAGGAAATCTCATCTCATCCCGATCAGCCGCTTTGGTCCGGTCCTTTTAAAAGATATAAATGTATATTCTTGAAAAAATTATTTAACAAAAAAAAAACGAATTGATATTATAAATCTGTTAGTTTACATAATTATTATGATACTTATTTCCGTTTATTTTTTCCAATGTATTATTAATTTATGTTTTACTTTAAATATTAATTATTTCTATTTATTTTTATGTTATTAATTCATTAAATTTTATTTATTAACTTCTAATAATTAACTACTAATTAACTATTTCCTATTACTCACGACTGCTCCACTCTGTAGAAATGGACTCCCTGCTAGACTGTCCTAATAGCTGTATATATACTAAGCGCTTAAAAACATTAATAGCGCGATTCAGGCTCAGTTCGCGTAATTTCTTTCAGACTATCCTGATCATGACCGGGCCGGGTCCTGATCCAGTATGCCTTGCCATACTTGATTATATTTTCCATCAGGCTATCCTAATCTGGACCGGACCGGGTCCTGATCCAGTATGCCTTATCATACTTGATTATATTTTACATCAGGCTATCTGATCTGGACCGGAACGGGTCCTGATCCAGTATGCCTTACCATACTTGATTATATTTTACATCAGGCTATCCTTGTCTGGACCAGACCTGGTCCTGATAGAGCTTGCCGGATCTGGCATGCCTCATTCTATCCTGATCCGGTCCAGATACATGATCTGGTTGAGCCTGAACTTTTTTCTAGTCGGGATTGTGATTCCCATGAACGTTCCCTTAGAGCAGGGGTACGGCAACCTTTTGAGTCAGGAGAGCCAAAAATTACAATTTACAAAGTTTTTAAAGTGCCACAAAATTTTTTGTTGCCAATTTTATTAATAATCGTACTCGAATAAAGTTTTTTGGTAAAAAAACTAATCTTAAACTCCAATTTACTTCTAAAAATTACTTCTCACACATTCTCTTTTTATTCTAATTCCTTCGCTACTAAAACTTTGGAATTGTCTTTCGCTTCCAATAAGACGTGCTCCTAGTACAGGTTTAAAGTATTAAATTTCGCTTAACATGTAACTGTCATAACTTAAATATCTATATATATATATAAATGCAGTGTGGGACGCCCTCCGGCCCGCTGGACCAACGGTTTACGTAAGATTGCTGGTGTAGGCTGGATGAGGAAACCGGTGTGTTTGATGCGAACTTGGGGAGGCGTAAGATTGCAGCGAGATGGGTATGCTTAATCTCACGATCTATTTTGCAATCCTCATCTATGCTTGAGAAATGACACTACCTCTTTCAATTCCAGAACAAGCAGAATATGTACCAGGACCCATCGCCACCGAAAAACCTCAGCCAGGACCTTCTAAAAGGCAACGGCTCATATAATTTTTGCATATTATAATTTGTAATGTTATTAATATTACAACATATGTAACGATATTTTAAGTTTTATTTTGTTAGAATGCTACCTTTTTTGATACTGAATTTTAATAATTTCGATCCTTTTTTATCTGTAATTACTTGTACAGTAAACTAGGAGAAATTTAACAAATAACAGCATTCTAATAAAAAAATAAGTTTTGGAATGTAAAAAGTGGGTTTTGCTGAAACCGCTGAAAATTGCCAATTTTCAACTCGTATTTGAGATCGAATGGTTGGTCTGAAAGAAAAAAATAACAAATGATATTTGTGAAGAATTTTAAGTTCTTTCATTTCTGTAAACAAACCATTCACTAAAATTTAATAGTTTTCGAGTTTTAGGCAAAAAACCGGAAAAATACAGATTATTTTTGCTTTTGTTGCGAGTTTTTCAATGTGTCAAGAAATTTTGTCAGCAAACCTCAGATTTGGATTCAGCACCCGAAAATATATGTAGAATGAAAGAAATCATAACTACCCCAAAACTTTCCCACTAGCGGCCTTTACGAGTACAAATTGACTGATTACTCGCAATATAGAATGAACGAAATCAGAACTACCCCAAACTTTCCCAGTAAAAACTCAATTTAACTGTGTTAAATTATCATTATTATTATGTCATTTGTATCAATTTTAAGGCTAAGTAATGATTGTTGTCATGGCGTTATTTGAGGTAAGCTTATACTGGTATTTTTAAATGCCAGTAGCGTTATAAGTATTGGTGATATATGTTAATACTGGTCTAAAAAATTTAAAAATACTAGTTTTAACTAAAAAAAATTAATATATATCTATCTATTTACCAATCCAAACTTTTAAATAACTTTTATTTATATTATAGTGGTTAAACTATTTGCTCCTAATATTTAGAATCAATTTGAATTTATTACTAATTTACTAAAATTATTCAAAAACGGGGTCTCGTGAACGAGACATTCGTTGATAATTCGTAGCTTAGATACTTTCCACATCACTTTTCTCTTTTTCATCTTTTTTTATTGGATACCTTAATATTTTTTTTAATTCAATATAGAAAATCATCCAGGTTTCATCAATAACCTAAAATCTTTTAATGGAAACTTTCCAAAAATCTCGTGTTCATGTTTAAAAAAATGAATAATAATATTAATAAAGAATTAAATAAAGAAGTAATATTTATTCACAGAGATAAGTGCAAGTAATCTCCGTATGAATATGTAATGAGAGGACTAGCAGTATTTTTTCGTCAAATTGTCACCTGTAGGTTGTTGCTGTTAGGTGTTTCGAACAAGTGGTACGGGGTATCGACAAACTCAGATGAATACAGTTATACTACTTGTAATTATTACAACTAGTTAATAAATTTATCGAGGTTAATTCAGCATGATTACACAGCCGTTGGTGGTAATGTAAATACAATGACATACGGCTGTTTGCTTAATTGAATTCTCGTATCGTTGATGAAATTTAATTATAATGTCTCGCGCAGCCTCCTATTAATTTAAGCCTATGAATGATTTTCGTTAAATTATTTAAGTCTTAATTCTAAACGGTTGGATAGTTAACATCAAAAGTTTTATCAATTTATGAAATTGCTGTTAATTTATCTTTCAGTCCATGGAATATTTTAGCACTATTCTACTGTATCATTTATGCTTTAATATAACTTTTGGCTTAGTAAAATTTCGCGGTGTTTCAATAGGGTCCAGTGAGTCGAAGCAAATGCGTAGTTAAAATCCCAACAAGTACTAGGTCTTTCTCAAATATAGGATTAGAAACGAGAATATTCGCGAGGAAACGAAATTAACCCACATAGCCCACATAATTAGCAGGTTGACGTTGAAGTGGGCTGGTCGCCTATGTCGCAGGACCGACGGCCGTTGCAGAAAACATGTCCTGGGGTGGAGACCGCGTGTTGGTAAACGCAGCGTAGGACGTCCTCCGGTCCGCTGGACCGACAATCTACGTAAGATTGCCGGTGGTGGCTGAATGAGGAAAACGGGGTGTTTGACGCGAACTTGGGGAGGCCTTTGTCCAGCAGTGGACCGCTATAGGCTGAGGTGATAAAAGTTACCCATCTGTTCAAGAGTTTTAGTTCTCTATAGCACTTATCTACAACAAGACTCTCTTACTTTCACTTAACACAAACAAGCGTACGACTCGCATGATGGTAAGCTATTAAGTTAGTTAAGTTAGTAAGGCTATTTTAATTTCATCAAAATTTATTTCATAAGCTTTAAAGTATTGTTACTATAAATAAATCAAAAAATTTATTATATCCAAATGGGATATTGTTTAGTTATCATTATTCTTTATAATTATATGTTCTGTCAATAGCTTTCGAACGACTGCATCAAATAAGATTTTTTTGATTGTATGAAAGAAATTTAAAAAAAAATGACATATTCACTAAACATAAAAACAATTTGTGTCGGTACAAAGTTATCCGGGTTAAGTAGTTGTATATAATAGAGAAGACATAGACTTTATGTCCGGTTACATTTTCTTTTTTCTTTAAGGAATAAAAACTTTCCCGTTTTAGTTATGTGATGGGTATGAGACGCAAAAAACTTTCATAATATCCCATTCAGGGAGTGGATTCTTGGGGGCTAATTACGTAAAAACCGTCCAACGTCTGCCCAGACAATGACTCTTTTGTCACAACTCTGTTAAAAAAGTCGGAATTTGAATGCTTTATGCCCATTAGCCTTGATTACAAAAAGTTTTTGTTAAAGTAGATAGGAGGCAAACATTCTACAAAAACAAATATTTCAGATGCTACTAAACATTAATATGTTAAAACTGATATCATATACATAGCTCGTAATAGAATAAATAACGAACAATTAGCCTCAGAATTTCAGTATTATAAGGAAATATATATAAATAAAGAAAAATTGAATATAAAATCGCATTTCAACGTAAAATTCATAACTCAATTTATAGCGCTGGTATTGCTAATATAACTACAATGAAGGTATCAAGTATGTAAAGATGTTTATCATTTGATCATGTTTTTGCGTTGTTCCGTTTCCTTTGAAGAATTGTGTAAGTGCGATGATTGATAAGGCCATTTGCAAATAACTTGTAAATTGTTTTGGTTAGTGAAAAACAAAACAGTTAAAGACGAACTTTGTTTTCGTTTAAAAAACAAAAACATATCACAAGTATAACTTTAGTGTAAAAAAGTTTTTTTCCGGTAATTATTAATTAATCTTAGAAGTTAGAATATAAATAAGAGGGATCTCAATTAATTGCACTGTAGGTAAATTGCATTGGTAAATTATAATTCATTTAAAATTGTATTAAACATTATTACAAATAACTAGATAACTTAGATGTATGCCCTCGTAAATACTTTTAGTACTTTTTATTTATAAAACAATAAATTTCATACTTCTCGGAGAAAATTAATTACATTTCCAGCTCTTGGTGCTTTCATAGCGCTTAAAATACTTTTTGCTAATTTATATACAAACTGATTATTTCAACAAATATATACAGTAGATATTTAAAAACTTGCTTGACAACATTTTAAGGGGTTGAAAAATAAACTAGCTTTCCGCCTACGGCATTGCCCGTGTGGAATGGTGAACATATAACATGTTATGGCCTATGCTACCCAGTAAAAACGTAGCATTCTGCTGCGGAAAGAATGTTTAAAATCGGTTCAGTAGATTATCCATTATAGACACACAAAAAATCAAATCTTTCTATTTATTATATAAATATAGGTAAATACATTGCAACATTAATTTACATGTAGACATGATTCACTTCACCGCACACAAAAACATTGACATCAGCTACTCTAATACATCTTGAAAACTACGCAACAGATTTTGATGCGGTTTTCTTTAGTAAATAGAGTGATTACACAGGAAGGTTGTATGTATAATATAGGGTAAAACCGGGATAGATGCCTCACTTTTTGAAATAGCCACCTAATTTTAAAAATATGATTTTTATACGAATAATTTTTATTAATGTAGCTAGCTCAATCCTTTATGTTGAATTATAACTATTTTTTTTTTAATCAAGCCAATGCAGATTAAGTAGAAATTAGCTTTTCGTGAACCCTTTTTTTTGAGGATAGATGCCTACCTATATGGATAGTTGCCTCACCATGAAAATAGTGAGTAGGATAGATGCCCTTTAAACCGTGTAAACGAAAAACCCAAACCAAATGTTAGGTTAGGTTAGGTTAGTTCTACTCCTAAAACATCGATTGTCTCCAAGAAACATGGGCCATAGCAATGAAAAAAATTTTGTGTTTTTTTATATCTTTTAATTGTTATAATTAGAATATAATTTTTATATCACACAGATTATGCTATATATATATATATATATATATATATATATATATATATATATATATATATAAATTTAATTAAATTTTACAAGCATTTATTCAACAAAAGTATAAATTCTTAATTGTTGGTCTAAAATATTCATATCAAGTGTCAACATGCACATTGCACAATCATACTTTCTCATCGAAAGCTGACTGTAGGTTTTCTATAGTCCAAGAACATACTCGAGTTCGCATTTCTTCCTTTCTTTTATATTTTCGTGGCATAGTTCTGCTAGAATCAGTAAAACATCCAATCATAAATATACCTAAATACATAAAAAATATAACAGACACAAAAAAATTATACATATAAACTTACTCTGTATATGGTGAATGAAGGGATAGATAGTAACGATCGCTACCAGATGTATATGAAAACAGCCGGGACAGACAGCTTAACGTAATCTACGAGGCACAGTGGGGAGACCCTAAAGAATAGACTTACAAACTGGAAAGAAATATTTGTACAAATGCAAGCACCCCTTCCGGGCGGGAATCGAACTAGCAAACTCTCGATGTTTAGGAGCATACATGGCTGCATGAGCCACTGAGAGGTTGTAATAGAATATACAACCCCCCCCAAAAAAAAAAACGAATTTAAGAACATAAAATAAAAAATACTCGTACAAATATATGATGAATTTTTTATTTATGAAAAGTTAATTTCAGAGCCCTTTCTGTACCTTTCATCACTCTGTGTCAAGTCTAAGGGCACCTATACCTCAAAAAATCAGGGCAACTATCCTTTGTGATTGGGATAGATGCCCACGTATTTTTTAAATAAATTATAAAAAAAAGCATCTATTTACAACTATATGCAGACTCAATGACCCAGTATATAGACGTGATAAAAAATATAACGGAATTTATTACTATTTATAAAATTATACAACCTTAAATACTAACCTTTAAAACTTTGACGTGTTTTTAAATTTGGCCACGGAGAAAATTACACACACGATCCAAACGCGTCCTTGCCACACGAATATCTGTGAATATCCGAGGTACGGGGTGTCTTCGACTCCTACTTATGCGATTAATTTTTATTTGTGAGTTCGGGATGTTAGGTTTTTAGAACATGAGGCATCTATCCCACTGCGGCATCTCTCCCGGTTTTACCACAGTAGAGAAACATTGATAGTTTTAGGGCTTTCTAATGTGATTCGTAAATAAATACATTTTTTTTGCGTGTATACCTATTATATTTATTTAATTTAATATTTTAACGAAGACGGGGCGGGTCGCTATTAGTTTATATTGGAAGTTTTCAATATAACAACAACCACTGTGATATTTAATATGATAAATATGAATAATTTAGGGGAATACGAAAAACAAAAAATATTTATGTAATTTTCACGCATTGCGATTCTAGCTCTTATGAACAATTGTTATATTGCTTATTTCTATAACACAAAAAGTAATAAATTTTTAATTAAAACAAACGAGGTGAATATAAATCACTTCATTATTAATCATCGTTTTAATTATTTATGTAAAAAATAAAAACCAAGGTTGTACTATTTTCTAAATAAAGAAACACTTCCTTATTTCATAAATTTATTTACGATCTTCCTTATAAAACTACAACACAGACAACAACACTTCGATAACATGAAAACAAAGTTTATATTAAGTAGCTTAAAATAATTATTATATTATATTATATATTATTATGAAAATAGCACATGAACACTTATATATAATAGCGCATATGAACACTTCTCTTACAAATATATATGTAAGTAATAATCTAGCGTATCTAAACTTACATAATGATAAAATTTCATTAATCTATTTCTTTTGTTATTGAGCGCCTTATAAATGTTTACGGATATCGTGTACTAATAGATTCTTGAGATAATTATCGTCGTTGGCAAAACATTCCACAATATCGAAATGATCCATATTATCCTTTAATTCTAAGTACATATTTTGCATTAAACATGTATTGTAAAGAAGTTCATAGAACTCTCTCGATTGTTTCTTGAATTTCGGGCTATCGTTCTGCCCCGCTAAAATATATAACCTTACTTTTCTAGCTTGGAGATGGTTGAAGCAGTCGAATAGAGGTGAAAGTGGGACGGCCCATTCCTGAGGTAACTGTACAGCATTATTTACAGATGTGTGTATTAATTCCCTTAAGTCATAAACGCCAGAGATGAGGAAGGCCCCTTGAAGCCTATGTGATCCTGATGTCTGTTCTAGGAAGTCTGCATTTGATAATAATTTTGTGACTAGATGTGCACCAGCAGAATGACCAGCGAAGTATACACCTCTGAAAGCAATAAAAAACGAATAATGCATGTTAAAATACAATTATTGTGAAGAATCAGTTATATCGGTGCTTTTGGAAAGGTTATTATTGTCTGTATAATGACAATGGGACCTGGGTTGATCAATAGATATTTATCTTGGGTAAATTAATGACAATACTGAATTAAACATTAACAATACTAAAATTATATCCTTCTATCAATGAACTATATAAAATATGCCCAAATAAAAAGAAATTATTTACTGTACTATTATATTTAAATTCTTTATTAAGAAAACGTACTTAAGTGTAACTTTAGTATTTTGTTTTAATACTTCTAAGTTACGCGTCTCTCTTTAACATTTACCGAACTTTTTAAAACAGTAATGAGAAATATTTATTCAGTAAAAATAGCTTTAATTTAATCTGGTATATTCGATTACGCAGTAGGCGTAGGTATATACATACTTCCAAATCTCTACGAAAACTACAAAAAATTACTGTCTCTCATAATTTTCTCACTTATTAAATTATATCTTCGAAGGTTTTGGATATTGAAAGTACATTTTATAATAAAACATGTCCCCTCATAGCTTTTTATGCAACAACAGTTTTCGTAAACAACAATACTATGTAGCGTTGATTAAATTCTTCATAGTAGCGTGGCAAGAAATATTATGCTTCAGAACACAATGAGGTTCCGTTTTGACTGTTGTTATTTTCTCAATAAATTATCAAGACGACCTCCAATTAATTTTAGGGACAATTAAAAACATAGCACGCGTCAATAATATTTCAAAGAATAGACCACTGTCAGGACACTAAACAAGGTCGCGGCTACAACAGGCCTATCGTGACTGCTAATTAGTGGGCACTTTCTGAAAATGATCAACAATTTTTGCCTATTAAATTTCTCTGTAAATATTCTTTAATTTCAAGTGAAGCGAAAATACTCGTATGGTTTCACATTTAATTATAATTAAACCATTTTCAGCACAATTAATACACAGTTATGGCATTATAATTTATAAAACAATAATTAGAACGAAGTCCCTTACGGCAGGCTTGACATTTGGCTAGGCGAGCGAACTGAAAAAAATGTGATACTAAAACCATAAGAAAAATATATAACGGAAGTGATGTAATATCAGTCACACGACTGTATAATATGACGTTTGTAAAACAAAAATATTACTAGTAAACTTTTTAAAATTATTTATGTAATTTTATACTGTCGACAAAAAGAAATAAAGCCATATGTTTTTTTATTTCACTTAATAGTTTGAAATATTATTATTATTATTTTGGTTTGATTTATTTTATTTTACGGTATTTGTTATTTTCTAAGATACCAAATTTCCTAAATACTTTTTTGTACTTAATTAAAAACCAATCAACTTAAAAAAAAAAACAAGAACTAGAAAATATAATTATATAAAATTCAACATTTTTTTTTTAAAAATTTTGTTGCTTCTATACTATCCGAAGGAACTTCATTCTTACCTGGTGTCCCATGACACCACATTTTTCTTGTTCTTTATAGTTTTATTAAATATTAGCTGTGAATGATACAAAATTAGCTGTGTGGTACTGGCGACTAGGTGATAACACAGTTCCACTACCAACTTAGAACTTAAAAAGACTACCGATGGCGGGATAACCATCCAACTGCTGGCTTTGAAATACAGAGGCCGAAGACGTGCAGCAGCGTCTTCGGTGCAACAAAGCTAGCTCTTCGGTCACCTACCCGCCTGACCAGCGTGGTGACAGTGGGCAACACACATGAATTCCCGCCGTTTTTGCCGCGAACTTGTAGCGGCTTATGTTCAGCAGTGGAACACGATAGGCTGAAGTGATATACAAGAACTCACCAATTTTGTACAGTTCAACACACTTGAAAACTATGCCAAACAGTTTTCTAGTAACAAAAACTAATCCACGATTACACGGAATGGAGGGACATGGCGAAGCTATAAAGAGTTATTTGTTAAGTCCTAAACTCTAAATCGGTGCGACAAAGCCAGCCCTGCGATCACAAACACGCCTGCCTAGTTTGGTGACTACGGGCAATACACATGAGTTCACGTCATTTTTGGCAAGAACTTATGGAGACTTATGTCCAGCAGTGGACTGCGATAGACTGAAGAAAGTGGGTGTGAGTGATACAAAACCGATAAATTATGATTTAAGGTTTGTATAAAATTAAAATATATTTACATGTAGCTTGATATTGAAATTATTAAAATTGTATATTTCTATTAATATTAATAAGTAGACAACTGTCTCAACCTTCAATATGGACTTATTTCACGATTATTAATTAGCTAACAATAATTATATTTGACATTTTCTGTAGATTGTAGAGAAAAAATTTACTAAAAGGCAAATTACTATTGTTGTAACTATACAAGAGTTTCATTTAAGGCATTTTTATATAACTTATGACATTGAATGACTTCTAGATATGTTTTGTTTCTAGAACTAAAGACAAAATGTGGAATATTTTATAAATTATCTCTTTTTTGCGTACATACAAAGATATTTTTAGTGGCATTTATGTCCAAGAACAGAACGATATTATAATGTAATAAATATGTAGTGAAAATGTGACAATTTTCGGGAGATGATAAACAGATCAATGTTGTAGAAGCTATTGTTTATTTGGAGCATTGTTTTATATAACAAAGATAAATATTTACAGATAACATTGTCTAACTATGAAAGTTCGTGAAACGATACAATAAGATTCACCATTAGATAATATTAGTGTATATTCCCTACCTAAAATCTGTTAATATCTTATTAAGGTATATAGAATAGCGGTATTAGAAATATTGTAAAAAAACAATCATTTACGAATCTTTATTTGATTATATTCTTCTGGTACCTTTAATACAAAAGTTTGTTTTTCCTAAAATTGTAGCCGATTCCAATAAATCTTTTGTTCATTGTGAAGTATGTACTTTTACTTTGGTTACTAACGATACGAGATCTTCGGTTAAATAATTTGGTTCTGCAACGTGACGAATTTTCTCAAGATCACGATTAAAGGTTCGATCACTGTTAATCGTACCTTTTAATAAGTCTCAAATCAGTTTACAATTCGCGATTATGTAACATATAAGATAGAGTTTAAATAATTATAATAGATATAATTCAAAATGAGCTCTAGTTTTGAAATCGATTATTAAATAAAGAAGAAGAAAGACAAATGTTCTGGAATAAATTTAAAATGGTACCAGAATTTATTGCATTAGATTCAGTTAAAAGATTATTTGGATTAATAAAATTGACAGTGTGATGTTCAGTAGGAATTTAAGTGAATTATTAGTGACATTTAGATGAATCGAAAACGACCCCTATAGAATTACGACTGCTTTTTACAATGATTTTATGTTATACGATTTAGATTAAATTAAAATTTTATACTTTAATTAAAATGAATGAATTTACAATATTTTTAATATTTCTTAGTTTATTAATTGTCATCATTGCACAATCATAATGTATATTATATAGTTTTTGATGTTTTGGTCGAGTTTTTGCGGAAAAATTGATTTTTGAATTTTAAGTAATTGTGAAACTCAAATGAATTACAGAGTAAGCTTGGTAAGTAGCCTGCATTGTTTTAATAGTAATCCTAGGACATTTACGACAGTATTTATAACCGTAATGTAACATTTAGTTAGTGTAGGATTAAGGTCTTATTTCTACTTAGCAGAAAAGGTAGAGCCATTCAAAGGCAAATTACCTCGAACCCATCTTCTCAGCATATTCGAAGACAAACTTTGCTGCATTTAATATTTGATTGACAATTTCAGGCAATGTGGCGACTGGACACAAGTCGTAGCCAATCACTATAGTTTTCACTTTGGACTTGTGGAGCGGCTGTGCAGGGTACCGGGATATCTCTCGCGACAGTTCTTGCCAGTAGCCACCATGAATGTACGCCAGAATTGGTGAATCTGTGTACGAGAAAAGCATTTCTTAAAGTAAATAATTTACAAAAAGTTTTGTTTATGTGTATGTTATTCTTATACCTATATTCTTTTATATTATTAATCCATATCATTCTTCAGGAATTTATTCATTAATTAATTCATTCCAATATTATCCCATGTTATAAATCTCATTGAAATACTCGTATTCGTAGCAAGCGTAGCGCAGAATGAGAAATTATGAATATAATAATAAAATAACAGTAGTTGATAAGAAATATTAAAACAACGTTAGTAAAATATTAAACGATAGTCTTTTAAAGTATCAAATTTTAAATATATTAAATATATATTAGATGTATCTTGTATAAGTCACTTTATTTATATAATGTTATATTGATGCATAAAATGAAGTAAGATTGTATAAAAAAAGTGCAAATTGAATCCCACAACGAAAGGCTCCGTAACAGCGTTTTAAAATATTTGACAACGCCTATTAGAAGATCGAGTTAAATAAAAAAAAAAATGTTATTTTCGGCTTTTTTACATCCATTTTCGCGAAAAATTCAAGATTATAAATGTATGTTCTCACCCGCACTCACGCTAAAATGGGACCAAGAAATAATCGAATCCGTAAGTGAAAGCCCAAAGAATATTTCGATGGAGCCAAGTGCTTACCTTAGATACATAATATGATATCGATTAATCAAGTTACGAAGCGAAATAAAATATACACATATACATATATGTATTTATTATTTAATAATAAAAAATAAATAAATCTGTCTTAAAAATTGGTGGGGTAAATTTAGTAAATAAAAAACTTATTAAAAGTAATCAACTGTATACTTTATAATACAAGGGCATAAGGGGAATCCATGATTTAATAGGTCTATATTTTACAAAATTTATTTGTTTTATATTTTTTGTAAAACTATACGATTTTATACGAGTAACCGTTTGACTTTATGTTATGTATCCATGGTCTAACGAATAGGCTATAGCCTATGAACACTTATTTTAGACATGTTTGAAGTTTAAAGACCTGTGTGTTTAAAGACCCTGTCTCATAATGTATAAAGTAAGTAAATAATGCACATAATTATGTAATGAAGACGTTTTATCCTTTTTTATATATACTATTAAATAAAACAAATTGTTTCCAAAGTTTTTACTTTCAAATAAAATAAAAATTTTGGTGTACACAAGTCGCGGTTGATCGTCAGTACATGCTAAATTGATTAATTAAAATAAGTAATGGACAAATAATTGAGGCCATATTGAGAGCTTAGGTCTAAGGCGACTAAGGGTATAATGTGAGATAATAAAATTCTCGAATTATCGATTCGTATGATATTATGTTTGTTAGTCAAATTCGATAATGAATGCGTTTTGGGTTATCGCAATGTATCTCTTAAGTTATAATACAAGGGCATAAGGGGAATCTATTATTGTTTACTTTGTTATAAATAAAATAATTGTTATAAGTAACTTTAATTATAAAAATTTATACAAATTGTCAATTTATTTTTATAAATATAACCTTAAAAGGACGTATTATGTACGATTGTATTAGATATATGTATTTTATTGATATGTTTGTGACGCAAGTCAGAAACTCATATATGAATTTTATTTCATTTTTTGTATAATTAGCATTTTAATGAGGAAAATAAGTTGTATAATAACCCATACAATGTATTCGGTGTGAGATAAATAAAAAATATCTATTGTTATTAATTACGAATATAGAATATCAACTCAATGCTTATATGACATTGACCTAAAATTTTACTTAAGATAACTAATGTATTGTTAGTTTAAATGTTGTACGTAGTATATATCTAATCGTCAGTCTATAGGTACATGAAAAGTTTATAAAATTTTTTTTGACTAGCCTGTTGGCGCCGTTTGTAGTGACCTGCTTTCTGCTCCGTGGGTTGTGGATTCGATTCAGACCCCGAGAGTGGGTGTATTATTTAAATATGTATTAGTTAAAATTATGTTTATCGAAAAGAAATATGTAGCTATACCAGTCAGCTGTTACGTATATCACAAGCATTAAGTTGCTTAAGTACTTTAGAAACAGACGACCGTGTGTGTATTATGTATATATTTATTTACTTATTATAAATGAAGAAGAGTTTATTTTAGTTTATTTAATTATTAGGTACGATTATTCAAAAATTAGTCGAAGGTTTCGTTAGGGATAAAATATTAATGTAATCGGTATGATCATGCCTCCATTATCAATATCCTTAGTACGTTGGGTAAATTGAAAATGGGATAAAAATAAATAAAATACCCAGTGTTATAGCCCCGATATATTAAATGAGGCTTTATTTTGTATCACACAAATATTGTACATTTTATCCTTTTGTTAATACAATTATACAATAATTTGAACAAGGTTAATAGCGTAGTTAACCTTGAGACGTATATAATTTGCAATTAGAATGAAAATGAAACATAACTTAGATACTTCTAAAAAGTGTTTCAGTTGATTTAAATAAAGAAATAAATAAACATTTGACCGGTTATAAGAATAGTTTTGATTGTTTAGGACAATTTTACAATATTGTGAAGTTATTGAAGAAAAGTTCCCTCAAGCTTAACTTTTATTGCACAATATATTGAAAAAAGGCTATACCCGACTAGAGAGTAGGCGAGTTATTCGAGGCGTAGCTAGCTAGTTCGCCCACAACACTGCAATTAAGGGACCATTTTAGGGGGAGGGAAGTTTGAAGGCCAAACCATGCAAATAGGCCGCAACAACTTCGAGAAGGAGGTTGATAAGATAATTCGGTTAAGCTGGGTGGCGTTTGACAGCCTTCGTCAGGCCTTTACTTCGAAGATTTCGGAGTGGTTGAAGACAAAAGTCTTCGAGCAATGCGTCCTGTCTGTGTTAACATACGGAGCCAAAACGTGGACATTGACAAATGGACTGGTCTACAAGCTTAAAATCGCTCAACGTGCAATGGAACGGGCTATGCTTGGAGTTTCTCTTAAATATAGGGTTAGAAATATGACTATCCGCGAAAGAACGAAAGTAACCGACATAGACCAAAGAATTAGCAAGTCGAAGTGGCAGTGGGCTAGTCATCTGTGTCGCAGGACCGATGGCCGTTAGAGTATGTACGTAAATATGCAGTACTTATACGTGTCTGGAGTGGAGACCGCGTGTTGAAAAACGCAGGGTGGGACGTCATTCGGCCCGCTGGATCGACGATCTACGTAAGATTGCCGATGTAGGCTGGATGAGGGTTGTTGAAAACCGGGATTACTGGCGCGAACTTGGGAAAGCAGTGTATTGCAGCAGTGGACTGCAATAGGCTGAATTGACTGACTGACTGAAGCAGTTTAAGTAATTTTTTTGCCATTGGCAGCTCGATATCAAAAAATGCATCTGTCTGTGTCTTGTTAAGCATTCTATGGTGTTACAGTATCTTTTCCATGCAAGTACTGTGCTGACTACGTAATACTACCTTACTACAAATAGCTTAAAAATGTTTTTTTTTTTTCAAAACATAATTTTTATTGTTAGAGACTCGAGATCACCAATTTAAATAAATTTTTGATTTTTCCTAGGGTGGGTTGGTTTTAGATTTGTTTCAATAGTCTAAAAAAATATTTCCAATAATTGTTACTTATGAACGTCAATCTATACATATAATAAAATGGTAGGAAAGTCAAAACTGTACATTGAATATTTTTTTTAAAAGAATACTTGGGGTGTGATCTACAATCGATACCGAAGCCAAAAATATAGTTTTTAGAATTTTTGTCTGTTTGTCTGTATGTATGTCCGGGATAAACTCAAAAAGTACTGCATGGAATAACTTCAAATTTGGCACGAATATTATTAAGAAGTCGGGTCAACATATAGGTTACATATTATTATCATGCTATCCCCTACCGGGAACGAGCAGTGAACCTTTATTTCCTCAACGCATTCTGTAACAACGTGTAATCTAACGACGCATATTTGAATGTTGTTGTTATTATGTTAATAACCATGCTATATAAGCTAGCTTCAGACTATAAAAATCACGCAATATAAGTAACTAAGCCGATAAACATAATTAAATGAATATAAGTAGACAAGACAATTTTAAAGCAGCGCCATCTATAAGATTTTTCTGTAGATATGAAATGTAAAGAAGAAACGGGTAAATGAATGTTATTTTAAAAGGTATAATAATCGTAGGTATTTTTGGTGCTGTATAGCGTTTACGCAGACGACGTCGCGGGCAGCAGCTAGTATGTAATATATGTGAAGTTGTATTATAAAGGGGAAAGATTTTAATTATTGTTTATTTATAATTTGTAAAATCAAAAACTACTGGACAATTATAACATAGGCTACATTTTGACGAGAGAAATCAAAACATTCAAAATTATATATAGTCCATGTGAGTAGGCTACAGCAAGAAATATCCTGCTCATAATCTGGACTAGTCCGACTGGGGAAGTACCTCGACCTTACAGAAGATCTCAGCTAAATAATACTGCTTTCAAGCAGTTTTGTAATCCTATGGTGCGTAAGACGATCAGAGCTCCTGGAGAAGAGGGGATGGCAACGCGTTTGCAATGTTTATGGTGTTGCAATCGTCTATAAGTTACGGTAATTGGTTACCATCAGATGAGCCGTACGCTTGTTTGCCGACCTCATTGGATATAAAAAAAACGAACACCTGAATAT